>NC_060214.1:76901500-77608500 GCF_021130785.1 Homalodisca vitripennis | reverse complement strand
ATATTATAGTACAATGAAACAAAAAGTTAAGATCATTAGAAAAAGAGTTTCGTACAAACCTTACTTTGTTTTATGTAAAAATATACTTAAAGCACATACTAAACGCCTAATATTTATTTTAAATTCCGATTTTTTTATCGTAACGTAAGATAATAATTACTTTGAACCTACTGAAAAGTTTATATAAAACCATCGCCAGTAGTGTGTTTCCAAGGAAAAGGCGTTGACAAAGTCAATAACTCACGTCAGTATTTCCAGTTGCCAAGATGTCTCTACGTAGAAGGGACTTTTTTTACTTAAAGTTGGAACACTCGAGACAGATTTGGACCTGCAGCCTTATTATATTTATCACACCCCCGCCAACTCTCTGCCAGTGACAAGATATTTCTCTATCTGAAGTATTTTCGTAATATTTTCCTATTTACCATTAGATTTTGTACCGAAAGTGTAATATGGTATTTCAATTTTGGTAGGGAGGTAGCTAAGGACTGGGAAAAGGACATAGAATACTTTTTATCCAGTTCCCGATTCAGGATTCCGCCTAACTGGTCTCTAAAAGTTACAGAAATACCCGTAAGAAATGCATTGCAACAAACATATGTTATTAAGTGAAAGAGCCTTTTCAAATTTAATCAGCTGTTCTTTGTAAACATATATAATGTGACAAAAGAAATATAAGTTTTTATAATTTAATTTTTATTTTAAATATCTTTACACTTATAGTTTGAAAGCATAGAGTAAGCTTAAGAGAAACAGCAAATTTTGTTTCAACTGTTTCTGCAATCACTGTTAAACATAGACTTTACTATCCAGATAATACAATTCAAAATTGACGTAAAAATTCACCTTTAACTGCAATATTTATCTAATATAAACCATGCTCTTGCTTGATCAGAAGAGCAATGCAAATATCAAAATTACTATCTTACGTTGGCTACAAATATAAAGAATGTTATAAAACCAACCTTAGTAGTTTTTTTTTGACAGAAGTATGGTTCTCGAAACTCCGTATGAACATATTCTCTCGATCGAGACAACAAAGCAAGCTCAATCATGGCATCGGAGATATAACTAATTTTATCCAGAAGTGATACACGCGCAAAGCCTAAAATAAAAACCATACGCAATTTCGCTTAACATCTGAAGCTCATAATCATTAGACTGTAATAATATGTACCTAAAATATGCCTATTTTCGTTTCAAAATTACATTGGGCGCCATCATTTATTACATTATATGTGCGCTAATGAATTCCAACTTTTTGACTTCTGTCCACGATGGTCTAATATAGTTCAATTGTATAAAAAAATCATAGAATATTGGAGAAAAATTCCAGTTATTTCACAGGTGCATATTGAGACTGTTTTAACATTTAAATCTTAAATAGATCATGAGCTTGGAGTATCTTTCAGTGACTATCATTTATCTCAGAAGGGTAATAACGACGTTCAAAAGAAATATGCCTCCTATGTCCTAATTTTTCTGTAGGAATTCGTGTGAGAAGCCGTGGGTATCTGGGTATTTGGTTGTAATTGGTATTTTATTGAAAATCAAGAGTTTTCGTTATAAAATACTACGAATGTATTGACGTACTAGCTGTTACCCACAGCCAATCGCGCATAAATGTTTTTACTAAGTAATATAAGGACTTCGGTTCTTAAGATTTGCTTGCGAAGCCGTGGGTAACAGCTAGTTAAAACTAAAAACAATATCATTGTATTTCAATAAATTTTACTAGATAATCCGTAGTTTACGTTTGGCCCGATTGTAATAAGCATATTTCGGTATACTATAGATAATTTTCCAGTATCATTGAGCGTTAGAAAATACCACACTCGCAGGCAGTAGAAATTTATGTCTGAATGACCGGAAATTTTATATCTCTTGTAGCCTTTTAGACTTTATCCAAGTTCAAAACTGTTGTGTATGTAAAACGAAAACACCTGTAAATATGAGTTAGACTCTTCTAGCTCAATTGTACTAAAACCAAGAAATATAACGCAAAATGCTATATAACATAATACAATTTTTATCATGACAAATACAAATTATACAGCAAATAATTAAATTTAGTCACTCATACTGTCGACAATGTTAATCCTATAATTTTTTATATGGATTTATCTTCAAAAGTAAATAACAGAAGAGAAAAATTATTCTGCTATCTGAAATATAAGATCAATCTTTATTTAGACTGATCGTTAAAACCGACACTTGATTCTTAAGTTTAGTGTAACAGTTTTTTTATTATTACCAAAACGCGAGGCAGCTTGGCAAAATTCATAAAACAGCAATCATTAACATACAGCAAAAGTATATTAATTATTGCATTTGCTTATACCCTTATCTATATACCATTACCTTCCATAGCCACGTCAATTTGATTTACGTTCTCTTGCTTTAATTATATTACCTCTTCTCAAAATGTAATAATTAATCATTTTTAGCACTTCAAGTGCAAGGGGAATCGTTTGAATTTTAAATATACAGTGATTTTTCCGTTATTATAAAACTAGTGAATCGTTTCTAATGATTTATAATGATAATTGAATAAAATTTATATTTCACAAAAATTAATAGTTTCGTTCTTATCGTTTTGCCTATAATTTAAACTATAATAAAATCTAAAACAATACAAAACTGTAGTGAATTATTGGCATAAATATTAAATATAATGTACATTACGTACTAATAAACAAATAACTGGATAATATATTACTATACTAACATATTAACTATGTATACGTACAATCCCCCATTAAATGTATGAGGGAATATCCAATAAGAAACAATAACATTAATCATCCTTATTCTAGGTATACCATAGAGCATAAAAACAAATATACGGTTTCATGCATCAACTTTAGGATCACACAACGTAATGAAACGTATTAAAGGTAATAAGAATTATAACAATCAAGTATTATAATATGATTAACGTAGTGGTAGAATTTATATTCTACCAATACATTAGAATATAAATTGGTAACCTCAAGACTAAGGTTAGATATGAATTGCGAGGAAATGCTAGTTACAAATGATAATATGTTTACTGATTAATTTCTTTTTGTTGTTTTTCTCTGATCGTTAGTAAGGTTACGCGTACCATTAAAATATTATTTTCTCATCTTACAGACCAATTAAGTCATGTTACGATGGCTATTAATAGATTGTGAAGGTATTATCCTCACATCGCTGCCAAAATGCAACACTGTGACATTTCTAAAATAAGATATTTAATAAAATCCGGTTTTAAAAATTTTTAGTTGACTTTTAGTTAACATTATTTGTTAATTTCACTTTTAAGTCAGTTATTTGTCTAGGTGATTAAGTATTTTATATTGTTTATATACTATAATACTTATTATTTGATAAGAGGATTAAAATAATATGTTTTAAAGTAAAGGAGTTTTATTTGTGGCATTATTGAACTTATTGTTGATCAACTTTAAATGATGCTACACTTGTTTTAGATGTTACGGGTTTGAACTGAGAATATAATGAGCTTAAAGAAATTGTATTACTATTTGATAGTCTTACATTTTTCTGTTTAAATTTGACAAATGAGTTATATCGAGTAATAGAGCTAACTATTCAAGTCGATGATTTTATGACAGATATTAGAATGCAATATAAATAAAATGTAATTATATGAAATACCGTCGGAAACTTAGTGCCAATTAATGTTTAAAATTTGAATATTTAACCTATACAAGAATAAATAAATCCAAACTTTTACAAAAAAATAAACATCTGCAAGTATTCTACAATTTAATTGGTAAACGTATCTTTATTAATAACATTTGATAAATAGGTATTTGTTACCAATGAAATTCTCTTAATATCATATCACGTTCAACAGTAATAGTTCCACTACTGTACACAAATCGTAAAATAATTATTTATTATTTCACACCAAACAGTACTCCGCGCAAACTTATCTCAGCAGTAATGAGGTATCTTAACAGAGTAATTAACCTTCACAATATCTTTGAGATAAGTGTGAACAATTTTACAAAATGAGTTCAAATTCACAATTACATTCACACTCATATAAAAAAAAACTATACCCAGGTTAGGGGAGGGGGATATGAAATATTTATAAACGTTTTTTAATGAAAACTTTTAATATGTATTACGATGTTGCATTTGTGTTGTAAACTATTATGCAAAGCACCATCTGGACGATTATAGCACGAATATTTAACAGCAGCAGGTAGCTTTTTACATTAGTTCTAGATAATCCTCAAATAAGTGATAGTCATTTAATAGCCTTATGGGCTATCGTTTTTTATAGCCTTATGAAATAATTAAACTTGTTTCCAACATTAAATGATAATTCATTGAATTAACTGTTCCGACGATTTCAGTAATTATCTGGCTATTTTGGGCCAGTGAGAAGGAATCCTTAAGTCGGAGGCATTCACAAATAATGATGTAATGAATGGTGGGGTTCTGTTTTGTTAAGGAATATAAGTAGGAATAAAACTAGATACAAATAATGTTAGTCTTCATAGTTCACACCTTTAGAAGATAAGCAAAACCAATTCAAATTTATTATATTTTAGAAACTAAGGTTAGCTTTGCGTTTTTCTTCCCATCCAAAATAATCCACAAGTATACATACACTGGTCTGAGATGCCTACTTCGTTTATAAAGTGTTTACTTTTGGCCACTGTAATCAAGCTAAGGGATTAAAATATCTAACGATCAAGAATTAAAGGAACTTACTAAGAAGTCAACTTCTGAAGAATACCTAATGTAGATTTTATTATAGTTTTTAAATATTCAGCAAAAGTTGTATATTAGCTTTGCGTTTGAGATTTCTGTCTAGTTTAGATACAGATTCTGTTTTGTTGCCCCAATCAATAAAAGTTTAATATTAAAAATTTCATTATTCCAAATTATTATTACTTCGGAAAATTAAAATACTAGAGTGGATTTTATAGAAGTCTTTAAATCAATTTCAAAATTTAGATATTAAATTAATATCTACGTAACATTACATGTTTTTATGCATGAGGTTACTGATCAAGCACCGCATACTTTTACCAAGATTTACATTTTACAGTATATTTGTACACAATTTTGAATTTTCATTAAATAGATAACTCCTGTGATCAAAAAATGAATACAAAAACATTTTAAAGCGAAGAGATCTAAACTTTACAATTATTCTATTCTTTTAAGACTTGAATAAATAAAAACTGAAGTTAAATTAACTAAACATATGAGTGTGTTGTTATATTATTATATTTTATACAGCAGTTGATTACATTTTGATAGGTTGAATAAATAACACGAGTTTTCTGAAATGCACTTCTTACGGGAATTTCCACGCCTTTAGAAGCCTGTGGGATATAAAGCTGAGGTCACAGAGAAAACTCCCTCCTTAGTGAGCTTCTAGGGCACAAAATAATCTTAATTACTATGTATCTATCTTTTGTGGTTTTTCATGGTCGAGTCAGCCAGTACATTCAGCGATTCATTTTTACTAGCAATTCATTATTTATTTAATAAGGTTATTTAGATGATTGTGTATTAGAACATAACCAAGTTCTTTACAACTTTGAATTTAATAGTCAATATTTCCTTCTTCAAGGGTAATTTTTACTCGCAAATATTGTGGGAGGGAAGCTATTACTGAAGGACAGCGTTGAAAATATAAGCAGAACAAATTATAAACATAAAAAGTTATAGCGTTGAATTGCACAGTTTTCGATAAAAAAAGTAAAACTATTTTATCTTAAAACAATTGAAACGGTTTATTGCATGGTATATTGAATTTACTTCTTATCGTTTTCAACGCTTATACTGTTCAAGATGTATACATAACGATTGGTTACGTAAAATTGAATTATAAATTTTATAGATAAGTGGTATAATTCATTTAAAACTTTTTTTTTAACGTAAAAGTTTTGTAAAATTGGTAATAGTTGGTAAACCAGCACACACAAGATTTTGTAGGGAACTACAGGAAACATACTAAAGGAAAGTACTGGAAGCGTCCATTCTCACTCACATGTTTAGTAATAAAGGAATAAGAAGTAAATTCAAATGTTTATCAGTGCAGAAAAAAAACAAGGAAATGTGGTAGGATTTACCTATATCTTGGTATGGTTGTCAAATTCATTCAAATAGTTACACAAATAAATCTACCTACTTATGACAAGCTGCTGTTTCCGATATTATAAATAGGTTTAATTCATTTTAAATAAAAAGGGCTAAAACTTTCAATATATCCTGTGCTAATGTTACTAACACATTTTAAACTTAAATAATTTGCTATTAATTTAAAAGTTTACGTTCTTGCCTCTTCAGATGGGACTAAAATAAGTAATAATATCCATGCTTAGGGTTCATACCGGATAGAAATATTGCTTACCCAATTAGTTATCGGCTATGTTACGGGCCTTTAGTAAAGATTAGCGAGCGACTAGTGACTGACAATATGAGTGAAATGAGCTGAAGTCGTTAAAGGATTTGGGTGGTTACGATATAACTAACGTTTGAGACACCATTTCAGAAATTCCATCAAACAAAGAGGTTATGCGATATAAAAAATATGAAAATTCAATATGTAGGATTTGTATACCAAACAAAGTACAATTGTCATACTCTAGTTTCCTACTCGGGTTTAATTGCTCACATCCGAATATACTCTAATACTGGATTTAAGTCCCAGTGTACACAGGGAGATGGGTGGGAAGAGGTAGTTCAACTAATTTTCTGGTATTATTACCAAATCTGGCCTACGAGGAATATTTACGTATTTTTATATTTCGATAAAACTATTAGGTCATTACAGAGATTCAAAAACATCTAAATTGTTTATACACCATTTCAAGTAAATAGAGATATTTTTAAAAATTTTGCTTACAAATACTCAGTACAAAAATACTAAGTTCCAATAAAGAAAAATTTTCTCCATGTTTACACTCCAGTTGTTGAGAATTTAACGTGCGATCATTTATTTTTGGATCCTCAATTCAAATAACACTCCTAACTTAAAATTTCATGATATATTTTGAAAACATAACTTATGATCGGTTTGGTGCGATAATATAATAAAGCAAATACTTAGATATAACAGTCTGTCTAATTGGAAATACCGCATGAGTGGTCTGATACACTCTGGATATATACAAGAAAAGTAAAACATTATTTCGTATATTACTTCTTGTCATTGTGAGATACATTCAAAAATTTTTCTGCTTGTTTCTCATTATTAAATGTTATGCTTGGTATCTTCCTGTTAACATTCATATCGTGTTTTCTTTCCTTTCGAAGCTATAGAATTATTAATTTCGTGAGAAATATTACATTACCCTAAGTTTAATTCTGTCTAACTTCAGCAAACGTGAATTATCTTAGATATTAGCCATTATCCAAGCCGCGTAGGCTCAAAAACTAAAAAGAGATATTGCGAATTTCTTGTATGCTTTTCATTTAATAAAATGACAAAGCAGTTCATTTAAAGAAACACAGCGGATTGCACATGCATTGTTAATGTTGCTATTAAAAATGTTTTGAATAAAGCTGTTTTACCTTATTAAAGTACAGATCCAATTTCTATAACAGGTAAGTAAGGTTGTGTAAGTTTCCTTGGTTTTTATCCACTAAATAATGTGTTTATAAAGGATAGTTTCATGATTTATATAACTTTAGCTATAAATTGTATAAAATGCTATAGGGCTAAACTATGTAAGTAATTTTAATATTACGCATTATTTTACAGAAAATGGCAGGTACTTTTCCGGAATTCATTGATACAACGTTCCTGACACGCTGTCTACAAGGGGAATTCGGATATTCTACTATCGTTACTAACTTCAAAGCAGAGGGTTTAATTTCGGAAGACCTTGACTTCACCAGTTGCCTTGTCAGAGTAAAATGTGAGGATAAAAGAAATCAAAATGAAGATGTGGAATCCACTAATCTTATTGTAAAAGCACCACTTCAAGGATCTTACACAGAAATGCTAGAGAAAGAGGGATGCAAAGTACATTACTTTTATTACAATATCGTGCCTAAACTATCCACTTTACACAGTTTAGATTTCCCAAGGACTTTAGAATGCGGCAGTAAGTCAGTGATTGTAATGGAGGATTTAAACAGCTTGGGATTTAAAGTTTCCAAAAGTATGGCTCTGTTAGACTTTGAGCATTGCAAGCTGTACGTTCAATCCGTAGCAAAGTTACAAGCCACTAGTATTGATGTAAATGAAAGAGAACCATAATATTTTGATAATTTCAAAGCCAGTAGCAACAAGTTTACTAATGATGACGTGCTTCTCAAGCAGAGGATTTCTACAATAGCTACAATTGGAGCTAAGAGTCTCGCTGACTAGTGAGAGGGTTACACAAACACGAGGAAATAGTTAAAGTTCTAGATAAAGTTTCTAATATTATATGGGACCTGGTGATGGGTTCTGAAGATTTAAATGATTCACTACAGTGTCTTATTCAGTACGATATTAGGCCGACAAACTTAATGATTAAGCATGATGAATTTGATATTGTAAAATCAGTGAATCTTTTGGACTTTCAAATGTACTCGTTCTCACCAGCAGTAATTGACATCATCGCCATAATTTGGAGGAGTGCCAACTATGACGTTAGAGAATATCGCCTGGATGAGCTTTTTCATATATATGTTGATACCCTTAATTACATTTTGTCAGATCTCGGTAGTACCACAACGTTGACTTTCTCTCAACTGAAGAAGCAACTCGAGATCTTTAGTCCTTGGGCATTGTTCATTGTTTGTTTCTTCCTTCCTTATGGCCAAGTAAAACAACATTTGCCATTAGGAAACTCTTTTTGAGTTTTGTGACAAGGAACCTCAAAAATACTATGACATTTTGATACAAGCATACAACAAATCTTCACCTTATTTTGAATTCATTTTGTTACATCTAGGGGCTCAAGGTATTTTTGAAAGCATATGTAAATTATACATTAAATAAGGTGTTTTGTGACGAAATATAGAATGTATTACAATAATAAACAGTGATATATTGTAATAATTTAATAGAAATCAATTGAAAGGAATCTTAGGTATAATGCAAACTTTATTCAGAGTAAATTTTTAAATAGCAAAATGAATGATTATACTAGTGTTATTTTAGTATTAATTTACATAAAATATGAACAAATTGTTAAATGTATTATTTTTCATTATCTATGTACTAATTATAACAAATTAAGCACCATAATAAACAATTTTAAAACTATTTGTAAGTTACTTTTATATTTTACCCCTTAAAATCCAAAAAAGCTTTATTGAAAAATCATAATGTAATTCTCTTTGAAGTTTATCATGATTTTTTTTCACTTCAATAAAAAATAAACACAATAATATGGTTTTAAATCGTCTTTTTTAAGCTTGGACCAATAATTGTAATGATACTATCTTTGTATGGATGTTTCAAACCATATTTTAAGGTTTTTTTTATTTTATACACCATAAAAACTAAATAAATTACATGTATTCATTGTCTTACATAATTAAATATAGGAGATATAGATATAAATACTGCGTTTGTGACAATAGAGATACAATCGTTGTCTCTAAGAGAAAATGGAAAAATACAATGAGTTCATTACAATTTTTCAAGAAGACTGTTTATTTATACAGTATTTTGATACAGGTAATACCATATTCTACTTTTCCAACTGTACAGGTAAAGCTATAGCTAGATAGCTGAATTAGTCGAGTGGATTTAAATTGGTTTTAAGTGGAAAATAAATAAACATGTGTGTTGGAATATAAAAAGACAAGTCTCAAGTCAACACATTGAACAAAATTTTGTTAACGAATTTCAATTTCATTTACTTATGAACGATCCCTCTCTAGGTTTACCTAAATTATTTCTTTTCATTTCACGTATATATTATAGCTTTGCAGGAAAGGGATATAAAGATGTTTACATTATCCTTTTGACACAAACAGTCTTAGTTACAAATTAGGTTAAATTTTTTTCCAGTTTGCTCATTATATTTGAGCATCATCTGGACGTGCATTACATTACGAACTTGTAATCTGCACTATAACATAATAATGGAGTAACCTTTACTAAGCGCGTTGAGCATACTGTTGTGGCATTATAATACTACAGAACAGTGATAATAAGCGTCTAATAAGCTACCTGAAGGTTATCAGGTCAAAGTGCAGTCTAGATTACGAGATCTCTGGTTTCAAGTGAGTGCATTGTTTGGACCTGGTTCTAAGAGAGTCTTTCATACATGGAAATGTTTGGGCCTATTTCTTTAGACATGTTTAGTGGAACGACCTTGAGTTCTAAACCATAAGACCAATACTACATTTTATATCCTTCCTATTGTTCCTAGTACACACTTACAAATTATTAATGGACATCTAAGAGTATTTTTTTTTTTATTTCTATATTTAGTTTTTATTCTTTATGAGTAAACGTAAATGCAACAATATTTAGACTGAAACATACAAAACAACTAAAGATTTTTAATAATCGCATATTTAAAATCAGACACCTACCATAATTCTTATGGAATTAACTAAACATAAAGTTATAAATATTTTTAAGTGATAAATTTATACTTGCTTGGAAAAATCTGCTACAAGCAGAAAACTAGATAATAGACATATGTTGTAACACATATGCATAATATACATACAAAGATAAAAAAACCTAACACCTAACCACAAAGGTAAACATTTTTTTTCCTAATTCTCTACTATCATTAAATTTAACTGTAACAATTACAAGAATTTTTTTCAACATAATTTCTACACCAGATTTTTTGTGGACGCTATTTAAATAAAAATGAGTCTTGTATAAAAAGGTTATTCGTACTTCTATTATTGAAATATATTTTTGTAAAGTATTTAAAACTTTTACTTATTTTAGGGTTTATGCAGATTGATCATACTTCACGTCGTTTTATGTAAAATATGATGAACAATTTTAAAGAAATGTTTAATTGTCATTGTGCAATTCAGAACGTTGTATGATTTTTTACAAAAATAAATCAACCATTTCTATATTTATGACTATATTAAGATGACTGGGTCGTTAACTGTATTGAAATATCAATCCTTACGTAAACATGAAATTATATTTTAGTAATTCTGCATATCATTGAGATAATTTTTTATGATCCAATTTAAATATGAGTAGTTGTGGAAAGTTCAATTCTTATCAGTATTGACTTTTGCCGCTATCAGAGTAATATTGTTATCGTTGGAGAATATGAAGTAATCACAGAGAGATTAGATATTTTATAATAGATAACGTTTGACTTTGAGGAGAACAGTTCTGAAATTGACGCATGTGTGAGAGTCAACGATCTGTTATCATTGACGGGTGATAAGTAAAGTTGCTGTGTAGAGTAAACAAAAGAATCGACTTGTCTATTCATAAGGGAGGTACTTTGGTAGGAATGACATTGATGAAGAAACCTTTTGATAGTGCTTGTCTGTTCTACTTTTTCTTTTGATCACTCGATTTCTTTTTTTCATTTCCTCCAATAAAATTTTCGATTAGTTAAATACTTGAAAACTGAATATAAAATAATTACAAAGAAATATCTATATTCAGTTATCAAGTATAATAGTCGAAGGTCAATACTTATAGCTGTTTGTTACCTCAATTATATAATACTAATGAAGTAAGTATAGCGCCGATGGCCGAACGGTCTAAGACGTTGGACTTTGGGTCTGAGTTAAAGATAGCGCAGGTTCAAATCCTGTCTGGGACCGAAACAATTTTGTATCAGTACCATTGACCTTGTACTGTATTGCCACTCCCCTTTATTCTGTTTGATAACATCCTCGGACCGGCTAGTGGGCCATGAGGACGAGCAGAACAACAAATTTAACAAATTTAAAAACGTAAAAGCCTTGCTTTAACTGAGAAATTCGTGTTTTAATTACAATGCCAAAGTGAACAATGAATGAAGCAATGGTTTTAAAACAATTAGGACTATGACATACGAGTTTAATTTAGTAACATATTATTATTTTATCCACGGGTAGTATGTAAACAGCAGAAGTGGTCAGTCATTCTCTGAGTTAAGCAGTCAATTAATATATAAATCATAAAAATTATTTTGAATGCCAGCTTTTTATCTTGATACTCCTTTCTAGTTAACATCCGTGAATTTTCTCGATAAAGTTGTGAAACAGCCCAAAACTTTTGGTATTTCCAGCAGCTAAACTATAAAGGTTGTGGTCGTACATGGGGTCCCTTGTTTGTGAAATTAAGCCTTATTACGATTGTAATTATTTTATTTTGATTTCCTATCGACGCATTAGCAGGAAAATTAAACCAGATTATAAAGCAGCTGAACTTTTTAAATACAAATCATTAAAGACATGGAGTATCTTGCTTTTCAACGTAGGCTAAATTGCCGAAGTACAGAAATAAATAATCAAAAGTTCTAAGGGTTACACAGAATAGGTAAGTGTAATTTACGTATAAAAAATGCTTTGGCGAAGAGAAGTATTGACAAAAAGTAATTTATTTCACAAAATAATCAAAATGTTCATATTCTATTTAGTAAAATAAGTAAACCTGAATCTGTAGAGTAATTAATTAACACTGAATAAGAGGATGGAATCTCACTAAATAGTTTCCACCGGAGCGATGTGGTTTACCACAGCACGTGGAATGTACTGAAAGGGCGGAGTTATATAGCAATTCAGCAACTGCCTTGCTCTGCAAGACTCCGTCCGAATGCTACAACGCTATTCCATCAAAGTAACGAATGGTAATTTAGGATACTTGTTTTTATTCACATCAAATTTGTTAACCAAAAATGTCAAATTATCAAATTCTAAAGCAATTTATTGACCTCTTTTAAGTAAGTTTTATTTTAAGACTACTAATAATCTCTTAAGATATAAGACTTATTAAATTTTGTATCCTTTTAGTAAATTTTGCATATTTATACGTTATACAGCTGTATAATGTAACGAAAACTAACATTCATATGCGCTGTTAACATTCTTCTTTATTAGCAACTAATGTTTAAGTTCAATTAATTAAATTTAATATTTTAAAAGTGTAAAAAGTCTTAAAGCTATTTTCGGCCTTCATCTCAATAAAGCCTCAAAACTGCACTGTTAATTTAATATAAGACAGACTGTACAGTAATACAATTTTGTTTTTAATTAAATAGAATACAAAGTGCTTTATCGTAAACAGTTATAATTTTGTGTTTCATCCTGCTAGGATAATAATTTTGGAATAAACTATTACGATTAACTGTGTTACCTTATTTTTATTTCTCCACTTACGCGAACTAACTATCCTATAAGGAAAAGAAACTTATGTAAATTATATGAAAGTTATAAAATGTTTTTGAGGTTCGAAGCTATTTCCTATATATATTTTAAAGACTTAAGATGAAAAAAAACTGTCATTTTGTAAAAGTATTTACAGCCTTAATCTTGAAATATGAAGGAAAATCAATAATTGATTGATTTCCTATCGATGCATTAGCAGGAAAATTCAACCGGATTATAAAGCAGCTGAAATATTTTAAATACGAATCGTTAATGACCTGGACTATCTTCCTTTCTAACGTAGGCTAAATTGCCGAAGTACAGAAATAAAGAATCAAAATGCCTCAAAAGTTCTATGGTTTCTAAGCGTATTAAAAATGCTTTGACGAAGAGAAGTATTGTAAGAAAGTAATTTCCTTCACATATTATTCAAAATGTGCCATATTATATTTATTAAATGATAATTACACCGGAATCTCTGGAGTAATTAATTAACACTGAATAAGAGGATGGAATCCCACTAAATAGTTTCCACCGGAGCGATGTGGTTCACCGCAGCACGTGGAATGTACTAAAAGGGCGGAATTCTATAGCAATTCAGCAACTGCCTTGCTCTGCAAGACTCCGTCCGAATGCAACAACGCTATTCCATCAAAGTAACGAATGGTAATTTAGGATACTTGTTTTTATTCACATCAAATTTGTTAACCAAAAATGATAAATTATCAAATTCTAAAGCAATTTATTGACCTCTTTTAAGTAAGTTTTATTTTAATACTACTAATAATCTCTTAAGATAGAAGACTTATTAAATTTTGTATCCTTTTAGTAAATTTTGCATATTTATACGTTATACAGCTGTATAATGTAACGAAAACTAACATTCATATTCGCTGTTAACATTCTTCTTTATTAGCAACTAATGTTTAAGTTCAATTAATTAAATTTAATATTTTAAAAGTGTGAAAAGTCTAACAGCTATTTTCGGCCTTCGTCTCAATAAAGCCTCAAAACTGCACTGTTAATTTAATATAAGACAGACTGTACAGTAATACAATTTTGTTTTTAATTAAATAGAATACAAAGTGCTTTATCGTAAACAGTTATAATTTTGTGTTTCATCCTGCTAGGATAATAATTTTGAAATAAACTATTACGATTAACTGTGTTACCTTATTTTTTATATCTCCACTTACGCGAACTAACTATCCTATAAGGAAAAGAAACTTATGTAAATTATATGAAAGTTATAAAATGTTTTTGAGGTTCGAAGCTATTTCCTATATATATTTTAAAGACTTGAGATGAAAAAAACTGTCATTTTGTAAAAGTATTTACAGCCTTAATCTTGAAATATGAAGGAAAATCAATAATTACAAATTTATTGGGTTGAACATTTGAATTTATTAAATGTAAGAAACTTTATCCAACATCCAGATATTCATGCAAACTGTAAATAGTGGTCTGCAAAAAGTTTATAAAAATATATAAAGTTATATTTTGGGTTCCCTCAAAGAAAGAATATGATAAACAATCATTTTACTCCGCCGTTTCTTATTGTCTATGAAAAATAAAATAAAAATTTTTCATCATCTTGCAATAATTTGTTATAAAATTTCAACAATAAATTTATTTAAATCTAAATTTTGTGTTTGAAACTGCCAGTTCTAAACTCGCCACAGTTTGCAAGTGTCTTCTATTTACCGTGATATTGCAGTACGAGAATTATATCTGGCACTCTTTCCTCTTTCCTTAGACACGTTATTCGTATTCAAGCCTTTTTATTTTCAAGTAATAAATACTTTGCCTTTTAATTAATTGTTACTACAGCGTGATTATGTTAGGAGTGTAATAATGCTTTTGACTCTTAGTTATTTAAAAGTAGCATTATGTTTGATTACCAAGATTCCCATGAATTCATTTACTATTTTATTTTGATCTATTGACGCTTGTTTCCAAATACTCACACATAACCCTACAGTTTTATCACTTTTATGAGAGTAATAATAAAAAATAATAATGTAATAAATTCATTATCTCAATGTAGTTATAATCGTAAACATTTTATTCTTAAAACATTTTGTTTAATTTCGTGTGCATTCTATTTTAGAAATAGAGGTGACAAATAGGTAGATACTCTTACAGCTGTTGTTTGGTTGTGGGTCATATAATTATTGTGGAAATAAATCGTAACTGAGAGCTACCCTTTCACAATCGATACAGCAAGAAGACTCAAATGATATCAAACGTGTTTATGTACTACAGGAATGTAAACTTAGTTAAATTAATAATAACTTTTCATGTACAAAACAACAGATGTAATTTTTCTTTTTTGTTATAATAAAATTACAAGAACCGGTACAGACGTAAATTTAGGGTTAATTAACTATAGCTAATTATTCCCTCCTTATTTCAGTGTTGGATATACACATTCATATCACTGTTAATACTAATACTAAGAAACTATAATCCCTTTGTACCTATTGTATTAAATTGTAATTATGAGGTAACTGGATTACCGGTGGAAGGCGTAGGCCCAGAAGAATGATAAGGACTGGACAGTACAAAAGAGGCTTCTATCAGCGAGGCGCGCATCGCAGATGGGAGTGATTGATAACGAAATTGAGAGGTGGGCTGAGGTAGATGTGCCGTATCTCCCGTCTCAGTTGATCAGTAGTAGCAGTAACGAGTAAAGTTTTTGAAAGTGCTTAGAGTTAATCTTGCTAATCGTCATCGAACCTGCGGGTAAGTAAACCTTTTAAATGGAGTCCAGTCAATATTCATTCTTAGTTAATTTAAATAATTTTGGGGAAAGAAATATTTTAAAAATTAAATTTAATGGGAATTTAGGAACTTGTCCTTTTGATCTGTGCAATATAAAACTTGTTGTTGCAGTGAACACATGTATATATTATGTTATGTTAAAATACTAAAAGAGTTTTGTGGTTGTTAGAGATGCTTTCAGTAATACTTAATTCTCTAACACTGAAGAATTCTTAAAAAATTTTAAGACTGAAAAGAAGTAATATTTAAAGTAAAGTAAAGAAAATTAGTAACAAAATAATTTTGAAGTTAAATTAAAGTGAAGTATTGCCAGATCAGATTAGAGTGTGAAAGTTTTGAATTTTGAAAATTGAATAAAAGACAAGCTGTAAGAACTTTGTATATTTTTGAGTGACGAATATATTACAAGTTTGAATTTAAAAGTCATCAAGAAGTTTTTATTTTAATTTTAAATCCAGTAATTATTTTCAAGAAGAAGTTTTTAAATATATTACAAGTTTGAATTTAAAAGTCATCAAGAAGTTTTTATTTTAATTTGAAATCCAGTAATTATTTTCAAGAAGTTTTTATTTTAGTTTGAACTTTATTATTTTAAGAAGATTTTTCGTTTCCCTTTTTGAACCTTCAAAAAGTTTAAATTTCAAAGATAACCCCTCATGTGCCAGTTAAACGGTACACCTTTTTAAAACATGCTTCATGTTAGACACGTGTTTTGGCACTAAAATATCTTTAGTATACAAATACAACCTCTAAAACATAAATAAACAGATGATTTTATATATATATATATATAATTTAAAATTTAGTTGTATATATTTACTAACTTTTTTACTGGGTTTGGCCTCCGTTTTATATTTATATTTGAAATATTTGGATAATTTATACTATAATTTAGATAAATAGAGTTCATCTTCTATGTCTGATTTTTCTGCTTTACTTTAAACAACGGAAATTTAAAGAATAATGTGGTCAGATTTTAATAAATGTCATCGAGATTTCGATGTATTGTAAAATGTTATTAGTTTTAAAGATAATCAGTTGTACACTGAATATGGCACTGCCGAATCATGTGCTTCAAATATAAAACTTTTCAAAAGGGTTTTAGTTTCTATTATTTACGTTACTTGTAAAAATAACTCTAAACTGTGTAGTTACTGATATCATATTATTATAAATACACAAAAATCCCAAAAATTTCATTTGGTAAAAGTAGAACCGGTTGCTCTGTTCTATATCGTTATAAATCATGCTCTTCTTGCTTTCAAAACTCTTAAATACGTGATAACGTATTGTGTATGACCAACAATGATAACAATGGTTACGACGGTGTTTAATTTCACTTTTAATCAAGATATGATAAAGTGTTTCATCTGCAGTATTGGCCTACCTGTGGCGAACGAGAAGCGAGATTAAACTGGCATCAACAGTGACTAAAGATCAATCTCGCAGTCGCAGTTGGGCGAGACGTGTAACTAGAACTATGGTGGAAACACAAATCTAATCAATTTCTTACACGAGCTAAAACAAATGTAAATCTAAAATTTAAATTGTTCACTAATTTTCTTTACCTCTACACGTTATAGTTTATACACAACTCTAAGTTTGAACAATTGCGCATGCCACTCAATAGTATTTGGATAATAGTTATCATTTATACATTCGCTTACAGTTACGGTAGCTACATGTATTTACCACCACGATTGAAACGAGAAAGAGCATAATAAATCTATAAAATATAGCATATGGAAACCTTAAGGGGGCTGTCTGTGCGTCAGTGTGTGTGTGTGTGTGTGTGTGTGTGTGTGTGTGTGTGTGTGTGTGTGTGTGTCTGTGTGTGAATTTGTCATTTACGTAAAAAACCACTTACCAAACTTTATAGAAGTTTTTGGCTGACATTCTTAGGGTCTCATTTTAAATGTTTTTACTTGTATTAAACAGAAAGCATAGAGTAAGCATAATATAATAACACTTCTAATGGCTGAGCACGGTTTATTCAGACAATAAAATAGGAAATTTTGGTAAAAATATTCTGAAACTTAGTACATCCACATATATATATATATATATATATATATATATATATATATATATATATATATATATCTATATATATATAAAAATGAATGTTTGTATGTTTGTCCTTTATGGAATCGTGAACTATTGGACCGATCATGATGAAAATTTGTACGTATATGTATTTTTCCACGGAGAAGGTTTATAAGCTATGCCCATCCCTTTCCCGATTCAGGATTCCGCCCCACTGGTTACAGAAATACCCATAAGAAATGCATTGCAGCAAACATATGTTAACGTCTTTTCAAATTTTTAATCAGCTGTTCTTTGTAAACATATATTACACTTATAGTTTTAAAGCATAGAGTAAGCTTAAGAGAAACGACAAATTTTGTTTAAACTGTTTTTGCAATCACTGTTAAACATAGACTTTACTATCCAGATAATACAATTCAAATTTGACGTAAAAATTCACCTTTAACTGCAATATTTATTTAATATAAACCATGCTCATGCTTGATCAGAAGAGTAATGCAGATATCATAATTACTATCTTACGTTGGCTACAAATATAAAGAATGTTATAAAATCAACCTTAGTTGTTTTTTTTGACAGAAGTATGGTTCTCAAAACTCCGTGTGTACATATTCTCTCGATCGAGACAACAAAGCAAGCTCAATCGTGGCATCGGAGATATAACTAATTTAATCTAAAATATATTATAGTAAAAAAAAAATTTACTAAGTAATATAAGGACTTCGGTTCTTAAGATTTGCGTGCGAAGCCGTGGGTAACAGCTAGATAGAGGCAGGAATATGGTACATACCTTCATAATACGCCCAAGAGGCTCACGATGGAACGACTATCAATTATCTCAGCAATGTTTAGAATGTGATAGAAAAAGAATAAGTGAATATAGTGTACTGTTTTCAACGGGAAATTGCGTGCGAAGCCGCGGGCAACTTTTGCAAAAAATTATTGAAATGCGCAGCAAAGCGCGCCGGGCCCGCTAGTATATATATAAATGAATGTTTGTGTGTTTGTCCTTTATAGACTCAGAAAATA
The DNA here is from genome assembly GCF_021130785.1 of Homalodisca vitripennis. Classification (NCBI taxonomy): domain Eukaryota; kingdom Metazoa; phylum Arthropoda; class Insecta; order Hemiptera; family Cicadellidae; genus Homalodisca; species Homalodisca vitripennis. The sequence goes on along the minus strand of NC_060214.1, from coordinate 77,589,369 downwards.
TTTGACCGATCATTATAGAAATTTGTATGTATATGTATTTTTCCACGTAGAAGGCTTATATGCTATGCCCATAGATGTAACTCACCACCAGGAGGCGCTGCAAAATATATAAGTTATCAAAGCGCCTGCACATTTTAAACTACAATTACGAGATAGTTGTGTATAATAACCACACACTATGTGAAGTTTTTATCGATATTTGTCTTTCAAATGATTTTCTGTTTGGCCTTATAACTTAAATTTTAGACCACTTTATTATTATATACATGTGCGTATACAATGCCTATAAACATACATTTTTGGCAGATTTTCTTGATAGTGTCATCAAGGTAAACTCTACATCGGCGTTTAAAATATAATTCACTTGAACCAGAAGTGCTCATACACCAGCAAAGCTTACAAAAAGCGTGCGAAGCCGCGGGGAACAGCTATTATGTAAATAAATACGAAATGCTTGTTCATTATTTTAATGCAGCTATTTGTAATAAAGATACAATAATTTATACTGTAGATGAAATTAATGTTATAAAACGCATCTTATTTGTTTTAGACTAAATTAGGCTTTTATAACAAATTAATTAAATAACAAATAAAAATTAACAAAAATTTCATTTGTTTAACGTCTTAACAAAATAATGCATCTCAGACGGACGTAGTGTATATATTCTTGATCAGGGCATTCACACACAATCAAATAGTCTGTCAATATGAGCTATTCCCAATATTTATTTCATCCTCAGTGTACTGACAAAAAGGCTAAAAATTTCAACTTTGCTTTACTCTGCCCTAAAAAGTTTAATAATTATTAGCCTACTAAAACAGGGTTTTGATGAAATATTATAAAGAATTACAACTTTTCCAAACTACTCATTAAAACTGTCTCACTTCAAAACACCTATACACTGATTTTTAAACTAAAATGTAAAATTAATCTCAAATTGGAATAGTTTTCAGCGATTATCACCTAATTCAAGAGAGTATACAATTTCTTTTAAAAGAATATGTTCGGGATGTCTCAGTTTTTCATTTTGCCTGCGAGTAACTGCTAGAAAGGTTTATAAACGAATCATATGAAATTTTATCATGTGACTTATTACATGTGTTTTAACTATTCTAATACATACAATATCATCTTTAAGTGACCTGATGTGAAGACTTTGAAACACTGATTAGAAACACAAATTAACGAACAAAATTTTGTACTTGTTATACAGCAAGATATCGCGATATATATTTTATCAGAAAATTTTAAATATCACCGCAAGCCTTATTTATACACAGAGGATAATGGCTTATATGAAGGTGCGTGTCAAGCTATACAATATGGCTGACATACATGTAAGCCTATCACTGAATAGGCTAACAAAATTTCTATATCATCTGCGGAGGGTCTGAAAAAATTATTTCGTGTGTTGATTTGCTAACTGACTATATATCAACCGGACAGCTTGATGATGAATTCATTTATGACTTATACTTATATGTGAATTTACATGCAACCTCTATTATACTCTCTGAAAAGAGATAACTATAGTCAACTTGAAGCCAGTTATAATTACCATAAATTGCATCTATAGTGCTCTCTATTAACAGCTATCGCATCGCGTATTGTAGCAGAGCTCACCTTAAACAGGTTTTAACTCCAATTCTAATGCGCCTTCAGATGAGTGACTCAAGGACTGAATTATCGTAAATGTGTTTGAAGCATTCTATTCATTACACGCACCAGCTTTCACGTAATAAAAGAATTAGCTATTCTTGAATTTGCACATAAGATCTGTATTAAAACTATCGAGCGCCGTCTTTTTTTTAGGATTAACGTTTTGAGGTCTGAATTCCGGCATCATGTTTTACTAATTAAGGACTCTAAACATTTACAAACATCAACCTATGATTATACTGTTTTACCGATCCCGTGGACCTTCCTCCTGAGGTGTCGAAGAGATACCGTTGAATCAAAAAGTTCAAATTAATGCCCTATGTCAGTTATACATAGTTTATGTTTGTAAGTTTACGAGTGCAGAAGATATTAAAACGTTTTAAGACTTTTCAGCAACCCATATACAGTATGGTAAAAAAGTCCCGGAAACGGTTTTAATATATTTTTTACCAATATAGATAAAGTAATGAGACTTGGTATATCAATAATAGCCATAAATGTCTAGTTTTTTAAAGTATTAAAACTTTTTTATCCCTTATGGTGGACGGCCCACGGGGAGTCAGACAAAATTCTTAAAAAGCAGCATAGGTTGAGTTTTATATCAAATTAAAGGTCTTAGTTAGTAGAACACATGCCGCCAACCCGGACCTCAAAAGGTTCACTCTAACTGAAATAGCGGCGTTTTAAATTTATTCGTCATTTATCCAAATAAGTCATTCTCTTACATTAAGATAACATTAATTTAATAATTAGAATTGAAAATTTTAGTACTTACAGTTATAGAAAGTGACCAAAATGTTGTCCAAGTTTCTCTTGGCAATAGCCCAATCTGTGGTAGAAGCCTTCAATAACTTTTTGAATCATCTCAGGAAGTATTTGATGAGTTTCCTCTGTTATGCGGTGAATTAGTTTCTTCTGTGTTGGCAGGCTTAGTTAAAAAAACCCTTTGATTTAAATAACCCCATAAAAAGAAATCAAGAGGATTTAGATCAGGTGATCTAGGTGGCCACTCTATTGCTCCCCTACGTCCTATCCAACGATTGCAAAACACTCTCTGTCAAGCAGCGCTCGTACTTGTAAAGCATAATGAGGTGGTGCACCATCCTGTTGAAACCATACTGTGTTATAACTTCGACCCAACACAGCACGTAAAAGCCGGTTATAATGGTTTCTCTCAACATCAATTCATATGTCACCCATTCAAATTTCCATTGATTATGAAAGGTCCAACAATATGATTGCCAACAATCCCAGCCCACACGTTAACTTTTTCAGGTTTCTGGGTATGGCTTTCCCTCATCCCAGTGAGGATTTTCGTCGCTCCAATAACGACAGTTATGCCTACTTACATCGCCATGAAGTGTAAAGGTAGCTTCGTCTGAAAATACAACTTTTGTCTAAAGAAATTTTGATCTTGTACATATCTATTCATCATTTGTCTCACAAAATTCCACTCTTCTGTCAAAATCGTCTTCCGAAAGCTCCTGGACTAATCTGACCTTATACGGATAATACTGGTTTTGTTTTAAAACGTTTAACACTGAAACATGTTTATTCCGTGATTAGTTGCTGCAGTTCTTTGTTGATGTGTGTGGCTCTTCGATGAAACTTTGTAATACTTCTATGGATGTATTTTCGTCAGTAGCAGATAAAGGTCTACCACTTCTTGGACGGTCTTTAACATTGCCGGTATCTAGAAATCGTTGGACTGTTCTACAGACGGTAGACTTTGATATTGGTGGCCGGTCCGGAAATGTTGTCATTAAATAAATGCACAACTTCGTCATATGATCGTACACGGTCACCATACCCCCTCATCATAAGCAGGTTTATTCTCTCAGTCCTCAGTCAGAGACATCCCTATCACAAGATTCACAACTAGTCAATGTTAACAATTAAATTAAACCCAATCTACACTTTACAAAATCTTAACTTAAGATCGACTTTGTAACAGCTCATGAGGAAAATTAAGTTTCCTGTCTAAAACGCATTCTACCCTCAGAATGATAAGATACACAGTTTAATGACCCTGCAGTTGGACTTTTTCAACAGGAATGTCAAAAACAACTTTCACTGAATAGAAAGATGTAAACACTAATGAGTTTTCAAGACCAATACACTATCCCGGAAATCCCATTGTTGCAATGAATGTTGCCAACACAGAAGAACTAATTCATCGCATCACAGATAAATGACGAATAACTTTAAAAACGCCGCCATTTCAGTTAGAGTGAACCTTTTGAGGTCCCGTTTGCGGCAATGTATTCTAATAACTAAGAACTTTAATTTGATATAAAACTCGACCTATGCTGATGTTTATGAATTTTGTCTGACTCCTCGTGGGCCGTCCCCCATAAGGGATAAAAAAGTTTTAATACCTTAAAAAAAAACTAGAAATTTATGGATATTATTGATATACCAAGTCTCATCATTACTTTATCTATATTGGTAAAAAATATATTAAACCGTTCCGGGACTTTTTTACCATACTGTATATATATATATAGACTCCGAATATATATGGTGGTAGGATTGTCTAACATTTGGAGTTAAATGTACGAGTAGAGATCAAAGCTTGAGTGTGCGTGACATTTGGTTAAAGGCAAATGGTATCTTATATATACCTCTACAAGATAGTTGATGAATATTACACGTATATTACATACTAGAACTTGATTTTGACTTCGATGTCTCGTATAGTTACGGATGGTGCTGGTAGTTACTTAATACAGGATTAGTTGAATAAAACTATATTTCACGTGAGACTCTGAATAAAGCATAGGAGGTAATCCTGAACGCTAGGTTTTCAGCTCTAATTGGTACGTGTGAAAGGAGTAGTTAGTTTTTTATATTTTGATATAAGTTTGACATCTCTGTCTTTATAACCGAATCCATTAATCGATTCAAATTGTATACTTTTGTTAATAATAGAGAGCTATTTTCAAAACCATAACTAGTGACATGGTCGTTTTAAGATTTTACGGAGATAGAAGACATAAGTAGTTGTTATTTATTTGTTAAAAAGGCTGATAGCAATACATTTTTATCGACATCTGCACTTGATGAAATGCTTAGAAAAAGCATTGTTCTTCAGGTGCTTCAGGTGCTTCAGGTGCTCGAACACCAATTGGATCAAATTAATTTGAAGTTTTGAAAACTTCTTATATAATAAACAAATTATTATATGTCTCTGGCGCTCGCACATACACACACACTCACGCACACACACACACACACACACACACACACCACACACACACACACACACCACACACACACACACACACACACACACACACACACACACACACACAAATAAACCAGATATCTTCTACTAAACACAGTCAGTTATGTGCATATCTTAAACGTATTCATTGTTAAAAATGCAACACTCCATTCTTCCAATTTTTTTATTAATTAGGCTTTTATTATTACTCGATGATATTATTTTGTTAAAATAATTAGATTCTATAATTTATTTTCACTATTACTGTACATCCATTTGTTCAAATTGTAAAACGTAAATGTTCAATTACCAATAAAACAAAGAGAATTGCATGCCACACCATGTGGTATGTAATAGGCTGTGATGAGTTGTCATGCAAAATTTGAAGTTTATAGCTATTTGATTGTCGAGTTGAGCTGCAGACAGGTTTTGCATTTTTTTTTCACTTGAGAAAACAAAACTTACAGTCTCAAGGCACTGTAGACTGCAATATCCCAGGCTACTAAGCGATAGGTTTTGTTGACGCTTAATCCAATTCCATGGTTTGATATGCTCTTTCATCCAACTCATTCTTGTTTGTACATATGGCGTTTTATGCATAACTAATGAAATAGTATTCCAGAAATTCTGAGAATAATTATGCTCCGTAAAGTCTTATAGCCAATTACATAAAGGGATGTGGTCATAATGAATCACAACGTTTCCTAATGAAGTTACATGCAAAATGTTCAGTCCTTAGCTCAATTTCGCCATGATAAATCCTGAAAAAATATACTAACCGTTAGACAATAGAAGAATTTAATTACAGCCCTTAGTGTTATACAATTTGAAGTGCATATATCAATTTATTCTCAGGATAGAAACTTGAGTTAAAGTCATAACATATCATATAAGCTCAGTATATCACAGTTTATTCAACAAAATTAATGGCCCTTATATGTAGCTTCAAGCAAAATATCAAATACATAGTTCAGTTTGTTGATATATAGTTCAAATCAGCAGACAAACAGAAATTTGAATTGTCAAATCTCTCGGACAAATTATTGGCAACGCTAACGTTCAGTCGATTCATTTACGAGTATGTTGGAAAGTCACAATAAAAACAGTTTAGGTTTATAAGAGTTATTTTATATGTGTCTAAATACAAATTAAAAGTATTTCACAGCATGTTGAGTAAAATGAAAATGAGTGACCCTGAAGTATCTAGCATTCTCTTACTTCATTAACTCTCGATAAGTAATTTACCAGAGAAAAGTAACTTACTGGTTATGTATTTGTAGGAACTTTTATTTACAGAGTAAGCCCTACACAAATTTTTCTTTTCTTACATTTAGCTATTTCTTTGAGTGGGATGTACTATAAATAATTCATATGTGTTCAGCCTCACCAAAGAACACAGCGTATATATTGCCAGTATATTGTTAGAGAGTAGCACACATTTGTCTCTTCCGAACCAAAGAAATTATTTTAACATTAAAAATTAAGTGTTATATTTTATTTAAAAAATCTGTTCGGCGCATAGATTTGTGTAAGTACACAGAAACGAACACAATATTTAATTATATTACGGATATTACATAGTGTGTTTAAGGTATACAAAGTGTAACACAATTATCTACACAACATTCTGAATATTATTTCATAGACCAAACAGAAATAAAAATTAAATGCTACGAATAATCTAACTCTCACCTTAAAAAAAAACCGTATGCATACGTAGGTTTTGGTGTTTATTTTTTAAATCAGAAACGATTACAGATCAAATTCAAATTAGATTAAATTAATCTTCTTATGATCTCAAAATCAAAGGAAAAACTTATATAATCATTATGGTATTCCAAGTTGGCGGGTTTTTCGAACGTTTAAACCATAAAACTCGTTAAATCATGAAAAATGCTAAACAATGGTATCATAACGTGATATGAAATTTTAAAATAATTTATGGAATTATAGACTATAAGATGCAAAATCAAAACGAATGTGTTTTTTCTCGTTAATTTCTTAAATAAAACATAAAACTAAATATCACATACATCCAGAAAGACGGTTAACTAAAATAAATAGACGATTGTCCCTATTTACTTTTTAGCTTATCATGGTTGATGTCACAATATCCTAAATATTTTTAAAATAGTTTTTTATCAAACTGTTTGTACTAATTTCAGTATACATAACACTATGAATGAATGGCCAAATATTGAGTTTAGAAAGAAAGTCAATAAGCGGGAACGTCAACAATAGGAAGTTGTTAGGTACCAGGTAGTGTAACAAATTTAAAGTCCTGAACACTATGGATCTGGAATGAATAATAACATGGATGGCAAAGGTACTGTATGTATTGTAATTGGTCCAGATTTATACATCTACAGTGTTAAAGCTGTCACAAAATTCTTTATCTGTGATCATTCAAGTCTTTCCTGTAAACATTTGTTAAAATTTGAGTTGAAAAGAATGTAATTTAATTTAAATAGTGGTTTTTAAAATTGTATTTAAATTTAATCAAAATTTACATAGTATTAAATATTTATAATTGATTTGGCGATGTTTTGTAAGTAACAGTATTTAATAAATAATTATATATGTTCATTCATATCACTTCCATTTTATTATATTTCTAGTTACAATAATAATGTTATTTTTTATGTTTTTTAAGTAAAGTACCTAAAAATTAAAATGCACTATGGATATAATTCAACAAGTCACTTACCGGAATATAAAAAGAGTTATAAAAAGTCGAAATATTTAAAATTATAAATGTCATAAAATTTCTTTCAAAATTATTCAAGTAAAAAACTAGGTATTTATTTAACATATTGCATGCAAATTAAGACTGACAAATATTATGATTAAAGTCAGCCAAACCTCACAGCACTGGTGAATCACCTGTTTTGTTCAAAACGACGTAACATGAAATTGCTTTTATCACAGCTACGGAAACTTCTGCGTGATATAAACTTTCTTGATAAGCGGAGAAAATAACAACAAACTATATCCTTGCTTTTTGCAGACAAGGGAACAATAGATCATTGCAAGTAAAACTCGCAAAAATCTTAACTTTCTTTGATGTTACTATTAGCAAATAAGACTCACTTTTGTATAGTAAGAAACATTTCTCAATTTACGTATTAAATTTTATCTAATGATTCGTTGTTAGAAAAGAGTATTGATAAACATACTAACGTGAATAGCGGGTGCAACAAAAAACATAATATGTACGTAAGTACGTAAATCTTATTTTGAAACATGAAAAGTTAGGCATATATATTTTTTGGTGTACTAAATAATACCAAATACATGAAGGAAACAGGATTTTTCCGGACATTTTCCATCGTTTCAGTTGAAACAAGAAAACAGTGAACACTACGTTTCGAGATCTGCAATCTGATCTCTTTTTCTGGTAAAGAACTAACCTAATACATAGTTACAAACTAGGTTAAAATAAACAAATCTTACTAAAGCGTTGTGGCACGCCTAAGTCAGGAATCACAACCTACATGTTGTTTGTCAACTTCACTAACACTAAAGACATGCACTTAATACAAAACTATACAAAAAAACTAATCATTAACTAAACTACGGAATACAGGTCACAATACGTCTTCACTCGTCTACTAACCACCTACGACTGACCAGAAGGACTAGCCAATGGTAATCGTGACGGCTGGCTAAAAACAAGATAGCGGAAATACAAGGGAAGGGGAACAGGAATGGGCCCTTTCGTTATTATTGGTTCATGCGAGATGAACTTCTTAAAACCATATTGTGACTCCGCATTGGGTTTATTACAAATATCCGATCCGTTTGATACTTTTGGTTTTCTCTTTAGTTCATTTTTGGAATTGGCAACCAAAGCGGCCTAATCTCGACTGATGGTTGACTGATTGGTTGGTCTGCCAATTTTAATGTATGTTGCCTCAATTAATTTCCTTTTGAAGAAATGTGGTTCCCGATGTATTATGTGGGCTTCATCCCAATTCATATGATGGTCTTCGGACCAACAATGGTGTGCAATTTTTGACTTTTCTGTGAAACCCTTTCTCGTGTTTTCTTCGTGTTCTCTTATTCCTTACGTTTAGTGGTCTTTTTGTCTCGCCTATGTATTCCCTATTGCAGCTACATTTTATACTGTAAACACAGTTTTTGGAATCCTGTGTGCCATTTTTGGTTTTGTTTTTACGAGACTTTGTGTAAGAGTGTTGTGTGTTTTCAACGCGGTTCTAATGTTGTACTTTCTACCTACTCTTCTAATTTTCTCCGATAATCCCGGCACATAAGGGATTGACATAAACGCAAATTTATCACAATTCTGTTTTTCTTACTCAGGAATGATTCTTCTGGTTCGTTTGCACTTATTAATTACTAATTGAGGGTATCCATTGCTTCTGAGATCCGATTCAATTTTCTTAAATTATTCTTTTAGTCCATCTTTACATCTGAGCACAAGCTCTTTGCTCTATCAAACAACGAGTAGGCTACTTCTTCTTTGACAGATTTTTATGGTTGGATTTATAATTTAAATATTTTCCTGTGTGTGATATATTTAGAAAAACAGTTGTCTTAAGGGACATCCCTATCTCTTAATACACACACATCCAAAAAGGGAAGCTTGTTTTGGACTTCCACTTCCATTGTGAGGCAGATGGAAGGAGAAATACTATTAATGTGATTCAAAAAATTATTTAATTCAATGTCTCCATGAGAGAAAATAACAAAGGTATCATCCACATACCTCCACCAAATCTTCGGCTTGAACTGAGCTGAAGCCAAAGCTTTTTCACGTAATTTAATAATTCCGAGAGTTTCTGGAACTGGTACATTTGTAAATAGACTTTCGACATCAAAACTTACCAGTTTGTCAGTTTCAGTCAACTTTAGGGATTTGACTTCTCTACGAAATCCCTGGAATTTTTGATGAAAGAGTCAGTTTTTCCTACCAATGGCGTTAAGATGTCCAAGAGGACTTTAGACAATTCCCTGCAAGGTGAATCACGAGAACTAATGATGGGCCGCAGAGGGATGGTAGGTTTGTGGATTTTGGGAAGGCCATACATATGGGGGATTTTGGAGTGGTGAGGATTAATTTAGATCTAAATTTATCTGAAAAAAATTCTTTATGTTTTCTTAAGGTGTTTGCTACTTTGGGTTCAAATGAATAAGTCGGGTCTTTATTTAAAACTTTTGAACGATGGCAAATGTCCGGAAAAATCCTGTTTCCTTCACGATCCTTCCATCGTCAAAAAAAAACCTTCAAACAAAGAACCAAATACATATTTTAATAAATTAGTTTGCAACAAGATACTTACATCCCAATATAGCTGCAATAACGGAAGCTAGCTGAATGTTAGTTTCCTGTGCTTAGACAGATATAAGAAAATATATAAATTAATATAACCTACTAAATTATATCTGAGTTGAAATTTAACGTTTTAAATAGTGGTTGGAAAAATTTAACGGCCAATTTATGGCCTCTATACTGAGACCAAAGCCAATGGTTTTGAACCACATAGTCTAGAATAATAGTTAAGATGGTAATTTACTAACGAATCTTTTATTTAGTTTGAAATTTACATAACAAAATCGTAATCTTTTGTTTACGTTCTGTAATTCTTTTTTCTTAATCAGGCTGTAAATTTCCGAGCTATGAGTTTTCAAAATTTTTCGTTTGATTTAGAAGCACCTAAAATAGGCATTTTCAATCAATTTTCATTTGATAAGTGCGTATTCTCATTTGTAAGAGTAAAACATGTAAATTATTCTTTGTAAATAGTTTTAAATTACAGTTATAATCGAAAAAATAAACATGCTAAGACTCTACTACCTTATGTTATTATAGTTTTGAGAATATAAAAACAGTTGTGCAGGTATCCGTATCTCTACTACCCCTTCATAATGTCAGTGTAAGGTAGAACATGCCTGACCCCCTGTAGATAGGATTCTATTCTTCCCAAATTTACCTCACATTTAATGATTCTTTCTTTGCTTTCTCAGCTTCTTAGATATCCGTAACTCTATTTATTCCTTTTCAATATCAGAGTGAGGTAGAAAGACTCCTAACCTCTTTTGATACACTTTATTTGTTCCCTACCTTACTTTACTTTTAATCACCCTTTCTCCTCCTTACTGCTACGCAGATATTTATACAATAACATAGAATAAACGAACTTAACAGGTTTATTATTTATGAAAAAGGTTGGTTATACCACATCTGTAATAACTTTAGTAGAATTGAAAAGTGATGTATGTCATTTGCATAAACTTTCAAATGGGTGATGGCATTTTACGTAGTATTTTGACTGAGATTACTCTTGAAACTTGGGACGAACGATGAATGATGCGTAAAATTGTATGCACATAATATTAAAATTTTCCTTAATCTGTCAAGGTATATTATTGTAATTAGACTTTTTATTATAAATGCTTATAATGAACAATAAGAATATAAACTTAAACTTTTTATTGGTTTCATTGCTTTTTTTAGGATAAGCCTTTCTCTGGTGTGGATGGCACAGTTTAATTTCTATTTTTATGTAAATCCGTCTGTGTTTGCGCACGATTTTTTCGACAACAAACTGACCTATGTCTGTAAAAATGTGCATGAAGTTTTATTTCTACGTAAGGAAATCCAAGTCGACTTATGTGACGTATGTTACTTTATAGGCATATGACTGAGCATCAGCGAATATTTTTACTGTGTTCTTAGGGTAACCATGATCGCAGCGAAAATGTATCATAATAAATAATTTTTAAACAAACTCAGTACAGTGATATGTGGATTTAACATAGGATACATTAATACATTACCATTTCACATGCAATATTTTGCTTGTTGTTGTACTTTTATTTTTGACAATAATATTAAATCCTGTTGGTTGAAAAATATGTGTAAATACGATTCGTGAAGACATAAAAGATATAAAACATTACATCTTGATATTTTAAATGCTACATCAAGACTTTATTTCTACATAGCCAAGATTGAATTATATTATGGTGCATATCCAATTATGAAATTTGACTTAGCGACTTTGAAGACTGTTCCTCAGTAGAGTAAGAAAACTTCTATTTCCTCAGTCGTTCCGTCTGTCAATAATTAAAATTAGCTATAGACATCAACCTCATTAAAATCTGAAGCAACATCCGACATAGGGACCATTTTCTTACATAGGGTCTTACATTTTCCGACATAGGGACCAATATATAAAGACCAACATGCAAGTAATTCTTTTGGTTCTGACCTGTTATACTTCCATTAAACAACCCTTGTCACTCCTTTGTTACATTACGTTGATAACGCGTTTGAATCGTTGACGAATCAATAATTACATTGTTATATTAACTAGTACATCAGACCACATATGATTTTTTTATTAATTTACACAAAAACGAAACAAGTGCTATACGATACCTTCCACAATTAAGATCAACTGTTATAAATTTATTACAATGGGATATAACGTGGTGTATATTATTTTAATTGAATCAGTATTATGAATAAATAAAATCAACATTGTATATGAATAGTATTGTTTTTAATTTATTTAATTATTACCCAAAATAAAGAGTTACGGTAATGTTTTTTACTAGCCTTGATAAAATTGTCAATTTTACCATTTTAATTCAACTGGTTCTGGGATTGCTGGTATAAATCCTATATTATGTACTCATAACTTGAGCAGTCTAAATTATACAAAAATTTAACTCGTTAGGCTCGATCACAGAACACGCTTGCAAATGAATAAGAAAGCTCGAAACAAAAAATATTAATATGTAGGTCTCTGAAACCTATTTCAGTAAAAATTATATTTATAAGCTCAGTCATATACGTACAGTATAAAATTATTTTTCAGTATCTTAGTTAGAGTTTGTCTTGTTTTCCCGATGAAAAAAATTATAATTATGCATACATAAGACAGGAGGCTTAGTTTCAGCCGTTTAAACGCACTTACAGTGCTTAGTTTAGTTTGCCATATTGACCCTATAAAAAGAAAGTATATAGGTTTGTAACTGTTGGAAATGTACTTAGTTAAAATGCATCTATTTCTCCCGGTCTCTTTAACATTTTACATCTAAAATATTTTCAGTGCCATAGTTGATTGTGACTTATAGTCCTGATGTAGAAAATATACAAAAGAACGAAGAGATGAGAAGCCTCTTACAGCCTAGAGGGAATCCAATCTGCTTACGGTACGAAGAGCAAAATCCTTATTAAGTTCATGAAAAGTTGCAAAATAAACAGTTTAAAATGTTTTGTGTTATAGTAGTCTTGTTGCTTTAGGGGCGGCAGACAGCGAAAGAATGGATCGTTGAGGCAGGTTAGCGCTCATGTATCTGTGTTTCCTTAAGCAATTTTGAAATTACGTATCAAAACATCAACGGTACCTATATTTTAGAGTAACTTACGCACACAAATTTAAAGTTCGGTTCAATGTTGTTTTTGTGAAAGTGTTTAGAAAGTATTTACAAAGCATAGGATGTTTTTAATTTCTCGCTCGCATTATATATAATTATAATAAAATTTAGGTATTAACATTTGATTTTATATCTGCATTACACTAAAGATGAAGCACTGTAATATGTAATATTTGTGAAAAAGTTTATAAAAGAGATGATTCAGCCTATTTGTCGACTTTAGTTGGAAGCTGTCTGCAGCTACTTCGTATAAGTTAAATTAAGATTACGAACCAGAAATACAATTCGTTTTCACAATTCTCTGTAACTTTTCAAATATTTTTTTTCATATGAACCTTCCTTGACCATTAGTAAATATTCTACAAAAAGGATTAGCCGGATTAATCGAGCCATTATCAAGATTGGTGCTTGATTTTTCGTGTAAAACATATACATGTTGTGTACGTTTTAGTTTCACATGTGGCATCTGTTTGGATGATTCATATTATGGTAGTTTTGTTTTGTTAGCTATGTTACATTGTGGTAAGGTTTAGCGAAGTTCTACTAAGAATAGTATATTTGGAGGAACGCCTCAATGACATAGAAGTTATCCAAAGTTTTACTTTAGCGAACACATGTATGTTGCTGAAGGCAATTATTTGCATGCATGACCTATTTATTTATGTTTCTGTTTAATCAGAAAGCTGAATGCTAATGGTTTTTACGACACAAGCCTATCATAATAGATATTGCTTTAAGAACTTACTAAATGTACCAAAAATAACACAACTATGGAATAATATGATTTAATACATATAGCAATGGTCCACAAGATGATGGTCTTGAGTTTGTTGAGGTGCAAAACGTCAGTAACAGAATCTGACATTGAGATTATAAAGTACATAAAAATATAACCTTACAAAGAATTATTGATTAAATTAAAAAAATATTTAGCGGTTAGGCGGACAGACAGATAATCTAACTACGTTTTTACTTTAGACTCTTAAATCGATTTAGTTCTTTAAAAAACAAAGTAGAAACTAAGACGAGCAAGCAGTAGGACTAATTAATTGACAGATTAGTGACGTTTGGCCTCTTGCCTGGTTGGCCTTTGGTTCTTGATTGGACTGAGAGGAGCCAATGGACCAATTTACAAGCCTGGTGCAGCCTTCTATCAAGAGTATCGTATTAAATCAGACTAAAAACCTAAACGAGACAATCATGTCATGACCATTATGTTTTGCATTACATATAATAATCGTTCTACCGTTAGAAGTCTTAATGCATATGTTAGCGTTCCTCTTGCCTCATTTGCTTTTTATTCATTTATTTTTCTGTTACTGGTTTGTCATTGTAATTGTTGTTTACGTTTCATAGTTATCGCCATGTTTTATGGCCCTCAAAGTACGTATCACACATGAACGGCGTATATCCGCAAAGTCTAAACAAATAGCGGTTTTCCTTAGACAAAATGAAACCGATGTAACAAAATCAAATTCTCTAACATGTCTCTATCAAGAGTTATCACACAGACGGACATTCAGACCGGAAGACGTACCAAGTGCCCTTTGCCCTTTTGACCCCTAAATCAAAATAATTCTCATTCGGACCAGACGTAACTCATGTATTTTTTTACAATTGATTCTTTTTTTTTGAAGAACAATCACCCAGACGGAAGGACAAGGACACAGTATTATTTACCTTCTGGGAATAATTCATTAGTTAGTTTTTAATACTGATAAATATGAAGAGGTTAATAACATAAATTTACCAGTGGATAACGATGAATAGGCTAGTAAAATTAGCTTCAGGTATAGACAAACTACTTATAACACAATAGATTTATATTAAGTAAAACTATGAAGTTATATTCCTCGGTAAAAGATAAAGTGATTGCGTATCTTGAATACACATATATGTTTATTTTAGAAGTAATAGAAACGTAGTATTAAGTGTGACAGAAAAGTATAATCAAACTTGTCTACCGAGATAAATGATAATAGCCCCTAAACGTTTTTCCTCGCCTCGGGCAGATGTAAATTACACTTGTAACCCAGATGTCTGCTTCCTCCAATCAGCAGACCATATATCTTACGTGAATGAGTTTCGCAATCTCATTAAAAATGAAATGAGTTTTTACTGAAGTTTAATTTTTTCTCAGTTTTTCATATAGAACTGAAACGTTTTTCTAACAACTGTTGGTTTTTCATTATTTTCACATACAGAATTATAAAATGTGTATATTAATTTTTAGTAGAATAAAATTCACCATAAAAAAGGATTACTTGATCAATAGGGGTTAATAAAAGCTATCAATTACTCTCTGGCAGAGCGTTGAGGATAGAGTGCTAGAAAATGGTTTATTGTATGTGTCTGTCTCTACTTAAGATGTTACGAGATCGAACTAACCCAGAAAATTCAAATTTTCCATAAAATTTTTATATCGATATACGAATCATCATGATTGCTTGTCGTCCATGCCACGCTATGGAATATATCTGGGTGAATCTTTTGCATCGTTACGAGTAATCATGGTAGCAACAAAGAATTTCTGGAAAATCAGATATGTAAATAGAATAAGAAAAATAATAAGACATTTTAAAATTTAACTAAGTACCTTGTGTAGCATAGTTATTTGTAAGGTATCTTGTGATAGATTTTTATTTGTATATATATTTTTTTATTTAATTTCTATATAAATTTACAGAGGTCTACGATAATGCTTGTCCGTCTACACTGTATTCATTGGACTGGCTTTATTTTTAGATATAAAATGACATAATTAATATTAAATATTATTATTTAAGCTATGATGTAAATAAAAAAATATTGCATTCATTTAGATTACCTCGTATCGTTTATCGATTACGTTTGTATGCGTAATATTTCATAAGAGTTTCAATTCGACGTTAAAAATCATGTTTACTAATATTGCCCAAGATAAGTTAATGCAGAACCTTCTTCTTTAGTGCTGTATTAAAACGACTGAGAATTTACAACATAGTAGTAGTTGCATTTCAAAATCTACTTAAAATTGTCAGATCCTACGACTCTGATGTTTAATTGTTATATCAAAATCATGTTTACCCCTATTATGTTCAATACATAAAATTCGTCGGCTTGTTCTTAAGAACGAGTTTATTTTATTGTGTTCTGCCTCTAGCTTAAAGTTACAGTTTTTTCAAATTTCTAAACTGTAGAATATTATAGAGGTAAATTCGTTTAGTAACAATGCACTAATCAAGATAAGGTATATACCCAGTACAATATTCTTCAAACCCAAAGAAAATTTATTTTTATATAAGTAAAGTAAACAATTTTGGATCCTTTTTTTAGAATATTAAAGGTTATTATTACAAGGAATTTCATATGAAAATTATTAACTTTGTTATAGACGGAAAATCATATATGGCTTTTTCAAGTATCGTATAATGCTTTGTAGCTCTTGCTTTATTCATAATGAATTCTCAACCGAAAGCTGCAACCTTTGATGTTTAAGTATCACTGGTACATCTTAGTCAGTGTTTTTGAAGTGTTGCAGCACGGCGATACTTTATGTGTATGTTAAGTTTTATTTTTAATTTTTATTACCTACATGCTCCTTAATGTATTTTATTGTAACTATTACCTGTTCTATTCAATTAAAAATACATATACTGTACCATATTTTGACACAAATCAAACAAACTAATGTCTAACATACCTTTATTTTATAAATGATATAATTGAAGATGAATAAAAATGTATTTATAAGATCCTATGAAATTTTAAATTTGTGCAACAATAAGTTCACTCAGTAGTCTGTGCTAAATTTCTTCTGCATTTTTTTCTTTTTGTGTTCTGTTTGCATATATTGAGACATAAATGAGTGAAATACTTCAAATATTACAACAGAATTTAAGTCTAAATACAGTAGATCATAATAAGTTAAAAAATAATACAACAATTGAATGTAGCTAAAAGCTAGCGGATCATGACTACCTGTAGGATTTCTGTAAAACAAATTTACGTGCTTAAAAAGTATACAACAAACTTCATAATAATTGTAACATCACCATCGATTTCGTTTATAATGGTGATTAATTTCCTCCAGTAGGGTGTAATATGGTGTTAGTGACACCCATGAAATAAACTTCAAAGACAATATTTTCTACAATATTAAAATTGCTTGTATATTTTGTATATGAGTGACAATAAGTAATGACAAATAATAACTTTTAAGTATTGAAGTGTCACTGCTATGGGTAATTAGCATTAACAATTATAAGCTTAAACAACTGACTAATTTAACTAAAAATTTTAATTACTTAAAATCTTAATATGAATTTCAGAAGGGGAGGATATATGTAAATATAGTTTTATTTCATAATAAGAATATGGAATTCTATTAAGAACAATGAACTATTAATGAATATTAATTCAATGGAAATGTCAAGTAGTAATATTGAGAAATACTGTATTTAATAAACTGGTATACAAAGCGTAAACCCCTGACCCAGGCCAGATACAACGACAGATTTCCGTTAGTCTGGTGGCAAATTTGAAACCAACCCTCGATAAAAATCGAGAGTTTAGATCACCTTTCAGCTTAGTGAAGCGTCTGAAATCTGAAACTGTTACAGACTTGACTTCTGGAATAGGAAAGCAAAGTTTGTCTGAGGATATAAAAAAACAATGAAGACGAACAACATTACACAGCCTATTTGTATAATTGTCTACTTAACGACACACTATAGATGAAAGTAGATCTGTCTGGTTCACCCGGCAGCATTTCGTGGTACTTTAGATAAAGAGTTTTCTCATTGAAACATCAGATGTAAAATTTAATATAACCAAAATTCCTAAATAGAGGGAGCAACCAAATTGATGCACATTACACTTATTTTATGTTCCAAGCCACATTTTTAGAAACTAAGAAATGGTCGTTTGTAGTTCAAATGATTCCTAAGTAAAAAGTTTAATTTCACACTGAATCTTTTATTTATTTACCCAATTGATGTAAAATTAAAATTTGGCTGTTATTTAAAAAACTTAACACTAAACTTATTTTTCGTAAAACAGTAATAACCTGTTTATAATAAACATGAATTGCTTTAAACATTTATTAACTCCAGCACCAACAAAACAAACATAGCTACACGCAGTAATCTAAGCATAATATGACTATAACTACATATCTTATTTTAATATTATAAATGACGGGGTGAAATTTAGAATAGTATCTAGAAAAAATTCTGTACGATACATTGAAAACTAAACGAAATACAATATACGTAGATTCTGTGGTGTATTATACTTTTATCAAATACTATACATTTTATACATTTATTTAAGATATTTTTACGTTTGCAAATAAAAAAATTGACTAATTGGCAAATCTTTGAGTATAGAATATTTGGTCAAGGTCATACTAGGAACAATATTGGTCGATTCGTCTTCCAAGACATGACGTCACTACTCACAATCCCCTAACCCAAAAAACACCAGGAAAATATTCAAACCCACCATAACACCAGTATCAGTAAATATAAACTGAAACTCTGCGATATACTGTATATCCCTTATTTGTGTAGGGAAGTGACAATTTATATTTTATATATTAACTACTCATGTTAATGTATACCTCTTCTCTCTAATATGTCATGACGAATGACGCAACACTCCTCTTCATTCAAATACATCGGTTTTTAATTTTATATAACAGTTTATACAGTTAGTAATTTATTAGCATGAAACAATCTCACGGTTATAGTGTATTGAAAAATGCGAAAAGTCGTTAAAATTGTATGATATTTTATAATAACATCATGAACTCAAAATTCCCTTTTTTGTAGTAAATCGTATAGCGGTTTAAATTGTAATAGGTCAAGTGTAAAACATAACGAAATTAATTTTTCACAACTAGAAATAATCCATCAATTGATCCATAAATCTTTCACTAGGTTTCTGCAAGCTTTGTATTATTTAGGATTCAAAGCCACTTTATGAAAATCAAATCGTTTATAAACCATCTGAGCAATATCTGTGAAGCAAATAGTCCTAGAGACGTAATGATTGGTAAATGGGCTCGTCTTGAAATAAAATAAAAACACTTTTAAATTCAGAGACAAATCCTTAAAGAGAAGTCTGTTGGTACGAGACTCGAATATCTGTCAATCTGTGTGAAGTCGTATACTCATTTTGGTGGAAAGTACTAGTGTGAGTGACGCGTGCATATATTTCATATATATTAAGGTGTATATATTATTATTACTTCCTTTCTTTTATGATTTTTACCTCTAAGTTTTATTTTATCAATAAAACCTCTTCTTATGTTTTAGTATATCAAAAAACACCAAACAGACATGAGAACATTTATTTAAATTTCTGTTGCATACTTTGGTAATTTCTTTAGCACAGCATTTATATCGTTAATTTGTCTATTACTCTATTTAAACTGTTCTTATAGTTCTGTCCATTCTTATATTTGTTTCAACTAAACTTTGTAAGTTTTAACCATTTGATTTTGTAAGTTGCATCATTATATAAACATAAATTTATTATAAGTACACAAATGCCCTTTTCTGTACACTATAAGTAGTTTCATAAAGGCGGAAAGGATTTGGCCTTTCAGTAAATAAAATTTTTTTGAGTTGTAAAAAGAAAATTATTTCGTTTTAATACCAATTAATTTTAAATACAAAAAAACATAAAACCCTTAAAATATTACATTATGCCTGAAAACAATTTACATAAATTGCAATAATCAGACAGTTATAATTACTTTTTGTACCTAAAACATTTGTTAATGTGAATAGTCGTTGTAAAAGAAAATTTATACTAGAAGGAAAGACCCTTATAACAATTGGTTTTTCTATAAATATTTACCGGCACATAAAAGTTATGTTATATTGACAATAAGAGCAGATGGATTCTCTATATTTAAAGTTAAGACTTATAATAATGTATCTTTATTTTTTTTTTATTGTATACTTTAAACTAATATCTGTATATAAATAATTCTAGTCAGTCATATAGTAAAATGAAATATTGTTAGACAGGTTTTACACTAAATATTAAACAAAGGCGTGAATTTAAACAGATAAATAGAGCGTCCACAGCTTTGATTAAACCGCGCGATATAGGGTCGTTCTGATCTCTGGCATACTATCACTCAGTAGGTAAACCGCTGATTGTGATCAGTCAACAGGTAGCAACTAATTGGAAATTGATTAAAAATTTCACTAATCGTTAGAAAAGATTTTCTAACTGTAGTGTGTAATCTAAATACAATTATTTCTACAGATTTCTATTCATAATGACTTTCATAATCGAACTACTATTTATCGAGCTGAGCATTAATAAATGCTATAACTCTAGAAGTAAGAGTAATTTAATTTCAGCATCTCTGTATATATACGATATCCCGCATACAGTAATAAATTTTAATTTGTGGAAGACCTATGTAAAGATGCACTGAAAAGTATTTTAAGAAAAAGTATTTACAACATATTTGTTTGTCATCATGTTAATTTATTGTGCCCAATACGTCTAATTTGAAACTGTTCATCTCAATTTTAAAGCGGAGGAGTTTATAGTGTTTCATCCTGCAGTAATTTTCAACCAGTGGCGCACGTGATGAGAGATTAAACGAGGATAAACAGTGACGAGAGCAGAATCTCACAATCGGAAGAGATGGGATATCAGGTTTCAGAGAGGTTTATTGTGTTTCATTTGCGGTAATGTCCAACCTGTGGTGCACGTGATGAGAGATTAAACGAAGATTAACAGTGACAATACCAGAATCTCACAATCGGAAGAGATGGTATATTAGGTTTCAGAGAGGTTTATAGTGTTTCATTTGCGGTAATGTCCAACCTGTGGCGCACGTGATGAGAGATTAAACGAGGATCAACAGTGACGAGAGCAGAATCTCACAATCGGAAGAGATGGGATATCAGGTTTCAGATAAATTTATTGTGTTTCATTTGCGGTAATGTCCGACCTGAGGCACACATGATGCTAGGTTAAACCGAGATTAACTGTGACGAAAGTATAATGTCGCATATATATATATATATATATATATATATATATATATATATATATATATATGTAATACATGCAGCCATTAGGTAACACGAGTTCAATGTTTGACTGCGTTGTAGTTCCAGCGTCACATAAAAAAGAGCAGTATTTGAATAAGACTCAGCTGATTTAGTTTCTGTTGAAGCTGTAAGTATTAGGTCCAAAGCAAAATTAGGATTGTTATTCTTTATTAGAATGGTAAAAAGGGAGAATAAAGGATACGCATTTATTATAAACACATGTTATCTGCTACTAGTATTGAAAGATAGAAAAAGAACAAACATTTAAGAGCTATTGTGAACGTTTGATATAGGTATCAACTCTTTGAGAGTAAATCTGCCACTGTTAAACGAAAGAGAAACAGCCAAACTCACGCTCATTACAGCAACTGCCAAAATCACATCTGCGATGCTGTCTGCTTCGGTCATCATGACCAGTTATTTGTTTCTACCTCCAACTTCTTTGTGCCTTCAGAATGCGTCACACTATTATATACTCGCGGTTGTTCCGAAATAGAAACGTGTTTTTAATTACTGCCATTACCCTAGCCTATTTATAAAAGTTTTGTTAATTTTAATCCTTTGAAAAATTTGCAAATGTGTTAGTGACACATAATTTAATTAACTATGTAAAATTCTATGTTATTGATATTTTTAAATGCACTTTCCCATTCAGGGTTTAAAAATATGGTTTATGTTCCTTCAAGTTTTCTGCGTTCCTAGAGTAGATGTAAAGTTGGAAGCAAGATATTGCAGTTTTTCTTGGATTAAGTTAATATCACTCCAGCGACTGGAGAAGTTGCATTCCGTCTCGGTGCGTGTCTGTGTATATGTACGGCAGTTCGAGTGATATCTCAAGGACTAACCCATACATTTCGAAGTTTGTATGAAACTTTTTTTGTTATAAGCAACGTCAAGTTTGCCGATGTGGAGTGTAATGTAGGTAAATCGCTCCGTAGGATTTGGCTAAGCGTTAGTACATATTATTACATTGATCGTATGAGTAACAAAAAACGATAAGAACAATAAATTTTCAGAACAATCCAATTTTAATAAACTGTGAACTATTGTATGACGTAGAATGTACTTTCATTATAATATAAAGCGAAATTTAACTACCCTACAAAGAGATAAAATAAACATAAAAAGTTCCCGAGATAAAAAATCAGTCAATATTTGTTTATATAAATCGAGGTAAAAAATATTTTTAATATACAGCTACAATTTAGAACTTGCATGGTGGGTTTAAGTACCTACAAATAACTATAAAATATCTAATGGTTTTTATATTCTTCTCTTTACTCCATGCAAAAAATCTCACACGCTACATTATGGGCTTGTACTCAGTTTACATACAAATGCATTATTTATGGTACTTTATCGTTGCCACTATGTTTACTTGTAAGTGCAAAGTTTAAAATTTTTCTAACCCAAAAATTCGATCGGAAAGATTAATCCAGAGAAGTGACACAAACACCAAACTGGATTTTGCTGATGACTTTTCATATAGATTTTCTCCATATACACATGTTTGTTTTCCAAGAATCTTAGCGACAGACATACGGCCATAAATGAAATTTATCACTCTCTAAATATGACAGACTTCCAAAGTATATAAACTCATTCAAGATTAATCCAAGACTTATACTATAATGTGATAGCTTTGCCCTATTCAATGGTTCTGTCTAACAACTGGGTGTCTTTAGTAATTAGAGCACTTGCAGAAAAATATTTGTAATTGTTGAAGCTGTATAAGTAAGACAGCTAAATACATAATATGTTAGACAAAGCTTAATTCAACGGTCACGAAAATATAAGCTTTCATAATTACACGAAAACTCATAACATATTCTCTAAAGTAATTTGAAATTCAAAATAATCTTAGAATAACCTCTCCTTGTTATCATACTTTGACAAATAATACTTGAACCTCGCAAATTATCTTAACCCTCCTCCTTTCTATCTTACTTATATTTATCGGCAAGTCAATATCAATAAAGTGAGATATGTCCAAAGTTGAAAACCCATATTTGTGCTTCGTCTCTACATTTAATCATGTACATATTGCATGTCTTTGAATAGTTAAAAATTACGGGGCTATAAGAAAACTCTTTGATTCCTCTATAACAACCAAAAAAGCACATATTTCTCAACATTCACACAAATGAGATCCAGCCAGCGAATATCTTCCTCCTCAGCTTTTCAGAATTTGTATTAAACTGAAAATATAATTTTGCGGTAATTCTGTTTAATTTGTTTGCAAAGTGGTTTTAGTGTTTTACAGAATTATTAGACTAAATTTACTCCTAATACAATAATGAGAGCAGTAATTTACTTTAGTGTTATTTCACTTAGAAATCTCGCTTTAAAACGAATAATATATTATACCCTGCAATAAAAGTTCACTTATAATTAATAAGATTTTAATTGTAATGCTAGATGACCTGGTTTACTGTTCAATATTTATGTTTGTAATCTTTTTTGACAATATCTCAGTTTACAACATTTAGTCGAAGGAATTTTGAATTTTGCTCCAGTTCAACTTCCTCTTGGCGGAATCCTCCTGGAAAGGAAGGAGTCACGACTTGGCTCTGGAAATCTGGAGTAATTTTCGTCTTAAGAGATATAAAAGCGTTGGATGCGAAACGCATTATGGACGCTTTGTATCATATGACAATAAAGAAACTTGCCCAACTAAATA
This sequence comes from Homalodisca vitripennis, assembly GCF_021130785.1. Classification (NCBI taxonomy): domain Eukaryota; kingdom Metazoa; phylum Arthropoda; class Insecta; order Hemiptera; family Cicadellidae; genus Homalodisca; species Homalodisca vitripennis. Next base: position 77,565,328 of record NC_060214.1, on the reverse strand, counting down.
AAGTACAATATATGTGAAAAGGTTTTATCATTTTCTTATCACGCGCACAATTAATAACTGGAATAAAGTGGTAAATAGCATTAAAAGCCATTATGAGACTAAGTGTTACGTCTATTTCCTATTGCTGGGAACGGAAAATGTTATGCATTATATTATTGATTTAATTTTAAAAGGTGGAAAATATAGCCGTATATTGTTTATAAGTTCTGACATTATTTTATAAAGTAGAAAATTTTATTATAATATAGAATACTTCCATATAAAACGATAAGAAAGGCAATTTTGAAATTGACGATTAATTTATTCTGTTGTAAAATGATCTTTTGCTACAGTTTAGTTTTAGGTAACTTCCTTGGTTGTATACAACACAACGGCCATTTTGAGACAATACCGATTTTTATAATAATACAGAACTATTTACATTATTCTAAGACTATATTGAAATAAATTTAAATCCTCGAATATATTATAAACTCGTATTGTAAATATTGATTAGTTTAAAATTTCCAAACATTTTAACTATCGTTGCAGAACTATCACCTGTTTGATTATTAATCCAACACTGGACCTTAGAAATATGTTTAGAGTAATATCACATACCTACTGAAATTTTGTATGTTTTAGACTTGCACTGACAAAACTTTAATACTGATTTCATATTTAGTAAATCTTAAACTTTATGCACACTGAAGGGATCATGGAAACTATGAGTTATAAAGCAAAGATTAATTTACATGGTTTTACGTAAAAAAATACAAAAAAATTCATGTGTTGCAGCTAACTGTTAGTTGTTTAGTTTACTCACTGTGCTCATAAACTTTGGTAAAATCTTTTCAAACTGTCACAACTCTCTTATTTATACCAAGATTGAAACGTTTTTACAGTGTAATGTGTGTAAAGTTTCTAAATAATGTAATAAAAAGGTTTTTAATGCAATCATACCAAAACAATACAATAGAATCCTTTTCTTTCAATACATAAAATAAATTTTAACGAGCACCCTAAAATTTCCCTTTCCTAAAGGCAAAAATGACTAATATTTCAGCAGCCTGGACCATTCAAGATACCCCAGTGTTGTGGTAAACTTGTTTCCTGTATTTCTAAAATTACTTACATTAGCAGATAACGTATTGTGTATTATTATGTAGATATTTTACCATGAATTTAATGTTTTAGATTATTAAGACGGTAAAAATTGATTTATGCCGCTTGGTTACCTCTTTTTTAACTATTTTAAATTTATAATTAGTACTATGACAAATGTTTACTTAAATTAATAATTTAAATTTAATCATCCAGCAGATAAGAAATGTATAACTACAAATTCTCCAATATAAATCATATCAGAGAAACCAAATTATTACAACATAATATATCTAATAGTAAGCACATTTCGTATTAAACTGTTGTAGACACATATGTGGATGTGATGGTGCCGATTATACACATCTATCGGTCTAAGTCTGCTAAATGCAAGTGCCTTAAGCTACCTATTCACAATATCCGATAGTCTGTGACACGAACTTTGTCACTTTGATCTATGGAATTCGCTCCTGTGTACATTTACAATCAAATGATTATTAGAAATTAAATCAGTATTTTTGGCTCATTCGGGAGAATTACGTGTACTCTGTATCTCCTAAAACGTTTAAAACACAAAACTTTATTTATCAAAATGTTTAGGCTATTTTGTAACTATTTTATATGAGCATATGTTAATAATGAGTTTACACATAACGAACTTAATAAGTTTTAAAGATTAAAACAACCGCCATAATTAAAGTAAATCGTGTACCAAGGTAGCAATCAATCTTTAAAATCCTATTGAACCGAGGTATTGAAAAGATAAATGTTTTAATTATCTTGATTTTGTTCCAGCATGCCCATCACCAGTTCATCGTGATTAAAAGTTCTTATTGAATTAAAATACAAATACAAAATATATATTTAATAATTGAGTCTATTAATGTTCCCAAAAATGTATTTTGATATACTACATTTTAAGTTACACTTATCATCGTTCTAACAGTTCAACCATCACAACTGGCAAATCATCTGTCTTATTGTTAATAGGGTAACACTATATTGCTTTTACCACAGCTTCGGAAACTTCTGCTTCATAAAAATTTGTCTTGATACAGAAAGAATGACGAACTGCTGTTATAACTTTCAAAGACAGAGAACAATGGAAAATTGCAAGTTTAATTCACATATATATTATAAACTTTGTTTTGTTCTTACTTGATATCAATAATACTCACTTTTTGGAGTTAATTTTCTTCACATTTACATGTTTTGTTTTCTTTAGACAACAATAGTTCCTAATTGAATATTGAAATTCTGTAAAACTACAATGCAATATATTAAAGAGATATATTTAATAAATAATTCGTGTATAATAATTTATGTGTATGATATTTTATTTTTTTGGTCGCATTCAAGATTAGAATGTAAAAAAAATATATCGTTTTTAGGAGGTTTAGAGAAGCTATAATTTACTAGAATATCATTTTATAGCTCAAAGAAGGGGGAACGTCTAGATATTGAGAGCTACCGTAAGACTGAAACTACTAGTAGCTAAAAGAGCTCCGAGCTTTAACGGAAGCGGTAGTGGGGAGACAGTTTTAAAATTGGATTTATTATATATTGAGTATTTTAGTACTAACAGTTTTTTTTCTACTTTCATTCTGTACTTCCAGATTACTGAGCAGTTTTAATCTTTATTCCTATACCAATATCCGAAACTCAGATTAACGGCCAGTAGCTGAGCAGGGTGACTCTTAAGTTGCGATTGTATTAAAATCACAGTTCACTATGATGTTGAAATTCTTAGAATATTTCAACCAAATAAATTAATCTAGTATATTTCTTATGCAAGTTTTTATAAATAGATCAAAATCACCGATGGTTTAAAGTTTATACTGTGCACATTAAACAATAACCAGTGATCATAACATAAAAAACAAAACCGCGGGTATTCAGATGTTTTATTTTTTAGAAATATTACAACCTCTTGAAGACTTTAGTGTTATCAGGTCTTAAGTGGGTAAAACTCAAAAGTTTTAACAATGTCCAGTTTAACAAAATACAACGGAAATGTACTTTATTATTTTGCTAAATGTTGATTTTAAAATACCTAGAATTCTTTAAAAAATACTATTTTACTGCACAGAATAAGCAAATTAGATTGAAATTGTACATGGCAAAACTTATGGACCCTGATTGACATATAGGCTGATTCCTTTTTCGAAATTGACTACGCCACTGTGGTTAAAAAAAATCACAAAATCCCTTCTTGGTATCTAAAACTATACGAAATTTAATTATTACAAATGTATTTTGATAATTGCATTGATTACGATCATATTATATGGATCATTAAAGATTACTTTATTGAAATCATAATACATTCAAAATAATTTATATCACGTTAAAATTGTTTTATAATAATTATGTAACGAAATTCACTAAAATATCCTTTAAAACTTGTCCAGCGGTTAAACAGTCAACAGGTTGGCTGAGTCAAGTTACAAGTGACTGTCACACTTAACATGTCAAAGAGTCGCGGGTCACATCAGGTGATGCATATAAATGGACGTCTCTGTCTGTAACACAGTTTGTGAGGCCAAAGATATATCACAAGGTGTCCGTTTTGAAGCATCTTTTTCGTCGACTATTTTGGATTTCCAGATGGTTGTTGGTTAATTACCTTTTAAATTCCTTATAAATTGAGATGAGAGTAGAACTGAAATTTGAATTAGTGCTTCTTCCTTATTGATAGGTTTTTCTTGATTTGTGTTAATATAAAAATTTTCCCAAGCATTTTAGTGTATGGTGTTAGTAAATTCTTTCAATAATCGTAAATTTTTATTAGAGATGGTGTGTCCAGATTCATTGCAGTGATTCGCAATAGCAGATTTTTCATTTCTTCCATATTTTATATGTGCAAAGTGTTCTTTGAATCGTGTCTTAATTTTCCTTTTAGTTTATGGAAATGTACAATTTTATCACAGTCGTTACATTTAATTTCATAAATTCCTGATTTGTTTTCGAATGTGCTTTTTGTCCTTGGGATTTCCTAATATTTGTGAAGATTTGTTGTTTGTTTTATAAGTGACAGATTTGTTTGTATGCTTTTTAAAAGTTTTCTGCAATTTATTTCAAATGTTACTGTATGTTGTACAGATGAATTCTTGTTACCAGTTTCTAAATATGTACTTTATAATTAAATACAAGTTTGGTATTTGTTTTTTCAATTTTACGTGAAATCTGTATACGTATAAGCCAATTTTGTAAAAATGGATATCACACAAACGTAAATTTGTTTATATTATTTATTTTTGGTATTTTGGTATTATTGTTATGGTAGTTTATTGTGTACAAATTCTATTAAAACTAAAGCTTTTTAAGTAACTTACATTGTGGCAAAGAAGTAGTGAAATCTGAATATAGTAATATATTCACAGAAACGCCTCAAAGCCAAAGATATTATTACAGGAGTACACTGACAAACACATGTATTGAGCTAAAGGCTATTGTTTGTATGCACGACCTCCTATATAAAGTATTTGTATTGCATAGTTATTGAGCTCTGATAAAATATATTAATATTTACAATATACTTAAAACTAGTGCAGTGATAATTAGTTTGTATTATTCTTACTAAAAAACTTGTGGGTAGAAGTTATTATTATGATATAAACGTTATAAACAATAGAATAAACTTATTTCGTATGAGAATAAATAATTTCAGGAGACGATTATTTTAGGCTCTTCTAGTTTGCAAGGTTTTATACATATATATATATATATATATATATATATATATATATATATAATATATATATATATATATATATATATATATATATATATATGTGTGTTACTTTCAACGAACTTATTACTCTACATATAGATAAATATATATATATATATATATATATATATATAGGTATATATATATATATATATCTGTATAAGTAATAAGTTCGTTGAAAGTAACATATTTTTCTAGTGTAACTGATATAAACAAATAGATCGGATTAACGTAACAACTAATTTAAAGCCTGATAGACATACTGATTATACATCATATTTAATTAGCCTCCATACCTACCACAACCAAAAGGAACCTATGTAAAGATTCAAGTCAATAGGTAAATAAGGGACTATCACTATAACATATTTCAGTTTTCTTCCTTATTTTAAAATAATTGTAATTTATGGTTAAATATCAATTTTGAAGTCTTATTGTCAGAGAGTGAAACAGTTTTTACAATTACCGATAAAGTACGCAATTTTCTTTCAAACATTAAGTTTAATTAATATTAACATGATTAGCGCAATAGCAGTTCGTAATTAGAACCATTGAAAATACTTCCGGTCCGAAGTAGCGTTTCCATTTTACCCCAATTAGGAAATAATATAATATTTTGGTGTGAATAGCTTCCTTAGATAAAAACGACTACTTAAATGTATTGCAATTGACCTCTAGTATAAGGTATTTACAGTGACGAAAGTATTTTGTGGTCATTAGGGATACACATATGTGGAAAACTTTACCAATTTGGGCCAACGGAAATTAAAAAAAGGATAGTTCTTCTAAGAACAATCCTACTAGACACAATTTCTATGAGTCGTTAAAATTTATATATAATTTTAACTTTCTATGTTGAAAGCGTTAGTTACCTGTATTTTATTTTCGATCGTTCTAAAACATGTAGAAATTAAAAAGGAACACTTTCTATGGTTAGAATCCTTATTTAAGCCCATCTAGATGGTTGATTGGCAAGGACAATCGTTTCTTTTTCTCGTGGAAGTATAATTCACAGGTGTATAGAATTACATCGGAGTGTGACATAGGGAAGAAGGAAACTAAAACTATAGGTATTCTAGGGTACCAGCTCTCGTTTTTTTTTTTTTTTTTTTTTTTTTTTAGTAGAGTCATGTATGTAACATTTCCTAATTCTAAGATAGCGAAAAGTCGATGACCAAAATTATACATTATTACATTTGACATTTTTACAAAATTATACATCAGGGGGTTGTACTCTAATTTTAGCCGCTATGCATAGTCTATCAGCATTAATACATAGAAGTTCTTAGAACTGAGTGTAAATGGCCCATGTGTGTCACATTTATTTGCAGAAAAACATCGGAATGGTAAAATACAAACATATTTCTCATTCTAGCTTGAGAAACCAGTTTCAACGCCTACAGGTAATTATTCTTTAACAATTTAGTTTTCTACATAAGTGATGAGTCACATTTTGCACAAATTAATCTTGATAGAGAATAAAGGTTTAAAAAAATATCATATATCTTACGTGAGTGGTATTTGAAATCTCATTACAAGAACAGTAAGTTGTGCTCAAATATATTTTTCCAGTTTTGTTATACATCTAGAGTTTAATATCAAATATTATAATAATTAGATGTATTGCAACAATAAAAAAATAGAGATTAGGCATAATTTAGATTTAATTCATAGCTACCAATCCCTATCAGTCATATTTTGGCTGGGAATCAGTGAAGCCTATCATTATCGAAGGGAAAAGGATTCTTTAAATTTGTGTCCGTTTCTCGACTAAAGTAACTTATATATAAAGGTGAAATTCTGAATTACGTTTTATTGATATATACAAAACATTTTCATTGTGGTACGTATCACACTGTAAGATTTCTCTTGAAATTAGTGAACATTTGAAGTTTTTATTGTGCGTTGTCATGACGGCAAAAACATTGCAGGAAATACAATTTTTAAATGAACTAAAAACTATTTTGGCTGGGAATCAGTGAAGCCTATCATTATCGAAGGAAAAGGATTCTTTAAATTTGTGTCCGTTTCTCGACTAAAGTAACTTATATATAAAGGTGAAATTCTGAATTACGTTTTATTGATATATACAAAACATTTTCATTGTGGTACGTATCACACTGTAAGATTTCTCTTGAAATTAGTGAACATTTGAAGTTTTTATTGTGCGTTGTCATGACGGCAAAAAAATTGCAGGAAATACAATTTTTAAATGAACTAAATGCAACATTTTAACATTTTGTAAACTAAAATATGCAGCATAGTCAACTGTACGATATCTCGGGGAAGATTCTATTTCTATATTTTATGAAATAGTTAGGAACGAAAATTTATCCTTACATAAAAAAATAGAATGTGGTTTACGGCTGTGCATGTCCATCGATTGGATTTAGTTAAGTGGCTCTGAAACTTATCAATGGGTAGGCTAATTTCTATTATGTCTGCTGGGGATATAAAAATTTTGTTTTTATATATTGTCTATATGCAGCATGTTATATCAGGAATAAAAAGAGCTATGACTTTGAGATTTGTTAGGTGACATGTAGTTGTGATGTACTTTTACAATATAACTGACGCACATGCGCCATTGCAGAACATTTGTGTTTGGTATATATGGTACGTATATTTAGACTTTTATCAAGTACTACAGTTTTAAATAGTAAAAAAAAATATTTTGTGATGAAAAATTAATTAATAACCATCGTTTTGTAAAAATACTAAAACAAATTACGTGAAACAGCAATTTATTCAAATGTAGGAATTTAACCGCTTTCATTTACTATCACCTATAGCAAGATAATCAGACGGTTTCTATATATTAATTTATATTTATCAAATCACATTTTGGCCAAAAGATCGAGAATATTTATCACCAATATTTCTGCAATACGGAAAGCAAAATAATAAAACATATTTGTTATCCATATTAATCTCATAAAAATTCCACGAAGTCACAAGCATTATTATCAAAGTCTATGTTTAAATTAAGCATGTGGTTCATTTTAAATTCTAAATATTATTGCATTTCTAGTTATAGTCAAATATCATTGTTCAAAGGATTTGCATTGCTGCTTTGCATTTAATCTTCATTTTGTACTCAAATGAATGGTAAAAACTTTCATAACCAAATTATTCAGCCTCAAACACCAATTATTTAATATCAAACACATTCAATCCCATTTCTGTTCACTGGAAAGGATACTGTAGTCCGTATCGTCATGACATTGACAGAAAGTTGAAAAGTGTGATATAGTGACAGCTGGCTTATCGAATAATCGTATGAAACACTTGCTACTCGACTCGGTTCCATAATATTCTATTTATTTATAAAAATGAGAAATATTTGATTGCATAAACAAAATAGATATACACTTAAGGTATTGACCACGTTACCAGATAATCGGGATTGTGCTTCGAATAAATCACTACTTCATCATTTATTTTCACAACATAATGCTGAGATAGATTGTAATATAAAACTATTATATTTCACCAATTTTCGTAATACTTGCAGTAAATGATGTCTGATTAATAAAGAACATAAAATTCATATCAACATGGATTATAACAAAATCCTACTCTATTGTGCTTTATTGTGTTGAGAAAATAAATAATGTATATTAATAACCAAAAAGTTATAAATTTTTAATTTTATAGTTTCATCCTGAACATTATGCATTATTCTGTGCACATCTTATTGGATGAGCTTTAACAAAACCTTTTACTTGAAGAAAATATTATCATTATTAAAATTGCAATCTTAATTGTAATAAACTGTAATACCAGATGTTACAAGATATCTCGGGAAACATTTTAACTACAGACGTATTTAAAATAAAACGTCTTTTGTACAATGGCAAGAATGAGTTCTATGACAGTTCACGTCCGTTTATAAGCTTTGGTTAGATGTAAAAAGTAGAAAATTTGTTTCTTTTGCCGGGATAATGTAAACATTTAATTTTTCTGTTTGTCTGTCTATAGGAGATCTCGAGATTGATATGGATTTGAAAGTTTGCATATAACATCAGCGAAGCATTTTTGACGATACCTATGTGGAGTAATCCATTCTTGTTACCTAATATTATAATATACTAATAATATAATATATAGCTTTGTTTCTGAAATTTAATAAAAATCTATTTATATTCTAATTTTTTAATCTTTAAATACATAGCATTATGTTAAATATTAATTCAAACTTTTCACTGTACTCTTCAAAATATACTTAAATCATTTAAGAAGTTTGTTATTCAATATATTAGACTATTAATACCTAAAGATATAGAAAACTGTAATTAAGGAAAAACATCAGATGTAAAATACCTAGATAGTATAATAGTAATATATCATTTTTAATGCGTCTTGTTTGCCTTATGTTGATAATAAAACATAAAAAACTTTAAAATAATATTTATATATGCTAACTAGAACTACCACAAACGAAAACTAACTAAAACAAAATATTTTCCGTATAGTAAAAATATACGTTAGTATTTACCTTTAAACAATATAGGTTTCCAAATTTGAATACATCATAATTAAGTTGTTTTGGAACTTTTACTTACAAGTGTATGAATTACTTTAAAGGAGACTGAAAGATGGAAAAATAATCTTCTACGAATAGAAAATTAGTAAATGAAAAGTTCTGTTTTTGACGCACTTCTTGATCTGTTCTCAAATTCAGTTTGGTTGCGGCTATCTCAAGCCTTTACCAATTAATTTTTAATATCATTGTGCGTTCCTAACGATTTAGAATGTGTTATAAGGTAGTTTATTACCTCGAAAGGTAGTGTTGTATTGTTTTACCCTAAAAGGATGGCAAATGTCAGAAACTAGTCAATAATCGTAAATATCACGGAACGCAACACCGTTTACACGGTATGAACCAGAATACTGATTGTACAACATAATTCGGTTATTAGTCAATGCAAAGTGACGTTTAATCTGTACCTAAACACTGATGTTCGGTTTCAATCAACAAACCTGTCAAATATCGCTTACATTATCAGAGCTTAATATCAACTTTTACTTTATTCGGATTACGTATAGTTAAAAACGACCCGTTAGTCTACATAAATATTGACCTGAGCAATAGTGATATTTATTTCATTGAAAATTCTTCTTTTTTGTCTCATTACAAACTAAATTTTTACCAGACGCACTATATAATATTGGTAAAGTTACTACAATATTATGTCTATCTTAAATATAACTTCTATCGTAATTGATTGGTGTATTAATGTTTTTTAAATATTCGGAAACTATTATAGATTTATTAATTTCACTTTTGCCAACCACCATTCTTGTCTATAAACCAGTTAAAAACAAAATTAAAATTACTTACAAAATGTACTACAAGGGAGATTAGTTTTCATGTCACGGCATTTGGAAATTGTATTGTTATTTTCTGTGACCTCTCAGTTCTGCCAGCGATGATCTAAGTATACATTATCTAATGTGATGTTAAAATTGATAAACAGTTAAATGTTTAGTACATTGATTGTTAATTATCTTCCTTTCTTTAAACAAACGTTTTAAATTCATCAATTATTGAACATTGTAGACTATTTTTATATTTTTATTTATTAATCTTGAATTTCTCTTGTGTAACTGAATTAACAAGTTAATTGAATTAAGGAAAAGAAAATAGATACATTTATATTTATTAATTGTATTTATACGCATAATACTCTTGTTTTCAGTACGCATGTATGTATACGCAGCATACTCCTTGTTTCAGTATATATGTATGAATACGCAGCATACTCCTGTTGGCAGTATGTATGTATACGCATTATACTCCTGTTGGCAGTATGTATATATACGCATTATACTCCTGTTGGCAGTATGTATGTATACGCATTATACTCCTGTTGGCAGTATGTATGTATACGCATTATACTCCTGTAGGCAGTATGTATGTTTACGCAGCATACTCCTGTTTGGCAGTATGTATATATACGCAGCATACTCCTTTTTTATATATATATGTGTGTATACGCAGCATACTCCTGTTTTCAGTATGTATGTATGTGTATGCAGCATATTCCTATTGTAGTATATATGTTTTCGGTGTGTATGTATACGCTTATTGACCTATTATCTGAACTTCACCAATATCATTTTCGGTCTGTTTAATTATATTTAAGTATTTCCGCAAGATATCTGAAAAACGAAATGAGCTACAGCCTGATTTCTATTTAGAATTTGCCAAAAATATAAATGTTTAACAGTTTTATTAAAAACTAAATTTTAAAAGAGAAATTTAGCAAATTCAAAATTTATAACTAACATCAAACATTGTCAAAAACTATACTATACCGTACATATTGTTAAATTTGTTTATATTTAAACAAATTTTCTTAAGTATTACAAAATAGACGTTTCAACTACAATTTAGAACATTTTTATCCACCACTGTCTACAATAGATGTTATATTAAATTTTCTAATTTATTTCAAACTCAAATTTTGTTTCTTATTTTTACTGGTGGGTACTAGACTATACGTTGTAGTTTGGAATGTAGCAGTAGTTTTTAGGCTTTATACCGTGTTGTTTGTGCTCGAAATATTTAGTTTACAATTAAGTACAACATATTTATTAATGGATGTAATATTATATATAAAGATAGTTCAAAAAGACAAATAATTAAATACACGTTTGTTTTTAAAGATATAAGGGCAGTTGATTTTTTTATAAAACATGTTACTATTAAATCTTTGAAACTCCCTTACACTATGGTGAGGAAGTATTGAAATATCCCTGGGGTAATATTCAGAGGAACGTCTCAAGGTCAAAGACATCATCAAAGGTGTACACTGTCAAACTCACGTATGTTGCTGAAGGCAAATATTAGCATGCATAACTATTGTGCTCTGATAATCAAAGTTAATGTATGTGGTATATTTATATCTAGTCTTTTTTAACACTTTAAACCAAAACAACGTAACTTTACAAATAAATATTCACCTAGACCGATGGAATAAGGGCGTATCAACAAAATACTAGGATCTTTCCATCTAGTAATATAACACGATGGGTTGACTGCCATTCAAATTAACGACAGATTTTTCTTTCCGTGTTTGACTACTACATTAATAGGTTTCTCCTTGGACAAAAGAATCACATTTACAAAATGTTAAGAAACTAAAATCTACTGCTATTACATTTAGGTAAAATGGATGGACAGGCGTACAGCCAGATGGTCTGAACGTTTTAACTCAAAGTAATTGGGTTCTATCTTAGACGAAGTTTCCTCGCGTATAAACTCTACTATCAAGCATCGTCGCACAAGCTATTAGTTAGTCATGGAGTCACACAGCCAGACGGACTGCGTTTTGAATAAAATATATTTTTCTTCGTATTTAGACCATAAGGAGACGAAGTTTTTAAAGCTCTAAGACCAAATAGACATCAAGAGTGATATTATAGACAATCAGGCTCAGCTGAAAGACATTCAGACGGAATGACCTTCAGCATTTAGTCTCTAAATCATTAAGCATTTTCCTTGATCTAAGGAATACCCATAATTCAAGTTTAAAATCTTTAGGAACATTGTATACATGGAATAGCAATAACATTCGGAATTGCACGTCTTTTATAATTCAATAATAGTCATGCCATAAGACTTTCCTTGTTAAATGGCATAATAAACCCTCCAGAAAACATCTAATCGTCTCTGATAAATATAACGTTACCTAAATTCACTTAAAAAAGTAGGATTTAAGGTTAAAAAGCATTATTTGTGGTGCTAACATTAGAGACTAACATTTTTATAATAACTTATGATAACCAATAACCATAGTTATCTCATGAACATTCTTTGAGATGAAAATGAATAGTTCAATAAAATTTATAAATTAAAATATTTCTACTTTACCTTTTTGGTGTTATACTACTATATAACATTTTTACAAACGTGCCTCATGCTCTCAACATATTTTTCATGCAAATCTACTACGCATACCGCTTAAACAAAGGGTGCAACACTCTATAAAATCCATTGTTATTGCGTTGTTGTTTACTTTTTTTTAACTTCACGCTGTCACACCAACACGAAATGTGAAAAAAGTGTTTCTTATACTGTGGATAGAAAATGAAACTATTGTCCCCGAAAATTAACTAACTACCAATCCTGAAATGATGTATAACCCTTCACATATCATGAAATGTGAAAAACATTTACTTATACTGTTATAAAGAAAATTAAAATATTTTCCCCCCGCAAATTAACCACTACCAGTCCTGAAATTAGGCATATCCTCTGGGAGAACAATATTTTTCCAATCTCTCTATGTTCTATCGCAAAATTTTTTGTTTTAAATATGGGTGCTCTCAACAGGCAAAATAAACTATTTTACGATCTTCATATTCAAAGATTTCAACAAACAATGGAACACAGAATAATATTTGCTCTTAGAAGAACTATTTTTGTTATTTCTTCGTTGTCCAAAAATAAAAGTGAAATTCTATATAAATGTGTATCATTCCCTCCAAATACTACCGGCACTAGAAATACCCTAGTCGAGAGAGAATTTAAAATAAATTGGTTTCAGAAGTAATTCCAATGGCTCGAAATACTGACTTTTTAACCCAAGAAAACTTTCTATACCTTTCCATGAATAACCTTTTATTGATTACGTGAACTACGAAAACTCTACATCGGTACTGAAAGTGTTATATAGCGGAATGATATTTAAATGGCCTGAAGTAGATTTTTTAAATTTTAACTAAAATCTATTCACTAGCAAGACCTGATGTAAAAGGCAGTCTAATTTCTTATTATCTGGTTAACCTCTTAACAATAAACACTAATAGAATAGGTATCAATTACTTATCCATAATTATGATTCAACATTATTATTGGGTTCTATCATAACTACTCTATCATAAATGTTGTCTCTAAGATTAATAAGCTGCATTTAATATTCTTCAATTCCAATGGTTTGGATTTGTATTTTTTTTATCTTTGCCTTCCATTTGAATCTCTCTGGGTAGTAAAATCAATATTTGTTCAGTGTTTAAAATACCTTTTGAAAGTTTAGCTTTTGTTTTCCAATTGATCCTTATAGGTTATTTAGATGTTGTATAAAAGAAAATCTAGTTCTTGCATATGGGGTGTACAGTCCCATTTAAAACCTTATTAGTAATAACAATGTTAGACTGTAAGTCACGTGTCTGTTAAATTCAATATGTCAGGGAAATGAAGAAGGTAAAAAGCAAAATATAACTTTTTCATAGGTTACAACATTGTTAGTGTTAGATATATATGAACATTTTTATTTATTCTATTAAAATCATAAATTACAAGTAAGCTCAATTTAAAATTGCTTGGATGTAGGAAAGTAAAATAATGTTCGATGAGAGTGTAAGAGCTTTCATTTTTACAATGAACCTACAGTCCGTCTTATAACGGTGCGATTTTTATGATTTGTTTCTTAAAGGATTCATTGTTTAGCTTATAAAGACAACAAACGAATTGGTGGAATTTTCATGTTTAATCATTAAGGTATAGTTAAAATAAGGATTACATATGTTGGAATTGGTTATTTAATAATAAGAAAATAAAAAATAACAAAACATAAACTCTTCTACTATAAAACTATGTTATTTAGTCAACATAAAACAATATTACTTTTACATTAACTTAAAAGTACGTAATTGCCACATTAAATTTTATAAATTGTTTATCCCTACTATCGAACATAGTGGTAAATGTTCGAGAAATACATTGCCAAACTAGGCCAGCGAGATAAATGATAATTGCGGTTAAACTTTTTTCCTCGCCTCGGGCAGATGTACAATTACACTTGTAACCCAGATGTACGTTAACCCTTGTCGGCACAAACCATATATTTTACGTGAATTGGTTTAGAAAACTCATTACAAGGGCAATGGGTTGTACTCGATTATATCTTTCCAGTTAATTTTAATTCTAGAGCAATATCAATCTATAATCCTCTAATTGCTTGTTATATAATATTATTATGACAATAGTCACACAAAAAACATTAAGTAGACATTTTCATTCGGAGTTAGCGAGCCTATCGTTCGAGGGGTTTAAAAAATATTTCACGCCGTAACATACAGATTAAAATATCGCATAAAGTTTTGTTTCAATAACAAAACATTAAATTTAATGCTAAAGCAAGTCACATGATGACATTTTGTTAGGCATTTGTGAAACTTTTACAATTAAACTTTAAAAATGTGTATTTTAATTTTTTCATACACTTTACTATGTAAATTTTGCAAATATTTTGGCTAGACGTTAGCGAACCTATTACACGAGGCTTAAAAATATATTTAAATAAATATTCTGATGTTAATGAAAAAAATTTTACATTTCTTGTCACAAGATATTTTAAGATATAATGTAATTTTAGATATATTTAACATGGTACTTCTTTACACATACAGAAGAATGACTCTATGATAGTTAGGTTCATTCTATGACTGTAGTTTGACATCATTGAAGTATAATTTATCAATAGACTGTGACAGTTTCTTTTCTTTGCCGAAGAATATAATTTTTTTTCCTCATAATTGTTTGTCTATCTAATTGATTGCTTTAAGAAATTCTCTAGAAAAAAAGAGCTCTAGACTTGAAACTTGCTTCCATCTACAGCAAAGCTTGTTATGAAATACCTATTCCTTATTATTCAAATATGTTCTTTTCTCAAATATAGTACAGAAAAAAACTATATTGTTAATTTTTCAGCTTTAAATAAAAAGTTTTTAAAGATAAGATAGATAAAATGATCTTGTAAGAATAAATGTCTTACTAACTAAGAAATAAACTGTGACTAAATCTGATCGTCTCAGTGAAGCATCTTATAGGTAAAAAGGGGGTTGTATTCGTGCCTTACATTTATAAGTTACTCTGAAAATGTTGCCTAGATATTAACTCTGCAAGAGTATATCGGTCTCTACCAGACACTCTGCGAAGACCGAACTATAGCCAACTACAACCCAGTTACAGCGACCACAAAATTGCATCCACGGTGCTCTCTGTTGTCATCTATCACATCGCGTATCGTCGCAGAACTTCCCTTAAACAGATTTTAACTCCAATTCTAGTGCGTCTTCACCTTCATGCCGCAACATGTGCATTTCTGTACACCATTTTAAATCATTATTTTAATTACAGGAACCAACCTATTTTTATTACGTATTTATCAAAATTAGACTATTGTCGAACTTGCATATATGATATTTATTTAAACTATAGAAATTTGCCATATTTGTAATGTTATGTTTTGAGGCCTAATGTTTCGGCATCATTTTTTACTACTTAGGAACTTTAAAATGTATTCCCATAGACCTATGCTTATATTTTTCCGACCCCTCATGGGCTATCCTCCTGAGGTGGCGAAGAGCTACAGATTACATTAAAAAGTTCGACTTAATACACTATGAAAATGTACAAAGTTTAATTTTTTTATTTTAGGAATACAGAAGATAATAAATGGTTTTAAGACGGTACAGCAGTTGTAGGATTGTCTGTAACGTACATTTAACTTAGAAATGTTAGAATGTGAGCAGAGATAAAAACCTTAAGTGTGTGTGACGTTTGGCCAAGGGTAATGTGTTATCCTAGAATAATACCACTGCAATTTTTGTTGATGAATATTACACACATATTGCATACTAGAGCTTATGCCCTGGACGTTGGATGTCTCTTATGGTTTAGGCTGGTGGTGGTAATACTCAAACAGGATTAGTTTGAATCAAAATATATTTTCACGCGAGAAACTGAAATGTCATATGGGATAATTCTGAACACCAGGTTTGCAAGCTCTAATTGGTATATGTGAACGGAGTAGTTATTTTTAAGATTGTGAGGTACGTTTTACGATTCTTTCTAAGTATCCAAACCCATCAATTTAATTTAATGCTATGCCTTAGTTAATTATTAAATAACTATTTCCGAAATCTTAATTAGTGGCATCCATTTTTTTAAACTTTTAGGGAGATAAAAACCTAACTAGTTGTGGTTAATTTGTTAAATAGGCTTTCTACCAATACATTTGAATCTATATCTGCGATAGTAAAAATGTTTTTTAAAAAAAAACGTATTGTTCATCGGGTGCCATCTGGAATAACCCAAAACCAAATTGGATCAAATTTAATTGAAACGATCAATCCAACTTAGAGCTTCTTACTGCTCATATCACAAACGATCATAAAATCTAATAACAAGAAAAAATTTAAATGTCTACCTTAATTACGCTTTTTTCCAATAATAGCGCGTGCACACACACACACACACACACACACACACACACACACACACACACACACACACACACACACACACACACACACTGACAAAGTACAGATCTTAAACGTAATCCATTGTTAAACCCAACACTGCACTGTTTCCTAAATGTTTAATGATTAGTCATTTTGTATAACTTAATGTCATTTGTTAAAATAAATATTTTATTTTTACTTAATTTTCTTTATTAAATTTAGTTGTTCAAATTTAAAAACATAACTTTTGAAATACTAAGTAAATAAAGTATAAAATGGCATGCCAATTGTAGCATGTAAAAGGCTTTGACGAAATTGCATGCAAACTTTCAAGTACTAAGCTATTCGGTTTGTCGATTTTAGTTGCGGTCAGGTATACTATCAAGAGAAAATACATTATAGAGCCCCAAATTACTGTAGCATAAAATATTCCATCCTACTAAGTGACAAGTTTCCTTAAACTCTCCATCCAAATTACATGGTGTGATATTATTCCTTCATAAAACTCATTCTTGTTTGTAGGGATGAAGTTTTCATGCGTAATTAATGAAATAGTTTTTACAGTGTGATATTCTGCTGATAATTAAGTGTGCTATATTAAGTCTTAAACCAATTACAACGAGAGACATGCTCATAATGAAACACAACAAATGCCCAATGATGTTAATTCAAAATGTTCATTCCTTAACTCAGTTTATTCATGGAATATCCTGGGAAAAAAACATTAAAAACTCTTAGACAGAAAGAAGAATTATGTCAGAGCTCTTAATGGTGTACAATTTTAAGTTGTGTATGGATTAATAATTTTTTAGGATATAAACCTTGAGTTTAAGTTCATCACTATTGTTCAGAAAAAGTTACATTTAATTCAACAAAATAATTGTTTCTCATGTGTAGCTTCAGGCAAAATATAAAATATTTTAGTTCAGTGTGTTGATAATATTGTATAAAACAGGCAAACAGACAAAATTTAAATCGTCAAATCTTACTATTATTAGCAATGCTAAAGTTCAGTCGTTTCAATTACGAGTATGTGGAAAGTCATATAAAACCCGTTTAAGGTTTATAAGTGTTATTCTGCATGGCCAACGCCAAATTAAAGGGGATTACGCAGCATGTTGAAAATAATACAAATTAGTGACCTTGAAAGTTCAGTTCTGGCATTCTAGAACTTCAAAAACTCTCGTTACGTAATTTACTAAGTTAAGCTCTACACAAAAGTTTCTTTCCTTAACTTTAGCTATTTAATTGAGCGGGATATACTATAAATTATTCATTTGTGTTCAGCCTCACCAAAGAACACAGCGAATATATTGCCAGTATATTGTTAAAGCGTAGCACACGTTTGTCTCTTCCAAACATAAATAATTTCTTTAAGAGTAATTTCTGTGGCGTATATAATGATTTTAAAAATCTTTTCCAAGATGGCGCGATATAGTTAAATGAAGTAACACATATAACAGAACTTTAATATTTAATTATGAGATTTATGAGATATTACATAGTGTGTTTAAGATAGATACAAGATGTAGAACGGTAAACTGTCCACAACACAATATTGTGTGAATATGTCTATTTCATAAACCAAGGAGTAATAAAAACTAAATGCAACACATAGTTTAATAACTCCTTCCCGTTTATACAAACTTTCTGAATGATGTGATTTTTGTGGGGGGGGGGGGGGTGGGGGGGGGGGGGGGTGGGGGGGGGGGGGGGTGGGGGGGGGGGGGGGTGGGGGGGGGGGGGGGTGGGGGGGGGGGGGGGTGGGGGGTCGCTGTAACTGAGATGTAGTTAGCTATAGTTCTCTCTTCGCAGAGTGTCTGATAGAGACCGATATTCTCCTTGCAGAGTTAATATCTAGGCAACATATTCAGAGTAACTTATAAATGTAAGGCACGAATACACACCCCATTTTAACCTATAAGATGCTTCACCTGAGCTGATCAGATTTAGTCACAGTTTATTTCTTTGTTAGTAAGACATTTATTCCTACAAGATCTTATTTTATCTATCTTGTCTTTAAACACTTTTTATTTAAAGCTTAAACTAACAATATAATTTTTGTCTGTACAATGTTTGAGAAAAGAACATATTTGAATAATAAGTAATAGGTATTTCATAAGAAGCTTTTGCTGTGGATGGAAGGAAGTTTCAAGTCTAGAGTTTTTTTTTCTAGAGATTTTCCTAAAGCAATCAATTATATATGCAAACAATTATGAGGAAAAAATGTTTATATTCTTCGGCAAAGAAAAGAAATTGTCACAGGCTATTGATAAATAGACTTCAATGATGCCATACAGTCATTGAATGAACCTAAACTATCATAGAGTCATTCATCTGTACGTGTAAAAGTAGTACCATGCTAAATATATCTTAAAGTTACATTATATCTTAAAATATCTTGTGACATGAAATGTTAAAATTTTTTCATTAACATCAGAATATTTATTTAAATATATTTTTAAGTCTCGTGTAATAGGTTCCGCTAACGACCAGCCAAAAATATTTTCAAAATTTACATAGTAAAGTGTATGAAAAAATTAAACTATACATTTTTATAGTTTAATTGTAAAAAATTTCACAAATTCCTAACAAAATGTCATCATGTGACTTGCTTTATCATTAAATTTGATGTTTTGTTATTGAAATAAAACTTTATGCGATATTTTAATCTGTATGTTACGGCGTGAAATCATTTTTGATTCCCCTCAAACGATAGGCCGCTAACTCCGAATCAAAATGTCTGCTTAATGTTTTTTGTGTGACTATTGTCATAATAATATTATATAACAAGCAATTAGAGGATTATAGATTGTTAATGCTCTAGAATTAACACTAACTGGAAAGATATAATCGAGTACAACCCATTGCCCTTGTAATGAGTTTTTCTAAACCAATTCACGTAAAATATATGGTTTGTGCCGACAAGGGCTAACGTACATCTGGGTTACAAGTGTAATTGTACATCTGCCCGAGGCGAGGAAAAAACGTTTAACCGCAATTATCATTTATCTCGCTGGCCAAGTTTGGCAATGTATTTCTCGAACATTTACCACTATGTTCCATAGTAGGCATAAACAATTTATAAAATTTAACGTGGCAATTACGTACTTTTTAAGTTAATGTAAAAGTAAATTTGTGTTATGTTAACTAAATAACACAGTTTTATTGTAGAAGAGTTTATGTTTTGTTCTTCTGTATTTTCTTTTTTATTAAATAACCAATTCCAACATATGTAATCCTTATATTAAACTATACCTTAATGATTAAACCTGAAAATTCCACCAATTCGTTTGTTGTCTTTATAAGCTAAACAATGAATCCTTTAGGAAACAAATCATAAACATCGTACCGTTATAAGACGGACTATAGTTTCATTTGTAAAATTGAAAGCTCTTACACTATCATCGAACATTATTTTACTTTCCTACATCCAAGAAATTTTAAATTAGGCTTACTTATAATTTATGATTTTAATATAATAAATCAAAATGTTCATATATATCTAACACTAACAATGTTGTAACCTATGAAAAAGTTATATTTTGCTTTTTACCTTCTTCATTTCCCTGACATATTGAACTTAACAGACACGTGACTTACAGTCTATCATTGTTATTACTAATAAGGGTTTAAATGCGACAGCATACCCCATATTCAAGAACTAGATTTTCTTTTATACAATATCTAAATATCCTATAAAGATGAATTTGGAGAGAACTTGGAGCTAAACTTTCGAAAGGTATTTGAATACAGAACAAATATTGGTTTTACTACCCAGAGAGGTTGAAATGGAAGGCAAAGATAAAAGAAAATACAAATCCAAACTGTTGGAATGAAAAAAATATTAAATGCAGCTTATTAATCTTAGAGACAGCATTATGATAGAGTAGTTATGATAGAACCCAATAATAATGTTGAATCAGAATTATGGATAAGTAATGGATATATCTTCTATTAGTGTTTTATTCTTAAGAGGTTTACCAGATAATAAGAAATTAGACTGCCTATTACTTCAGGTCTTGCTAGTATAGAGATTTTAGTTAAAATTTAAAAAATCTAACTTCAGGCCATTTAAATATTATTCCGCTATATAACACTTTCAGTACCGTTGTAGGGTTTTTCATAGTTCACGTAATCAATAAAAGTTCATGCAACGGTATAAACAGTTGTTTTTGGTTAAAAAGTCTGTATTTCGAGCCATAGGAATCACTTCTGAAGCCAATTTATTTTAACTTCTCTCTCGACTAGGATATTTCTAGTGCCGGTAGTATTTGGAGGGCATGATACACATGTATATGAATTTCACTTTTATTTTTGGACAACGAAGAAATAACAAAAATAGTTTCTTCTATGAGCAAATATAATTTTGTGTTCAATTGTTTGTTGAAATCTTTGAATATGAAGATCATAAAATAGTTTATTTTGCCTGTTGAGAGCACCCTTATTTAAAAAAAAATTATTGTTATAGAGCATCGAGAGATTGAAAAAATATAGTTCTCCCAGAGGATATGCCTCATTTCAGGATTGGTAGTGGTTAATTTGCGGGGACAATAGTTTAATTTTCTTTAGACAGTATAAGGAAAATATTTTTCACATTTCATGCGAAGGTTATACCTCACTTCAGTATTAGTAGTTGGTTGATATGCGGGGACAATAGTTTAATTTTCTTTAGACAGTATAAGGAAAATATTTTTCACATTTCATGATATGTGAAGGTTATACCTCATTTCAGTATTGGTAGTTGGTTGATTTGCGGGAACAATAGTTTTAATTTTTATTTTAACAGTATAAGGAAATGTTTTTCACATTTCATGATATGCGAAGGTTATACATCATTTCAGGATAGGTAGTTAGTTGATTTCCGGGGACAATAGTTTAATTTTCTATTCACAGTATAAGAACACTTTTTTCACATTTCGTGTTAGTGTGACAGCGTGAAGTTTAAAAAAGTAAACAACAACTCAATAACAATGAATTTTACAGAGTGTTGCACCCTTTGTTTAAGCGGTATGCGTAGTAGATTTTGCATGAAAAATATGTTGAGGAGCATGAGGCACGTTTGTAAAAATGTATATAGTAGTATAACACCAAAAAGGTAAAGTAGAAATATTTTCATTTATAAGTTCTATTGAACTATTCATTTTCATCTCAAAGAACGTTCATGAGATAACTATGCTTATTGGTTATCATAAGTTATTATACCAAAATTAGTCTTTAATGTTAGCACCACAAATAATGCTTTTTAACCTTAAATCCTAATTTTTTCAGGTGAATTTAGGTAACGTTATATTTATCAGAGACGATTAGATGTTTTCTGGAGGGTTTATTATGCCATTTAACAAGGAAATTCTTATGGCATGACTATTATTGAATTATAAATGACGTGGAATTCCAAATGTTATTGCTATTCCATGGATAAAATGTTCCTAAAGATTTTAAACTTGAATTATGGGTATTCCTTAGACCAAGGAAAATGCTTAATGATTTAGAGACTAAATGCTGAAGGTCATTTTGTCTGAATATCTTTCAGCTGAGCCTGATTGTATATAATATAATTCTTGATGTATCTTTGGTCCTAGAGCTTTAAAAACTTCGTCTCCTTATGGTCAAAATAAGAAGAAAAATATATTTTATTCAAAACGCAGTCCGTCTAGCTGTGTGACTGCATGACTAACTAATAGCTTGTGCGACGATGCTTGACAGTAGAGTTTAGACGCGAGGAAACTTCGTCTAAGATAGAACCCAATTACTTTGAGTTAAAAAGTTCAGACCATCTGGCTGTACGCCTGTCCATCCATTTTACCTATATGTAATAGCAGTAGATTTTAGTTTCTTATAATTTTGTAAATGTGTTCCTTTTATCCAAGGAAGAAACCTATTAATGTAGTAGTCAAACACGGAAAACTCCGTCGTTAATTTGAATGGCAGTCAACCCATCGTGTTATATTTCTAGATGGAAAGATCCTAGAATTTTGTTGATACGCCCTTATTCCATCGTCCAGGTGAATATTTATTTGTAACGTTACGTTGTTTTGGTTTAAACTGTTAAAAAATACTAGTTATAAATATACTAAATAAATTAATTTTATTGATCAGAGCACAATAGTTATGCATGCTAATAATTGCCTTCAGCAACATTTGTGGGTTTAACAGTGTAAATTTTCGATGATCTTTGACTTTGAAACGTTGCTCTGAATATTACCCTAGGGATATTTCAATACTTCCTCAATATATTGTAAGGTTGTTTCAAAGATTTAATGTAACATGTTTTATAAACAATCATCTGCCCTTATGTCTTTAAAAACAAACGTGTGTATAATTATTTGTCTTTTTGAACTATCTTTATATATCTTATTACATCCATTAATAAATATGTTTTAATTAATTGTAAAATAAATATTTTGAGCACAAACAACACGGTATGAAGCCTAAAACTGCTGTTACATTCCAAACTACAACGTATAGTCTAATACACACCAGTAAACATACGAAACAAAATTTGAGTTAGAAATAAATAATAAAATTTAATATAACATCTACTGTAATTGTTGACAGTGGTGGATAACAATGTTTTAAATTGTATTTGAAACATCTATTTTGTAATACTTAAGAAAATTTGTTAAAATATAAACAAATTTAACAAATAGGTACGGTACAGTATAGTTTTTGACAATGTTTAATGTTAGTTATAAATTTTGAATTTGCTACATTACATTTTAAAATTTAGGTTTTAATACAACTGTCAAACATTTATATTTTTGGAAAATTCTAAATATAAATCAGGCTGTAGCTCATTTCGTTTTTCAGATATCTTGCGGAAATAGTTAAATGTAGGTAAACAGACCGAAAATGATATTGGTAGAGTTCAGATAATAGGTCAATAAGCGTATACATACACACCGAAAAACATATATACTACAATACGAATATGCCTGTATACACATACATACATACTGCAAACAGGAGGTATGTTGCGTATACATACAGGCGTACTGAAAACAAGAGTATTATTCGTATAAATACAATTAATAAATATAAATAAATATAAATGTATCTATTTTCTTTTTCCTTAACTGAGTTAACTTATTAATTCAATCACGTAAGAGAAATTCAAAGTTATAAAATAAAATATAACAATAGTCTACAATATTCAAAATTGATGAATTTAATACATTTGGTTAAAAAAGAAGATAATTAACAATCAATGTACTGAACATTTAACTGTTTATCAATTTTAACATCACATTAGATCATGTATACTTATATCATCGCTGGCAGAACTGAGAGGTCACAGAAAATGACAATCCAATTTCCAAATGTCGTGACACGAAAACTAATCTCCCTTGTAGTACATTTTTAAGTAATTCCAATTTTGTTTTTTAACTGGTTTATAGACAAGAATGGTGGTTGTCAAAAGTGAAATTAATAAATCTATAGTAGTTTCCGAATATTTAAAAAAACATTAATACACCAATCAATTACGATAATTACGATATAAGTTATATTTAAGATGGACATAATATTGTAGTGACTTTACCAATATTATATAGTGCGTCTGGTATAAGTTTAGTTTGTAATGAGACCAAAAAGAAGAATTTTCAATGAATTAAATATTACTATTGCTCAGATCAATATTTATGTAGACTAACGTGTCATTTTTAACTATACGTAATCCGAATAAAGTAAAAGTTGATTTTAAGCTCTGATAATGTAAGCGATATTTGACAGGTTTGTTGATTGAAACCGAACACTAGTGTTTAGGTACAGATTAAACGCCACTTTGCATTGACTAATAACCGAGTTATGTTGAAAAATCAGCATTGTGGTTCATACCGTGTAAACGGTTTTGCGTTCCGTGATATTTACGATTATTGACTAGTTTCTGACATTTTCCATCCTTTTAGGGTAAAACAATACAACACTACCTTTCGAGGTAATAAACTACCTTATAACAAATTCTAAATCGTTAGGAACGCACAATGATATTAAGAATTAATCAGTAAAGGCTTGAGATAGCCACAAACAAACTGAATTTGAGAACAGATCAAGAAGTGCGTCAAAAACAGAACTTTTCATTTATTAATTTTCTATTCGTAGGGGATTATTTTTTCCCATCTTTCAGTCTCCTTTAAAGTAATTCATACACTTGTAAATAAAAGTTCCAAAACAACTTAATAATGTAGTATTGAAATTTGGAAACCTATATTGTTTAAAGGTAAATACGAACGTATATTTTTACTATACGGAAAATATTTTGTTTTAGTTAGTTTTCGTTTGTGGTAGTTCCAGTTAGCATGTATAAATATTATTTTAAAGTTGTTTATGTTTGATTATCAACATTAAACAAACAAGACGCATTACAAATTATATATAGCTGTTATACATCTACGTATTTTACATCTGATGTTTTTTCCTTAATCACATTTTTCTATATCTTTAGGTTTTAAGAGTCTAATATATTGAATAAAAAACTACTTAAATGATTTAAGTATATTTTTGAAGAGTGTACAGTGAAAAGTTTGAAATTAATATTTAAAATAAGGCTATATATTTAAAGATAAAACATTAAAATATAAATAAATTTTTATTAAATTCAGAATAGTAAAATAAAGCTATTATATTACTGATGGAGAGAGAAAAGAAAAACTTGGATTCTGGCCTATTTGAAAATTTGCAGGCGCTACTACTAGTATGTTGCCGTGCCTTGTTTCGTAATGCCATTATTGTTTCACTGTTTTGATTGATTTGCGGCCTAATTGTTATGTTTCATAAGATAATTTAAATGACGGTACTGTTTTGATCAATTAAAATTAAGCAAAATTTATGTTTGTAATAAATTTTTTATAATTAGGTTCTACCAGTGGTTGTAAACAAACAATAATTAAAGGAATGAATTGCTGAAATTGAAGATTTTTGTATTGTTAAGATAACAATTACTAATGTTCATATATGTATAATGTAAATGTAGTGCTTTTATTTATATAAAATTTAACATTGATACCTTACTGACTAACACAATATACAGTAAACAAAAAACCTCTTACGCAAAAAAATATTAACATTTGTAATTAGATAAAACAAATTTTCTTCAACAGCTTTACACATACCACGTCAAAAGAAAATAATGTTAAAGATGAGTCACACTCTGCAGGAATGCCACATTACTGAAAACAAATAACTCCATTGCTAGGATAAACAATTCGCAGTGTTGGCTGTGGGGCGAAGCGCCTGAAATTACCGCGCGGCAACATACTAGTACACAGCTGTGCGCCGGCACGGGCCAGGTCTCTTCTTTTCTCTCGCCACCAGTATATTACTAGTATATTATACTATTAAGTAACAAGAATGGATTACTCCACATAGAGTTATCGTCAAAAATGCTTCGCTGATGTTACATGCAAACTTTCAAATCCATATCAATCTCGAGATCTTATATAGACAGTCAAACAAGAAAAATTAAATGTTTACATTATCCCGGCAAAAGAAACAAATTTTCAACTATTTATATCCAACCAAAGCCTGTAAACGGACGTGAACTGTCATAGAACTCATTCTTATCACTACAAAAGAAATTTTTTTAAATACATCTATAGTTAAAATGTTTCCCGAGATATCATGTAACATCAGATATTCAGTTTATTATAATTAAGATTTCAATTTTAATTATGATAATATTTTCCTTAAGTAAAAGGTTTTGTTAAAGCTCATCCAATAAGATGTGCACAGAATAATGCACAATGTTCAGGATTGAAACTATAAAATTAAAAATTTATAACTTTTTGGTTATTAATGTACATTATTTATTTTCTCAACACAATAAAGCACAATAGAGTAGGATTTTGTTATAATCCATGTTGATATGTATTTTATGTTCTTTATTAATCAGACATCATTTACTGCAAGTTTTACGAAAAATTGGTGAAATATATTAGTTTTATATTACAATCTATCTCAGCATTATGTTGTGAAAATAAACGATGAAGTGGTGCTGTATTCGAAGCACAATCTGGATTAGCTGGTGACATGGTAAATTCCTTACTTTTATATCTATTTTGTTTACGTATTCAAATATTTCTCATTTTTATAAATAAATAGAATATTATGGAACCGAGTTGAGTAGCAAGTGTTTCATATGATTTTTCGATAAGCCAGCTGTCACTGTATCACACTTTTCAACTTTCTGTCAATATCATGGACGATACGGACTACAGTATCCTATCCAGTGAACAGAAACGGGATTGAATGTGTTTGATATTAAATAATTCGTGTTTGAGGCTGAATAATTTGGTTATGAAAGTTTTTACCAATCATTCGAGTACAAAATCAAGATTAAATGCAAAACAGCGATGCAAATACTTTGAACAATAATATTTGACTATAACTAGAAATGCAATAATATGTAGACTTTAAAATTAACCACATGCTTAATTTAAACATAGACTTTGGTAATAATGCTTGTGACTTCGTAGAATTTTTATGAGATTAATATCGATAGCAAATATGTTTTACTATTTCTCTTTCCGTATTGCAGAAATATTGTTGATAAATATTCTCAATCTTTTGGCCGAAATGTGATTTGATAAATATAAATTAATATAGAAACCGTCTGATTATCTAGCTATAGGTGATATTAAATGAAAGCGGTTAAATTCCTACATTTGAATAAATTGCTGTTTCACGTAATTTGTTTTATTATTTTTACAAAACGATGGTTATTAATTAATTTTTCATCACAAAATATTTTTTTTTTACTATTTAAAACTGTAGTACTTGATAAACGTCTTAATATACGTACCATATATACCAAACACAAATGTTCTGCAATGGCGCATGTGCGTCAGTTATATTGTAAAAGTACATCACAACTACATGTCACCTAACAAATCTCAAAGTCATAGCTCTTTTTATTCCTGATATAACATGCTGCATAATAGACAATATATAAAAACAAAATTTTTCTATCCCCCGCAGACAAAATAGAAATTAGCCTACCCATTGATAAGTTTCAGAGCCACTTAACTAAATCCAATCGATGGACATGCACAGCCGTAAACCACATTAAATTTTTTTTATGTATGGATAAATTTTCGTTCCTAACTATTTCATAAAATATAGAAATAGAATCTTCCCCTAGATATCGTACAGTTGACAATGCTGCATGTTTTAGTTTACAAAATGTTAAAATGTTGCATTTAGTTCATTTAAAAAATTGTATTTCCTGCAATGTTTTTGCCGTCATGACAACGCACAATACAAACTTCAAATGTTCACTAATTTCAATAGAAATCTTACAGTGTGATACGTACCACAATGAGAATGTTTTGTATATATCAATAAAACGTAATTCAGAATTTCACGTTTATAATATAAGTTGGCTTTAGTCGAGAAACGGACACAAATTTAAAGAATCCTTTTCCGTTCGATAATGATAGGCTTCACTGATTCCCAGCCAAAATATGACTAATAGGGATTGGTAGCTATGAATTAAATCTAAATTCTGCCTAATCTCTATTTTTTTATTGTTGCAATACATCTAATTATTGTAATATTTGATATTAAACTCTTGATGTATAACAAAAACTGGAAAAAATATGTTTGAGCACAACTTACTGTTTCTTGTAATGAGATTTCAAATACCACTCACGTAAGATATATGATATTGTTTTTAAAACCTTTATTCTCTATCAAGATTAATTTGTGCAAAATGTGACTCATCACTTATGTAGAAAACTAAATTGTTAAAGAATAATTACCTGTAGGCGTTGAAACTGGTTTCTCAAGCTAGAAGAGAAATATGTTTGTATTTTACCATTCCGATGTTTTTCTGCAAATAAATGTGACACACATGGTCCATTTACACTCAGTTCTAAGAACTTCTATGTATTAATGCTGATAGACTATGGATAGCGGCTAAAAGTAGAGTACAACCCCCTGATGTATAATTTTGTAAAAATGTCAAATGTAATAATGTATAATTTTGGTCGTCGACTTTTTCGCTATCTTAGAATTAGGAAATGTTACATACATGCTCTTCTAAAAAAAAAAAAAAAACGAGAGCTGGTATCCTAGAATATCTATAGTTTTAGTTTCCTTCTTCCCTATGTCACACTCCGATGTAATTCTATACACCTGTGAATTATATTTCCATGAGAAAAAGAAACGTTTTGTCCTTGCCAATCAACCATCTAGATGGGCTTAAATAAGGATTCTAACCATAGAAAACTGTTCCTTTTTAATTTCTAAATGTTTTACAACGATCAAAAATAAAATACAGGTAACTAACGCTTTCAACATAGAAAGTTAAAATTATATATAAATTTTAACGACTAAAAGAAATTGTGTCTAGTAGGATTGTTCTTAGATGAAACTATCCTTTTTTTAATTTCCTTTGGCCCAAAATAGGTAAAGTTTTCCACATATGTGCATCCCTAATGACCACAAAATACTTTTTTCACTGTAAATACCTTAGACTAGAAGTCAATTGCAATACATTTAAGTAGTCGTTTTTATCTAAGGAAGCTATTCACATAAAAATATTATATTATTCCTAATTGGGGTAAAATGGAAACGCTACTTCGGACCGAAAGTATTTTCAATGGTTCTAATTACGAACTGCTATTGCGCTAAACATTTTAATATTAATTAAACTTAATGTTTGAAAGAAAATTTGCGTACTTTATCGGTAATTGTAAAAACTGTTTCACTCTCTGACAATAAGACTTCAAAATCGATATATAACCATAAATTAAAATTATTTTTAAAATAAGGAAGAAAACTGAAATATGTTATAGTGATAGTCACTTATTTACCTTTTGACTTGAATCTTTACATAGGTTCCTTTTGGTTGTAGTAGGTATGGAGGCTAATTATATATGATGTATAATCAGTATGTCTATCCGGCTTTAAATTAGTTTTTTTTATACGTTAATACGATAGTAGTAGTAAATTGTAGGTTCTAGGACAGAATGTTATCTCTCTGCGGGGGGTCCTTATCAGTGATAACCTCTGACCTTTTCCGCATTCCTATGATAAACACGCGCTAGATAACCCCGACCCCAATTAAAAATCAATTAGATAAGGCTTATCAAAGATAACCTTCTACTTTTTCCGGTTTGGCACGCGCCAGATAACCTTGAGCTCAATTAAAAAGCAATTGACTTCAATTAAATAACAATTAGATAAGCCCGCGAGGTCGCTACTATTGTTTACGTTTCGTTATCGGCACGCGCCAGTTCGTATCGCGAATTCTTAACCTCTAGGTCACGGAAGTTGATATTATTGTTTACTTTCAGCCCACTTTGGCGGAGAAAAACATTACAATGTCAGAAGAACAAAGAAAAAGCTCACAATTTAAGAGTTTTGAGAAATAGGTATCAAATATTCTATGAGAGACTTGAAGGTGAACGAATTCGGAGCTCTTTCGTTTCAACTTCGACTTGGACGTGGGGTGATTCAAAACATTACAAAGCACAGGTTTCACGTCCAACGGACACAAACAACTGCGTACAAGACTCTCAAGTTTCAAGTAGCAGCTAGCTCTAAGGATGAAGATTTGAGACCGGTTACAACTTTTCATAAACTTATAATTGAGAGTAATAATTTTATAATTTTTTTGTTAATGTCTTAATAAAGTTAGAAGAGCAGAAATAATCAACAGTTCAGAAGGTGATTGGTACAATTCATTAGTAAAATTTCAAATGGCAGAGAAAGAAAAAAGATTGTTGAAGATTTACTAGTAAAACAATTTTATGTATATATATATGTTTAATATAAAAATTAAAATATAACTTTTTACTGAGGTATTAATTTTATTTGTGTTAACGTCCCAATAAAGATAGAAGTGTGAAAGATTCAACAGTTCAGAATATGATTGGTATAATATTCATTATACTAAGCTTTGATATCAATTGACCTGACCTCTGATAAATGTTTTATCTAACAACCAATTTAATTTTAATGGATGTGGTATTGTTTGATCCACCGCTAACACTGATTATGCACCGAAACATGCTTACAACTTCTGCTCTCCTGATAATATCACATTTTTATTTGTCCTTTATTTACCCTTGTTTACTACATTTTGTCGACACGTGGCCACCTTAAACCTTTAGAATGATTGAAACTGCAACTTTCTATCAACACGTGTTCGCCTTTAACCTCAAAACGTCAGTTCTGGATGGGTATATAGCGTTCTCCTCCTCAGAGAGTTGATCAAGTTCAATTTTCGACTTCTACTCGTCCGCTTCTCACTTCACAAGTAAGTAGTAATCTTTCACTTTATAGTCAGTGTGATAGAAAATGGAAACCTTGCGGTGTTAACACAAGTTTTCTATTACACTTTTAAAATAATAATAAGTACTTAGTTTTATATAGCAGAGAATAGAAACCTTGCGGTGTTAACGTAAGTTCTCTGTTATTAGTAATTATTTTAGACCAGTGTGATAGAAAATGGAAACCTTGCGGTGTTAACACAAGTTTTCTATTGCACTTTTAATTTTTTAAAGTTTGAAAATTGTTTAGCTCTCTGTACATATATTAAATTTTTTAGAACAGTGTGATAGAAAATGGAAACCTTGCAGTATTCACAAGCTCTCTATCACGTTTTAAAAAAATGTTTAGTGTCCACCTAGTGTAGTGGATCTGAGAACGTAAACCTCACAGTGTGTACTTAAGTTCTCTGCTGTGCAATCCAGAAAGAAATATGAAGTATAAATTATATAAAATCGTAACTTTACTTGAAATAATACGTTGTTTAATTTAGATATTTTTTTTTTCAATGGAGCAGTTAAAATTAGGGTTCCAACGTGTAACTGAAAATGCATTTCCTCCACAACGGAGTTCAGCTTCAGCTGCAGGCTTTGACTTAAGAAGTGCATATGATTATATAGTACCGAAATTTGAGAGACAATTAGTTAAGACAGATTTAGCAATTAAATTACCTGATAATTGTTATGGTAGAATAGCACCTAGGTCTGGGTCAGCTCTTCATAATTTTATTGATGTTGGAGCAGGTGTAGTTGATAGAGACTATACAGGAAATGTGTGTGTTCTTCTATTTAACCACTCTAATAAAGACTTTGTTATTAAAAAAGGAGATAGAATAGCACAGCTTATTTGTGAAGTAGTATTATATCCAGACTTATATGAGATTGCAAACGTAGGAGAGACTGTGAGGGGATCAAATGGGTTTGGGTCTAGCGGTTTACAGTAACAATCATTTTAAAATCATGTATACTTTATAAAAATATATTATTCTAATCAACATTTTTAAAAGTTTAACAGATGAACTAATTCTATTTTTCTTTTTAATATAGAAAAATGGAGCAAATCGTTTGAGCAACCAATGGTGGAATCCGATAACGAATCGCAGATTTCCGAAGCCGTAGACCAGAATACAAAGAAATCTACATCTAAAATTGGAGGTGAATTCATCAGTTTGGTAATATTGATTCAAAATGTATATGCAATTGATTTGAGTTCCTTAGAAATGTGGGAGAAGACGATCTACGGGCTTATGAAATGTGAAATATTAAAAAACAATTTCTATGCAATGGCTTTGGTATTCGATCTAAGTCAACTGATGAATGTCTTTCATACTCATGTTCATACCTACTCAATCGACTTAAGTCAGGAAAAGCTTCCTCTACTGGCTGCACAAATAAGACCATACGAGGAAATAATAGCCATTTTAAAACCATTATTAAGTAAGAAACCTCTAAAAGGAAAAAAAATATGCAAGTGAAGTTGTAAATACTGTAATCCATAGCATAAACTTTATTCTTTCAGGCCCTTCTACAGAGGAAGAAGAAAAGATCTCTAATAAGAGAGGAAACTCGAAAACAGCTAAGAAGGAAAAAAATGTTAAAAAGCTTAAAAAATCTAGATTGAGTTCAATCTCTTCATCCTCTTCTTCTAGTTCCTCATCTTCATCGGACTCACCTAGCGAATCTGATGATGATGATGATGATTTCAGTTCGCTTTTTGAAATTGATAGGAGAAGTAATACAACATACATTAGTCAAGAACTACAGTTCTTGAAAAACAGTAAACGACATAAAATTGTTACCCCTGGCGAACAAGGCTCCCACTTAATCAAAATAGAAATTACATCAACTAAAGATTTAAAAAGTTGCAAGAGTCCTAAGGACTTTTGGCAGAAGGTTTCGAAAAAAGGAGTGTTTCTTTTGAATACCGAAAATGAAGATGATAGTTCTGCTTTAGACACACTAAATAAATTATTATGTGTTTATGGTAAAAAATTAAAATCAATAAGCAACATTAAAAAAAACGGTTTACAAACCACAACATTTAGGAAAAAGGAAATAAAAGTAGATTATAGCTGAGATTTGGTAACTGATTCCAGAAAACTAGACATGTGTATTTGGGTTTAGAAATAATGTAGTATAATTTAGAATAAGAATTTTAGTTCGAGGTTGTATGACTTACCACAATTTTAGTTAGTTTCTATTCAAAAACACTCCTTTTGTCATAGAATAAGAATTTTAGTTTGTTTTAGAGAAGCAGATTAAGTTCGAAGTTGTAACTTTATGTATTGATTTTCTTTTTTTTTAATAAATATTCCTCACTTTCAGATTTATTTGTTCGTGACCTTCAGTAACCTAGCCTGCTTATATCCTCATCACAAAAATGTCTAAAAGACCTTTGTCAAGCACTTCAAGAGATGAGTCAATGGAAATTGATTTTCACCGTGAAAGTGGCAGAAAAAAGCAACGTCTTGAAGCTTGTCACAGTGGTAACGTTTTTGTAGAACTTAAGAGTGCTTTTAGAGGAATTTTGAAAACTTATTACCTCAAAAACGGATGCGATGAGGTAAAAGACATTGCTTTGTTTTTAGAATCACATAAAGTAAAACTTATAGAATTGGTAAATCAACAGTTAAGTGTTAATGGTGCAGTGAAATTTAATCTTGTGTTTGAATGTACGTATATTAAACCACTTAGTGAAGAAACTCAGGCAAGAGCCTTTAAGACTAAGAATAAAAAGATTTTGTATGACTCTTCAATTGATTCAATAGTTAAAAGAATGTACAGAAAGATTTCTCAAGAAGAAAGCGAGTATCTTGACAAAGGAAGTGGTTGGACACTGTATAAAATAGATGGTATTCTCGTAAGATTTAGTAGGTACAGACCTCTCAGAGGTAGTACGTATATTCCACTACCTCAAATCATTGAAAATAAAAAAGCAGTAATAAATCCAAAAATTTACATGATAATCAGTGTTTTAAGTGGGCCATCATTTCTCGATATGTAAAAGGTTCTCACCGAGAACGTGTAAATAACCGATATCTCAACTTACAGAATAAATTCAATTTTGAAGGAATAAGTTTTCCCACACCACTTAATCAAGTAAAAAAATTTGAAAAGAATAATCCCAATGTAAGTGTTAATGTTTATAGTTTCAAAGAAAGTGAGGATGTTTATACATTGAAGGTATGTGACAAGGAGCTTAAGGAACATTTCGATCTGCTTCTCTTCACAAACAATATAGGTATAAGTCATTACTGTTATATAACTAATTTTTCTAGATTAGTTGATATGTATCCAGAAAGGTCTCAGATAACTAGTCATGAAACACAAGCTTCTTTCTGTAAGAGATGTTTTTAAACACTTTCAGGGATCTAATTCTAAAACACAGTTAAAGAATCATATAAAAGATTGTATTTCACATAAACCTATTAAAGTTATTATGCCTGTTGACAGTGATGATTCGGACGAACCGTTGTTTTTATCTTTTTCTAATTTTCATTACAAATACCCAGTACCTATTGTAGCTTATTGCGATTTTGAATCTATTCTAAAAAAGCCTTTAGCTGAAGAAAAGTTGTCTCAACATGTAACTGTAAAATCTATTCACGAGCCAATGAGCTTTTGTGTGTATTTTGCTTACGATAAAGACAGTCTACCTGATGAAATATTAAATAGCTTACCGAATGAACCATATTTGTATAGAGGACCTAATGCCTCGGCAAAATTTTTAGAATGTATAGTAAGCATGGCAAACCTAATTGGTGATTTATTAGATGTAAAGAAATCAATGCTACCTCTTACTCAGGAAGAAAAAGAAAGAGTTAAGTCAACCACTCATTGTGAATGCTGCAATTCGGAGTTTACTGAAACTTTCAACCAACCTTGTAAAGATCACTGTCATTTGTCAGGACGTTTTAGATCAGTTTTGTGTTATGCTTGTAACTTAAAGCGACAAAATCAAAAGTTTCTTCCTGTAGTAATTCACGCAAGTTCAAATTACGATAGTCATTTTATAATAAAAAATCTAGGTTGTGATGAAAGAAAAGTTGATAGCTTTAGATTTATGGGAAGTAGTTTAAGTTCGCTTGTACAAAATTTAAGCTTAGACCAATTTAATCATACAAAGATGTTTTTTAACAACGAAGACTTGTCATTAGTTACTAGAAAGGGTGTTTATCCATATGAGTTTACAGATGCTTGGGAAAAACTTGATTTAACTCAGTTGCCAAGCAAGGAATGTTTCTATAACACTATGACTCTAAATGACATCAGTGAATCAGATTATGAACATGCTAAAAAGGTTTGGAATAGTTTTCAATGTAAAACACTAGGTGAATATAGTGATCTTTACCTTAAAACTGATGTATTACTTTTGTGTGATGTATTTCAAAAACTTTAGATTAGTATGTCAATCAAACTACGATTTGGATCCTGCTCATTACTTAACCTTACCTATTCTTACTTTTGATGCTATGTTAAAATTTACAAACATAAAACTTGAACTTATTGAAGACTATAATCAATATCTTTTCATTGAGAAAGGTATAAGAGGTGGTATTACACAGTGTGTAAAACGCCATGCAAAATCTAATAATAGTTATATGGATAACGCCTTTGATACTGGAAAAGACAGTGCATTTTTAATATATATAGATGCAAACAACTTATATGGATACGCAATGTCAAAACCTATACCAAAAGATTCTTTTAAATGGTTAACCAAAAAACAAATTAAGACATTTGATGTTTTGTCTGTACCTGATAATGGGGATGTTGGTTACATAATTGAGTGTGATGTAAAATATCCTCATCGTTTACATGACAAACACAATGACTTACCGTTCTTGTCAGAAAACAAATGTCCTCCAGGATCAAAGCAAATCAAACTCCTAACTACTTTACAACACAAAAAGAAATACGTTTGTCACTATTTAGTTTTAAAGCAAGCTTTGAATCATGGATTAAAACTAAAGAAAATCCGTAGAGTATTGAAATTTAATCAAAGCACTTGGTTGAAACCTTATATAGATTTCAATACTAAAAAAACGAAAAGAAGCAAACAATAGCTTTGAGAAAGAATTTTATAAGCTTCTTAACAATGCTATGTTTGGAAAAACAATTGAAAATATAAGAAAACGTACTAATCTTGAACTGGTAACTGATTCCAGAAAAGTAGAAAAACTTGTTTCTAAACCTGGGTTCAAGAACAGAATTGTCTATGGCGAGAATATTTCAGCAATTGAAATGGTAAAGGATAAATTGTATTTTAATAAACCAATCTACATAGGTTTTACTGTTCTTGAATTATCTAAATTGCATATGTATGATTTTCACTATAATGTAGTTAAACCTTTTTATTACAATAAGATTGTTAACATACTTTATTTAGATACAGATTCCTTTTTTTATGAAATATTCACTCCTGATGTGTATGAGGATTTCCTCAACCCAAACTTAAAGTGCTTTCTTGATTTGTCCGACTACCCTAAAGATCATAAATGTTATGACGAGACAAACAAGAAAACTCTAGGAAAATTCAAAGATGAATGTGTAAGTATTCCTATTTTAGAATTTATAGGTTCAAACCTAAATTGTACACATATACAACTATGAATAATGAATATCTTACAACAAGTCAGGGTCATAGATTGAAAAAAGCCAAAGGTATAACAAAATCAGTTGTAGATAAAAAAATTCACTTTAATGATTTCCTGAACTGTTTGAATAATAAAGTCAATTTAAGATGTGATGTAACATTATTTCAATCAAAAAAACATAATATCAAAACATTATCAGTAAACAAATTAGCATTAAATTATGATGATGACAAAAGGAGGGTTTGTGAAGATGGCATCAATACAATTGCTTATGGACATTACCAACTAAAATGATGTTAACAATATACATTCACCTGTTGTTTTGTATATATTGTAAATAAAACTGATTGTATACTAATAATTATGTGTTGTTATTTTTTTCCCCCTATTCTAATTTAAGAGTACCAAGGAAAGTAAAGAGACAAAACATTTTAAATAACATTTTGTTTATTATATTTGATTTTTGAATTACATAATTTTTCTTTTCAATTCCAGACAATGGTAAATATTGAACCAAAGCATCATGAATTATCAAACAATATGCAGCTGTATTAGCGGGTACTTCAGCAGAAGTTTGAATTTCTAGACGTATATCAAGTGATCCAGTCTTTAGTGTTTCTAATTGTTTAGAACAGTCTATAACAAATAAAGGAGTTTTAGCTAAAAATGTTTTTTTATCGAGACAAGGTTGATCATCACATCCTGAGTAATAAGAAGATTGAAATCTTGTATACAAGTCATACATTAATGATTTGTTACCGTTCAAGTTATCATATGGATAGTACTTGCTATTGAGGTACAGTTTAACATTTTCTAGATGACAAAAATCAAAAATGAGATGCATTTTTAGCAGCGTTATCTTTACGATTTGTTTGAAAACCTAGTATGACGTAGCGTGGCTTTTCCATAACTGAACTAGTTTTAACTGTCCATGTTTGAAACTGCGAGGCTGGTAAAGATGGATATTCGTTTAAACTGCCATCTTCTAAAAGGAATAGAAATGGGTTGATCTTTATCTACAACTTTTAAAAGAGATAATTTTATATTGTCTTCAACTTGTACGTAAGGTATTTTCCAAATAACTTTTGTCAAATTTATTTTAAAAATCATGTAAAGCAGCTCCACTCTGAATGATGGCATTCTTATCACTTGATGCTCTCAAAAGTACCAATTCCTGTTTAACATTTAATAAAATATGATTATAATCTTCTACAAATCCAAGAAGCAATTTAAGAGGTACACAAAAAGAAAAGTTAGTTCTATCACTTAAATTTTCTACTGATGTAATTTTCCAACCAGCATTTTCCATCCAGTTGACATCACTTGGGCGAGATGTAAGTATATTTTTCATTGTAGTCGTAATACCAACATTTTTAACTCTATCAATTTCTGTACCACACAGTTCGTATCGTATTTCATCAAACAAAAATGACATAGCATTATTTACCAACTCCGTAGTTATATCATCAGAATTGTCTGCAACCTTTATAATTTTTCCCTCAATCAGAAGGAAACTTCGACTTGGTAATGTGTATACATCTTGTTGGTGAACTGGAATTCTAATTTCATCACTATTCTTTAATGAATTCGAAGAGTATGGATTGTGAAAATGCCATTCAATATTAATTACTGAATCATCAAAATTTACATTTTCACCAATATCCAGTATCCCGTTCATGATGATAAAGGTGATTTAAATATTCCTAGTGAGTTAAGAAATATGCGGTTCCTCAATGTTAACGGCTTCACTGTTCGAGGAATACTGACATTTGGTGTAGTATGAAAGGTTTTAAATAACTTTTTTTTAGAAGATGCAGAGGTTGAGTTAAACACCAGCCCATAGTTATTTTCCTGCTTTCTCTCTAATGTGAACGCGTAAATTAATGTTTTCACCTCTGAAATTAATTAAATCTCCGTTCTGATCTTCTAGTTTTATGTTAAATTCTGATAAATTATTTTGTTTGTAAATTGGAAGATATTGTACTGATTCAGGTCTTTCAACAATTTTAAATCCAGGTCCAACCACTGGATAAAATTCATGTAATACGTGTCCTTCGATTCCGTCTCTATATGAACCTCCTACAATATTACAAGTGATTCGTATGATATCAACTTTGTTAATGGCCACTTGACTTGATGATACATGCCATTTATTTGCATCCAATATCTTGATATCTTTATCTATAAACCCAAGTAACGAACCTAAATTGTGAGGTTTCGAAACGTCTATTTTCTTAGAACACCATATTTCACTTTTAAGTGTATTGTTGTTTGCTTTTAACTTGAATGTTGTAGTCGGATCTATTTCTTTCAATTTATTGTTAATATACTTATGAATCTCTTCTATTTCATAAGATCCTGTTGGAAGAGATATTGTATTGGAGCCGATGTAAAGTACGTTATTGATATTTTCTTCAATATTGGGAATTGAATTGTAAGTCATTAAATCCAAAAAACCCATTTCCCAGTCATTAGATCTTGATAAATATAAAGGAGGAAATAACGTACACTTGAGATCAGACGATCTTCCTGTAACACAAATCATTTCTTCACGAACAAAAAGTCTAAAACACACCAAATGACCGCAGTTAAAAGTATTTTCCTTCTGCCTCGGAAAGTAATTGTATTTGATTGTAACGTGATGGGGTCCACTGTTAAAATAATCCTCTAACTCGGTCGGCGGTCTTAAATTACCAAAACTGTCAAAGTATTCTACGTTATATCCACGTTTCACATAACATACCCAATGTGAACCTTTTCCATTTATACTATCTAAATTAACAACTGCAGATTCATTATCGTTAATTTTAGGCGGTAACAGGTCTCTCATAAATACTCCTCTAAAGTATGGTAACTTTAGAAGCTTAGCACATTTTAAAATGTCAAACTGTGATAGCGGTTTACTTGGAAGCTCATCTATTATTTTCGATGAATATATTTTTTTTTTTAATCCTGATCCGGAATACGGTTTTAAATATAACCCCTTTCCCTTTAAGGTTTTTTTCATTTGCTTTGTTTTGTTCTTGTTTGTCTTTGTTTTCTTATTGTTTCTTATATTTGTATTTGTTTTCATCTGTTTCCTCTTCTGTACTGCTTTCTTCTTCCTTATTGATCCACCACTTAATTTAGATTTCGCTTTCATAATATTTGTAACTGCCCACGCTGCAGCTTTTTTCACCTACACTTGAATCTGATGCTTTAAATCTATTCCAAGCCTTTTCAGCTAAGATTCTGTCAGCGTATGCTCTGTGATTAGTATCTTGATATTTTAAGTACGCTATATCATGTTCCTTACAAGCTGCGTCTAAACCGTTAATTCCTGGATCGTTTCTTCTTAATCTCTTTTGTAAATCTGTACCAGGCCGCAGTACTGATAACCTCCAGGTAAATGTAATTCAAAAGGTAAAATGTCAATTCCTCGATTTATAATAGTACTTGCAGTTTTTCCAATTGTACTTAACAGTCCGGAGCCACAATAACGACTGAAGCGGTTGTTTCGCACAGCCATTACTTAAATACATCTAAGAGACGTCTTCACTTACTGGGGACTCTACTTTAACTGAAAAAAGATCAAGCCAATTTATGTTTTTATATTTTATAACTTTATTTATCCATTCGGTTTTAGTCATCTTTTTCTTACTCCTTTTGTGAATTTGATAATAAATTGCGTAGGTTATGTCGCCAATATTTTCTAGAAAATATAATTTGTTCACAGCATCGTACAGAAACTTAGGTTTAGACAGATTTTATATGGTAGCACTCTTTGCATCAAGTTCTTTAGTTGTTTTATTAAGTATTAATGTGTTATCTCTTAAATATTGCACATTAACAGCATGTTTATTGAAGTATTTTAAATTTACAATGTCATACACCTCAACCGGTTTACTAGCACTGCATATAACTTTATTTTTCGCATCAAACTTTCCATTTTCAATCCTTAAACAGTCTTCGATGGAATCTTTTAAATATTGCACGTTAACTACATCTTGTAAATTTGAAGGTTTTCCAACATTTGATATTTTTAGATTTTCTGCATTAAACAAACTCCCATCTTTGGTCCTTAACAGACTATTGTTTTTGATATAGTTAAAATTTACAACATCGTTCTTCTCGGTAGGTTCTCTGACATTACACAGTTTCTTATTTTGCATATCATAATTGCCTTCGGTAGTAAGTTCGAACCCTTCTCCTTTTGGACCTCTAAGAACCTTAGTCGATCGTGAATGGTGACCAAATTTATCAACACTCATGATACATGTATATCATGTGAGGAATAGAAATAAAATGAAACAATATTCAACTTGATAACAATATTTATTTATTTATTCACTACTACGTTTTTTTGACAATACAGGTTCTAATTCAAGTAGTTCTTCAATGATTGAGTTGATTTCATTTGAATGACCTGTGTTCCCCGCTTGTTGAGATGCTAATAATAACCTCAATCGATCTACAAGTTCATTTGGATCGTCAAAATAGACATAATTAGGTGCGGTGTTTGTTAAATTAATACCGCTCCCGGTAGCTTCTTTATTTACCAAATCAGAATATGTTGCCATGTGATGGTCTTCAAGTGTTGGTACTCGATTAATCAGAGGAGCAATTATATTTTTATATTTACTTCCTCTGTTAGATCTAATTTTTCCTGTTGCTGAATAATTCACTCTATAAACGTTAGTTTCTCTCAAAATGTCAGCATATGCATTTAAATCCTCTTCAGTATAAATATAATCGTTTGGAATGTTCATAACTATTAATTCATAAAGACCGGGTGTACCTTTATATCTTTTTCCATCTATTAAAATATCATCAACATGAATATCTATTCGTTTGTCTCCTATCATCCAAGAATCACAATCGATTCGAATACCATAATTATGGTCTAGAGTTTTACCTCCTTGTATAAGTTTTAGAAAATAATCTCTAGCAATTTTCCCCTTAAACTCACGTTCTACAAATTCCTTTGCAAGTTTTTTTTCCTTGGGGTGTTTTTAATAATTCCTGTCCACTTGTTGACTCGTATACCATTTCCTCGTCAAATTGCTTTGGCGGCGGTGGTGTATTCATTTCAATATCGTTATTATCATTTGTTAATTCAGTTTCCATATAAGAATCATGACTTGCTAATCGTTTTGCAGAAGGAAGCTCTTCACTATTACCATCATTATATCATAATCACTCTCATAATCAGGTTGAGTTGGAAGATTTAGGCGAGGCTTTCTCTTAACTCCTTGAGGATGTTGAGGTAAGTAACGTTTCGCAGGTGTTTCTTCATGGTCTTCTAAACTTTTCCTCTTAAGTTCTTTCTTAACTTCTTGTTGTTGTTGTTGAAGCTGTTCACCCTCCTCAACTAGTTTTTGTAACGGTTCTGATATTGGTTTTAATTTGTTTTTCCACATATCTTCAGTTTCTATAAGGTCACGTTTAAGTGTTCTATGTTTTCGTTTTATATTTTTCCGGAGTTCTGTAATTTCTTTGATAATATCTTCTTTTGTTTTGTTAATTTTTTCATTCTCAATTGGTTCACATTGATCGTCCTCTGCTGCTTTACTCTCCATCTTTACTCCTTGATCGTCAAACATCGACTGAAGGAGTAAATGAAATGCAAAACGATTTGTAACCTCTCCCTTTATAGTGTTACAAACGTATCAAATCCTGATCGATAACGTCCTTTATTAACTTGACTTTCTCTATCGATAACAATAAATTTATTGTTTCCTTGATCCCATACCCTAAAGCAAATAGTTCTAAATGTATCAAAACTCATGTCAGGGTTTACATGATCATGGTAGATATGTTGCAAGTTACGATCATCTTGTTCGAAAACAACTATAAAATTAGCATTATCACGTACCAACTGTTTTGGAATGTAACTGTACGTTTGACAAATATAAAACGTATCAACATCATTATGTCTTCCCATGGAGAAGTAATTTTTTATATTAGTTTGTTTACCACAAGCTACATCATCAAAAAATCATTATGGAATTCGGTTTCACTTCACTTGGGTGTGGGACTTCATCGTTGTCTGAAAACGAAAAGTATCCAATTTCAGGAAGTTTTTTTAACACACATTCCAAAAAACTCATACTTTGATTGATACAATGATTTTCGAGAAT
Organism: Homalodisca vitripennis; assembly: GCF_021130785.1. NCBI lineage: Eukaryota > Metazoa > Arthropoda > Insecta > Hemiptera > Cicadellidae > Homalodisca > Homalodisca vitripennis. Next base: position 77,522,271 of record NC_060214.1, on the reverse strand, counting down.
ATATAAATATTCTCAAAAAACAGACCTTGCGGAGAAAATAATAAATTTAACATTAAGTTCGTTTTTCCGCAGTTTGAAGGACCGCAAATTATACATCTTATAGAATTAGGTAATAATTTACCATGATGTTTTTTGTATTCTGAATTCTTCTCCTTTATTATCATATCTAAATTTATAACAGAAAAATTATTTTTTTGTTTTTCAAACTTCATTATAGAAGATCTACTTTATCAATCCAACTGTCATGTGATTTATCAAATCCTAACCAACGCACTAAAAACTTTATCACCTTTTTTCCTAACAATCTTTTCTACTAAATACGTGTCTTTGTAATTGGTTTTGCTTAGTTCCTCTTAATAGAATCCTCCTTTAATGACATTTCCTTTATCATCTCTTAATATATATGTAATAGGTTTCGTTAACTGTACTTTATATACAGTATATATTTCATTGCTCTATTGAGGAAAATAACCTTTAGTAAACACTTTAGATTTTTTGCTTACTCTAACTGGATCACCAACTTTGAATCTTTGTTTTAACTGAGGAGTTTTACGGGTTTTAACAATCCTTAATAAAATATCTCTCTCATTTAGATTTGTTACATCAACAGGTTTGACTCCTATAGTTCTGTGAACAGTATTATTATATACGTTTACAAGCTTTGGTAATAAACCGAGCCAGCGGTAACTACCTTGTTCACTAAACGCTCTCCACATTTTACTTTTCAGTGTGCGGTTAAACCTTTCAACGATTACAGCTTTTTTATCTGAGAATGTATGATAATGATTTATGTTATACTTATTTAGTAACGATTTAACTCTAGAATTGAACCATTCAGTTCCTTGGTCAGTCTGAAAATGTTTCATAGGATATTTTAATAATATTGGTTTTAGAGCTTTCTCAATTTCAATTCCCATTTTAGACTTCAACGGTATAGCAATCGCAAATTTACTGAAACAATTAATGATTGTCATTATATATTTAAAACCCTTATTTTGTTTTTGAAAAGGAATCATTTTCCACCAAAATCAGCTTGATACAGATCATTAATACCCTTAAGTTCAACATGACGAGTATGAAAATTCCTACGTGCTTGTTTATGCAATTCTCTTGCTATACCTGCTCTTACGCTTAATGTATTCATCATGAGGTGTATAACAAAAGTGAAAATAATAACGAAATATATTACAAATAAATACTATTTATTTTACGCTTATTTAACAAGTTTACAAAATGGTGAACCTTTCTTGTGTTCTTCTTGCGGATCATCTTGAGGTGACCAGTGGTCCAGTGTAACGCCACAGCTGATACACGTAGTTGCATCACCATCTCCAGTGTAGAATAATCCTGTTTGTACCATTTTCTCCACAGAAGGGTAAGATTTAGGCCAACGCATGAAAGTTTCTCTCATCATTTCTTCTGTTTCCAAAACAGATTTTTTATATTTATCATAATTACTATAATCTTCTTTTATAAACTTGCTCATTTCACAGTCAGGATTGTTGATTTTATGTATAAAATTTACATGTCTTATGGTGAGACTTGAGTTATCTGACTGCCACCCGCATCCACAGGAAACAATATATTCAAAACATTTTGATCGGTAAAATCCTGACGTTATTAAATCCTTTTTACTGAAATTGAACATTCTGCAGCACTCATCGTAGCCGTTTTCTGTCATCATTGTTTACAATAAGACCGACAAGCCAATTATTTCACAATAGAGTTCATTTATCTATGAACTTTGTACAGATGATGATGCAACCTTCTTGGTTAGACAATAATTGCAATGCCTTCTCTTCGGAGTATTTTGTATTATCTGGATAATGTTCCGTACACTTCATACTTAATAAAATATCCACATCATACTTCATTTTTATCCGGAAGCTTATCATACACGTTTTCCACGTTCTCAGAGTGGTTTACAATAAACTCTTTTGGAAGGACACTTGACTAGTTCCACTGTCATGTTCTTGTATCCTTTATAGTAACACTCTTTAATAGCCAAATTTACTTTTTCAACTCTTTCCTCCACCAATTTTTGGTTTTTCAACAAATTTAACAAAACATGAACATTAACATAAGCACAGTTGTAAAAGGTATGATTGAAATTACATTCTTTCATCAAGGATGGCTGGAAGAAATAAGATCTTAAAGTTGCTAAACACGGACAACCGAGATCTTCTAAATTCACAACATTTACATCTAAATCTGATAGTAAATTAGTAATAAACTTCTGTTTTTCACTTCCTTTCACGTAAACGTTACCATTTAAATTCAAATTTTTAAATATATCCTTCAGTTCATTGTATTCTCTACAACCTGATCCCCAAAACAGTCCATGATATTTTCTTTCTAACCAAATTACTTGTTTTTGAAGTTTATGAGGAAGTTCATCAAAATCACATGGCGGTTGATTGAACAGATGAAGTTCATATACTTGTGCATCTGTAGATATAAGAGCTAGTTCTTTCACTATAAACTCGTTGGAAACATTTTTAAAACCTTGAAAATCTATAATAAACTCCATTTTTTATCCGTTCAATTCAGAGCCAGGTCACAGAATGATATGCAAGAAATACAAAACACGATATAAATATCTATATTTTAAAATTACGTCATAATATGTGGTTTCAAAGGTTTCTGATAAGATATAATGCATAGTTTCATGTTCAACCATTGCGATGATATCTATTCATATTTCTCTTTCGATAGTATTTACATCTTGATCTTCCGGATTTTAATTCATACAAATCTCTATTCCTTACTTCAGCATCATGCTTTAATACATGTATCGTCGCGTTCAACCTTATAATTACACCATTTAACTGTTGTATCCTCGTAATATAGTCTACAATGTCTTTTTTAAAAGATTCATTAATTTCTAAACATTCATCAAATTGTTGACAACAATTATTTTCCGAATTCGAATTGTAATAAGTGTAATTGTCTTCTGATGTTAGGATCCCTTCAGAGGAGTTCATTCCTTCTCCACCATATAAATCATTTAAATCGTATTCACTATCATCTTCAAACGAAAGTGTTGCTCCAGTGGGTTCATCTTTATGAAATTCACCACTTTTCTCATGTGTAATATTTAAATAATTCAAGCTTAGTAACGGTTGATCAGATGATTGTGGCGAATAGTATAAATTTATTTTTGTTTTGTTTGGTATTGCGTGAGCTATATGTGTGCTCCCATTAATCCAATGTTGAGATGTAAAATTATGTTGACTATAAACAACACAAACAACATGAAGGAAGAGTGCGTATGTTTGCACTTAATATCACCATGATGGAGCAAATTATAATAATAAATACCATTGTGAAGTTTTCCATTTATAACAACTAAATATGATTAATAAGCACATTATTATCGACAATGAGTCATAGCCTAACTACGAACACAATCGAATTGCTCAACAAAAACAGTAAATTCTGAAAAATCTTTAACGAGATACCGTTCACGCTTGTAATTGCTGTTTGGTATATTCATATTTAAAGTTTTTACGCACACATTTTTTATATCCCTCATCTAGAGGATTAGGAGGCACATGATCGTTAACTGTCGTTGCTTTCACTTCAAAACTCAATGTCTAGTATATTAAATTTGGGTACTGACAATATCTCAGTTCATTAAAAGTGATATCATCAATGTTCATGAATCGAGTATCCACAAACTCTTTGTTTTTATACAAACGGATCGTTACCTACGCGTTCATAATAATAATGATATTGAATCACAACGCGAGTATTTTCCTCACTAGATGAAACTTGAGAGTTCTGAGTCGGTTCACTGCTATTACGTGAAGTGGTTTGAAATGTTTGAGCCTTGTACCATTTAGAATCTCCGAAATTCCACTTGGTAGACGATACGAATCCACTCTGAACAGGTCGAATTTCTCCAGTTTTTCTATTATAACATTAAATAATCGTACCCTAGCATCTCACACAAAATTTTCTTCTTGTTGACAAGTGGTAAACAATAACATCACTGACGTCAGTAACGTCCGTGAACCTGAGGTCAGTAGACCGCGATACGAAACGTAAACAATAGTGGCACGTGCTTATCTCCGATAAGACGTATCAAATTGCTTTTTAATTGAGCTCAAGGTTATCTGGCGCGTGCCAAACCGGAAAAAGTCGAAGGTTATCTTTGATAAGCCTTATCTAATTGATTTTTAATTGGGGTTGGGGTTATCTAGCGCGTGTTTATCATAGGAATGCGGAAAAGGTCAGAGGTTATCACTGATAAGGACCCCCCGCAGAGAGATAACATTCTGTCCTAGAACCTACAATTTACTACTACTTACGATCTATTTGTTTATATCAGTTACACTAGAATAATATGTTACTTTCAACGAACTTATTACTCTACATATAGATAGGTTTTATATATATATATATATATATATATATATATATATATATATATATATATATATATATAAAACCTATATATATATGTATATTTATATATAACCTTGTAAACTAGAAAAGCCTAAAATAATCGTCTCCTGATACAAACGATTTATCACTGCACTAGTTTTAAGTATATTGTAAATATTAATACATTTGATCAGAGCTCAATAACTATGCAATACAAATACTTTATATAGGAGGTCGTGCATACAAACAATAGCCTTTAGCTCAATACATGTGTTTGTCAGTGTACTCCTGTAATAATATCTTTGGCTTTGAGGCGTTTCTGTGAATATATTACTATATTCAGATTTCACTACTTCTTTGCCACAATGTAAGTTACTTAAAAAGCTTTAGTTTTAATAGATTTTGTACACAATAAACTACCACTACTTATTTATAAACAAATTTACGTTTATGTGATATCTATTTCTACAAAATTAGCCTATACGTATACAGATTTCATGTAAAATTGAAAAAAACAAATACTAAACTTGTATTTAATTATAAAGTACATATTTAGAAAGTGGTAACAAGAATTCATCTGTACAACATATAGTAATATTTGAAATAAATTGCAGAAAATTTTTAAAAAGCATACAAACAAACCTGTCACGTATAAAACAAACAACAAATTATCACAAATATTAGGAAATCCCAAGGACAAAAAGCACATTCGAAAACAAATCAGGAACTTATGAAATTAAATGTAACGACTGTGATAAATTGTACATTTGCCAAACTAAAAGGAACATTAAGACACGATTCAAAGAACACTTTGCACATATACAATATGGAAGAAATGAAAAATCTGCTATTGCGAATCACTGCATTGAATCTGGAGACACCATCTCTAATAGAAATTTACGATTATTGAAAGAAGTTACTAACACCATACACTTAAATGCTTAGGAAAAATTTTATATTAACACAAATCAAGAAAAACTTATCAATAATGAAGAAGCACCAATTCAAAATTGAGTTCTACTTTCATCTCAATTTACAAGGAAATTAAAAGGTAATTCTTATTAAATATATCATACTGGCTAACCATACATCCAAATTGTTTACCGTATGTTATTATAATATTTATTAATTAAAAACATGTACACATTTGTTAATTTGTGAAGTGCCTGATGATGGAGTCTTTGATTCTGATAGGCCTTGCACAAAACAAATTTATTGGAAAATGTTGTATCCGTTTATACTAGTGATAGTACAATGAACCTTTTTTTTCCCCATGCTCCAAGGTTCTACACTGTAAGAGTAGCATTACGTGTAGAATAACGGGCTTCGCTAAAGCTGAACGTAAAATGTTTTATCAGTAAGCAATTAAGTCTCGAGATAGACGATAGATAATCATGTAGAAAACAAATTGACATAATCGTTAAATTCAGCCAAACTCCACGATTGAACATGAACCATCATATAGCACTATCATCAGACTTAGTGTTACTCATATTGAATGAAGCGTTAAGAAAAATGCCAAATCTGTAGATTATTTCGTTTTCTATATCGTGCACAAAGGCAGACAAACAGGTATACAGATAAACCAAAATGTAACTTTTAAAGCCAATCAATAGCGAAAGCAATAATTTTTTGAAACGTATACATACATTATTCAATATGTATACACCAACCTGCTAATTTTACCCAATTTTACTCATTCAATCATTGATAATACCTGCAGTATGCTGCTTATGAATATATATTGAAACTATTTAGCGTTTCTTACTTGAATTAATTAGTTTTGTCAGTTCAACGAGGGCGTATCATTATTAAACACAATATAAAATAATTTATAATTTGCAATTTAGTTCCTGATTTTCTTAAATTTTGTCTCATGAAATAGGGTATCAAAAGTTAAATACTGTGGGGAATAAAGTTATTATATTAAATAATATATTAGACACTCGAATATATTTAATTTTTAAGGATTCTAGAGATCAGTTAGTGTGTATAGTACGCATCTAAAACTTATCTATTTACAAATAGTACAGCATTAAGCTGTTTAAAAAAACCTGTAAAACCACAATAAATAATTTAAATTTAGGTTATATCTGAAATAGCTAGTATATTACACAGAATTAAAATCCAGCTACAAAATATCACGTCACTTAAGGGCTGTCACGTAAAAAGAAACAATTTTGACTAACCTTTAGTAATTAATTTTAAAGGCTTAATTTTAATCGTAAGATTGGTAGTTACTAAAATTAAAATACATGAATTGTTTAAAGTACATTTCCAACAATTAATATATTATCATAAACCAATCGGTTACGATATAATTTAAATGTACAATGAGACCGATTTTGCAACTTTTTATTTCCCGAAATTCATAAAATGGATTTGATACAAATGAGATGTAAAGAAAAATATTTATTAATTTGGTTTAATTGCAATTTTTAAGGCCAAAATTCATGTAGAGATCTATATTTATGGGTGTTTTTTTTTTTTTTTTACTTAAACAAAAATGTAATCCGAATAAATTCAAATTTAATTTTCAGTTATGATATTGTCTATATGGGCGATATTTGAGAGCTTTTTTCATTGAAACTGAACAAGTCTCCAGGTCCAGATTAAATGTCACGTTAAAATAACTAATAACCAAGTTACGTTGAACAATAATTAGTATTTTGGTTCATAACGTATAACTTGTATTGTGTTTAAAACAAAAATTTTGTTTGTGATATTTTACGTCGTTCCACATGACCTAAATTTAATACTGCGTTTTGAGGATTAAATTCTACTCTATTTCAATCGGGTGAAAAAATCCTTAAAAAATCAAAAATATTTCAAACAAATTGGTAATAAATTAGCTACACATTAAACTAAATTTGAAAACAGAATAAAACGTGCGTAAAACCTAAATATTCCCATATTAATGTGCTATTCTAGGTTGATTATTACTTCATCTTTTGACAAAATTACGAGTAAATTATAAATTACTAAATGAAAAATTTCAGTTTCAACGTTTTTGTTTGTAAACATGCAAATAAATAGTATAGTAATATCCAGATCATAGTGTACCTAATAAGTATTGCACGCTTTTTATAAATTCTTGTAAGAATTTATTTTTAAAGTACAACATTTATTGTGTTCAATCAATGGTATACAATACAATTCACTGCTATGACAAACAAAATGTATGACACGTTTCAAACAACCGATATTACACCTATATTATTACAGAGTTGTATTATTATTTCGTATTTAAAGGGATTAATAATAAAATACATTACCTTGCCTTGGCTTCTAAAAAGGTATTTAGTTTTTATAGCGATATTACGAATAACATGAAAAAGTAGAGCTAAACATAAATTTAAAGTTTGGATTAAATATCCGGTTAAGTATTTTTGTTTAATTTATTCAGTGAACACAATAGCTACAGATGTTAACTATGTGGATAGAGAAACCATGAAACTTGAATTATCTAGGACAATTAGGAAATAGCTACCCAGACATTTTATAATCCAAATTGCTGGGAAATACATCATGAAAATGTATTGAGCATAAACTCTTGTAGAGAAAGACGAAAAAATTGGTCATATTTTATAACTGAAATTTAATTATATCTCCTTCACTAATGCAATGGGAATTTTATAGTATTCTTTTTAACATTTTTAAAAATTAAAAGTAAAGATATACGTTAAGATACGGATGTCGTAACGGATAAAAATACAATAAAGGATGATTAAATGTAAATAATGGAAGGTATCCAGATAGGTTCAGATGTTGCGTACCTGGCTCTGAAATTAAGATAACACACTTGTACGTTTGGATCTGTAAAGAGAAACAATAGTGGATTATAAGTAAATTAATAGAAAAACCAAAAATCAAAGTATCTAGAGAGAAACATAAATATTCTTCCACCTTCCTCACCCTCTCGTCACAAATGGTTTCGTAGGCGCTCTGATATCTGTGAAGCTGTAACGGGAAGAAAGGATCATTAAAAGTGAAGTACAGAAAGAAACAATGGAGGCATACCAAAGGGAGCATGCCTACTCTACCTTACACAGGAAATTTAAATAAACACGTTGAGGTAAATTTGTAAAGTTGAAAAAATAAAGAATTATTAAAAGTTTAGTGGAGAACAATAGAAGAGTACAACGATCGTTTGATAAGTCCTTAGGAAATCCTAGGTTTGGCGCTCGAAAATTGAAAACAAAATTGCTCCACTAGGTAGCTATGAAAATTTCACCTTTATCTATCTCTTAGATTAGTTGCTCTTTACGATTGAACGAATAAACTTTATTCGTTTATAATTATCAGAAAAGTGAATTTCGAGCGGTGATAAAACATATGCATTTTACAAGTTAATGCCAAAATATATCAAATATGTGTCGGATACAGTTCGTGGGTAAACGAATTTAAACGTGCCCGTTAATCTACATATAATAAACAAGATCAAGACTAATAGTGGAAGTGTCTACTCCCTTAATGATTAAAAAACCCAGGAAATTGTTATGAATGATCGACTAATTAAAGTGCACGAAATATGTGAGGCTACAGAGATATCACAAGGTGTCCGCTTTGAGCATCTTCGTCGTCAACTGTTTTGGATTTCCAGATGGTTGTTTGTTCCAGATTCCAGGAGTAAATCCGTCACAGCTGTAGGTTTCAGACGCTGCACTAAGTAGAAGGTGAAATGGAGCTGAACGTAACGGTCGAATATAATCAAGTCTGTCCACCCTTGCTATACGTTATGTGTAGGAAGACTAGTGTTAAGTTGCAGTTAACTACTAGTGTGAGGAAAAAGGGACACCAGAAATGTCGAAAGACACCAAAGTAAAATTGCGCATAGTAAACGTGCAGATAAAGATTATAATATTTACCTCATGATAACCATTGTTTAACTTATTGTAGGGGTTTCTTCATAGGGTTACCAAATTGCCATACAATGATGAATTAGCCCTAATAAACGGAATACTTTTACCGTTTTTCAAGGAATGTAAAAACTTTAATTCATATTCTGCTTAATATATATTACATGCATATAAAATGGTAAAAATTTCAAAATTAGACTGTATATGAATGTGATATAAGATCTAATTTTAGAGTCAATAATGTATTTTCATGGTAGAGTTACATACTTAAAGTCCTAAATTATCTAGAGGAGGTTCAAAATTAAATACAATTATTGATGTCAAAATTCATGGTCATTGTATGTTATTGCTTGTAAAAAATATTAATAATTATAAATTTTAGCTAAATAATCTAAAAGTAGAAATTAGCCTACTTTACATTTACCCCCTTCTTACTCTATATAAGCTCAGACAGAAATTGAGTAGTGAATACTCTGCATGACGATACAACATATCATGGTAATGTTTAGTGTAGAAACGTTTAAAATAATTACAAAATCATGAGTCTTCCTATTCTGTCAGTACTTGTTTGATTTCTATTAAAATCATGAATAAAAGCTAAGAATAAATATAATATTCTCATAAGCGTAATTAATCCTTGTCACATTTAATTTGTAACATGTCATTAGTATGTTCAAAAATATTTACCAATGTCTGAAAAACAATAATTATAAAACAAATCATCAATGAAAAATTTACTTAATTTATTTGTGATAAAATCACGCATTTTGTTTTGTATAGAATACTACATCCGGATCTTCAAAGGCAATGTTTTCATAATCTGACACAAACTGACAACTACAACGGTAAATGTATCTTTAAGTGGTCTTAGCTTACTGAAGTAATTACGGATAACATATCTCGCTTGTGGTTAGTGGGGAGAAATAAATATAATATGTTTCTTGTTAAAACATGGATTTCTTCTACTATATAAAAATTTTAGAATTGCATGATTTAAGTATTTTTAATGCGAATTAGTTTAGTAATTATAAACAGTGATCACAAATTAACGTGTACTTTTTATTATTGTTATACGCTTAAGAATGGCAGTATCTACCAGGAAGTACACAATAGTAGAGTTTCGAGTCAGTTAATTTATCTAATTAAATAATTTATGCCCCATACATACATTCATGGTTAATTAATAAGTAGATATTATTAGTATTATTAGCATTGGTAAATAAACTGTCTACAAATTGTTGAACTTTTACAGTATTCTTTGGTAAAATAAGAGGGCGTTTTTTCATAATATTTACACTAGATATATTTAAGTCATATTTTTGTCACCATTCTATAATAGAACCTTATGGTCATAATTAATGCATAGAGTGATTTCATCAAACTTTTAAATTTCAAGTCAACAGTAATTATCAATGTAATATTCTTAGCAGACTTCTCATACAAACTCCACATCCATGCTTTTACATCATATAAATTGTACAATAAATACATGAGGTGTGAATATAAACAAAAATCACTAACAGTAGAGTCAAACTGTGTTACAGACAGAGACGTCCATTTATACGCATCACCAGATGTGACCCGCGACTGTTTGACATGTTAAGTGTGACAGTCACTTGTAACTTGACTCAGCCAACCTGTTCACTGTTCAACCGCTGGACAAGTTTAAAGGATATTTTAGTGAATTTCGTTACATAATTATTATAAAACAATTTTAACGTGATATAAATTATTTTGAATGTATTATGATTTTAATAAAGTAATCTTTAATGATCCATATATGATCGTAATCAATGCAATTATCAAAATACATTTGCAATAATTAAATGTCGTATAATTTTAGATACCAAGAAAGGATTTTGTGACTTTTTTAAACATAGTGGCGTAGTCTATTTCGAAAAAGGAATTAGCCTATACGTCAATCAGGCTCCATAAGTTTTGCCATGTACAATTTCAATCTAATTTGCTTATTCTGTGCAGTAAAATAGTATTTTTTAAAGAATTCTAGGTATTTTAAAAATCAACATTTAGCAAAACAATACAGTACATTTCTGTTGTATTTTGTTGAACTGGACATTCTTAAAACTTTTGAGTTTTAACCATTTAAGACCTGATGACACTAAAGTAAAGTCTTCAAGAGCTTGTATTATTTCAAAAAAAATAAAACATCTGAATATCCGTGGTTTTGTTTTTTATGTTATGATCACTAGTTATTATTGAATTTGCACAGTACAAACTTTAAACCATCGTTGATTTTGATCTATTAATAAATACTTGCATAAGAAATATACTAGATTAATTTATTTAGTTGAAATATTCTAAAAATTGCAACATCATAGTGAACTGTAATTGTAATACAATCGCAACTTAAGAGTCACCCTGCTCAGCTACTGGCCGTGATTCTGAGTTTCGGATATTATTATAGGAATAAAGATTCAAACTGCGTAGTAATCTGGAAGTAAAGAATGAAAGTAGAAAAAAAAACTGTTAGTACTAAAAGATTCAATATATAATAAATCCAATTTTAAAACTGTCTCCCCACTACCGCTTCCGTTAAAGCTCGGAGCACTTTAACCTACTAGTAGTTTCAGTCTTACGGTAGCTCTCAGTCTCTAGACGTTCCCCCTTCTTTGAGCTAGAAAATGATATTCTAGTAATTTATAGCTTCTCTAACATCCTAACAATATATTTTTTTACATTCTAATCTTGAATGCAACAAAAAATAAAATAAAATATTATATACATAAATTATTATACACGAATTATTTATTATATATATATATATATATATATATATATATATATATATATATATATATATATATATATATTATATATTGCATGGTAGTAGTACAGTTTTACATAATTTCAAAATTCAATTAGGAACTATTGTTGTCTAAAGAAAACTAAACACGTAAATGCGAATAAAAATGAACTCCACAAAGTGAGTATTATTGATATCAAGTAAGAACAAAACAAGTTTATAATATATATGTGAATTTAACTTGTAATTTTCCAATGTTCTCTGTCTTTGAAAGTTATAACAGTAGTTCCTGATTCTTTCTGTATCAAGACAATTTTTTATGAAGCAGAAGTTTCCGAAGTTGTGGTAAAAGCAATATAGTGTTACGCCATTAACAATAAGACAGATGATTTGCCAGTTGTAAAGGTTTAACTGTTAGAACTATGAGTTACTTAAAATGTTTATAAAAATACATTTTGGGAACATTAATAGTCTCAATTATTAAATATATATTTTGTATTTGTATTTTAATTCAATAAGAACTTTTAATCACAATGAACTGGTGATGGGCATGCTGGAACAAAATTAAGTTAATTAAATCATTTATCTTTTCAATACCTCGGTTCAATAGGATTTTAAAGATTGATTCCTACCTTGGTACACGATTTCCTTTAATTATGGCGGCTGTTTTAATCTTTAAAACTTCTTAAGATCGTTATGTGTAAACTCATAGAAAATAGTTATGAAATAGCCTAAACATTTTGATAAATTAAGTTTTGTGTTTTAAACGGTTTAAGAGATACAGAGTACAAGTAATTCTCCCGAATGAGCTGAAAATACTGATTGAACTTTTAAAAATCATTTGATTGTAAATGTACACAGGAGCGAATTTCATAGAACAAAGTGACAAAGTTCGTGTCACAGACTATCGGATATTGTGGATATTTAACTTAAGGCACTTGCATTCAGCAGAGTTAGACCGATAGATGTGTATAATCTGCACCATCACATAAACATAACTGTCTACAACAGTTTAGTACGAAATGTGCTTACTATTAGATATATTACGTCGTAATTATATAATGTCTCTAATATGATATATATTGTAGAATTTGGAGTAATTTATTTCATATCTGCTGGATGATTAAATTATAATTATTAATTTAAGTAAACATTTGTCATAGTATACTAATTATAAATTTAAAATAGTTAAAAAAGAGAGGTAACCAAGCGGCATAGATCAAATTTTACCGTCTTAATAATCTAAAACATTATATTCATGGTAAAATATCTACATAATAATACACAATACGTTATCTGCTAATGTAAGTAATTTTAGAAATACAGGAAACAAGTTTACCACAACACTGGGATATCTTGAATGGTCCAGGCTGCTGGAAATTTTAGGTTGCTCGTTAAAATTTATTTTATGTATTGAAAAAACCCTTTTATTACATTATTTAGAAACTTTATACACATTAAACTGTAAAAACGTTTCAATCTTGGTATAAATAAGAGAGTTGTGACAGTTTGAAAAGATTTTACCAAAGTTTATGAGCACAGTGAGTAAACTAAACAACTAACAGTTAGCTGCAACACATGAATTTTTTTTGTATTTTTTACGTAAAACCATGTAAATTAATCTTTGCTTTATAACTCATAGTTTCCATGATCCCTTCAGTTTGCATAAAGTTTAAGATTTACTAAATATGAAATCAGTATTAAAGTTTTGTCAGTGCAAGTCTAAAACATACAAAATTTCAGTAGGTATGTGATATTACTCTAAACATATTTCTAAGGTCCAGTGTTGGATTAATAATCAAACAGGTGATAGTTCTGTAACGATAGTTAAAATGTTTGGAAATTTTAAACTAATCAATATTTACAATACGAGTTTATAATATATTGGAGGATTTAAATTTATTTCAATATAGTCTTAGAATAATGTAAATAGTTCTGTATTATTATAAAAATCGGTATTGTCTCAAAATGGCCGTTGTGTTGTATACAACCAAGGAAGTTACCTAAAACTAAAATGTAGCAAAAAATATTTTAACATCAGAATAAATTAATCGTCAATTTCAAAATTTCCTTTCTTATCGTTTTATATGGAATTATTCTATATTATAATACAATTTTCTACTTTATAATATAACGCCAGAACTTAGAACAATATACGGCTATATTTTCCACCTTTTAAAATTATATCAATAATATAATGCATAACATTTCCGTTCCCAGGAATAGGAAATAGACGTAACACTTAGTCTCATAATGGCTTTCAATGCTATTTAAACTTTATTCCAGTGTTATTAATTGTGCGCGTGATAAGAAAATGACAAACCCTTTTCACATAGAATATACATCATTTAGTTGGGCAAGTTTCTTTATTGTCAAATGATACAAAGAGTCATAATACGTTTCGCATCCAACGCTTTTATATTTCTTAAGACGAAAATTACTCCAGATTTCCAGAGCCAAGTCATGACTCCTTCCTTTCCAGAAGGATTCCGCCAAGAGGAAGTTGAACTGGTGCAAAATTCAAAATTCCTTCGACTAAACGTTGTAAACTGAGATTTTGTCAAAAAAAATTACAAACATAAGTATTGAATACGAAACCAAGTCGTCTAGCATTAAAATTTAAATCTTATTAATTATAAGTGAACTTTTATTGCAGTGTATAATATATTATTTGTTTAAAAGCGAGATTTCTAAGTGAAATAACCCTGAAGTAAATTACTGCTCTCTTTATTGTATTAGGAGTAAATTTAGTCTAATAGTTCTGTAAAACACTAAAACCACTTTGCAAACAAATTAAACAGAATTACCGCGAAATTATATTTTCAGATTAATACAAATTCTGAAAATCTGAGGAGGAAGAAATTCGCTGGCTGGATCTCATTTGTGTGAATGTTGAGAAATATGTGCTTTTTTGGTTGTTATAGAGGAATCAAATATAATAATAATAATAATAAATTTATTTCTCAAAACAACAAATATGTTACAAATCATGCTGAACATTGTACACTGGCACAATACAATACATAACATACATAACAATAAAATTAAAACAATGCCAAGCAGATCCTATAAAATTAATATATTTCAAGTACAATGCATAATATAATATAATTATGAGAAATAGACTCCTCCAAGGCACAGCCTGATTGGAGGTCTTACTGAATTTATTTTACAAATGGCTGATCTAATTTTCAAATTACATATAGAATGAAAAATAATTTCTCCAAAACCAACAAAGTCTACTCATAAAAAAATACACTTTCAATTAATAATTTGTCTTTCTTTAAAGCCCATACAAATATTATAAACCATTAAACAAAAATATCTAGTTTCATGAATAAACAAATCTGTTCTATGTTTTACCCTACAACAAAACAAAAATCAACCTTAAAACTTGATTTTATGTACATAAAATATTAATATGCAAACCTTTATATTTTATAAGTTTAAATAATATAAAAACAAAAAATAACGTATATCCATATCAGAAGATTTTACATTTTTTATCTGCCATAATCTTTAAAAACAAAAACTTTTACTGTATTATCTCAAATAATATTTCGTCTATATTTTCAATTTCCAACAACCACTGTCTTAATTTAGAGCTGAATTTAGTTAAAGAATTGATGTAGCGAATGCGATTAGGTAATTTATTAAATATTCTTGGCGCCAAAAAATTATAGCTTTTAGTAAAAAATGTGTTTGATGGCCTAGGTACACATACATCTGACGCATTTCTTAATTTTGATCTGTAATCATTTAAATCTGTACTATTCCTGCTACGACGATAAAATATTTTCAAGACTTTATAAATATACGCATGTCTTACTGGTAGTATTTTTAATTGATAAAATAAAGGAAAACTTGCTTCAGTTATATTTCTTCGTAAAATTAGCCTAACGAAATGTTTTTGAATAATAAACAAGGATTTTGTGTTAGTTTTATAAGTCCCTCCCCAACATGAAATTCCATATTCCAGTCTACTATGCACCAGTGAAAAATATAGCATTCTTAGTGTATCATTATCGCACATGTTTCGTAAAAAATAAAATAGTCTCAAAACATTATTTAATTTTTTCTTTAAATCTAATATATGTTTTTTCCATGACAAATCCTTATCTAAAATTATTCCTAAATATTTAATACTGTCAGTAATTTTTACTTCAATACATTTATTATTACAATATACACTCCTACTACAAATGCAATCAATACAGTGTAGAATAATCCTATTTGTTAAATGATTACCTTCCCTTAAATTAAAATTTAAATAATTTGTTTTAGCGGTACTTAAGATCATATTATTTTTAGTGAACCACCACTGTATAGCTTGAAGATCTAGGTTCATATTCAACTCTACATCAGCCCATGTTTCTCCAACGTAAGAGAAAGCAGTATCATCAGCGAAAGAAGTTACTTTTCCAACAAATCTTGCGCTACATAAATCATTAATATATATTAAAAAAAGAACTGCACCCAAAACAGAACCCTGTGGAACTCCAAACTTAACTTCACGTAAATCGCTAAGCACTCCATTCAACTTTACACGCTGTGTTCTTCTTAAAATATAACTTTTGAACCAGTTACAAACAACTCCCCTAATTCCACACCTATATAGTTTTTGCAGTAATATATCATGATTCACCATATCAAATGCTTTAGTTATATCTAGGAACAGGCCGCTTACCTTTTTTCCATTATTTATCCCCTCTGAGACCTCTCCCATAAATTTTAAAAGAGCCGACTCTGTATTTAAACCCTGCCTGAAACCGAATTGATTAGAACTAAAAAAGTTATGTTTTTCTAAAAATGTAATTAACTGTTTCTTTATAATCTTTTCAATTATCTTAGAGAATGATGATAGAAGGGATATTGGTCTATAATTACCGCTGTTTAGTTTTGATTCTTTTTTATGAATTGGAATTACCACAGCCTCCTTCAATTTTTCTGGGAACACACCTGATTGAAAACTTAAATTTATAATATACGTTAGTACTTTACCTAATTTCTTTGAATGTTTCTTAATAATTTGAGAACTAATGCCATCAATCCCAGGTGCTGTATGGTTTTTTAAAGAGCTTATCACAGTGAGTACTTCCTGCTCTAGAACCGGACTCAAGAACATCGACTGCGTAATGTGTTGTTCACTAAAAACATTTTTTAGATGCACGTCATTTAAATTATTTGGTGTGCTTTGATTAGAACACAGATTTTCAGCTATTGAGACAAAATATTTATTAAATTCATTAGCTACTATATATTGGTCATTTTCACATTTATTATTTATCTCCAAAATAATTGGAGTAAAAGTTTTATATTGCTGTCCCGTTACTTCATTTAAAATATTCCATGTTTCTTTAGAATTGCCTTTATTATTTTGGAAAAGATTACGATAATAATTATTTTTTAATATTCTAATATCTGATTGCAGTTTGTTTCTATATTCCTTAAAATGTTTTAGAAGCAATTCATTGTAAGGTTCAACTTGTACTCTCTTAAATAACAAGTTTCTCGTTTTAATGCGCTTACAAATTAATTCATCAATCCATGGCTTTAATCTTTTTATTTTAAAATGTCTTTCTCTAATTATTTTTTTACTCTTACTTATTAAGTCATTAAGCATTAAATAAAACTTATCGAATGCATTGGAAGCATTCCGTTCATTATAAACTTCAGACCACTCAGCTTTACTTAATAAACTATCGAGTTGTGCATGATCAATGCGATGCGAGTTGACCACTTGCGTGACCTTGACCAACTGCTGTTCCTCGCTTCGCAGCCAAACAGCTGATAAACAATGATCCGTGATATGACAGTCGATAACTTCAGCTGTCACTGTTATGTTATTTCTGTTTTTAACTCGGACAAATACGTGGTCAATGCACGTTTGTGATATGTCTGTAATTCGGGTAGGTTTATTTATTAATGATTCAAGACCATTAACCGCTAATATTGTTTTATATTCTCCTGTGATATTATTATCGTCTAACAAGTTTATATTCATAACTCCCACAATTAATAGGTTAGTGCATGATTTTACATCTGTGTGAGACAAGTAGGTGTTTAGTTCATTAATAAATGATTCGGGAGTCTGTTGCTGTAACCTATATACATTAAGTATTTTAAAATATAAACCGAACATTTCAAATGATATTTCTAGTACATCAGCAGAGTTAAATTTAATATTTCCCAGGTTAATGTCACCAATGCTATTATGTACAAAGACAGCTACTCCTCCAGACCTGATTTGTTCATTTGTATTGAAATATGAATTATAATCTGGAAGGTGATATAAAACACTGCTCAGAACTATTTATCCAAATTTCAGTTAAAATAAAAATTTTAGGTTGATGATTTAAAATTGACATTTCTGCAATAAAAGTATCAAAATTTGCTCTTAAACTTCTAATGTTTTGATGAACTAAGACAAATCCAGTATCCTTATCAATAGAATTTATGTCTTCATAATACTGCGAATGATCCTGCATTTCCAACAACTAAATACACAAAAACCTATTTCGATATCTATTAACCAAAATTTAGTCTACTTATACACTAACAAAACATAATACTTAAATACACACAGACAATAAAACACTTACAATACATCTAGATCTGCTTGGCATTTTACAACAGTTACTGGTGCATTGTCCTCCTTCCTTAGAAATATTTTTCCACTTCTTACCCACAACCATTTGTACTCTTTTTTTATCTTCACCTCTCTTGCCATAGCAAACAACCTCCTTCTGGCGGGGGAGAGAGATTCATTAATAAATACTGGATTGTCTGTCTGTAACCCTAAGTGCCTAGTTGAGAGCTTTTTCCCTTTTCTTTTTTGAAGCATGTTTTCTACATCTATTCTCCGGACAAATTTAACAATAATACCAGGAGGACCCCTCCTGTTTGGCCTTTCACCCAGGAAATGACAATTGTCAATCATTTGATCTGTAATGTCCATGCCAAGAGCTTGGCCTACATTTTTAACCTTAGTTAAAACATCCTCATCACTAGCAGGTACTCCATGGATTTCTAAGCAGTTTTTTCTGGAATACTGCTCCATATCATCTAATCTACTCTCTAGAACAGTAACCTTTTCTTTTAATTGTTTGTTTTCAGTTACAAGTGCATCTATTATCTTCATGTATTCATCCATTTTCAAAGTATTTTGTTTTAAGGCCTGAGTGTTATCATCTAATTTACTGTTTAAGGACTCATAGGAGTTATTAAATTCTTTGATTGTGTTTTTTTGCTCACCTTTTAAATCTTCTATTGCTGTTATTACATCCTGTAATGAAAGATTTCCATCGTTAGCTCTAGACTCTAACCTCAAACTGGTCCTCCTAGTGGCAGCACAAGGATCACATCTCCATACTGCTTCTTCATTTTGGAAATATTCTATGTCTACCTTACTTAGTTTGACACAGGAACCATGAAAAATCACTTTTACAATCAAAGCAGGAGATCTTCATCCTACTGCCCAAAGGTTTGATGCATACACCACAGACGGCCATTTTCAGGTTAGGTTGACAATAGTACAACTATAAAACACTTCTTAATGAGAACTACTAATACACACTGATTATACACAATGTATAGGCCCTCAGTACACAATATAATCACGATCTATCATTTATAGGTGATTCTATTACACTAAATAATAGATTTTGGAGGAGCCAACTCATAAAACGTCTGCACTGATCAGCCACTGCCATCAATATGAGGTTTCTTATAGCCCCGTAATTTTTAACTATTCAAAACATACAATATGTACATGATTAAAAGTAGAGACGAAGCACAAATATGGGTTTTCAACTTTGGACATATCTCACTTTATTGATATTGACTTGCCGATAAACATAAGTAAGATAGAAAGGAGGGGGGTTAACATAATTTGCGAGGTTCAGGTATTATTTGTCAAAGTATGATAACAAGGAGAGGTTATTTTAAGATTATTTTAAATTTCAAATTACTTTAGAGAATATGTTATGAGTTTTCGTGTAGTTATGAAAGCTTATATTTTCGTGACCGTTGAATTAAGCATTGTCTAACATATTATGTATTTATCTGTCTTACTTATACAGCTTCAACAATTACAAATATTTTTCTGCAAGTGCTCTAATTACTAAAGACACCCAGTTGTTAGAGAGAACCACTGAATATGGCAAAGCTATCACATTATAGTATAAGTCTTGGATTAATCTTGAATGAGTTTATATAGTTTAGAAGTCTGCCATATTTGGAGAGTAATAAATTTCATTTATGGCCGTATGTCTGTCGCTAAGATTCTTGGAAAACAAACATGTGCATGGAGAAAATCTACATGAAAAGTCATCAGCAAAATCCAGTTTGGTGTTTGTGTCACTTCTCTGGATTAATCTTTCCGATCGAATTTTTCAGTTAGAAAAATTTTAAACTTTGCACTTACAAGTAAACATAGTGGCAACGATAAAGTACCATAAATAATGCATTTGTATGTAAACTGAGTACAAGCCCATAATGTAGCGTTTGAGATTTTTTGCTTGGAGTAAAGAGAAGAATATAAAAACTATTAGATTTTTATAGTTATTTTAGGTACTTAAAACCCACTATGCAAGTTCTAAATTGTAGCTGTATATTAAAAATATTTTTTTTTTTACCTCGATTTATAACAATAAACAAATATTGACTGATTTTTTATCTCGGGAACTTTTTATGTTTATTTTATCTCTGTGTAAGGTTGTTAAATTTCACTTTATATTATAATGAAAGTACATTCTACGTCATACAATAGTTTATTAAAATTGGATTGTTCTGAAAATGTATAGTTCTTATCGTTGTTTGTTACTCATACGATCAATGTATGTATAATATGTATAAATATATATATTATATTTTTATTTAATTTAAATTATATATTTATAATATATTATAAATCAATGTATAATATTTACTAACGCTTAGCCAAATTCTACGGAGCGATTTACCTACATTACACTCCACATCGGCAAACTTGACGTTGCTTATAACAAAAAAAGTTTAATACAAACTTCGAAATATATAGGTTAGTCCTTGAGATATCACGCGAACTGCCGTACATATACACAGACACGCACCGAGACGGAATGCAACTTCTTCAGTCCCTGGAGTAATATTAACTTAATCCAAGAAAAACTGCAATATTTTGCTTCCAACTTTACATCTACTCTAGAAAAACAGAAAATGTGATGGAACATAAATCATATTTTGAAAAACTGTATCGACAAGTGCATTTAAAATATCAATAACATAAAATTGTACGTATAGTCACTTACATTTTTGTACTAGCACAGTTGTAAATTTTTCAATGGATTAAAATTAACAGAACTTTTATAAATAGGCTAGGGTAATGGCAGTAATTAAAAAACACGTTTCTATATTGGAACAACGGTGAGTATATAATAATGTGACGCATTCTGAAGGCGCAAAGTAGTTGGAGGTAGAAACAAATAACTGGTCATGATGACCGAAGCAGACAGCATCGCAGATGTGATTTTGGCAGTTGATGTAATGAGCTTAAGTTTGGCTGTTTCTCCTTCGTTTAACAGTGGCAGATTTACTCTCAAAGAGTTGATACCTATATCAAACGTTCACAATAGCTCTTAAATGTTTGTTCCTTTTCTATCTTTCAATACCAGTAGCAGATAACATGTGTTTATAATAAATCCGTATCCTTTATTCTTCCCTTTCTACCATTCTAACAAAGAATAACAGTCCTAATTTTGCTTTGGACCTAATACCTACAGCTTCAACAGAAACTAAATCAGCTGAGTTTTATTCAAATACTGCTCTTTTTGTGTGACGCTAGAACTACAACGAAGTCAAACATTAAACACGTGTTATCCTAAAAACTGCATGTATTTTATATACGAGTATATATATATATATATATATATATATATATATTATATATATATATATATATATATATATATATATATGCGACATTATACTTTCGTCACTGTTAATCTCGATTTAACCTAGCATCATGTGTGCCTCAGGTCGGACATTACCACAAATGAAACGCAATACATTTATCTGAAACCTGATATCCCATCTCTTCCGATTGTGAGATTCTGCTCTCGTCACTGTTGATCCTCGTTTAATCTCTCATCAAGTGCGCCACAGGTTGAACATTACCGCAAATGAAACACTATAAACTTCTCTGAAACGTGATATCTATCTCTTCCGATTGTGAGATTCTGCTCTCGTCACTGTTGATCCTCGTTTAATCTCTCATTACGTACGCCACAGGTTGAACTTTACCGCAAATGAAACACTATAAACTTCTCTGACATCTGATATCCCATCTCTTCCGATTGTGAGATTCTGTTCTTGTCACTGTTGATCTTCGTTTAATCTCTCATCACGTGCGCCACAGGTCGGACATTACCGCAAATGAAGCACGTAAACCTTTCTAAAACCTGATATCCCATCTCTTCCGATTGTGTGATTCTGCTCTCGTCACTGTTGATCCTCGTTTAATCTCTCATCAAGTGCGCCACAGGTTGAACATTACCGTAAATGAAACACTATAAACTTCTCTGAAACGTGATATCTATCTCTTCCGATTGTGAGATTCTGCTCTCGTCACTGTTGATCCTCGTTTAATCTCTCATCAAGTGCGCCACAGGTTGAACATTACCGTAAATGAAACACTATAAACTTCTCTGAAACGTGATATCTATCTCTTCCGATTGTGTGATTCTGCTCTCGTCACTGTTGATCCTCGTTTAATCTCTCATCAAGTGCGCCACAGGTTGAACATTACCGTAAATGAAACACTATAAACTTCTCTGAAACGTGATATCTATCTCTTCCGATTGTGTGATTCTGCTCTCCTCACTGTTGATCCTCGTTTAATCTCTCATCAAGTGCGCCACAGGTTGAACATTACCGTAAATGAAACACTATAAACTTCTCTGAAACGTGATATCTATCTCTTCCGATTGTGAGATTCTGCTCTCGTCACTGTTGATCCTCGTTTAATCTCTCATCAAGTGCGCCACAGGTTGAACTTTACCGCAAATGAAAACACTATAAACTTCTCTGACATCTGATATCCCATCTCTTCCGATTGTGAGATTCTGTTCTTGCCACTGTTGATCTTCGTTTAATCTCTTATCACGTGCGCCACAGGTCGGACATTACCGCAAATGAAGCACGTAAACCTTTCTGAAACCTGATATCCCATCTCTTCCGATTGTGTGATTCTGCTCTCGTCATTGTTTATCCTCGTTTAATCTCTCATCATGTGCGCCACTGGTTGAAAATTACTGCAGATGAAACACTATAAACTCCTCCGCTTTAAATGGGATATGGACAATTTCAAATCACACTTGTTGGGCACAATAAATAACATGATGAGAGACAAATATGTTGTAAATACTTTTTCTTAAAATACTTTTCAGTGCATCTATACATAGGTCTTCCACATATTAAAATTCATTACTGTATTCGAGATATCGTATATATACAGAGATGCTAAAATTAAATTACTCTTACTTCTAGAGTAATACGGTTTGTTAATGCTCAGCTCTATAAATATTAGTTCGATTATGAACGTCATTATGAATAGAAATCTGTAGAAATAATTGTATTTAGATTACACACTACAGTTAGAAAATCTTTTCGATTAGTGAAATTTTTAATCAATTTCCAATTAGTTGCTACCTGTTGACTGATCAAAATCAGCGGTTTACCTACTGAGTGATAGTATGCCAGAGATCAGAACACCCCTGTATCGCGCGGTTTAATCAAAGCTGTGGACGCTTTATTTATCTGTTTAAATTCACGCTTTTGTTTAGTATTTAGTGTAAAACCTGTCTAACAATATTTCCTTTTACTATATGACTGACTAGAATTATTTATATACAGATATTAGTTTAAGTATACAATAAATAAAAAAATAAAGATACAATATTATAAGTCTTAACTTTAAATATAGATAATAAATTTTCTCTTATTGTCAATATAACTTAACTTTTATGTGCCGGTTAAGTATTTATAGAAAAACCAATAGTTATAAGGGTTCTTTCCTTCTAGTATAAATTTTCTTCTACAACGACTATTCACATTAACAAATGTTTTAGGTACAAAAAGTAATTATAACTGTCTGATTATTGAAATTTATGTCAATGTTTTCAGGCATAATGTAATATTTTAAGGGTTTTAAGTTTTTTTTGGATTTATAAATTAATTGGTATTTAAACAAAATAATTTTCTTTTTACAACACAAAAATTTTTTTACTGAAAAGCCAAATCCTTTCCGCCTTTATGAAACTACGTATATTGTACAGAAAAGGCCATTTGTGTATTTATAATAAATTTATGTTTGTATAATGACGCAACTTACAAAATCAAATGGTTAAAACTTACAAAGTTTAGTTGAAACAGATATAAGAATGGACATGGACAGAACTATAAGAACAGTTCAAATAGAGTATTAGACAAATTAACTATATAAATGCTGTGCTAAAGAAATTACCAAAGTATGCAAACAGAAATTTAAATAAATGTTCTCATGTCTGTTTTGGTGTTTTTTGATATACTAAAACATAAGAAGAGGTTTTATTGATAAAATATAACTTAGACGTAAAAATCATAAAAGAAAGGAAGTGTGATTATATATATATATATATATAAAAAATATACACTTTAATATATATATGAAATATATGCACGCGTCACTCACAATAGCACTTTCCACCAAAATCAGTATACGACTTCACACAGATTGACAGATATTCGAGTCTCGTACCAACAGACTTCTCTTTCAGGATTTGTCTCTGAATTTAAAAGGGTTTTTTATTTTATTTCAAGGCGAGCCCATTTACCAATCATTACGTCTCTAGGATTATTTGCTTCACAGTTATTGCTCAGAGGGCTTATAAGCGATTTGATTTCCATAAAGTGGCTTTGAATCCTAAATAATACAAAGCTTGCAGAAACCTAGTGAAAGATTTATAGCTCAATTGATGGATTATTTCTAGTTGTAAGAAATTAATTTAGTTATGTTTTACACTTGACCTATTACAATTTAAACAGCTTTACGATTTACTACAAAAAAGGGAATTTTGAGTGTATGATGTTATTATAAAATATCATTCAATTTTAACGACTTTTCGCATTTCAATACACTATAACCGTGAGATTGTTTCATGCTAATAAATTACTAACTGTATAAACTGTTATAATTAAAAACCGATGTATTTGAATGAAGAGGAGTGTTGCGTCATTCGTCATTACATATTAGAGAGAAGAGGTATACATTAACATGAGTAGTTAATATATAAAATATAAATTGTCACTTCCCTACACAAATAGGGGATAAACATAACAGAGTTTCAGTTTATATTTACTAATACTGGTGTTATGGTGGGTTTGAATATTTTCCTGGTGTTTTGGGGGGGGGGAGGATTGAGTAGTGACGTCATATCTTGGAAGACGAATCGCCCAATATTGTTTCTAGTATGACCTTGACCAAAATATTCTATACTCAAAGATATCTTAACTAAAAGTATAAATTGTATGAAATTTGATAAAAGTATAATACACCACAGAATCTACGTATATTGTATTTCGTTTAGTTTTCAATGTATCGTACAGAATTTTTTCTAGATACTTTTCTAAATTTCACCCCGTCATTTATAATATTAAAATAAGATATGTAGTTATAGTCATTTTATGCTTAGATTACTGCGTGTAGCTATGTTTGTTTTGTTGGTGCTGGAGTTAATAAATGTTTAAAGCAATTCATGTTTATTACAAACAGGTTATTACTGTTTTACGAAAAATAAGTTTAGTGTTAACTTTTTTAAATAACAGCCAAATTTTAATTTTACATCAATTGGGTAAATAAATAAAAGATTCAGTGTGAAATTAAACTTTTTACTTAGGAATCATTTGAACTACAAACGACCATTTCTTAGTTTCTAAAAATGTGGCTTGGAACATAAAATAAGTGTAACGTGCATAAATTTGGTTGCTCCCTCTATTTAGGAATTTTGGTTATATTAAATTTTACATCTGATGTTTCAATGAGAAAACTCTTTATCTAAAGTATCACGAAATGCTGCCGGGTGAACCAGACAGATCTACTTTCATATATAGTGTGTCGTTAAGTAGACAATTATACAAATAGGCTGTGCAATGTTGTTCGTCTTCATTGTTTTTTATATCCTCAGACAAACTTTGCTTTCCTATTCCAGAAGTCAAGTCTGTAACAGTTTCAGATTTCAGACGCTTCACTAAGCGGAATGTGATCTAAACTCTCGATTTTTATCGGGGGTTGGTTTCAAATTTGCCACCAGACTAACTGAAATCTGTCGTTGTATCTGGCCTGGATCAGGGGTTTACGCTTTGTATACCAGTTTATTAAATTCAGTATTTCTCAATATTACTACTTGAAATTTCCATTGAATTAATATTCATTAATGGTTCATTGTTCTTAATAGAATTCCATATTCTTATTATGAAATAAAACTATATTTATATATATCCTCCCCTTCTGAAATTCATATTAAGATTTTAAGTAATTAAAATTTTTAGTTAAATTAGTCAGTTTTTTTAAGCTTATAATTGTTAATGCTAATTACCCATTGCAGTGACACTTCAATACTTAAAAGTTATTATTTGTCATTACTTATTGTCACTCATATACAAAATATACAAGCAATTTTAATATTGTAGAAAATATTGTCTTTGAAGTTTATTTCATGGGTGTCACTAACACCATATTACACCCTACGGGAGAAAATTAATCACCATTATAAACGAAATCGATGGTGATGTTACAATTATTATGAAGTTTGTTGTATACCTTTTTAGCACGTAAATTTGTTTTACAGAAATACTACAGGTAGTCATGATCCGCTAGCTTTTAGCCACATTCAATTGTTGTATTATTTTTTAACTTATTATGATCTACTGTATTTAGACTTAAATTCTGTTGTCATATTTGAAGTATTTCACTCATTTATGTCTCAATATATTCAAACAGAACACAAAAAGAAAAAAATGTAGAAGAAATTTAGCACAGACTTGAGTGAACTTATTGTTGCACAAATTAAAAATTTCATAGGATCTTACAAATACATTTTTTATTCATCTTCAATTATATCATTTGTAAAATAAAGGTATGTTAGACATTAGTTTGTTTGATTTGTGTCAAAATATGGTACAGTATATGTATTTTTAATTGAATAGAACAAGTAATAGTTACAATAAAATACATTAAGGAGCATGTAGGTAATAAAAATTAAAAATAAAACTTAACATACACATAAAGTATCGCCGTGCTGCAACACTTCAAAAACACTGACTAAGATGTACCAGTGATACTTAAACATCAAAGGTTGCAGCTTTCGGTTGAGAATTCATTATGAATAAAGCAAGAGCTGCAAAGCATTATACGATACTTGAAAAAGCCATATATGATTTTCCGTCTATAAAAAAGTTAATAATTTTCATATGAAATTCCTTGTAATAATAACCTTTAATATTCTAAAAAAAGGATCCAAAATGGTTTATTTTACTTATATAAAAAATAATTTTCTTTAGGTTTGAAGAATATTGTACTGGGTATACCTTATCTTGATTAGTGCATTGTTACTAAACGAATTTACCTCTATAATATCCAACAGTTTAGAAATTTGAAAAACTGTAACTTTAAGCTAGAGGCAGAACACAATAAAATAAACTCGTTCTTAAGAACAAGCCGACGAATTTTATGTATTGAACATAATAGGGGTAAACATGATTTTGATATAACAATTAAACATCATAATCTTAGGATCTGACAATTTTAAGTAGATTTTGAAATGCAACTACTACTATGTTGTAAATTCTCAGTCGTTTTAATACACCACTAAAGAAGAAGGTTCTGCATTAATTATCTTGGGCAATATTAGTAAACATGATTTTCAACGTCGAATTGAAACTCTTATGAAATATTACGCATACAAACGTAATCGATAAACGATACGAGGTAATCTAAATGAATGCAATATTTTTGAAGGAACAGGATTTTTCCGGACATTTGCCATCGTTCAGTGAAACAAGAAAAACAGTAACACTACGTTTCGAGATCTGCAATCTGATCTCTTCTTCTTCGAGATTGCAGATCTCGAAACGTAGTGTTACTGTTTTCTTGTTTCACTGAACGATGGCAAATGTCCGGAAAAATCCTGTTTCCTTCACAATCCTTCCATCGTCAAAAATAAACTTCAAGCAATATTTTTTTTTATTTACATCATAGCTTAAATAATAATATTTATTAGAATTATGTCATTGTATATCTAAAAATAAAGCCAGTCCAATGAATACAGTGTAGACGGACAAGCATTATCGTAGACCTCTGTAAATTTATATAGAAATTAAATAAAAAAATATATATACAAATAAAAATCTATCACAAGATACCTTACAAATAACTATGCTACACAAGGTACTTAGTTAAATTTTAAAATGTCTTAATATTTTTTTTTCTATTTACATATCTGGTTTTCCAGAAATTCTTTGTTGCTACCATGATTACTCGTAACGATGCAAAAGATTCACCCAGATATATTCCATAGCGTGGCATGGACGACAAGCAATCATGATGATTCGTATATCAATATAAAATTTTATGGAAAATTTGAATTTTCTGGGTTAGTTCGATCTTGTAACTTTTTAAGTAGAGACAGACACATACAATAAACCATTTATTAGCAGTATATCCTCAACGCTCTGCCAGAGAGTAATTGATAGCTTTTATTAACCCCTATTGATCAAGTAATCCTTTTTTATGGTGAATTTTATTCTACTAAAAATTAATATACACATTTTATAATTCTGTATGTGAAACTAATGAAAAACCAACAGTTGTTAGAAAAACGTTTCATTTCTTTATGAAAAACTGAGAAAAAATTAAACTTCAGTAAAACTCATTTCATTTTTAATGAGATTGCGAAACTCATTCACGTAAGATATATGGTCTGCTGATTGGAGGAAGCAGACATCTGGGTTACAAGTGTAATTTACATCTGCCCGAGGCGAGGAAAAACGTTTAGCCGCAATTATCATTTATCTCGGTAGACAAGTTTGATTATACTTTTCTGTCACACTTAATACTACGTTTCTATTACTTATAAAATAAACATATATGTGTATTCAAGATACGCAATCACTTTATCTTTTACCGAGGAATATAACTTTATAGTTTTACTTAATATAAATGTATTGTGTTATAAGTAGTTTGTCTATACCTGAAGCTAATTTTAGTAGCCTATTCATTGTTATTCACTGGTAAATTTATGTTATTAACCTCTTCATATTTATCAGTATTAAAAACTAACTAATGAATTATCCCAGAAGGTAAATAATGCTGTGTCCTTGTAATTCCGTCTGGGTGATTGTTCTTCAAAAAAAGAATCAATTGTAAAAAAATACATGAGTTACGTCTGGTCCGAATGAGAATTATTTTGATTTAGGGGTCAAAAGGGCAAAGGGCACTTGGTACTTCTTCCGGTCTGAATGTCCGTCTGAGTGATAACTCTTGTTAGAGACATGTTAGAGAATTTGATTTTGTTACATCGGTTTCATTTTGTCTAAAGAAAACCGCTATTTGTTTAGACTTTGCGGATATACGCCGTTCATGTGTGATACGTACTTTGAGGCCCATAAAACATGGCGATAACTATGAAACGTAAACAACAATTACAATGACAAACCAGTAACAGAAAAAAATGAATAAAAAGCAAATGAGGCAAGAGGAAACGCTAACATATGCATTAAGACTTCTAACGGTAGAACGATTATTATATGTAATGCAAAACATAATGGTCATGACATGATTGTCTGTTTAGGTTTTTAGTCTGATTTAATACGATACTCTTGATAAAGGCTGCACCAGGCTTGTAAATTGGACCATTGGCTCCTCTCAGTCCAATCAAGAACCAAAGGCCAACCAGGCAAGAGGCCAAACGTCACTAATCGGTCAATTAATTAGTCCTACTGCTTGCTCGTCTTAGTTTCTACTTTTGTTTTTTAAAGAACTAAATCGATTTAAGAGTCTAACGTAAAAACGTAGTTAGATTATCTGTCTGTCCGCCTAACTGCTAAATATGTTTTTAATTTAATCAATAATTCTTTGTAAGGTTATATTTTTATTTACTTTATAATCTCAATGTCAGATTCTGTTACTGACGTTTTGCACCTCAAGAAAATGAAGACCATCATCTTATGGACCATTGCTATATGTATTAAATCATGATATTCCATAGTTGTGTTATTTTTGGTACATTTAGTAGGTTCCTAAAGCAATATCTATTATGATAGGCTTGTGTCGTAAAAAACCATTAGCATTCAGCTTTCTGATTAAATAGAAACATAAATAAGTAGGTCATGCATGCAAATAATCTCCTTCAGCAACATACATGTTTTCGCTAAAGTAAAACTTTGATAACTTCTATGTCATTGAGGTGTTCCTCCAAATATACTATTCTTAGTAGAACTTCGCTAAACCTTACCACAATGTAACATAGCTAACAAACAAACTAATGTATCATAATATGAATCATCCAAACAGATGCCACATGTGAAACTAAAACGTACACAACATGTATATGTTTTATACGAAAAATCAAGCACCAATCTTGATAATGGCTCGATTAATCCGGCTAATCTTTTTGTAGAATATTTACTAATGGTCGAGGAAGGTTCATATGAAAAGAAATATTTGAAAAGTTACAGATAATTGTGAAAAGAATTGTATTTCTGGTTCATAATCTTAATTTAACTTACACAAAGTAGCTGCAGACAGCTTCCAACTAAAGTCGACAAATAGGCTGAATCATCTCTTTTATAAACTTTTTCACAAATATTACATATACAGTGCTTCATCTGTAGTGGAATGCAGATATAAAATCTAATTTTAATACATAAATTTTATTATATATAATGCGAGCGATAAATTAAAAACATACTATGCTTTGTAAATACTTTCTAAACACTGTCACAAAAACAGCATTGAACCGAACTTTAAATTTGTGTGCGTAAGTAACTCTAAAATATAGGTACCGTTGATGTTTTGATACGTAATTTAAAAATTGCTGAAGGAAACACAGATAAATGAGCGCTAACCTGCCTCAACAATCCATTCTTTCGCTGTCTGCCGCCCTAAAGCAACAAGACTACTATAACACAAAACATTTTAAACTGTTATTTTGCAACTTTTCATGAACTTAATAAGCATTTGCTCTTCGTACCGTAAGTAGATTGGATTTCCTCTATGCTGTAAAAGGCTTCTTATTCCTTAATTTTTTTTTTTCTACATCAAGACTATAAGTCAAAATCAACTATGGCACTAAAAATATTTGAGATGGAAAATGTTAAGGAGACCGGGAGAAATAGATGCTTTTTAACTAAGTACATTTCTAACAGTTACAAACCTATATACTTCTTTTTATAAGGTCAATATGGCAAACTAAACTAAGCACTGTAAGTGCGTTTTAAACGGCTGAAACTTAGCCTCCAATCTTATGTATGCATAATTATAATTTTTTTCATCGGGTAAACAAGACAAACTCTACTAAGATAGTGAAAATAATTTATACTGTACGTATATGACTGAGCTTATAAATATAATTTTTACTGAAATATTTTTCAGAGACATATTAATATTTTTTGTTTCGAGGTTTCTTATTCATTTGCAAGCATGTTCTGTGATCGAGCCTAAAAATTAAGTTTTTATATAATTTAGACTGCTCAAGTTATGAGTACATAATATAGGATTTATACCAGCAATCCCAGAACCAGTTGAATAAAACGGTAAAATTGACAATTTCATCAAGTCCTAGTTCAAAACATTACCGTAACTCTTTATTTAGGGTAATTTAGGGTTTTTAATTAAATAAATTAAAAACAATACTATTCATATACAATGTTGAGTTAATTTATTCATAATACTGATTCAATTAAAATAATATACACCACGTTATATCCAATTATATAAATTTATAACAGTTGATCTTAATTGTGGAAGGTATCGTATAGCACTTGTTCGTTTTTGTGTAAAGTCATAAAAATATCATATGTGGTCTGATGTACTAGTTAATATAACAATGTAATTATTGATTCGTCAACGATTCAAACGCGCTATCAACGTAATGTAACAAAGGAGTGACAAGTGTTGTTTAATGGAAGTATAACAGGTCAGAACCAAAAGAATTACTTGCGTGTTGGTCTTTATATATCCCTATGACAGACGTTGCTTCAGATTTCAATGAAGTTCATGTCTATAGCTAATCTTATTATTTAAAGACGGAACGACTGAGGAAATAGAAGTTTTCTTAATCTACTGAGGAACAGTCTTCAAAGTCGCTAAGTCAAATTTCTTAATTGTATATGCACCATAATATAATTCAATCTTGGCTATGTAGAAATAAAGATTTATGTAGCATTTAAAATATCAAGATGTAATGTTTTTATATCTGTTATGTCTTCACAAATCGTATTTAAACATATTTTTCAACCAACAGGATTTAATATTATTGTCAAAAATAAAAGTACAACAACAACCAAAATATTGCATGTGAAATGGTAGTGTATTAATGTATCCTATGTTAAATCCTCATATTACTGTACTGAGTTTGTTTACAAATTTATTTTTTATGATAAATTTTCACTACGATCATGGTTACCCTAAGAACACAGTAAAAATATTCGCTGATGCTCAGTAATATGCCATAAAGTAACATACATCATAAGTTGACTCGGATTTACTTACGTAGAAATAAAACTTCATTGACTTTTTTACAGATATAGGTCAGTTTGTTTTCGAAAACTCGTGCGCAAACACAGATGGATTTACATAAAAATAGAAATTTAAACTGTTCCATCCACACCAGAGAAAGGCTTACCCTAAAAAAAGCAATGAAACCAATAAAAAGTTTAAGTTTATATGCTTATTGTTCATTATAAGCATTTATAATAAAAAGTCTAATTACAATAATATTCCTTGACTAATTAAGGAAGATTTAAATATTATGTACATACAATTTTACGCATCATTCATCGTTTGTCCCAAATTTCAAGAGTAATCTCAGTCAAAATACTACGTAAAATGCCATCACCCATTTGAAAGTTTATGCGAATGACATATATCACTTTTCACTTCTACTAAAGTTATTACAGATGTGGTACAACCAACCTTTTCATAAATAATAAACCTGTTAAGTTCGTTTGTGCTATGTTATTGTATAAATATCTGCGTAGCAGTAAGGAGGAGAAAGGGTGATTAAAAGTAAAGTAAACTAGGGAACAAATTAAGTGTATCAAAAGAGGTTAGGCCTTTTCTACCTCACTCTGATATTGAAAAGGAATAAATAGAGTTACGGATATCTAAGAAGCTGAGAAAGCAAAGAAAGAATCATTAAATGTGAGGTAAATTTTGGGAAGAATAGAATCGTATCTACAGGGGGTCAGGCATGTTCTACCTTACACTGACATTATGAAGGGGTAGTAGAGATACGGATACCTGCAAAACTGTTTTATATTCTCAAAGCTATAATAACATAAGGTATTGGAGTCTTAGCATGTTTATTTTTTCGATTATAACTGTAATTAAAACTATTTACAAAGAATAATTTACATGTTTTACTCTTACAAATGAGAATACGCACTTATCAATTGAAAATTGATTGAAAATGCCTATTTTAGGTGCTTCTAAATCAAACGGAAAATTTTGAAAACTCTTAGCTCGGAAAATTACAGCCTGATTAAGAAAAAATAATTACAGAACGTAAACAAAAGATTACGATTTTGGTATGTAAATTTCAAACTAAATTAAAGATTCGTTAGTAAATTACCATCTTAACTATTATTCTTGACTATGGGGTTCAAAACCATTGGCTTTGGTCTCGGTATAGAGGCCATAAATTGGCCGTTAAATTTTCCAACCACTATTTAAAACGTTAAATTTCAACTCAGATATAATTTAGTATGTTATATTAATTCATACATTTTCTTATATCTGTCTAAGCACAGGAAACTAACATTCAGCTAGCTTCCGTTATTGCAGCTATATTGGAATGTAAGTATCTTGTTGCAAAATCATTTATTAAAATATGTATTTGGTATTATTTAGTACACCAAAAAATATATATGCCTAACTTTTAATGTTTCAAAATAAGATTTACGTATTTGCGTACATATTATGTTTTTTGTTGCACCGGCTATTCACGTTAGTATGTTTATCAATACTCTTTTCTAACAACGATTCATTAGATAAAATTTAATACGTAAATTGAGAAATGTTCTTACTATACAAAATTGAGTCTTATTTCCTAATAGGAACATCAAAGAAAGTTAAGATTTATGCGAGTTTTACTTGCAATGTTCTATTGTTCCCTTGTCTGCGAAAAGCGAGGATATAGTTTGCTGATATTTTCTCCGCTTATCAAGAAAGTTTATATCAAGCAGAAGTTTCCGTAGCTGTGATAAAAGCAATTTCATGTTACGTCGTTTTGAACAAAACAGGTGATTCAACAGTACTGTGAGGTTTGGCTGACTTTAATCATAATATTTGTCGGTGTAAATTTGCATGCAATATGTTAAATAAATACCTAGTTTTACTTGAATAAAGCAATTTTACATAAAGCAATTTTATGACATTTATAATTTTAAATATTTTTATATTCCGGTAAGTGACTTGTTGAATTATATTCATAGTACATTTTAATTGTTATGTACTTTACTTAAAAAAC
Source organism: Homalodisca vitripennis (assembly GCF_021130785.1). Lineage (NCBI taxonomy): Eukaryota > Metazoa > Arthropoda > Insecta > Hemiptera > Cicadellidae > Homalodisca > Homalodisca vitripennis. Next base: position 77,487,496 of record NC_060214.1, on the reverse strand, counting down.
ATAATAACATTATTATTATAACTAGAAATATAATAAAATGGAAGTGATATGAGTGGACATATATAATTATTTATTAAATATTGTTACGTACAAACATCGCCAAATCAATTATAAATATTTAATACTATGTAAATTTTTATTAAATTTTAATACAATTTAAAAAATCGCTATTTAAATTAAATTACATTCTTTTCAACGTAACTTTCAAAAATGTTGTACAGGAAAGACTTGAATGATTACAGATAAAGAATTTTTTGTCAGCTTTAACACTGTATATGTATAAATCTGGACCAATTACAATACATACAGTACCTTTGTCATCCATGTTCTTTGTCATTCTAGATCCATAGTGTTCAGGACTTTAAATTTGGTACTCTACCTGGTACTGAACAAATTCCTATTGTTGACGTTTCCTGCTTATTGACTTTCTTTCTAGACTCCATATTTGGCCATTCATTGATAGGACTATGTATACTGAAATTAGTATATACAGTGTGATATAAAAACGCTCTTTACAATATTTAGGATAATGTGACATCGACCATATGATAAGCTAAAAAGTAAATGGGGGCAATCGTCTATTTCTTTTAGTTAACCGTCTTTCTGGATGTATTTGATATTTAGTTTTATGTTTTATTGAAGAATTTAGTGAGAAAAACACATTCGTTTTGATTTTGCATCTTATAGTCTATAATTCCAGTAATTATTTTGAAGTATAATATCACGTAATGATACCATTCTATAACATTTTTCATGATTTTACGAGTTTTATGGTTTAAAGTTTGAAAACCCCCCAAATTGGAATATCATATGATTATATAAGTTTTTCCTTTGATTTGAGATCTTAAAAAGAATAATTTTCTAATTTGAATTTTATCTGTAATCGTTTCTGATTTAAAAAATGAACACCAAAACCTACGTATGCATACGGTATATTTTAAGGTGAGAGTTAGATTATTCTTAGCATTTAATTTTTATTTCTGTTTGGTCCAAGAAATAATATTCAGAATGTTGTGTAGAGAATTGTCTTATACTTTGTATACCTTAAACACACTATGTAATATCCGTAATATAATTAAATATTGAGTTCGTTTCTGTGTACTTCCACAATTCTATGCGCCGAACAGATTTTTTAAATAAAATATAACACATAAATTAATGTTAAATTAATTGCTTTAGTTCGGAAGAGACAAATGTGTGCTACGCTCTAACAATATACGGGCAATATATACGCTGTGTTCTTTGGTGAGGCTGAACACATATGAATTATTTATAGGACATCCCACTCAAAGAAATTAGTAAATGTAAGAAAAGAAAAATTTTTGTAGGGCTTATTCTGTAAATAAAGTTTCTACAAATACATAACTAGTAAGTCACTTTCCTCTGGTAAATTACTTATCGAGAGTTTATGAAGTTAGAGAATGCTAGATACATCAGGGTCACTCATTTTCATTTTATTCATCATGCAGTGAAATACTTTTATTTGTATTTAGACATATAAAATAACTCTTATAAAAACCTAACAACTGTTTTTAATGTGACTTTCCAACATACTCGTAAATGAATCGACTGAACGTTAGCGTTGCCAATAATTTGTCCGAGAGATTTGACAATTAAAATTTCTGTTTGTCTGCTGGTTTGAACTATATATCAACCAACTGAACTATGTTTTTGATATTTTGCTTGAAGCTACATATAAGGGCCATTAATTTTGTTGAATAAAATGTGATGTACTGAGCTTATATGATATGTAATGACATTAACTCAAGTTTATATCCTGAGAATAAATTGATTTATGCAATTCAAATTGTGTAACACTAAGGGCTGTAACAAAATTCTTCTTTTGTCTAACGGTTAGTATATTTTTTGCTGGATTTATCATAGCGAAAGTGAGCTAAGGACTGAGAATTTTGCATGTAACTTCATTAGGAAACGTTGTGTTTTCATTATGACCACGTCCCTCTATGTAATTGGTATAAGACTTGATGGAGCATAATTATTCTAAGAATTTCTGTAAAACTATTTCATTAGTTATGGATAAAACGCCATCTGTACAAACAGGAATGAGTTGGATGAATGAGCATATCAAACCATGGAATTGGATTGAGCGTCAACAAAACCTATCGCTTAATAGCCTGGGATATTGCAGTCTACAGTGCCTTGAGACTGTAAGTTGTGTTTTCTCAAGAGAAAAAAATGAAAAACCTGTCTGCAGCTCAACTCAACAATCAAATAGCTATAAACTTCAAATTTTGCATGACTACTCATCACAGCCTATTACATAGCACATGGTGTGGCAGTTCTCTTTGTTTTCTTGGTAATTGAACATATACCTTTTACAATTTGAATAACTGTATGTAATAGTGAAAATAAATTATATAAACTAATTAGTTTAACAAATTTCATCTAGTAATACTAAAAGCCTAATTAATAAACAATTTGTAAGAATGGAGTGTTGCATTTAACAATAAATACGTTTAAGATTTGCACATAACTGACTGTGTTTAGTAGAAGATGTCTGGTTTATTTGTGTGTGTGTTCGTGAGTGTGTGTGTATGTGCGAGCGCCAGAGACATATAATAATTTGTTTATTATATCTGAAGTTTTCAAAACTTCAAATGTATTTGTTCCAATTGGTGTTGGGGTATTAGAGAAGCATCCAACGAACAATGCTTTTTTTAAGCATTGCATCAGTGCAGATGTCGATAAAAATGTATTGCTATAAGCCTTTTTAACAAATAATTAACAACTACTTAGGTCTTTTTCTCCGTAAAATTTTAAAACAACGATGTCACAAGTTATGGTTTTGAAAATAGCTCTCTATTATTAACTAAAGTATACAATTTTAATCAATTTATGGATTCGGTTATAAAGACAGAGATTTCAAAACTTATATAAAAATCTAAAAATTAGCTACTCCGTTCACACGTACGAATTAGAGCTGAAAACCTAGTGTTCAGGATAATATGCTTTATTCAGAGTCTCGCATGAAATATAATTTTATTCAACTAATCCTGTATTAAGTAACTACCAGCACCAGTCTTAACTATACGTGACATTGAAGTCAAAATCAAGTTCTAGTATGTAATATACGTGTAATATTCATCAAATATCTTGTAGAGGTATATATAAGATATCATTTGCCTTTAACCAAATGTCACGCACACTCAAGCTTTGAACTCTACTCGTACATTTAACTCCAAATGTTAGACGATCCTACCATCATATATATTCTGTGTCTATATATATATATATATATATATATATATATATATATATATATATATATATATATATATATATTGAAACCGTACATCGCCGCTCGCACACCCACAGCAAACCATCAGGGAAGCGCGCGCCCATGGTGGCGAACGGGATGCCGGATCAAAACTAAACTAGGTAAAAAAGAACACCGTGGTCAGCATACTCAGGTTCATTTACTAAGACACAACATAGGCCTATCCAGTCAATATAAATATATATGTATATATACTATAAATAAAAAAAATAAAAAGTGCCTGCAGTAGTATATACCTCAAACAAATCCTTGTCAGGTGCACCTGCATACAAAAATTAGAAACGCCATAATTTGAAACAAGAAATGCCAATTCCACCCGGTATCCTTCGGCTAAGGGCGGGCTCCTAATGAAATCCAAGAAATAACTAAATAATATCTAAAACTAACTTAAAATTAAATAAAAAAATATAAACTATATAAATGGCAACAATAACAATAACAAATAAATAAAGAATATGAGCAGGGTATCACAGATGTTGACTAGAAGAAATGTCCATCATGGTGGCCGTCCTTCAGCAGAGCGCAAAAAGCGAAGGTTCTCTGCGACCACGCATGATGGAGAGATGACAGCAGAAAATCAACTCATCTCTTGGACCCTGAAACCAGGTTTCAGCCTAGTACCCTTTTAAAGTTAACAATAATTAATAAATAGTTGCCAAACAATATAGATTTTAATAAAAGTAAAGTTGCCAAAAGTTATCTATCAAGAATTTTAAGTTAAGTTAAATTACCAAAATTTCAAAATATCACAGACCAATCAATTACTGATAAAAATTAAAATAAACCTTAATATAGAAGCTGGTAACATTAGGAAACAATAAATAAACAAGATACTCCATTTAAAAGACTAAAACAATAAGTTATAAAGAAATTTATTTGAGGTATACGCAGTAGCCTACCATACGTAACAATTTGGTTAAAACATTTTTAAAACAGGCATTTATTGACAGAATTGGCTCAAAATTGGTGAAAAGCAGGGGAAGGGCATCCTGCACTTAAAATAAAATTCCCAACTCAAAACAACAACCCCCAAAGAAGTTAGTATGAAAATCCCCTCTGTCACAGAACAAAAAATTTAAGCGTTTTACTCTTGGTAAAAAAAAATTTAATTATTAGAAAAAAAACTGATGGCCATAAGTAGCAGCCTATTAACAGGAATCTAAATTTAAAAGTTGATGGCAGAAGGCCTTAAATTAACCAAGTAGGCTATAAGGGGAGTAATGGGCTAAAAGACCCGAAGAACGTTACATCTCTCAGAAAGGCTTAACAATTTAGTAAAATGAACCTTCAGCAGTCTCTCTGGGTTTGTTTACAAAAACTACATAACAAGTGACACATTACAAACAATATTGGCTGCAGAATAAAAAATGAACTGTAACATATAGCCTTGGACTGGTCCTCACTGAGAGACAGAAAATTAATTTAAGCCGAATAGAAAGGGTGAAAACTAATAAAAGTGTAAGAGAATTAATTTGAAAGCCAATTTTAAAAATTTAGTTAACAGCCAGAAGTACTAAAATTTAATAAAAAGCAAAACTACAATTTGGAAAACCATGTGCTCTTAACCTTCACAGTTTGAAAAATAAAAATAATCACTAAAATTTAAAAGAAAGCAAAACTTACTCATCAGTGAGGGGCCGTAAAACTTAGCCGCACATGTCAGAAGGAAAACAGCTCAGCAAAACTAACAAAACACTTAATTAAACAAAATTTTAAACTGGAGCTACTCCTAACTTGTACACCACGGCTCGGAGTCTTGACGCCACTCTCCCGGAAAGGCCAAACGCCTTCAAAAGGTCAGTGGCCTCTGCAGCCAATAAACCACACACACATACACTATATAAAACACACATGAGCCGGGGAGATATAGGTATTGAACCGGCTCAATATATATACATATATATATATATATATATATATATATATATATATATATATATATATATATATATATATATATATATATATGGGTTGCTGAAAAGTCTTAAAACGGTTTAATATATTCTGCATTCGTAAAACTTACAAACATAACTTATGTATACTGACATAGGGCATTAAGTTGAACTTTTTGATTCAACGGTATCTCTTTCGACACCTCAGGAGGAAGGTCCACGGAATCGGTAAAACGGCATAATCATAGGTTGATGTTTATAAATGTTTAGAGTCCTTAATTAGTAAAACATGATGCCGGAATTCAGACCTCAAAACGTTAATCCTAAAGAAAGACGGCGCTCGATATTTTTAATACAGATCTTATGTGCAAGTTCAAGAATAGCTAATTCTTTTATTACGTGAAAGCTGGTTCGTGTAATGAATAGAATGCTTCAAACACATTTACGATAATTTACTCCTTGTGTCACTCATCTGAAGGCGCACTAGAATTGGAGTTAAAATCTGTTTAAGGTGAGCTCTGCTACGATACGCGATGCGATAGCTGTTAATAGAGAGCACCATAGATGCGATTTGTGGTCTTTACAACTGGCTTCTAGTTGACTAGAGCTATCTCTTTTCAGAGAGTATAATAGAGGACGCGTAAGACGAACTGAGGTTGCATGTAAATTCACATATAAGTACAAGTCATAGATGAATTCATTATCAAGCTGTCCGGTGGATATATAGTCAGTTAGCAAATCAACAAACGAAATAATGTTTTCAGACCCTCGGCAGATGATATAGAAATTTTGTTAGCCTATTCAGTGATAGGCTTAAATGTATCTCAGCCATATTGTATAGCTTGACATGCACCTTCATATAAGTCATTATCCTCTGTGTATAAATAAAGTAAACTCTTGCTGTTTGACAAGTACAAAATTTTGTTCGTTAATTTGTGTTTCTAAGCAGTGTTTCAAAGTCTACACATCAGGTCACTTAAAGATGATGTTGTATGTATTAAAATAGTTTAAAACACATGTAATAAGTCACATGATAAAATCTCATATGATTCGTTTATAAAGCTTTGTAGCAGTTACTCGCAGGCAAAATGAAAAACTGAGACATCCCGAACATATTCTTTTAAAAGAAATTGTATACTCTCTTGAGTTAGGTGATAATCGCTGAAAACTATTCCAATTTGAGATTCATTTTAGATTTCAGTTTAAAAATCCGTGTATAGGTGTTTTCAAGTGAGACAGTTTTTATGAGTAGCTTGGAAAAGTTGTAATTCTTAATAATATTTCATCAAAACCCTGTTTCTGTAGGCTAATAATTATTAAACTGTTTAGGCCAGAGTAAAGCAAAGTTGAAATTGTTAGCCTTTTTGTCAGCACACTGAGGATGAAATAAATATTGGGAATAGCTCATATTGCCAATCTATTAGATTGTGTGTGAATGCCCTGATCAAGAATATATACACTACGTAGGTCTGAGAAGCATTATTTTGTTAAGACGTTAAACAAATTAAATTTTTGTTAATTTTTATTTGTTATTTAATTAATTTGTCATAAAAGCCTAATTTAGTCTAAAACAAATAAGATGCGTTTTATAAAATTAATTTCATCTACAGTATAAATTATTGTATCTTTATTACAAATAGCTGCATTAAAGTAATGAACAAGCATTTCATATTTATTTACATAATAGCTGTTCCCCACAGCTTCGCACGCTTTTTGTAAGCTTTGCTCGTATATGAGCACTTCTGGTTCAAGTGAATTATATTGTAAACGCCGATGTAGGGTTTACCTTGTTGTCACTATCAAGAAAATCTGCCAAAAGTGTATGTTTATTGTCATTGTATACGCACATGTACTTAATAATAAAGTGGTCTAAAATTTAAGTTATAAGGCCAAACAGAAATTCATTTGAAAGACAAATATCCTTAAAAACTTAGCGCCTTCAAATAGTGTGTGGTTTATTATACACAACTATCTCGTAATTGTAGTTTACAATGTGCAGGCGCTTTGATAACTTATATATTTTGCAGCGCCTCCTGGTGGTGAGTTACATCAATGGGCATAGCATATAAACCTTCTACGCGGAAAAATACATATACATACAAATTTTTATAATGATCGGTCAAATAGTTTCTGAGTCTATAAAGGACAAACACACAAACATTCATTTATAAATAAATAAATAAATAAATATATATATATATATATATATATATATATATATATTATATATATATATATAGGTGGATATACTAAGATTCAGAATAATTTTACCAAAATTTCCTATTTTATTGTTTGAATAAACCGTGCTCAGCCATTATAAGTGTTATTATATTATGCTTACTCTATGCTTTCTGTTTAATAAAACTAAAAACATTTTAAATGAGACCCTAAGAATGTCAGCCAAAAACTTCTATAAAGTTTGGTAAGTGGTTTTTACGTAAATGACAAATTCACACACACACACACACACACACACACACACACACACACACACACACACACACACACACACACACTGACGCACAGACAGCCCCCTTAAGGTTTTCCATATGCTATATTTTATAGATTTATTATGCTCTTTCTCGTTTCAATCGTGGTGGTAAATACATGTAGCTACCGTAACTGTAAATCAATGTATGACATATAACTATTATCCAAATTCTATTGAGTGACATGCGCAACTGTTCAAACTTAGAGTTGTGTATAAAATATAACGTGTAGAGGTAAAGAAATGAAAATTTTAAATTTTAGATTTACATTTGTTTTTAGCTCGTGTAAAAAATTTATTACATTTGTGTTTCCACTATAGTTCTAGTTACACGCCTCGCCTATCTGCGACTGCGAGATTGATCTTTAGTCACTGTTGATGCCAGTTTAATCTCGCTTCTCGTTCGCCACAGGTAGGCCATTACTGCCGATGAAACACTTTATCATATCTTGATTAAAAGTGAAATTAAACACCGTCGTAACCATTGGTATCATTGTTGGTCATACACAATACGTTATCACGATAAGAGGTTTGAAAGCAAGAAGAGCATGTATTATAACGATATAGAACAAAGCAACCGGTTCTACTTTTTCCAAATAAGATTTTTGGGATTTTTGTGTATTTATATTAATATGATATCAGTGACTACACAGTTTAGGGTTATTTTTACAAGTAACGTAAAAATTTTAAACTAAAAACCCTTTCAAACGTTTTATATCTGAAGCACAAGATTCGGCAGTGCCATATTCAGTGTACAACTGATTATCTTTAAAACAAATAACATTTTACAATATATCGAAATCTCATGACATTTATTACAATCTGACCACATTATTCTTAAAATTTCCGTTGTTGAAAGTAAAGCAGAAAAATCAGACATAAAATATTAACTCTATATATCTAAATTATAGTATAAATTATCCAAATATTTCAAATATAAATATAAAAAGGAGGCCAAACCCAGCAAGAAAATTAGTAAATATATACATCTAAATTTTAACATTATTATATATATAGGCTAGTTATCTGTTGATTTATGTTTAGAGGTTGTATTTGTATACTAAAGATAGTTTAGTGCCAAAACACGTGCCTAATATAAAAAGGTGTACAGTTTTACTGGCACGTGAGGGGTTATCTTTGAAATTTAAACTTTTTGAAGGTTCAAAAATGGAAACGAAAAATCTTCTGAAATTAATAAAGTTCAAACTAAAATAAAAACTTCTTCTTGAAAATAATTCCTAGATTTAAAATTAAAATAAAAACTTTTTGATGACTTTTAAATTCAAACTTGTAATATATTCGTCACTCAAAAATGTATAAAGTTCTTACAGCTTGTCTTTTATTCAATTTTCAAAATTTAAAACTTTCACACTATAATCTTATCTGGCAATTCTTCACTTTATTTTACCTTCAAAATTTTTTTGTTACTAATTTTCTTTACTTTACTTTAAATATTACTTCTTTTCAGTGTTAGAATTTCTTAAGAATTTTTCAGTGTTAGACAATTAAATATTACTGAAAGCATCTCTAACAACCACAAAACTCTTTTAGTATTTTAACATAACATTTTATATACATGTGCTCACTGCAACAACAAGTTTTATATTGCACAGATCAAAAGGACAAGTTCCTAAATTCCCATTTAATTTAATTTTTAAAATATTTCTTTCCCCAAAATTATTCAAAATAACTAAGAATGAATATTGACTGGACTCCAGTTAAAATGTTTACTTACCCGCAGGTTCGATGACGATTAGCAAGATTAACTCTAAGCAATTTCAAAAACTTTACTCGTTACTGCTATTACTGATCAACTGAAACGGGAGGTACGGCACATCTACCTCACCCCACGTCTCAATTTCGTTATCAAACACTCCCATCTGCGATGCGCGCCTCGCTGATAGAAGCCTCTTTTTTACTGTCCAGTCTTTATTATTCTTCTGGGCCTACTCCTTCCACCGGTAATACAGTTACCCCAGAATTACAATTTAATACAATAGGTACAGAGGGATTATAGTTTCTTACTATTAGTATTAACAGTGATATGAATGTGTATATCCAACACTGAAATAAGGAGGGAATGATTAGCTATAGCTAATTAACCCTAAATTTTCGTCTGTACCGGTTCTTGTAATTTTATTATGACAAAAAAGAAAAACTACATCCGTTGTTTTGTACATGGAAATTTATTATTAATTTAACTAGGTTTACATTCCTGTAGCAAATAAACACGTTTGATATCATTTGAGTCTTCTTGCTGTATCGATTGTGAAAGGGTAGCTCTCAGTTACGATTTATTTCCACAATAATTATAATAACACTGAACCATCCAACAGCTGTAATAGTATCTACCTATTTTTCAGCTCTATTTCTAAAATAGAATGTACACGAAATTAAACACAATTTTTGAAGAATATAATGTTTACGATTATACTACATTGAGATAATGAATTTACTACATTATTATTTTTAATTATTACTCTAATAAAAGTGATAAAACTGTACGGTTATGTGTGAATATTTGGAAACAAGCGTCAATAGATCAAAATAAAATAGTTTAATTCATGGGAAGCTTGGGAATCAAACATAATGCTACTTTTAAATAACTAAGAGTCAAAAGCATTATTACACTCCTGACATAATCAGGCTGTAGTAACAATTAATTAAAAGGCAAAGTATTTATTACTTGAAAATAAAAAGGCTTGAATACGAATAACGTTTCCAAGGAAAGAGGAAAGAGTGCCTTATATAATTCACGTACTGCAATATCACGGTAATTAGAAGACACTTACAAACTGTGGCGAATCTAGTCCCGTCAGTTTCAAACACAAACATTTTGATTTAAGTACATTTATTGTTGAAATTTTATAACAAATCATTGCAAGATGATGAATAACTTATATTTTTATTTTTCATAGACAAGAAGAAACAGCGGAGTAAAATGATTGTTTATCATATTCTTTCTTTGAGGGAACCCAAAATATAACATTTTATATTTTTATAAACTTTTTGCAGACCACTATTTACAGTTTGCATGATATCTGGATGTTGGATAAAGTTTCTTATATTTAATAAATTCAAATGTTCAACCCAATAAATTAGTAATTATTGATTTTCCTTCATATTTCAAGATTAAGGCTGTAAATACTTTTACAAAATGACAGTTTTTTTCTTCTCAAGTCTTTAAAATATATAAAGGAAATAGCTTCGAACCTCAAAAACATTTTATAACTTTCATATAATTTACATAAGTTTATTTTCCTTATAGGATAGTTAGTTCGCGTAAGTGGAGAAATAAAAAATAAGGTAAAATTAGCACAGTTAATCGTAATAGTCTATTCCAAAATTATTATCCTAGCAGAATAAAACACAAAATTATTACTGTTTACGATAAAGTACTTTGTATTCTATATAATTAAAAAACAAAACTGTATTACTGTAAAGTCGGTCTTATATTAAATTAACAGTACAGTTTTGAGGCTTCATTGAGATGAAGGCCGAAAATAGCTTTAACAAAGAATTTAAAAATAATAATCTTAAAGTAATTGAAGACATTAGTCGCTAATAAATATGAATGTTTAACAGCGCATATGTATGTTGGTTTTCGTCACATTATACAGCGATATAATGTATAAATACTATGCAAACTTTTAATAAAAGGATACCAAATTTAATAAGTATTATATCTCAAGGGAGTAGTAGTAGTCTTAAACTAAAACTTACTTTAAAGAGGTCAATAAACTCCTTTAGAATTTGATAATTTGTCATTTTTCGTTAACAAATTTGATGTGCATAAAAACAAGTATCCTAAATTACCATTCGTTTCTTTGATGGAATAGCGTTATAGTATTTGGACCATGTCTTGCAGAGCAAGGCAGTTGCTGAATTGCTATATAATTCCGGCTTTTTCTGTACATTCCACGTGCTGTGGTAAACCACATCGCTCCGGTGGAAACTATTTAGTGAGATTCCATCCTCTTATTCAGTGTTAATTAATTACTCTAGAGATTCAGGTGTACTTATCATTTACTAAAATAATGCTCTTCGTCAAAGCATTTTTTAATACGTAAATCACATTTACGTATTCTGTGTAATCCTTAGAACTTTTGAGGCATTTTTGTTTATTTATTTCTGTACTTCAGCAATTTAGCCTCCGTTGGAAAGGAAGATACTCCATGTCTTTAATGAGTCGTATTTAAAATATTTCAGCTGCTTTATAATCTGGTTGAATTTTCCTGCTAATAAATTGAAAGGAAATCAAAATAAAATAATTAAAATCGTAATAAGGCTTAATTTTTACAAACAAGGGACCCCATGTAACACTGCAAACTTTATAGTTTAGCTGCTGGAAATACCAAAAGTTTAGGGCTGTTTCGCAACTTTATCGAGAAAATTCACGGATGTTAACAAAAAAGGAATATCAAGATAAGAGCTGGTATTCAAAATAATTTTTATGGTTTGTATATTAATTGACTGACTCAAATCAGAGAATGACTGACCACTTCTGCTGTGCATACTACCCGTGTAGAAAATAATAATGTGTTATTAAATTACACTCTTATGCCATAGTCCTAATTGTTTTAAACCATTTGCATCATTCATTGTTCACTTTGGCATTGTGATTAAAACACGACTTTCTCAGTTAAAGCAAGGCTTTTACTTTTTTAAATTATTTAAGCCTTATTCTGCTCGTCCTCATGGGCCACTTGCCTGCCCGAGGATGTTATCAAACAGAATAAAGGGGAGTGTCAATACAGTACAAGGTCGATGGTACTGATAAAAAAGGGGAGTGTCAATACAGTACAAGGTCAATGGTACTGATAAAAAATTGCTTCGGTCCCAGATAGGATTTGAACCTGCGCTATCTTTAACTCAGACCAAAAGTCCAACGTCTTGGACCGCTCGGCCATCGGCACTGTACTTACTTTATTAGTATTATATAATTGAAGTAACAAACAACTATAAGTATTGAATATTATACTTGATAACTGAATATAAGATATTTCTTTGTAATTATTTTAAATTCAGTTTTCAAGTATTCAACTAATCGAAAACGTTATTGGAAGAAATGAAAGAAAGAAATCGAGTGATCAAAAGAAAAATTAGAACAGACAAGCACTATCAAAAGGTTTCTTCATCAATGTCATTCCTACCAAAGTACCTCCCTTATGAATAGACAAGTCGATTCTTTGGTTACTCAACACAGCAACTTTACTTATCACCCGTCAATGATAACAGGTCCTTGACTCTCACATATGCGTCAATTTTAGAATCGTTCTCCTCAAAGTCAAACGTTATCTATTATAAAAAATATCTAATCTCTCTGTGATTACTTCATATTCTCCAAAAATAACAATATTACTCTGATAGCGGGAAAAGGCAATACTGATAAGAACTACACTTTCCACAACTACTCATATTTAAATTGGATCATAACAACGTATCTCAACGATATGCAGAATTACATAAATATAATTGCATGCTTACGTAAGGATTGATATTTCAATACAGTTAACGACCCAGTCATCTTAATATAGAAATAAATATAGAAATGTTTGATTTATTTTTGTAAAAAATTATACAAATTTCTGAATTTCACAATGACAATGTAATATTTGCACAATGAAATATTTCTTTAAAATATTTCATCATATTTTGGATAAAACGACGTAAAGTATGATCAATTAGCATAAACCCTAAAATAAGTAAAAGTTTTAAAAACTTTACAAAAATATATTTTAATAACAGAAGTACGAATAACCTTTTTAATACAAGACTCATTTATATTTAAATAGCAGATAGCGTCCACAAAAAGTCTGGTGTAGAAATCATGTTGAAAAAATGTTTTTAATTCTTAAAGTTAAATGATAGAAGAGAATTATGAAAAAGAATAATGTTTACCTTTGTGGTTATGTGTTACGTTTTTTGCTATCGTTGTATGGATATTATGCATATGTGCTACAACATATGTCTATTATCTAATTGTCTGCTTATAACTCTAATTTATAACTTAAAAATATGTATACCCTTATGTTTAGTTAGTTCTAAAAGATTTATGGTAGGTGTCTGATTTTAAACATGCGATTATTAAAAATCTTTAGTCGTTTTGTAGTTTAACCCTTAATATTTTTGCATTTCCGTTTACTCATAAAAAATTACAACTAAATATAGAAATAAAAAAATACTCTTACATGTACATTAATAAGTTTTAAGTGTAAGACGTTTTGAATTTTGCGATGTATCTAGGAACAATAGGAAGGATATAAAATGTAGTATTGGTCTTATGGTTTTAGAACTCAAGGTCGTTCACTATACATGTCTAAAGAAATAGGCCCAAACATTTCCATGTTGAAAGACTCTCTTAGAACCAGGTCCAAACAATGCACTCACTTGAATCAGAGATATGTAATCTGGACTGCACTGTGACCTGATAACCTTGAGGTAGCTTACTATCTCTGTTCTGTAGTACTATCATGTCACAACAGTATGCTCAACGCGCTTAGTAAAGGTTACTCCATTATTATGTTATAGTGCAGATTACAAAACCGTTATGTAATGGTGATAAAAAGTCCAGACGATGCTCAAATATAATGAGCAAACTGGAAACAAAATGTTACCTAATTTGTAACTGAGACTGTTTGTGTCAAAAGGATAAGGTAAACATCTTTATATCTCTTTCCTGCAAAGCTATAAGATATACATGAAATGAAAAGAAATAATTTAGGTAAACCTAGAGAGTGATTGGTCATAATTAAATGTAATCGAAATTCATTAACCAAATTTTGTTCAATATGTTGACTTGAGACTTGTCTCTTTATATTCCAACACACATGTTTATTTATTTCCACTTAAAACCAATTTAAATCCACTCGACTAATTTAGCTATCTAGCTATAGCTTTACCTGTACAGTTGGAAAAGTAGAACATGTTATTACCTGTATCAAAATACTGTATAAATAAACAGTCTTTTTCAAATTGTAATCATTGTATTGTTCCATTTTCGCTTGGAGACACCGATTGTATCTCTATTGTCACAAACGCAGTATTTATATCTGTATTTCCTATATTTAATTATGTAAGACAATGAAAACAGGAAAATTGTTTAGTTTTTATGGTGTAAAAAATTAAAAAAAATCCTTAAAATATAGTTTAAAACATACTTACAAAGTTATTATCCTTAAAATTATTGGTGTAAGCTTAAAAAATAGACCATTTAAATATTATTGCGTTTATTTTTTATTGAAGTGAACAAAAATCATGATAAACTTCAAAGAGAATTATATTATGAATTTTCATTAAAGTGTTTTGGATTTTCAGAGGTAAAATGTAAAATGAATTTACAAATAGTTTTAAAATAGTTTATTATGGTGCTAAATTTGTCATAATTAGTACATAGATTAGGAAAAATATTAAATTCTATAATTTGTTCATATTTCATGTAAAAAAATACTTAAATAACACTAGTATAATCATTCATTTTGCTATTTACAAATTTACTGTTAATAAAGTATGCATAATACCTAAGATTCCCTTCAATTTATTTCGAATAAATTATTACAAAATATCACTGTTTATTATTGTAATACATTCTATATTTTGTCACAAAACACCTTATTTAATGTATAATTTACATATGCTTTCAAAAATACCTTGGGCCCCTAGATGTAACAAAACGGATTCAAGATAAGGTGAAGATTCTTTGAATGCTTGTATCAAAATGCCATAGTATTTTTGAGGTTCCTTGTCACAAAACTCAAAAAAAGTTCCTAATGGCAAATGTTGTTTTTACTTGGCCATAAGGAAGGAAGAAACAAACAACGAACAATGCCCAAGGACTAAAGATCTCGAGTTGCTTCTTCAGTTGAGAGAATGTCAACGTTGTAGAACTACTGAGATCTGACAAAATTCCATTGAGGGTATCAGCATATATATGACAAAGTTCATCCAGACGATATTCTCTAACGTCATAGTTGGCACTCCTCCAAATGAAGGCGATGATGTCAATTACTGCCGGCGAGAAACGAGTACATTTGGAAGTCCAAAATTTTCACTGATTTTACATTACCTAATTCATCATACTTAAACATCAAGTTTGTCGGCCAAATATCGTACTGAATAAGGCACTGTAGTGAATCATTTGAATCATCAGAACTCATCAACAGGTCCCATATAATATTTGAAACTTTATCTAGAACTTTAACTATTTCCTCGTGTTTGTGTAACCCTCCCACTAAGTGAGCGAGACTCTTAGCTCCAATTATAGCTATTGTAGAAATCCTCTGCTTGAGAAGCACGTCATCATTAGTAAACTTGTTGCTACTACTGGCTTTGAAATTATCAAAATATTCTGGTTCTCTTTCATTTACATCAATAATTGTGGCTTGTAACTTTGCTACGGATTGAATGTACAGCTTGCAATGCTTAAATTCTAACAGAGCCATACTTTTGGAAACTTTAAATCCTAAGCTGTTTAAATCCTCCATTACAATCACTGACTTACTACCGCATTCGAAAGTCCTTGGTGTATCTAAACTTTGTAAAGTGGATAGTTTAGGCACGATATTGTAATAAAAGTACTGTTCTTTGCATCCCTCTTCCTCTAGCATTTCTGTGTAAGATCCTTGAAGTGGCGCTTTTACAATAAGACTAGTGGATTCCACATCTTCATTTTGATTTCTTTTATACTCACATTGTACTCTGACAAGGCAACTGATGAAGTCAAGGTCTTCCGAAATTAAACGCTCTGCTTTGAAGTTAGTAACGATAGTAGAATATCCGAATTAACCTTTTAGACAGGGTGTCAGGAAATGTTTTATCAATGAATTCCGTAATAGTAACTGCCATTTTCTGTAAAATAAAGCATAATATTAAAATTACTTAAATAGTTTAGCCCTATAGAATTTTATACAGTTTATAGCTAAAGTTATATAAATCATGAAACTATCCTTTATAAACACATTATTTAGTGGATAAAAAGCAAGGAAACTTTAAATTTTATTTATTTAAACTAATTCTATATTCCAACGGTTTTTATAATAAATATAGCAAATGATTTCAATATCCTTTAGAATATGGATTTCAAGTCTTTACTACCAAAAGTCTCCCCTGTTCGATAAAATTAACAATAATTACAATTTTTTCTACGTACTGTCACGCCTCCTGCTCAGCTGGGGCGAAGGGGGTGTTACTCAGGAACCAAACGCAGCTCAGATTACAGCAACTTTATTTAAACGACAACAACAACACTTCCGAACCCACGGACACCACGCGTCACGACCATCACTACGCTAAGCCCTACACTAGATCGGCCCTCAGGGAGCTCGGACGTCCGCTCACGCCGGAGTCCTCTCACGTACACACCGCCTCGGGCGCTCACCTTGCTGACCTCCCCCTCCAGTACTTCCAGACGGCGGGAACATGGGCCCCGACGTCACACACCCCCAGCCAAATTAAGGGTGGTTGTTGGGGTGGATGCCCTCTAGGAGTTCGTCTTCTTCATTCTTCCAGGCCCTGGCAGCTGGTCCCTTGGTTGTGTTCAGCTGGGCGGCTGGGTCACGTGCACAAGTTACCATGGCGTCTACCCTCACGTTTCGCCGCGTATTGCTAATAGTGTAGCTAGCGGTCGGGGTTCTCAAACAGTCAATAGTTGTCTTTAGATGTGGAGGAAACACATGGGGAACAACGACACTGCGGCAGCCACTTCTCAGGGACAGTCATTTACACTGGCACATAAAGTCTTTGGCGTTGGGACGGCCCGATCACACATAAAGTCTCTGAAGTAGGGACGGCCCGATCACGAGCCTCAGTCGTTCGCTCCCATCGGTAACCGCTTCACTAATACATTTCCAGGGAAAGTTTATTAATTTTAATGATATTCCAGCAACAGGCAATGAATCGTTCCTCACAAAGGTTTGCCTTCTACAAAAACATGTTGTCCTACGAGAGCCTATCTACCTACTCTAGTTAGCAATGTTTGCTATTGGTGTAATCGCATTTATTTGACAGAAACATTAGTTCATAGAAACTTACTCTTAAATACCCGCGGTGGTGTCCATTCCCTTATATTATACATCTATCCTTACGTGTAGGTATATTCGACATTTTATATTAAAAATACATTAATCAACTTTACATGTCTTTATAATTACTTGAAGCGAGAAATTATAATTGTATATGAATAAATGAGTTCATGACATATTCCGGAACCATTCAGCTGTTCTGTGCGAGTCATACAAAACAAAATATATTAATCCTCTATATTGCCCTTTCTTATGATCTAGTACAATGACGATATTCCAATTCAAACATGATAATATTAGAACATGATAATATTATTAGAACTATTTACCAAATTACTAACTAGTACATTAATCCTTATTATCTACCCATACTATAACTTACTATTGCAAAAACACTTTTTTTTGTTATAGATAATAACCTTACAAAGTGGATATTATTATAGGGACCCAAACTAAATAATTGTAATTATAAGTCCACGACAAGGCTATTCTGGATATTTGACATCTTCCTACTCATTAACATAGACAAGTGAAACAAACTATAGTAGGACATTATAAGCGTAACCATGTACTACAGGATACAGATATTTTACAGTGCAAGAGGTGGTACAAAGTTTTGTAACTGAAGTTGTGCACAGCGGCATTGTCTACGTGACAAAAGTAGCTGTGGTCAGCAGTAGCCGTCCGGCCTCTCTGGTCACCTGACCTCTCGGGTCACCGGCCTGGCTCTGAGCTACTGGACTTCCCACCGGTGCTCTAAGACTTAGAATGAAATGACTTCGTTTTTCAACAAAGCTCTTATCTCTTAAATTTTATTCTTTACATACATCTAACTACCTTTTAACATAACTACCTCAATACCACACAAGAATATGTTAATAGCTAACTATACCCGAACAACTTATAAGTTACTTTGTATGCATTGACAAGTTAATACTTGATTATTTTTATTCCCCAAATTACAAACAAATTGCAAA
This sequence comes from Homalodisca vitripennis, assembly GCF_021130785.1. Lineage (NCBI taxonomy): Eukaryota > Metazoa > Arthropoda > Insecta > Hemiptera > Cicadellidae > Homalodisca > Homalodisca vitripennis. The sequence continues at coordinate 77,468,822 of NC_060214.1, read as the reverse complement.
AGTAATTACTTAGTTCTTAACATTGGTTAGCATAACCATATACAACATTTGGTTTCGTATACGGTGTTACAATCTTAGAAACTAACTTGTCAACGCTTAATTTATTCATAATTACGTTAATGACAACTGGAAGAACAACATAAATTATTATTAAATGTTTTACATCATTATATTTTACTAACAAATTATTATGTCATTGCGACGTACCAATCCTCCTAAACATTAAGTCTTAACCTAATCTAGGAATTCTAAAGCTATTTCAAGGGTCCCCTGTATTTACAGAATAATTATGAGTTTACAATTTAATTATTATTAGTCAAAATCAACTTCTAACCATTCCACGCTGATATTGGCGTATGTATACGTACCGCTGAAAACAGATCATGTATTTCACCTAGTCAATCATAATAAACAGTTTTGAAATATAAACTCTTATATTAGCTAATACTCATATTCACTCACATTCACTCTGAGTGGCCACTCGGTTTTTTTTTCATTCAAACTTTCACACTCCCCATATTTTCATTCACATACTGGACTTACATGTTTACGAATTCATGATAACAATAATCTCCTGAAATAATATATCTTATACCTTTTATTAATCATACACTATAACGTTCACAGTTATACAGTTTACCTCGAAGTTTACCTATGGTTACAACGATTACCTGGTATCCTTTATACCTGATCACGAACTTGGTCCCACCATTCAAGAGTGATTCTCAGCTCCTTTCCATCGACCTCCGTGATAGGTAAGTTCTTTGGCAAGCCATCGTCTCTGACGTCACGTTTGGCGGTCATCGCTATGTCGTCGCCTTTTCGTCTCGATACCTTGGATCTCCAGTTTACCCATAATCCCACGACGTACCGACAACCAATCAGAACCAATATTATTATAATGCCACAAAATAAATCCACAATAAATTGTTCCTGATTCGGGGAGAATATTTCATTTTCTGCTCTCACAAATGCTCCTATACCTAAGCCTACTAGATGGGGATTTCTCACAACAATTATGGTTAGTAAACAAAAATAAATGGAGTGCAGCACGGCTGACAGTGATGTATACATGTCCCTCTCCACTGACAAAACCTTAAGCGTCGGGCTCTCTAACTTTCTATGTTCTGAAAAAGATAAATTCCAGTGCGGCAGCTGACTAGGCCATTCGTTGTCTAAGCATTCGTCTAGTGTCTCGAAAGTGCTGGAAACATGATTAATTTTAGAGGTGATTTTCAAAGTTTTTAATTTTGACCACGAAGCTGGAAGTATGTGTGCCACAGCTAACTTATCCGCTTCCTGCCTACACGGATAGCTTTCTGAAACCAAAATGTGGGAGTCAGCGACTAAGCTACAATCACACGGCACTCTCACGTGTAGTGCACCCAGGCTCTTACGCTCTGTTATCTTAACTGTAGTGTTCGAAGTGTATCTGCACACAAACTCTAAATGCTCAACAATATGGGTTAGTACATAGGTGAAGTCGTCTATCTGGGTGATAAGTGGCACGTCACCTGACACACATGAAAATACACATAGTGAGCTCAGCTCTTGTATGGTCGCACCCATAAATGTTTTTCTATGGCAACGTGATCCGGACACAGCATCACCGGCGTATCTAGGGACATAGCATAGTGGATTAATATTCGGCTGACAGTGCTGCAAGGCTGCTCCCTGTATCACTACCATACTGTCTTCACTGTTAACCAAAAATGACGTTTCCTGCTTAATGGTACAAGTCTGGTTATTCCACGCAAAAGGTATTATTATAGGGGTATACAATCTCCATTGGGACGTAAGTTTCTTGATTGGAATCTGCAAATTTATTAATATTGAGTTACCAGTAATTACACAATCAGCTATTTCTAACTTAAGGTATTTAGACACTTCCTCCACTGGTATCGCTAGGTCATAGCTGTCCGCTTTTAATGCAACTGTTAATTTTGTTAAATCCTCTCTTAGCTTATCTACAGTTATTATAGAATTCGGGATCTTCCCCTCTCGACATTGACTCAATATCTCTAGGCGTGTAACAAGTTGTAACAATTGTAACTGACGTACTGTATGGTGCGCGCTCACCTGTAACAAACTAAAACTCTTGTGATCATTTCTCTGTTCGTTTGTGAATTCCTGCTTCTGAAATCGATCGATTAACTTGGTTATGTTAACGCCAACATCCACGACACGTGCGAAGGTCCTCTCTACTTCTGCACTGTAATTCTTCATACCTAAATTGACATTCTCTATTTCTGAAAAGGCTTCAGTTACTTGCTCACTTAAGCTATTTTCAAATTTTGACATTAAATATTGATTAGTGAATAAAGGTTTTAACTGTCGTTTAGTCGTTACTCCACAGCGCCAATGGGCGAAATCTCCTATCACACTTAAACTCCTCTGGACTCTAGCAGACATGCTATTAGACTTTACATATACATCGGATTTCCCACTGAGGCTCGAGTTCAGCCATTTCACTTGCTGTCCTATTCTTTTATCGGCCTGAAGAATCCATGCGAACAACATACATTGGGGATCATTTAATACTCTGTTACAAAAACCATTATTCTGTGGCAGTGACAAATGAGCCATATCGACCTCTGGCAACACACTTTGATACACTAGAGGAACTGATGACTCGTACATCACCATCTCGGGTATCTCTTTCCAGTACACCCCTGTAGTTACAGATATCGGCACTCTGGTGTCGCTGTGCATCCCGGTAACTGCGACTGCAAACAAAATACACTTACACGTAACTAGATACATCACCGCTATCTGGTATTCCATAGCCGCTCACCTCGTTCCTGTCTCTGTCAGGGCTTAGGTACACACACAAGTAACACAATTAAACAAGAAATAAAATGTCAAACACTGTACGATAAATAGCAATTATTTGAAAATTATTAAATCAGTTCTGAGAATAAACGTACATGAATATATATCATGAACCACGATTATGGGACTCAAGTTGTCTTCAGTTCACTTATGTCCACGCGACACCGACACTAACCGAACTAATTGTCCTCAGCAAGGTCGTCACACTCTCCCCTTCCGTTCGAACTTTGATCTTGCTGACGGCACGTTCATAGTTCATTCACCAGCTATTTATTGTCGAGAAGCACACCGTCATGAGTTCCTCATTTCGTGCACTAATCTTAAGGTTTTACTACCACTCACTACAATTCACAATAAATTGGAAAGTCCAAAAATTGAACATGGTCCTACATTAATAATTATTAATCTACCTTTTACTAAATATTATTTACAACTACTTTTAGTCCATTTTTTTTTTTTTTTTTTGTTTACCATAACCCTCTCACAGTGTCCTAGGGTAGTACCCGCTTTCAGCCGACTAACGTGAATTGTGTCCTGGAACGGAGGCTTCTTTCCTTTGGTGACTAGTATCACGTAGTTCACGTCCGATAGCTTAGCCTCGACCTGGTATGGTCCATACCATCTGTGTAGCAGCTTAGTCGATCTACCCTTCTTACGGATGGGAGTCCACACCATTACTTGTTCCCCTGGTTCAAATTCCACATGTCGATGGGTCCTATCAAACCTCTGTTTCTGCTTCTTCTGTGTACCGCTGACTATCTTCTGTACGTCTTCACGGCACTTCTGAACTCTCTCCAGCACTCCACAAACAATTCCTCGACTTGTGGGTCCTCTGACGCATGTTGGCGTAGGGACACGTCTATGGGGTGTCGTGCTTCTCGACCATACATAAGGAAAAAGGGTGTGTGTCGAGTTGTCTCTTGTACAGATGTGTTATAGCTAAAGCAAGTAAGGCTTACATACAAATCCCAGTCTCTCTGGTTAGTGCTGACATAATTCGACAGCATTTGGGCCAAAGTACCGTTAAAATGTTCTGTCAGTCCATTACACATGGGGTGGTAGGCAGTTGTAAATACTGGTCGTATTCCCAATCCTTTTAACAATTCTTTCACCAAGGAGGGTGTGAAATTCGTCCCTCTATCTGACAATATCTTCTTTGGGCATCCGAAACTTACAGATTATCCTGTTTACTAGGAACTTCGCTGTTGTTTCAGCAGTCGTGGTTCTCGTTGCCTCGGCCTCTGCCCACTTTGTGGCGTAGTCTACTGCTACTATTATATACACATTCCCTTTCGCTGACCTCGGAAACGGTCCCAAGAAGTCCACTCCTATGGTGTCTAATGGCTGTCCCACGGGAATAGGTTGTAAGAGCCCTGCGGCTGCTCGTTTGGGTGTCTTGCGACTCTGGCAGTCCGGGCACGTTTTTACGTATCGTTCAACTTCCTTAACCATATTTGGCCAGTAGTATCTGCTTTTTATTTTTGAAGAATGTTTTTACTGAACCCCAGATGGCCCGCCAGATAACGGACTGTCATGACATTCAAATATCACCTCATCTCTGATACTTTTTGGGATCACTAGTAACTTCTTGTGACCTACATGTGCGACATTCTTCTTATATAGTAACCCGTCTTCAACCATAAAGCTCTTAGCCAACCGTCGATCTGCGCTAGCTGCTCCGTCGGGGTCTTGAACTGCTTCTATTATCCTCTTGCAATCGGGATCTTCTCTCTGTAGACTGGTGAGATCTTTCAGGTTAATTGCTAACATTGGGATATCATTGGTCTTGTCCTGATCCTCCGGATCGTCTACCCCTCCGTGATTCCTTGATAGACAGTCTGGTACCACGTGCAATCTCCCTTGCTTGTGTTTAATCTTGTAGTCAAATTCCATAAGTTTGAGAGCCCAACGGCCCAGTCTGCCCGATAGGTCTCTGTTCTTGTCTAACCAACATAGCGCGTGGTGGTCCACCACTATAGTAAACTTTCGGCCCCACAAGAACTGCCTAAAATGTTGCGCCGCCCAGACCACAGCGATGCACTCTTTCTCAGTTGTAGTGTATTTCTTCTCGGCGTCCGATAACCTTCGCGAACCATACGCTACTGGAAGCACTGTCTCTCCATCCTTTTGCATAAGGGCTGCGCCTACTCCTTGGTCACTCGCATCAGTGTGCAACTCAATGGGCAACTCTGGGTCAAAATGTCTCAGAATTGGAGCTGATGTCAGGCGCTCCTTCAGATCTACAAAGGCTGCCTCCTGTTCAGGACCCCAATGGAATCTTACATCCTTCCTGGTAAGATGGACTAAAGGACCAACTACCTTAGAGAAATTCGGCACAAAAGATCTGTAATAATTACACATACCAATAAAGGATCGCAGAGCTCTTAGTCGTCTTGGAGCCTCAAAGTCTTTTACTACTTGTATCTTGTCAGGGTTGGGACTTATACCTTGGGCATTTACCGTATGTCCTAAGATCTTGACTTCGCTATACCTGAACGAACATTTGGTTGGATTAAGAGTCATAGAGGCTGATCTAAGCCTTTCCAAGACCTGCCTTAATCTGCTCAGCATGTCATCATATGCTGGTGCCATGACCAATACGTCATCAAGGTAAACCAGACAGCTCCCCCATTTCAACCCTGCTAGTACCTGGTCCATACATCTCTGGAACACCGCTGGGCTAGTCTTGAGTCCAAAGTGGGTACATTCCCACTCCCAAAGGCCGTCTGCCGTTATAAAAGCAGTTTTGTGCTTATCCTCCTCCTTAATTGGTATTTGCCAATAACCAGAGTTCAGGTCGAGGGTGCAGAACCATTGACATCCGTTCAAGTATGTCAATATATCTCCAATTAATGGTAAGGGATACGCTAGATCTTGGATACATAGGTTCAATTTACGGTAATCTACACAGAACCTCCATGTGTCGTTCTTCTTCTTTACGAGTACAACTGGGGATGCGTAAGCGCTATTACTTTTCCGGATGACTCCTTTCGTTAGCATTTCATCCACCTGCTCCCTGATAATCTCTCGCTCACGATGCGACACCCTATAGGGAGGTTGATGCACTGGGGTATCGTCAGTGAGCGGAATGGCCAGTTCACACACGTTTGTTCGTCCTATTTGAGATTTCTTCCAGGCAAAGCGGTCTCTAAACTCTGTCAGCAGTTTTAAGTAGGGCTTTTCTTTTCTCTGGGGATAATTGCGGATTAATATCTATGTTCGCCTCCTCAAGCTCGCTCTTTTCTTGTCTTGCTCCCTCGACTTCGCTGGTCGGTTCTTCTCGCAGTTCACAGATTTCATATACCTCCGCTAACACTTCGCCTCTTTGTAGGCACCTTTTATTATCTGCCAGATTCATCGCCAATACTTGGTTTAGGTGGCTCGGCGTGAGTCAATCCGTAGGGCAATAGAACAGATTTTTCTCTAAAAATTCCTTCCTTTGGTTCCATAACTCCTAAAGTGGGCAACAAACCTTCGTACTTAATTTTCAGGAGTCTCTGACTTCTTGGAGGGAGTTCAGTAGAATCATCACATATTACTCTCGCCTGTATCTGTTGTCTTTCTTCAAACTGTATGTGCTTCAACCACGAGGGGTCTGGAGGTGGACGCAAATACTTGGCGTCCTTTTTTCCGCGCTGAGGAAATCTACTGAGATTTTTCTTCCGTTGGCGATTATAAATTGGGCTCTTCTCCTCGAGAAATCTATTGTTGTACCAAACTTCAGGTGGAAATCGTTACCCAGGATACAACAGTCACCCACTCCTTTGGCCACAAACACTGGGAACAATATCACACAGTGGCTGATTTCTAAGATAATTTCTATTCTACCCAAAATCTGTACCGGCTCATCGGTGGCTGTCTTAACATTCATTCCTTGTACTGCTTTAATCCTGTCTCTCACGTTGGCTACCAGATTCTCATCAACACAACTCACACAGGCCCCAGTATCTAATATTATTGGCATTGTCCTCTGATTTAATTTTCCTTTTATTTCCAATACTCCCACGGTTCTAACAGTACTGGCCTCGGGACGAGGGAATTCCTTGGGTATAGCGTGGGTACAATCTCCACGGCGATACTCATGGCGTGGATTACGGTTGTATCTCCTCCATGTGTCATACCATTCTCGGCGCTCATGTTCTTGGCACAAGACGCTCATCCTCTGTTGTCGGGAGCTCATTCTAGCGGAACCACTCGCTCCCTGATTTAGTGGTTCCCTCTGTCGTTTCCCTGATTTCCTGAGCGACAGGCAACAGCATAATGACCGGGTCTATTGCACTGGTAGCATATCACTCGACCGTCACTAGTTCTTCCACGATTCGAGGTGGAGTAGGCTCCTCTTGCTCTCCCTCGGTTCCACCTTCCATACTGTTCACCATCTTGTGCTCTTCTTTCCCTCGGAACTTCGAACTGAACCCTTGGCTGTTGCTTATTGTTCTCAGTCATGCGGCCTCGTGTATCTCGATTCTTCTCCTGCTGTTCTAGAAGACGCATGCTTAACTTGGCAAATTCAGATGTTAAGTTTTCTAGTTTGCTTTCTAGCTCCTGTGTTCTTTCCGTCTTGGATGGCTGACTGGCGTTCCCTGTAGTTGTCGCCTTTGATGAGACTTCCCCCAGTAGGTGGTCTACCCGCTGTCCAGCCATGAAACGTGCGGTCTGGATCTTCCTTACGTTAGCCAGTAGGCTTTCTAGAGTGTCATTGGTCATCACCATCACTTTCTCCAATAGAGATGGCCTTAATCCTCTTAAAACATGTTTGATCTTAGTTCTCTCGTTCATTTCGGGGTCCACTTTTGAACATAAATTTAACACATCTTGTACATACGATTCTACGGGCTCCTCCTCCCCTTGCATCCGCATCCGCAGTCGGAACTCCATCTGTTCATCCCAAGCGATTGCTTGAAAAGTATCCTTCATTCCATTCTTTACCCGCTCCCAGGTGATATTGGCTCCTAAAGATTGCTCTAGGTTCTCGTACCATTTCAGAGCTGCCCCTTCCAGGTAACAGGGGAGAATAACCAACATCTTATCCTCGTTCCAGCCATTGGCCTTTGCCACTCTCCCAAATTGGGCTAGATACTCCTCCACGTTGTCCTCCATTCCGCCCCTGAACTTTCCTGGAGTAATAACAGGCCCGCTGGCTTCAGCCATAGCTTCTACTTCCTCTTCACCGTCAGGACCACTACCAGGTAGGGGAATTAAATCGACTTCAGCTACGGTTCTTACTTCCTCAAGATGTCTTTGGGGTTGTCCTGGGTCTTCGGGAACCTCACTAACTGATGTCAGCCTTGACTGACTTCTTGTTTTTACACTAAACTTGATGTTTGGGGACGACATACGATTGCTCCACCCTATTACAAATTAAGATTTAAATAAAAACCAAATCAGAACAAAATTAAATCAAAACAAAATCACAATCACGATCCAAATCAAATCAACAATTTAAATATACATATTCCCCTGAACACAAGGGTTATTCAAAACACCACAACATTTCAATGCCGCGACAGTCGTCGTACCAATTGGGTTTGACCTGGCCTACCCATGGACAAGCTCTCTTTTTTTTAACTAATTTATAAAAACAAAAACTATTTCTCAAAATTATTCTATTCACCAATAAAAAGAAACAGCTTTGTTTACATCACGGGTAGGTTGCCTCCCTTACCGGTACCTTGGTTCGACGCACTGTGGCTGCTAAATAGGCTACTCTTACAACAACTACAAAATTATGTTCGGCTTACAAGCTACGAGAAAACAAATAAAATTATTTACTCCAAATTACACTTTGCTTTCAAAAGGTAACTACAATTATTTGGATCAAAAACTAACTTTCTCTCTTGTTCTTTTAATCTACATTTTTTTCAACTTAATCAATTTACTTAAAAAAACAATCCGAATTTTAAAAAAGAAATATTTACTATTATATTATATTACTATTAAATATTATATTACTAACCTGGGATCGTTAATCCATCTTTGGTTCTGGATCACCTCAGGATACCCGGCTGCCTCCACCAATTTGTCACGCCTCCTGCTCAGCTGGGGCGAAGGGGGTGTACTCAGGAACCAAACGCAGCTCAGATTACAGCAACTTTATTTAAACGACAACAACAACACTTCCGAACCCACGGACACCACGCGTCACGACCATCACTACGCTAAGCCCTACACTAGATCGGCCCTCAGGGAGCTCGGACGTCCGCTCACGGCCGGAGTCCTCTCACGTACACACACCACCACCTCGGGCGCTCACCTTGCTGACCTCCCCCTCCAGTACTTCCAGACGGCGGGAAACATGGGCCCCGACGTCACAGTACTATATATCTTACAGAACTTTACTTACCTATTATAGAAATAGGATCGTACTTTTATAAGGTAAAATAGCTTTATTCAAAACATTTTTAATAGCATCATTAACAAGGCATGTGAAATCCGCTGTGTTTCTTGAAATGAACTTCTTTGTCATTTTTATTAAATGAAAAACATACAAGAAATTCGCAATATCTCTTTTTAATCTTAGTTTTTTCGAGCCTACGCGGCTTGGATTATGGATAATATCTATGATTATTCACGTTTGCTGAAGTTAGACACAATTAAACTTGGGCTAATGTAATATTTCTCACGAAATTAATAATTCAATAGTTTCAAAAGGAAAGAAAACACGAGAAGAATGTTAACGGAAATATACCAAGCATAACATTTAACAGTGAGATACAAGCATAAAAATTGATGAATGAATCTCACAATGACAAGAATTAATATACGAAATAAAGTTTTACTTTTTCTTGTATATATCCAGAGTGCATCAGACCACTCATGTGGTATTTCCCATCAGACAAACGGTTATATCTAAGTGTTTGCTTTATTATATTACCGCACCAAAACGATCATAAGTTATGTTTTCAAAATATATTCTTAAATTTTAAGTTAGGAGTTTTACTTGAATTGAGGATCCAAAAAATAAAGGATCGTATGTTAAATTCTCATTAACTGGATTTTAAACATGGATAAAATTGTTCTTTATTAGAATTTAGTATTTTTGTACTGAGTATTTGTAGGCAAACATTTTTAAAATATCTCTATTTACTTCAAATAGTGAATAAACAATTTTAAATCTTTTTTCCAATTTCTGTAATAACCTAATAGTTTTGTCGAAATATGAAAATACGTAAATATTGCTCACAGACCAGATTTTGTAATAATACCAGGAAATTTGTTGAACTACCTCTTCCAGTCCATCTCCCGGTGTACACTGGGACTTAATCCAATTAGAGTATATTCGGATGTCACCAATTAAATCCGAGTAGGAAAGTAGAGTATGGGAATTGGACTTTGCTTGGTATAAAAATCCTGCATATTGAGTTCTATATATTTTTTATATCGCACAACCTCTTTGTTTGATGGAATTTCTGAAATGGTGTCTTAAATGTTAGTTATACCGTAACCACCCAAATCCTTCAGCCACTTCAGCTCATTTCACTCATATTGTCAGTCACTAGTCGCTCGTTACTAAAGGCCCGTAACGTAGCCGATAACTAATTGGGTAAGCAATATTTCTTTCCGGTGTGAACCCTAAGCCTGGATATTATTACTTATTTTAGTCCGATCTGAAGAGGCAAGAACGTAAACTTTTAAATTAATAGCAAATTATTTAAGTATAAAATGTGTTAGTAACATTAGCACAGGATATATTGAACGTTTTAGCCCTTTTTATTTATAATGAATTGAACCCATTTATAATATCGGAAATAGCAGTTTTGTCATAAGTAGGTAGATTTATATGTGTAACTATTTGAATGAATTTTGACAACCATACCAAGATATAGGTAAATCCTACCACATTTCCTTGTTTTTTTTTCTGCACTGATAAACATTTGAATTTACTTCTTATTCCTTTATTACTAAACATGTGAGTGAGAATGGACGCTTCCAGAACTTTCCTTTAGTATGTTTCCTGTAGTTTCCCTACAAAATCTTGTGTGTGCTGGTTTACCAACTATTACCAATTTTACTAAACTTTTACGTTAAAAACAAAATTTTTAAATGAATTATACCACTTGTATATAAAATTTATAATTAAATTTTACGTAACAATCTTTATGTATACATCTTGAACAGTATATACGTTGAAAACGATAAGAAGTAAATTCAATATAGCATGCATTAAACCGTTTTCAATTGTTTTAAGATAAAATAGTTTTTACTTTTTTTTATCGAAAACTGTGCAAGTCAACGCTATAACTTTTTATATTTATAATTTATTCTGCTTATACTTTCAACGCTGCCCTTCAGTAATGGCCTCTCTCCCACAATATTTGCGAGTAAAAATTAACCTTGAAGAAGGAAATATTGACTATTAAATTCAAAGTTGCAAAGAACTGTGGTTATGTTCTAATACATAATCATTTAAATAACCTTAATAAATAAATAATGAATTGCAAGTAAAAATGAATCGCTGAATGTACTGGCTGAACTCGTTACGCCCATGAAAAACCATAAAAGATAGATACATAGTAATTAAGATTATTTTGTGCCCTAGAAGCTAACTAAGGAGGGAGTTTTCTCTGTGACCTCAGCTTTATATCCCACAGGCTTCTAAAGGCGTAGAAATTCCCCGTAAGAAGTACATTTCAGAAAACTCGTTGTTATTTATTCAACCTATCAAAATGTAATCAACTGCTGTATAAAATATAATAATATAACAACACACTCATATGTTTAGTTAATTTAACTTCAGTTTTTATTTATTCAAGTCTTAAAAGAATAGAATAATTGTAAAGTTTACATCACTTTGCTTTAAAATTTTTCTGTAATCATTTTTTTATCACAGGAGTTATCCATTTAATGAAAAATTCAAAATTGTGTACAAATATTCTGTAAAATGTAAATCTTAGTAAAAGTATGCGGTGCTGGATCAGTAACCTCATGCATAAAAACATGTAATGTTATGTAGATATTAATTTAATATTTAAATTTTGAAATTGATTTTAAAGACTTCTATATAAAATCCACTCTAGTCTTTTAATTGTCCGAAGTAATAATAATTTGGAATAATGACATTTTTAATATTAACTTTTTATTGATTGGGGCAACAAAACAGAATCTGTTTCTAAACTAGACAGAAATCTCAAAGGCAAAGCTAATATACAACTTTTGCTGAATATTTAAAAACTATAATAAAATCTACATTAGGTATTCTTCAGAAGTTGACTTCTTAGTAAGTTCCTTTAATTCTTGATCGTTAGATATTTTAAAATCCTTAGCTTGATTACAGTGGCCAAAAGTAAACACTTTATATAAACGGAGTAGGCATCTCAGACCAGTATATGTATACTTTGTGGATTATTTTGGAATGGGAAGAAAAACGCAAAAGCTAACCTTAGTTTTCTAAAATATAATAAATTTCAATTGGATTTGCTTATCTTCTAAAGGTGTGAAATATTAAGACTAACATAATTTGTATCTAGTTTTATTCCTACTTATATTGCTTAACAAAACAGAACCCCACCATTCATTACATCATTATTTGTGAATGCCTCCAACTTAAGGATTCCTTCTCACTGGCCCAAAATAGCCAGATAATTTTATTACTGAAATCGTCGGAACAGTTAATTCAATGAATTATCATTTAATGTTGGAAACAAGTTTAATTATTTCATGAGGCTATGTAAAACATTTTTTACTCTCTGAAATTAGGGTCCTAAAACATTTTTGTATAAACTTAAATCTAAAATTTAGGGACTATCTTTAAATGACTATCACTTATTTTAGGATTATCTAGAACTAATGTAAAAAGCTACCAGCTGCTGTTGTTAAATATTCGTGCTATAATCGTCCAGATGGTGCTTTGCATAATAGTTTACAACACAAATGCAACATCGTAATACAGATTAAAAGTTTTCATTAAAAAACGTTTATAAATATTTCATATCCCCCTCACCTAACCTGGGTATAGTTTTTTTTTTATATGAGTGTGAATGTAATTGTGAATTTGAACTCATTTTGTAAAATTGTTCACACTTATCTCAAAGATATTGTGAAGGTTAATTACTCTGTTAAGGTACTTCATTACTGCTGAGATAAGTTTTTGCGCGGAGTACTGTTTTGGTGTGAAATAATAAATAATTATTTTACGATTATGTGTACAGTAGTGGAACTATTACTGTTTGAACGTGATATGATATTAAGAGAATTTCATTGGTTACAAATACCTATTTATCAAATGTTATTAATAAAGATATGTTTACCAATAAAATTGTAGAATACTTGCAGATGTTTGTTTTTTTTGTAAACTGTTTGGATTTATTTATTCTTGTATTGGGTTAAATATTCAAATTTTAAAACATTAATTGGCACTAAGTTTCCGACGGTATTTCATATAATTACATTTTATTTATATTGCATTCTAATATCTGTCATAAAATTCATTGGCTTGAATAGTTTAATAATCTATTACTCAATATAACTCATTTGTCAAATTTCAACAGAAAAAAATAAGACTAACAAATAGAACTACAATTCCTTTAAGTTCAATCAATTCTCAGTTCAAAACCGTAACATCTAAAACAAGTGTAAAATCATTTAAAGTTGATGAACAACAAGTTCAACAATGCCACACCTACAAATCCTTTACTTTAAAACATATTATTTAAATCCTCTTCTCAAGTAATAAGTATTATAGTATTTGAACATTATAAAATACTTAATCACCTAGACAAATAACTAACTTAAAAGTGAAGTTAACAAATAATGTGTAACAAAAAGTCAATTTGTTGAGGGGAAAAAAACTTAAAAACCGGATTTTCCAGAAATATATTATTTTAGAAATGTTACAGTGTTGCATTTTGGCAGCGATATGAGGATAATACCTTCACAATCTATAAATAGCGATCGTAACATGCCTTAGTTGGTCTGTAAGATGAAAAAATAATATTTTAATGGTACGCGTAACCTTACTAACAATCAGAGAGAAACAACAAAAATAATAAAGCAGTAAACATATTACCATTACGTATCTAACCTTTGCAGTCTTGATGTTACCAATTTATATTCCAATGTATAATATCATTTACTGCTATTAAAATAACTTGTTATAAACTAAGACGCCACTACGTTAATCATATTATAATAATTGATTGTTATAATTCTTATTACCTTTAATACGTTTCCATTACGATGTGTGATCCAAAAGTTTGATGCATGAAACCGTATATTCTTTTTTTATGCTCTATGATAGACCTAGAATAAGGATGGATAAATGTTATTTTTTCTTATTGGATATTCCCTTATACATTTAATGGGGGATTGTACGTATATAGTATATATAATATATATATATATATATATATATATATATATATATATATATATATATAGTTAATATGTTTTATATAGTAGTATATTATCCAGTTATTTTTTTATTAGTACTGAGTACATTATATTTAATATTTATGCCAATAATTCACAACAGATTTATATTAAGATTTATTATATTGGGGGGGGGGGGGGGTGGGGGGGGGGGGGGGTGGGGGGGGGGGGGGGTGGGGGGGGGGGGGGGTGGGGGGGGGGGGGGGTGGGGGGGGGGGGGGGTGGGATACAAACTTTCTGAATATGTGATTTTTGAATTAATTTTATACATCAGAAGCAATTGCAAATGCACAACTCAAATTAGATTAAATTATTCTTCTCATAGTCCTCAACCAAAGGAAAGCTATTCTTTATATAATATCATCATATTTAAAGTTGGCGACTTGTTGAAAAGTTGCATGAACTCCATATTCTTGTAAACGTATTGTAAAAATATATTACAATCATAAAAAGGTCTTTGTAATAGTTTGAACACCTAATTTAATTATAATCAATTGAGAATTATTATAATATACTTGTAAATATACTTTACTTCATTATAACGCTGAACGATTTAAGGTATTATCAAGTGACCTGTTAAAATATTATCAAGTACTCCTGTTATAAATATTCAAATGTATAGTTGTGCAAACTCCCTAATGAGTACTTGGAGTCATAGTATTAAAAATATCTTTACAGCTACTTAGATATCCGTACCTATATTTATACCTTTTTAATGTCAATGTAAGGTAGAATACAATTATCTGTAGATACACTTGTTTATTTCCCTTCCGTACTTTACGTATAATCATCCTTTCTTCACTTTACAGTTCCGGAGATATCCGTATCTATACTATCCCTTCATAATGTCAATGTCAGGTAGAACATGCCTGACACCCTGTAGACACGATTCTATTGTTCCTGTTTTACTTAAATTTTAATCATCCTTTCTTCTCTTTACAGCTTCGTAGATGTTCGTATCTCTATGTATCCCCTTTTTAATATCAGAGTGAGGTAGAGTAGGCCTGACCTCTTTTGTTCCATTCCCTACTTTACTTATAATCACCCCTCTTCTCTTATCTGCTACGCAGATATCCCAACAATAAAGTATAATAAACTAACTTAACAATATTATTTATGACAAGGTTGGTTGTACTAAGTTTTTAGTAACTTTAGTATTAGTGGTAAGATATGTATGTAATTTAGATAACCTTTTAAGGTGTGAAGGTCATTTTACGTAGTAGTTTGAGTAAGATTACTCTTGAAACTTGAGATTAACGGTGAATGATGCCAAACGTTTGATGTAGATAATATTAAAACATTTATCTTTATACTATCAAGACGCACTATGGCGATTTGATATTTTATTATAAATGCTTATAATATACAAAAAAATATTATAAGCTTAATATTTTTTAGTGTAATTGTTTGTTGTATGCTTAGCCTTTCACTGGCGTAGATCAAACAATTAAATTTCTATTTTTCTGTTACGTGTCCATTTTTTTGCGGCACGATGTTTCGAAAACACACGTCCTATATCCTTAAAAAATGTGCTTGAAGTTTTCTTTTTTTATTCTTATTCCGAATCGATTTATGATGCATGTTATTTAATTGCACATGTCTGAGCATCAGTACTTAATCATTTATTTTTACTGTGTTTTTTGAGAAACTATGATGGCAATTGAAATGTAACTTAGTAAATATTTTTTTAAACAAACTCAATATAGTATAATGAATATTTAACACGAGATATATTAAAATACTATTCCCGTACATACGTGTTAGACTTTTATTCTTAAACACTGATATTCTGTTAAATGAAACATATGTGTATATACGATGTGGGAAAATATCTTGTAAAACATTTAATCTGTAGATTTCTAATGTTACATAACACTGTTCTACACATCCATGATTGAATTATATGAGGGTGCATATCCAACTATAAAATTTTTCTAAGCGACTTTTAAGACTGTTCATTCAGTAGGCTGAAGCAAGTTATATTTTCTCCGTCGTTCCTTCTGTCAATAATGAAATTAGCTATAGAGATTAAACCTCATCGAAACCTGTTACTCAACACCAAGTGTGACGTACTGTATTTCACATCTTTAAACCTGATACAAAAAGACCCATATGAAAGCAATTCTTTTGGTTTTAACCTGTTATACTTCTATCCCATGACATGTTTCATTTCCCTTATTGAAGCTTTATAACTCGTTTGAATTGATGCCGGTTTACTAATTTGGTTGCTATATTAACTATCCCTTTAGACCATAGATGGTTTTTTTATATGAGCGTATTTTCCCAAGTATGGTATCAAAATACTAACTTTAAATTTTTATCAATTATTGGACTTAATATAATATGGTTAAATTTCACTGATTATTATTTAATTTTTACGTTTTTGCAGTTTTGGCTAAAAACTTTTGTTTTTACCCAAAATATTGTGTAGGCTATGGAAAAAAATGTACAATATTTACAAGGTTTAATTTAAAGTTCGTTCATTTATTATTTTGTATTCACACAACAATTTATATTTACAGAATGATAATAATAATAACACTTTTATTGGATACAAATAATTGTTGCAGAGATAATAAAGACGGTGCATTTATTTATTGTAATGAAAACTAACATTGCTTGTGTAACATTCAGCACTCTTGATGGCACCACATAACGTATAGTATTATCAGTTCAATAGCTTCCATTTCGAAATCTGTAATATTTTATATTCCCTAAGTCTTAATATATCAAGTATTTTCACAATAATAAATTAAACCTTTATAATTGTGAGTTAAACTTTGTGAAAATTACCCAGGAATTTAAAGTATAATAATAATGTTTTTTGGAGGGTTGGTAATTAAATAGTTCTCTAGTTAGTAACATTTATTAAATTCAAACACCGAACTACGTATTACTAAGTGTGCACTTTGTAAATCACGTAATAGGCTGAATGAAGAACAAAGGCTTTGTCAACGTAATTATATATCTTTTTTGTTGTCACTGCCACGGTGATAATGGTATCTCCATGTCAAGTAATTACTTAGATGTATTCGTGTAGACGTAATTTTGCTCCAAATTCCGCTTCTATCAATTACACTATATTTAGCTTCACTTTCAGGGAAGTCGGTGTCAACTGGAATACAAATAAACTTCTTCTCGTCGAGTGTGTTCTCCTTTTCAGATGACTAACACCTTGATTGCCTATACACCTTCTCTGTATGTTTTTATGTGATATAGATAAAGAAGCTGAAATAGTCAGAGTATTTAGTAGGAAAGCATTTCAATAAAATGCTGAAACTGTTGCTCGATCCATTTTCCGATTATGAGCTTCTTCAAATAAAGTTAGAAACTAGAGTAGTCGTAGTATAACCTCTTAAATCTGAGGACTATGCCTACCTGAAAAGAACACCGTGTTTAGTGTTTATGTATTTTTTAATTTTAAAAGTAATGAAAGAGAGAAAACACATCTTTCGGAGCTATCACATGTTATGAACCTAAAAAAAACTTCATCTTATTAAAGAAACAGTTTTTACTAAACCAACTTTAAAAAAAAACTTAAAAGCTATTAAATTTCTTTTGGTAATTATTTTATCTGAGCTCCCATTCTGCCTAGTTTATTAAATAAAAAAAGTTAAAAGTTATCGGAAGTACGTATTAAAAATTCATAGGTACAAATTAGATTTAATAGTGTGCCCACCTACGTCAAATGAAATAGATGTCAATTAAATTTAAAGCTTAAGATGTAAATGTGTTAGTGCGAAATGGTGTCCTCTAGGCTGGCTCTAGTTAGGACAGTGCCATACGTTAGGGTAATAGCGGCAGTTTGTCACCAGAACTCGACCTCAGTAAGAGGATGTGTGTGAAGCTGTTACAAGCCCATATCAATACAGAATGTGTTCCAGTTCATCAATATTTTTAACAAGAAACGCAAAGTTTCAAACTTTTGATTTACTCAATGAATGTTACTAGTAGCCTTTTCAATTAAATTTAAAGCAATTGCAATTTTATAAATATCCACTCAGAGTTTTATGTTTATATTCGTATACACTCCATGTGATCAAGTTGTAAATAGGTAAGGAACCAATATCTAGAGCCATAGTACTAAATTATCACGATGTACCATAGTTATAATAATTTTTGCTGAATCGCGGTAGGAAGTAGGCTCCATTGTTATCTAGACGCGGTGCGTGGACATTATTTGTTGGTTAGACCAGGAAAACAGCTGATCGAGATGTCGACGGTGATACGTTCCCGAGCCGGTTGGCTTGAGGAGAGAGGGGGCAGTTTTGGAGTGTCGACCTCAGCGTACGGACGTCCAGTTGAGAAGCAGTAGTTCTTCCTCTAATCCTTTTACTTTGGGATCTAGAGTAAATTTTTACCGGGCGTTATTTAAATCAAGTTTTTAATTTTCTTTAAGTGCGTATTAGTTTCCTTTCAGCTTCCATAGTCTTCAAAGTCGTAAGTCCCGTACCAGCGTTTAATTAATATATTTTATTTCATACAGTTGTGATTAAATTTATAAAGACTGACGGCCATACAATTATACGGAGGGAATATTTTGTAAAAAAAGGATGTCCTCCAAGAGCTAAATACCTCGCGGGCTGAAATTGTTATTAAATTGGAGGAGCAGGTAGCAGTTCTATTAGTGAATCGGAGTCAGCCAACCACAAAGTCAACGAGGCCGCCGCACTTTACCGGCCGCCTGGTCGTTGGGGAAGCTGCCCCTCGACTCCTCGCCTATCACATCCCTCCGCGATGGCTACATCTGGACCCATATTGGACATCGGGCAGCCCTACCACAATCATCCCTTGGATTACAGACCACGGCCTCCACGTAGTTATAAGTACAAGATATTGTTATTTAAAAGTGTGAATGTGGAGGGAAATTATTGTATTTAGTCTGGGATGAGTGTTTTAATGGTTTAGGTTCCTACCATGATTTCTGCTTCGGGGTAGAAAAATATGTACAATAGTTATAATAATTTTTGCTGAATCGCGGTAGGAAGTAGGCTCCATTGTTAACTAGACGCGGTGCGTGGACATTGTTTGTTGGTTAGACCAGGAAAACAGCTGATCGAGATGTTGATGGTGATACGTTCCCGAGCCGGTTGGCTTGAGAAGAGACGGGCAGTTTTGGAGTGTCGACCTCAGCGTACGGACGTCCAGTTGAGAAGCCGTAGTTCTTCCTCTAATCCTTTACTTTGGGATCTAGAGTAAATTTTTACCGGGCGTAATTTAAATCAAGTTTTAATTT
Organism: Homalodisca vitripennis; assembly: GCF_021130785.1. Lineage (NCBI taxonomy): Eukaryota > Metazoa > Arthropoda > Insecta > Hemiptera > Cicadellidae > Homalodisca > Homalodisca vitripennis. The sequence goes on along the minus strand of NC_060214.1, from coordinate 77,449,387 downwards.
TCTTTAAGTGCGTATTAGTTTTCTTTCCCATATTACAGACTCTGAGAATTAATTCAATTTTGAAGTATTGTAAATTAGATTTTGGTCGTAAACTTAATATCAAGTTTTGTGTTTTTTTGATTTTGAATATTTTGAGAAAAGAACTTTTTTATTTTATTTTGTTAATTTAAACCATTTTGGAGAAGTATACATTTTTAGTTTCATTTTTATTTTGATTAGACTCTTAATTAGATTTGATCGATTGTGGGAAGTTTTTGAAGAAAATCAAATCTATAGTTTGTAAACTTTGTTAAATTTTTTAAGTGAATTTTAAATCGGAATAAATTAAGTATTTCCGAAAGGTTGTTCTGATTTATAGAATATTAGCTCCAAAGTCAATTAATATATGTACTGTTATAACGGTATAACGATAGCAAAATTATTACATAAAAAATAATTTGCATGACAAAATATTTTAAATATTTATATTTAGGGATACGATGTCATTCTCGTTCGTAAAAAAATTTGCCTTAAAAAACCATATGTTATAATAATGTGTAATATATAATTTTCTTATATTCTAATTAAATTTGGGATAATTTTTTGGGTTTATAGTAGAAAACTGTTAAAGTTAAAGTTCTTCACAAAAGCAAATATCTACCATTTCGAATCTTTTAATTGAATGCAATATCTATTTAACTTATTCAAATCATAAGCAAACAATATCGCTGCATAAAATACGGTATAGAACTACGGCATCTATTGTGTTTATTTGCATGACTACATAAATATTTCTCACAATGTCTCCTTGACTTAGTCTCGTTGCTCTCATTAACAAAATAACAACAACACTTCATTTTTTTTAACTGATCTGTAATCATTGTTCAACACAGAGGTTATCCTGGTAATAATACTGTAAATGTTAATAAAAACACAGTTTAACTGTAAATATTACCAAGCACTAAGTATGCAGTGCTTCATAAATAGTAAAATGCAAGTATCAATGATTAAATTACTATCTGATTAGGTAGGTTTAAAGCTGGATATAAAACCTATTTTTGTTGTAATCTTTTTACGAAAGTAGGGTTTTTAGGGCTACATGTTCATATATATTTTAATTTAACAAAGCAAAACACAACCACGGTGCTTTATAAGCTACAGCTCCAACCAAAAGATATTTACAGAGAATAAAAATGAAGGTTTTTGTAACCGAAGTGAGTTTCTCTGTTGTGCACCATATAAATGTTAACAATGTTATGTGTGACCGTACATATCATGAGACAAAAAATTGTGTATCGCATATATATTTAATCTTATATATATATATATATATATATATATATATATATATATATATATATATAGGAGTACTCTTATTCATGAGCAGCACGGCTTCACACCTGGTAGGTCTACAGTCACCAATCTCGTTCTGTATCAAGACTACATTTTATCTTCTTTTCAAAACCACAGTCAAGTCGACAGTGTTTATATCGACTTCTCGAAGGCTTTTGACACGGTCAGTCATGCACATCTCTTGGCTAAGATGGAGGCTTATGGTGTTTTGGGCAGCCTTCTTCAGTGGTTCCGTTCATATCTTTCAAATCGGTCCATGACTGTAAAATTTTCTGGTGCCACCTCCCGACCTTTTCTTGCTACCTCTGGCGTACCACAGGGTTCCCACTTGGGTCCCTTTTTATTCACTTTATTTATCAATCACATCATTGACTGTATCGATGTTGAATGTTTATTGTTTGCTGATGACATAAAAATATGCACATCCTTTTCAACCCTGCAGGATTGCTTAAAACTTCAACGTTGCCTTCTTGGATTGGATGATTGGTGTGTGCAGAACAATCTTAAGTTGAACATTGCTAAATCCGCAGTCATCACCTTTCACCGTTCCTCCGCTCCTATACTGTTTGATTACATACTCAATAACTCTGCTCTCATTCGTAAAACTTCTATTAGAGATCTTGGAATCGTAATCTCCCACAGTCTTGGCCCTGAATCCCACATTGATGCCATCACCACTAAAGCCTCTCGTTATCTGGGATTTCTGATCAGAACTTCAAGAAGCGGACTGAGTATTGCAGCTATGAAGTTTATCTTTACTGCTCTGGTGAGGTCAGTGCTTGAATATGGCAGCGTTGTCTGGTCGCCCTATCAGGTTGGTCATATCCAGCAGCTCCAAAGTGTCCAGGATCGCTTCTTGCGGGTGGTGGGAGTCAAATGTGGATTTGAATGCAGAACTGTGCCATTGGAGGATTTGGGGATTTCCTTGGGTTTGAACTCGCTTGTGAAGCGTAGACAACTTTTAGATGTGGTTTTTCTCCATAAACTAATTAACGGAGACGTGAATTGTCCAGAACTGCTCAGGCGGATCGACTTCCGAGTGCCTCATCTAACCAGGTCCCTTCACACTTTCTGCCGTCGTGTCTACTCAACCAATTATGCACATCACAGCACTATCCCGAGACTTCACAGACTTGGAAACCTCGTCTCCTCCCAGCATGACTTTTTCAGTGATAGTGTTATGCACCTGAAAAAAACATTTTCTTTTGTTGTAGACATTGACAACTGGCTCATAGTAATATGTGTATATATTTATTTCTTTATATTTTTTCCTCTACTCTTTTCTACATGCATACATTTGATTTTTTTCCCCCTTTTACTGTAATAAATTATTCCTATGTAGTATTGTGTAAGTGCAGATGGATGTATAATTGATTGTATAATTACTGTTACTATTTATTATTGTTGCTATGCTATTATTGTTATTTTCTATATAGTCTATTTTATATGTTATTGTTATGTTGTAGCAATTTATTTTGGCATTGTTAATAATTTATAACGTGGATCATTTTCATTAGCTTATTGTTGGATATAAGAATATCTTATTGTTTTTTCCATGTACTAATGGTGTTACCGTAAATAAATAAATAAATAAATAAATAAATCAGGGTTGGCAAAACCTGCACGGGATTTGGAAAATGAATACTGTAATATGTACATAAAATATGCCAATTTCGGTTTTAAATTTACGTAGAGTTTTAACATTTATTATATAACAAGTTTATAAGCTTAGAAACCAAAGGATTTTGCCTTTAGAATACTTCCAAGGCTAAAATAATTGCATTTTTTACTGAAATTGTTAGTCTATTCAACCCAAGTTATGGATTATTTCGGACAAATTCTATTTATATTACAGCTAGTTTTGATTTTTTTCGATTCTCATACTTCAGATTCTCAAATTACTGAAATTATAATCTAAAACGAATCATCAGCCTGGCATATCTTTTCATTAACTATCACTTATCGCAAAGTTGTTTGGTATGCATTTTAAAAAGAACTTGCTCTCAGATTTCTGAATGAAATAGAGTGCGAAGCTCCGGGTTACTGTTATTATTGCTATAAAAACCTTCAGTGCATAAAACATTAAGCGCAAACAGTTAGATTTTCAAAACCAGATATCTTTTCTTAACTGAGAAACTTATCATTAGTAGTTTATATAGAAACTTTACACAAAAACGAACAAGTGCTATCTAAAACATACAACAACACAGATCCACTATCAAATGAATCTGCGGTATACTTTAAATAGTTTACAACATTTCTTTTAGAACTATATGGATTTACAACTTTAAATATCAATTCTCGAGTTGCAGTGTCATATTATTGTAGCATACAGCGATGGCAAATATCGAAGTTTTGTTATCCTAGCAAATCATCCATAGTTATTAGCGAACATTAAACAAAGACCACAGTACAGCTTACACATATCATGCAACACTCTTTATACCAATATTCCTTGGTTTATTATTCAGTGTTCAGTGACATTTGATCTGGAACTAAAGACCGTGTTTAGTTTTAATCAAAGGTTCTATCAAATATAGGCATTATCAGAGCTTATAACCTTCAACTAATTAAAATGGAAAATTATTATAAAAAATTATATAATGTTACTTAGTTTAGTTACCCAAATTATAGTAACTTTATTCACTAGATTATTTCATATCAAATGCATTAAATAGATTAAGGTATGGATTTTATATTCAACTAAATGATAAATTGAAATAGACAAATTATTTTAGACCTTTGTAGTGTATTTTAGAAACTGTCATAAATTTATACATATAATGAGATATACAGTTTTGTAAATTATGTTATTTTTAACAATAAAATATAATTAATATCCTCAATTCGGTATATGATTCTTTTATTATTTAATTAATTATTTTTTTAAGTAATATAAGGCTATCTGAACTCAAACTTAGTAATAAACCATTTTTATTTCAACTGGTTCTGGGACTCCTGGTATGGATCCTATATTATGTAATAACACATTGACAATCTAACTTATCGTAATGCGTTTGGCTCGATCACGGTATTGTGAGCCACGCTTGCTAATAAATAAGGAACGTTGAACAAGAAAATATAAGTACGTAGGTCTCGGAAACCTATTTCAGTCCAAAATTTCTATTTGTAGGCCTAAGTTATTTAGGGCCTGTGAAATACATTATCAGTACCTCAGTGGTGTTTACATTTGTTTTCCCGATGGAGAAAACATATTTATGATTTATGCATATATAAGATAGAGAAACCTAATTTCAACCGTTTAAATTCACTTATTTTGTGTGGATTGTTGCGGCATGTTAGAGTCAAGGTTGTTATTGTGACAGTGTTTAGAAAGTATTCATAAAGCATTCTATGTTTAGTATTTCTCGCTCGCATAATCTGGAATACAATTTAGGTATTAACATTTTCATTGATATCTGCATTACATGACCGATGATGCACTGTATACATAATATTTGATGAAAATGTAATAAAACAGATGTTTCAGCTAATTTGTCAACTTTAGTTGAAAGGGTGAGTTAAATTAAGATTACGAAAACATAAATACTACTTTTATCAATTCCCCGTTAACATTCAAAAATATTTTATTTTATATGAACCTACCTCATAAATTAGTAAAAGTTGTACAAAAAGAATTAGCCGAATCGGTCTATCTATTATCAAGAATAGCTCTTAATATTTCGTAAGCATATACATCTAAATGTACGTTTCGGTTACACATGTCACTGTTTCTAGGATTATATTATAATAGAACATTTAAAAATAAGAAATTCAAAGGTTGGTATGTCCGTTTCTCAGTAGTTGATGTGATAGAGATGTTTAAGGCTATTGTATTTAGGAAAGTATTTCTTCATACATGTATTTTAATTAGGTAAATAAGGATAGCATAAACTGTTGTAAAAAAATAATACAGTATAATACAATTAAGGTATTTTAATACGTTACATTGCGGTAAGGTTCAGTGCAGTTCTATTAGGGATAATATATTTATATTAACGTATATATTATATAATATATTAATATATAATATAAATATATTAACGTTTCACAGTTAAAAACATTATCAAAGTTTCACATTATCGAACCTACGTCTGTTGCTGAAGGCAATTATTTGCACGAGTGACCTATTTGTTTATTTTTCCAATAGAAAATGAATTTGCTGCTTTAATCAGAAAGCTGAATGCTAATAATTTTTATGACACAAGCCTATCATAATGGATACTGAATTAAAAATCTAACGAACCAAGAGAAGGTACAGCTATGGAATAAAGTGATTTAATACATATAACAATGTTCCATAACACTGTGGTCTTGAGTTTGTCTAGACGCAAAACATCATTCACACATACTGACATTGTGAGTATAAAGTCTATACAAAAATATAACGATACAAAGGATTATTAATAATCGAAACAAAAGATTTAGCGTCTAGACGAACAGTCAGATGGACGAACTACGCTTTTACTTTGGACTCTTAAATCGATAGAGTTCTTTCAAATATACCAAGTAGAACCTAACTGTAAATTATAAGTCTCTAGGACGTTTGCATCAAGATTAATGTAAGACGAGAAAGCAGTATGTCTAATTGACAGATTAGTGATCTTTGGTCCTTTGCCTGGTTGGCCTTTGGTTCTTGATTGGACTGAGAGGAGCCAATGTACCAAGTTACAAGACTGGTGCATCCTTCTATCAAGAGTATAGCACAACTAAATTATACTACAAACCTAAGCAGACAATCATGTCATGATATACTATATGCATATCTTAGCGTTACTACTTGGTTCATTTGCTTCTTATCTAGTTAAATGTATATTACTGCTTTGTTATTGTTATTGCAGTTTACGTTTAATTTTTATGTTCCATGTTTTAATAGTCTCCACCGTAAGTACTACACAAAGAACGGCGTATATCCGCAAATTCAAATCATTTGGGGTTTTCTTTGGATCAAATGGAACCAATGAACCTATATCTAATTCTCTATAACATCTTTATAACATTAGTCACCTCACAGACGGACAGTCAGATCAGAAAACTTACAGACAGAGCGAGCTTTGTCCTTTTGACCCCGAAATCAAAAGAGGTCTTCCACGGTCCAGATGTAACAGACGTATTGAGTTACAATGAGACTTTTTTGAAAACTTATCGCACAGCCGGGAGGAAAAGAACACAGATTCATGAATTTATCTTCTGGAACAATTCATTGGTTAGTTTGTAATACTAATACGAATATGAAAAAGTTTAAAGTCTATTAATAAACGTACAATATTATTTATATAATTTAGAAGTGGTTAAATATAGATAGGCTAGTAAAAATTAAATGGTTCAGATATAAACAAACTACTTATAACACAAAACATTTATGTTCAGTAAAATTATGAAGTTAAGATTCTCAGTAAAAGTTAGAGGAGAATATCTCAATAAACATATCTGGAATACAAACACACACACACACACACACACACACACACACACACACACACACACACACACACACACACACACACACACACACACACACACACACACACACACACACACACATATATATATTAGAAGCAATATAAGTGTAGTGTTAAATGTGTGTGTAGTGAGAAAAGTACAACTAAACTTAGATTCCATGATAAATGATAATTGCGCCTAAACGTTTTTCCTCTCCTCGGGCAGATGTAAAATTACACTTGTAACCCAGATGTCTACTTCCTCCTGTTAGCAGACCGTATATCTGACATGAATGAGTTTCGCAATCTCATTTAAAATTAAATGAGTTTTACTGAAATTTAGTTTCTTTTCTCAGTTTTTCATACAGAACTGAAACAACAACAATGTGTGTGTGTGTGTGTGTTTGTTCTAACAATTGTTGGTAATTATAAAATGTGTATATTTATATACTGTACAATAATATAAGGGCAAATGCGTTAATTACCCGTGCGGTAATCAAGAGCAGGTACCCCCTGTAAAATACTCTGGAAAACCTAAATAACAAATTTTACAAAAAATTTCTTCTAGTAACGCGTTATGACAGATATATAAACTTTACCTATATAATTTTCCAGTAAAACGTAACTAATAACTAATATAAAAATTGGGGATACTTTATTTTGTAGAATATTAAAGGGTATTATTACAATGAATTCTATATGAAAATTATTAACTTTGATGTAGACGGAAAACCATATATGGCTTGTTCAAGTATCCTATAATACTTGTAGCTCTTGTTTTATTCATAATGAATTATCAACCGAAAGATGTAACCTTTGATGTTTAAGTATCACTGGTACATCATTCTTTGTCAGTGTTATTGAAATGTTGCCGCACCACGATACTTTATGTTAGTGGTAAGCTTTGTTCGTAATTTTAATTAGCTACATAGTCTTTAATGTCTTTATTGTAACTATTACCTGTTCCATTTAATTAAAAGTACATACACTGTACCATCTTTTGACTTAAATAAAACTAAATAACGTCTAACACACCTTTATTTTATAATTGATATAACTGAAGATTAGCAAAAACGTTTTTGCCTAGTAAATTTTTAATTTGTGTCTCTTCACAAAATGTCGTTAAGTTTTAATAAGGCAACAACGAGTTCACTCAGAAGTCTCTGCTAAATTTGCTTCTGCATGTCTGTCTGTGTTCTGTTTGAATATATTAAGACCTAATTGAGTGAAATACTTCAAATATTACAAGGAATTTAGTTTTCTAAAATCATAAAAAGTCCAAAAATTGTCCAACCATTGAATGTAGCTGACAGTTAGAGGATCCTGATTGCCCGTAGGGTATCTCTAAAACAAATTGGCGTACTTAAAAATTATACACGAAAATTTATATTTGTATAAGGAACTTTACAGGATATATGTCTTGCAACGGGAATTTTGATACGATAATGATGTTTATAATATTGTTGCTGTTATTGTTTATATAACTTACATTTTTGTAAGATGCGGTGTGTCAGACAATATTGATTTTAAATTAAAACCTTAAATATATTATTAACTTGAATCGTAAATATTTATTGGTTAATAATGTTCCAAACATTTTACTTATCACTGCAGCATTGTCTATTGTTTGAATATTAATACAACACTGGACTTAAAAATCTTTGAGAATACTATCACATTTCTATTTAGATTTAATAGATTTTTAAACTTGCACTAAAAATTGTAATACTGATTTGATATTCAGTGACTTCCAAACTGTATGAACAGCGAAGGGATCATGGAAACTATAACTTACACAGCAAATGTATTTTTTTTTTTTTTTAGGGAGAGGAAGGAAAATGCATTTATGCACACAGGTGGCCAGCCTGTAGTGTGGGACTCTCACAAGGTGGTAAAATACCCACTAAAAACCTCCTCTATACTTCAGGATCCCAACCCGGAAACTGTTTGTCACATTACTTAAGGTTAAGTCTGAATTTGACCTAAGCCCTCATGGCTCGCGCCTATCCAACCATCAAAAAGTCAAAGGTCTAAACCGCATTTAGGTCTAGATCAATATTTTTAGCGCGGAGAATACCCTGGAAAAAATGAGACACACAGTTCCAGTTGTCCTGACCCTCCAGCATCACTTGGAAGACAGAGTCCACCGAAAAAACACCCAGAGTGCGTGTTGCCTCAAGGCGGGGCCTTTCCCAATGTGGGCAGCGGAAGAATGTGTGCTCCGCATCATCGCGAACACCCGGGCAATAAATGCAGTCTGGTGAACCGGTCTTTCGCATCAAGAAAAGACAGGGCTGAAAATATCCATGACCGGTGAGAAACTGGGTGAGGTAATAGTCCACCTCACCATGTCGCCGTTTCACCCAAAGCTGGACCATCGGTATCAGCCGTGCTGTCCAACGTCCTCGGGTCTCTTGATCCCACAACTCCTGCCATTGCCGGTAGATGCGGGTGCGCTCTTCTGATGTGGCACGTTCCTTGCCGATCTCGCCTTTTCCCTGGTATATTGCTTTCTTCTCCTCAGTCAGAAGTTTGACCGGGATGACTCCAGCAATCACCAGGAAGGCAAGCTCAGAAACTGTACGATATGCTGATGCGACTCTGAGAGCTGCTTGTCGCTGCACCCGAGCAAGCCGCACCTGATACACGTCCTTATTTAATGCATCTGTCCACACCTCAGCTCCGTACAGGAGGACGGACTGGATTACAGACATGAGGAGCCGTCTTCGGCCAGACCTGGGACCACCGACGTTGGCCATTAGCCTACTAAGGGATTGCACTCCCTTACCGGCCTTGTATGCAGTACGGAAGATTTGGTCTCTCCAGGTCAGTTTATTGTCCACTATAACCCCAAGGTACTTGGCGGCACGAGTAGATTGGACAGTTACCCCACCCACGCGAAGTGGAACGACAGTGTCAATCCTTCTCTTAGTCAAGATTACAATCTCTGTCTTAGCCAAAGCAAGAGATAGCCCGTGATTCTCCATCCAGTTGTTCACGACGCGCATGACTTGGTTCAGCTTCAGCTGGGCCAGCTCAACGTTGCGTGCGGCAATCAGTGCCGCGACTTCATCGACGTATCCAAACTAAAACTGCCTCATCCGGCATCTCGGACCTCATAAGGCTGTCATAGGAGACATTCCAGAGATCCGGACCCAGGATTGAGCCCTACGCGGCGCCGGAGGTCACATTCATTATCCGCGTCCCTTCTTTAGTGTCGTATATAAGGAGTCGGGCCCGAAGGTAGTCTTCGATGAGCCTGAGCAGGTACGCTGGGATGCGAAAGGTGTTTCGCAATGCATCTAACATATCAGCCCATTTCGCCGAATTGAAAGTATTCTTGACATCAAGCGTAACAAGAAGCACATCTCGACGAGAGTACCGACTGTGACTCTCAGCCATGAAATTTTCAATTGCGTCAATGGTTGACACCAAAAAATTAATACAAATCCCCGACAGTTCCACGGCTAATATAGGCTGTGTACTTTAATCACTGTGCTAAAAAACAAACAGGTTTTTTGTTTTAACTGTTACAGTTCCCTTATTACTTGTTACAGTTTCATATACAAGTTTTTCATAGGTTTTAATTAGCATAATGTAAAGTTTTTTTAATGCAAGCGGTCTTGCCACAACAACGCAATAAAATCGTTTTCATCTAATACATAAAATACATTTTAAAAAGAAAACTAAAAGTTTCCGTGTCTTCCGGCTACAAATTAGTTACGTACTTCGTAAATATTTGAGCAACCCGGGAGCATTTCAAGATACTCCGTTGTTGTAGTAAACTTATTTCCTGTATTTATAAAATTACTTGCAATAGCAGATACAGTATTGTGTATGAATTTCACTCATCTCATTACAGTATTATGACGATCATATTGATTTATAACGATTGGTTACCGCTTTGCAAGTCTTGTTTACTTTTTAATTAGTATTAGGATAATATTTTGTTTTATTAATAATTATAATCATAATAATAATAAAAACTTAATCATCGAACCATCTAACACACAAAACTACATCGGAGTTGAAATATATTACTACAAATCCTAAAATATACATCACATCAAAGATTCCGAAATTATACAACGTAGTATATGTAATAGTAATCACAATTCATCTTAATATGTTGTAGATATATATTTGGAAGTGATGGTGCCGATCACAATCACTTTACGGTCTAAGTGTGCTGAATGCAAGTGGTCTAAGCTACCTATCTACAATATCTAATAGTCTGTGACAGAAAATCTTTCCGTTTGATCTGTGGCTACTGTGTACATTAACTATCAAATGGACATACTTGGTTAATTTTGAACGTACAAATTATTAAACATTAAACTTTCGGTTCAGTTGGAAGATTAAATTTACTCAGTATCTGTAAGCTTTTTGAGACACAAAAATTGTTTAACAAAAAGGTTTAGGCAATTTTATAGGCATTCCTAAGCAATTTATTTTTCAACTTTCAACACTTAACGGACGTAAGAATATTTAAAGCTTAAAACAGCCGCGATAACGAAAGGAAATCGTGTACCAAGTTAGCAAACAAACTTAATCGACGTCCTGAAAAGATAAATGTTTTAATTAGTTTGATTTTTTGCATGCCCATCCACCAGTTTTTGGTGATTGAAATTATTATTGGTTTAACATATATATATATATATATATATATATATATATATATATATATATATATATATATATATATATATATACAACATATCCATATAATATTTGACACTATTAAGTTTCCCTCAAATGTATTTTTTTTCAAATTTTAAGTAAATCTTCTATCAGTTCTGCCTTCACAACTGGAAAATCATCTGCCTTATTGGAAATGGCGTAACATGATATTGCTTTTATCACAGCGTCGGAAACTTTTGGTTCATAAAATCTTTCTTGATAAAGGTAATAAATAAGGACAAACTGTTTTCATAACTTTCGAAGACAGAGAACAATAAAAAATGTTCGGCTCAACTCTCATAATTATTATGAACTTTCTTTGTTTTGACTTGATACCAATAATACTTACTGTTGTAGGGTTAAACATTTTATCACATCTAATTTTTAGTTTTCTTAAGACAAAAAATAGTTCCTAATTGAATTTTGAAATTCTTTAATACCTATATTACTACAATACAATATATTAAGGAGATGTATTTAATAAATAATTCATGTATAATAATATATGTGTTTAATATTTTAGATGTTTGATCGCACTTAAAATTAGAATGTAGAATCCATATATGGTTAGGAGGTTAAAAAAGCCATGATTGTCTAAAAATTCTTTTGATTGTGAAGCGAAGTAAAAGAAGGCGGTAACGTCTAGAGATGGGGAGCTATCACCGGGCTGAAAACCCTAGAAGGTTAGAGAGCTCTGAGCTACAAACGGAAGGGGTGACAGCTTCAAGACACAGAAATCTTTCTCAGCCCTAGACGTCTTAAAGTTTGGTTATGAGCTCTCAAGCTCTCTAAGAAGAAAGCTTGTTAATTACTAGCCACGCATCTGAAGCTCTGCTCTAACATAAACTAACGTTTAAAAAACCTTATAAATGTGAACTTGACTCAAAAATCTATAAAGGTTTTTTAACTTAGGTTTTATGGTATAATAAATCGTTCTAAATATGGCATAATTAGATTATCAATAAATATTTTTCTTAAATTGTTAGTCTGTACTTATACATTATTAAGCAGGTTAAATGTTTATTCCCATACTAATATCCGAACTTCACATTCACGGCCGGTAGCTGATCATGGTCCATCTTAAGTTGCAATAGTATGAAACACACAGTGCAATGAGATCTTAAAATCTTAGAATGGTTCACGCAAATCCTATCCAATCCAGTATATTTCTTATGTGAGTATTGATTAATAGATCAGAATCAATAATAGCTAAAAGTTTATATTGTGAAAATTTTACAATAAAAAGTGATAATAACATAAAAAACCGCGGGTAGTCAATGTTTTATTATTTCAGACATATTAAATCCTCTTGAACATTTTAGAGTCATTAGGTCTTAAGTGGTTCAGACTCAAATGTTTTAACAATGTCCAGTTCAATAAACTATGTGCTTTTTATTATGTAGCCTGTGGAACTTTTCTACATTTTGATTCTAAAATACTTATAATTAAAAAAACTAGTTTAATAAATAGAATAATGAATTTATATTAGTTTTAAGGTTTATAATCATATAATATGCTCTACTATTATATGCAAATGTAATAGTGATCATATGTTCGCTTGTGTATGACGAAATCCCGAATAAACTAATGGTCGGTTTTTATTGAAATTGTACATGGAAATTGTACTAAGGTCCCTTATTAACATACAGGTTAATTCCATTTTCGAAATAGGCAACGCCCTAATCATTTATAAAGTCACAAAAATGACTATGGCTTATATGGATCATTAAAAAATACTTTACTAAACACCATGCTACATTTTGTATAATTTATATCACGTTAAAAGTTTTGTATTATAACTATGAAACGAAATTCGCTAAAATATCCTTTAAAACTTTCTCCAGCAGTTGAACAGTCAACAGGATGGCTGAGTCAAGTTACAAGTGACTGTCACACTTAACATGTCAAACAGTCGCGGGTCACATCAGGTGATGCATATAAATGGACGTGTCTGTTTGTAACACGTTTGGCTTGGAGGTTAGTGAATTTTTGTATATTTATACCTTATGTATTTATTGTAAAAAAATTATATTATTTTAAGCATAAATGTAGAGTTTGTGTGACAAGTCAGCTTTAAATATGACATAGACAATTGCTTTTCCCTTTGAAATAAAAAGCTAAATTTTCAAGATTTAAGTAATGTTCTACATATTATAATATAATTATCTACGTAGTATATAGTATCTGCGAATATTAGTAATGAACTACAGCCGTTTTTATAGAATTGTCTAATAAATGACAACATTATTAAGGAAATATATTTTGCGTAAATATTATGAGGAAAACGCTCTCTTATACCATCAAGGAATGCCGCAGAAGTTTAAGAACCCGTTAATATCTAATATATAATTAAGCATAAATTCATGTGTTAAGAATAATTTTAAATAAATTTCATTTAAAGATTAAATATCAGATACAGTCGCTGACTATAATTATTATTTATGAGCCTAATTTTATTATATTCAGAAAAATTTAAACTGATGTGTTACTTTTATTTTTGATTGAGTTTACTTTAAATTTCCTTAGTTCAACCGAAATAATAACTAGTTAATTCTAGTAAGGAACCCAAAATAGTTTCAACTCGTATTCATACCCAGCATAATGCACGTGTTATCAAGGACTGAAATTCGCAGGTTAGTGTATAAATATTAAATAATGCATGTATACACTTGAAAATTATTGCTTTCACGCATGATTGACAAATTTCATTTTTGTCTATCTGTTTACCTGTAGGTCTGCCTGTCCGCAATGATCTACGGATTTGAAATGTTGCATAACGCTTCATTTCAATATGAGTAACACTAAGTCTAATGATGTTACATAAATAAGAGCGTTCCATGATGGTGCAAGGTCAGTCGTGGAATTTGGTTAACAATAACGTTAATGTCAATTTGTATTCTGCATTATTACCTAACATCTATCTTAAGACTTAAATGCGTTACGGATGAAACTGTTAGCTTTAATCCTCAGCGCCTGGTATGTTACACGTGGTTTAGGATCATCTTACCTTCTCTTTAGAAGAATAGAAAAATAATACCTATCACAATCATAAGATTTTTAACTATTTATCCACAAGTCTATTTGATCAAAACCTGATTTATATTTTATATAAATATTAGACAGTGTTAGTGAATTTAAATATAATTTGAAATAATTAAAATATATTTTATAATTAAGTATAAGTTTAGTGATACTTTTTCAGTTTTTTCTTATACTTATAAGCCAATTGCGTAAAAATGACTATCGCATAAACGTAAATTTGTTTATAAATAAATAACAGTAGGTAATTTATAAAAATTCTGTTAAAATTATAGCTTTGCAACTATATTAAATTGTGGTAAATAAGTATTATATTCAGTGGAACGCCCCGAAGCCAAAGGTGTACACATATTATCATAGGTGTACACTGGCAAACGCACATATTGAGCTGAAGGCTATTGTTTGTATGCACGAACTCCTAGATTACAGTATTTGAAGTGCATAGCTATTGCGCTCTGATAGAATAAAATAATATATTTGATATATTTAAAACCATTATCGTTATAAAATACTTTTATTACTCTTACCAAAACACTTAGGGGAAGAAATTATTATTATGATATAAATGTTATAAACAATAGGATAAATTTATTTCGTTTTAATAAAATAATTTCAGAAGACGATTATTTTAGGTTTTAATGTGTCCAAAATGTTATATAGACATACTTACCTAAAAGGTGAAAAAGAATATTGTTGAAGTTGACATATTTCTAAGGAGTATAACTAAAATAAACGAATACATCGGGCTGTCGAATAACCTAACAAATAACTAGCAGCCTTACAGCGTTACAGATGCACAAATTTTTCAACATAATATCATTATCCTTCATACTTACCACAGTAAAAAGAACCTATATCATGTTTCATGTCACTAGGACCTTTATATTAGGAGTTGTCTCATAGAAAAACATAAAGACTCAAAGACACAATAGACATAATGGCTTTTGGAATTCAGAATGGCCCACAATATTCTCCCTTAAACGGAAAGGAACACATATGCAAATATTCATAATAGATAGAAGAAGAAACTAGCATTCAATCGTGGCATCGCAATTGATTTCATATTAATCAACATGCACGTCATATCGATGTCCTTTTTGGTGGCTTAGTAGGCTCTCCTGAAAATAAGGGATGGCCACTAGAAAATATTCTATTTCCCTGACGTACTTAGAAGTAACTGTATTCTAAAATTAGATATCAATTTTTAGAATCATAAATTTAGAGAGTTTTTATAATTACAATTTTCAAAGGTTTCGTTGATCAGATATAACGTGAGCCCCTGTACATTTTAGATTCTTTCAGGTCTCAATTGGTGGAGGAATAATGAAGTTTTACTTCAATGTATTGACCTACATTTTTGCAAAATATTCTTTCTAGAATCCCTAAATCTTATAAAAACATTTATTTACTGCACATAGTAATACAATTTGCAGTATAGCTTTGAGAATAATAAGTTAATATACTGTATAATCCTTTATTATTACATAAGAAATGTACATTTTTAAGTAAAACATAATTACATATAATAACTCTTTCAATATATATTTATATATCAAGTATGTTGATCATTATAAGATATTTAAAAATTATACTATATTTAAAATAATTTTTAAACAACAGTTTAATTAATAATTTTATAATTAATTATTCTACCATAAATTTTATTGATATACATCCATTAAATATTTATCTAGCGCTTTAACAGTCAGGCGAAAGCGTTAGTGAAGTTACAAGTGACTGTCACACTTAACATGTCAGAGTCACGGGTCACACCAGGTGATGTATATACAAGGACGTATCTGTCTGTAACCGTTGATTTTGACTTGGCACTTGGTAAATTTCGATAGTTATATATTTCGTTTTATTGTACCCTTAATACGTAAAAAAATTTTCTCATTTGGTAAACAGGTCTCATTTACTTTACAATAAATATTTTGCACATATTGAATTTATGTATATTAATATACTCTACGCAATATTTAGAATCATAATATTAAGCCTTATACTAGAATTGGGTCAAGTATGGTCACTGAGATATTAGTTAAAAATTATGTCAATTATGTAATACAACGTTTCTCTATAAATGAGCATCGAACAAATTTAAGACCAATTAAGGCTTTAATTATGGATGCCTAAAACGTAAGCTGAATAATTATACTTAATACATATGTTACGAACATACAGCGTGTACATAAAGTCCTGCACAGATATAATATTTTTTGAACGATAACAGATAACTGACAAGCATAATATAGGATTTAGCAGCAATATTCGTTTGGTTGCAGTTTTGCTCTACTGCGGTTATGGCTACTAATAAAATGTAACCAAGTAAAACCTCTTAACCGCCGCCATTTTGTACTGGATCACTCTTTTTTAGTGCAGTTTGCAGCATTAAACTCTGCTAGATAAGTCCTTTAAAATTATGTGCATATTGATCTATGCTCCTATTTAAGATTTCCTTCTGACTCCTTACGGTACGTCCCCAAGATATTACAGAAAACTGATAGTTCCTTAAAAAAGTAGATTTTTAGGTGTAGTGTTGAAGTACCAAATCTTGTTGATTTATCTGTTATCGTTCAGAAAATATTATACCTATGCAGGAATTTATGTACACCCTGTATGTATGGTTTGGTAAAGTTAATAATCGTGCTTGTATTGCAGTGCCGTTACTGGTTTAAACGGCCATAATTGTACGTAAAAAGTTCATATAATAAGTAGAAACAAAATAAAAAACTCTATAAAATCAACAAAACCTTTATGTTGACGTGAGTCGTGAATATTTCATTAACCCGAGCCGGCTTGATACACTGACCGGTGTTGTGTTTAACTTGATGCCTGTGTTTTATAAAAGTATAAAAGATGCAAAAACTTTAGTATGTAGAATTATTTCAACATTTTGCCATACGAATAAATAATTTGATGAACAAATACATGTAACAAAAGATTCTTTTAAGTATACTAACTGCTCTTCATCTCTTATTTACTTTATTATATAGTATTAATAAATGGGACTGGCTGAGCATTATAGATTAAAAACTGTCACATATTAGCACATACAAATTAACGATACAATAGCAGACATCATTTTATAGTGACATTTTGTAGAATTGTATTATTAAAACAAATATATGAAACTGAATTAAAACAGATTTAAATATCTCGTTGGCAAGACAAAACTGTTTTTCCACATAGTGATAACACAAGATAGTTCTGATTTTCAAAGAAAACACTGTATATTAAGGCAAATTTGTAAAAAACTTTATTGAGATATATTTATATTTTATATTGATATTATATATATTTCATTAGTATTGGGACACTAAAATCTAAGTTTATCCTCAGTTTACATTTTATACTTTTACAAAATAGGATCATTTGATGTGGAGCCGGCAGCTGACTAGCGTTTTAATATTCAAGTTGCCTTAACATCGAAATTGCAGGGCGAATTGTCTGAATATACCAATGAAATAAGATATCTGCGTTTCTACTCGGTTCTCATAGATATATAAAAAGAACAAATAGCTGAGGTTTTAGATATAACCGGTAATCCAAATATTTATGCTTAACCGCGGATTTTCAAAGGTTTGGTTGTTCATAAATAATGTGGGCTCTTGCACAATTTACATTCTTTCTGGTATAATTGGGTTTAGGCTCAGGAGTTTAAAATATTTAAGATTAACTAGGAATAACGGAATTTTACTTACATGTATTGTCCTAAGGCCATTACATTCTTGCAAGATATTTTATTCTGAATCCTTAGAGTAATAAAAAAAATGATTTACTGCACAGAATAATAAAAATAGCACGATCACTTCGAGAATAGTAAGTTCCGTATACTTTTCTTAATATATATTAAAAAAACCAGTAAATTATAAAAACCTGTATGAACATAATATAATAAAAATATATAATAATTTAATTTAATTTCATATAATAACCGGTTCTATATATTTTATTATGATTAATAGATATTTGTTGTAAATCATTTCAGAGTATTGTTTTAATATTGAAACTACTGTTAATCATTATAAGTATTATTAAAAATTATACTTTATATAAAATAATTTTTAGTGATTTGATAAATAGTTTTATGATAAATCTACTAGAAAGTTTATTACAATATCCTTAATATATTATTTCTTCGGCAAATGAACTCAGCTGCAAAGGTGAGTCTAGTTAGAGTAGACTGTCACACTTTGCATGTCGAAGTCGCGGGTCACATCAAGTGATGCATATAAAAGGACGTATCGTTGACTCTGACTTGGTACTTTATAAATTTTTGTATTTATATCTGTTATGCTATGATGCGAGTTTCGATGAGTATATAAGAAGTGGTTTCATTGTTCAGAAATAATGTAGTCTCTTGTACACGTTAGGTTCTTTGAGGTCTGAACTTATTTGTACTCAGAGGTTTTACATATTCGTTTTAAAATTACAACGGAAATTTACTTCAATATATTGACCTCGAACCAAACACTCTTGCAACGTATTCTGTCCAGAATTACTAAAATATGGGAATAAATAATTTTTAATTTGGATTTGAAGCCCTTTTTAGCAATAAGTAAAACTATTATTAAAAATGTTTTGTTTGTTTAAACAGTGTTTATTTTGTATTGAAATACTTATCAATATGTAAATAAAAATATTATGTAATAGTTTTAGGCTTATACATTCTGTTTGGTTATTACCCTTTATGATTATGTATAGGTTTATTCTTGAATTTAATAACATATATTTTATCTCTATGACGTGTTGCGGGACATAAAAGTAAAATATCATCAATTATAAACGATTTTAGTACCTTTTACTATACTATATATTAATAAAAAAGTTTGCCATTAATTTTGTTTCAATATATACAACGGCACATAATATTGTAATTAACTTACTACCTGGTTTAGAATTAAGATTGCTAAACTACCGCAGGAGTATCTTGGAATGGTTTCATGTTACTGAAATATTCAAGAAGTACGTACCTCTCTTATACTTTGTGGAGAGGAAAAGATTATAGGTTCCTTGTTATAAGAAAACTAAACGTGTTAGTAGAAAATGTTGGCACTTATCTTGTGTTGCGGTTGTACCTTAAGAAATGTTATCTGTAGACAAAGAATAAAAAAACCGAGGAATATTTATTAGCACCTAAAATAAGCTAATAAATCTAATTCAAAAAGGAGAAATATATATATATACGTCAGATACTTTATAAGTGCAGCAGGTTCAGTTTAATTCTAAAGAGTTTTATTACCTGCTCAATCTTCAGGGTTTCAAAATAGCCGCTCTAGTAGTAAATGTACAAGGAAAGAAATATTCAAGAAGTACGTACGTCTCTTATACTTTGTGGAGAGAAAAAGATTATAGGTTCCTTGTTATAAGAAAACTAAACGTGTAATTAAAAAATGTTTGCACTTATCTTGTGTTGCGGTTGTACCTTATGAAATGTTATCTGTAAATCAATATTGCTTATTTTCTCCATTTAAATTGTAAAATAAGTGAAAATGTAAAATTGATTTGGGATTGTACCAAAAAGATATTTGTATTCTTTTGTGGTGTACATAAGTTTAAAAAACAATTAATTCCTTAGTAAAGTAGACAAAGAATAAAAAACCGAGGAATATTTATTAGCACCTAAAATAAGCTAATAAACCTAATTCAAAAAGGAGAAATATATATACGTCAGATACTTTATAAGTGCAGTAGGTTCAGTTTAATTCTAAAGAGATTTATTATCTGCTCAATCTTCAGGGTTTCAAAATAGCCTCTCTAGTAGTATATGTACAAGGAAAGAATACAAAAAAATTAAACAGTAGCTACAATTGGGTTTAAATGATTTAAATAATTTTAAAATTGATTCTGTCTCACTCCCTCCCTCCGAAACAAAACATCAACTGAATTATTTACTGATTAATGTACCTACCCTACTTAGAAAGCAGAAAATATGTATAATATTGTGCGAAGCCGTCTAATTATCGTAGAACTGGTGAATCACCTAAATTGTTATAAGTAGGGAAACAAATATATTGTTTTAATTACATCCTCGGAAAATCTTAGTTCATACAAGCTTTCTTTACAAACGTAATATGGAGGGACAGACCATTTTATTACGTTACTTAGACTGGTAACAATAGAATTTTTACTTTTTGTGGTTTCATTATTTAAAAAAATATATTTAATTATGTTCTTCTTTTCATTCGTTTGATATTGTAAACATGGAGAAATATCAATTATTGTTTTTTTATAGAAAAAACTAACTAACTCAAATATCTTTTCTACATTGTTTTGTATGTTTGTTAAACTTTGAATACATCTTTTCTAGAGTTTTTGGGTATTTTACCATTTATAATGAATTTCATATTAATACAAATGTTATGTATTTATAAAATGTTGTTAATTTTATTTCAATGCTCTTTGTATTTATATTATATTTTTGATGATTTACATGTTATATGTCTATTATATTTATTGATAGTTTTAGACTGTAGCATATATTAATTGTATTCTTTAAATGCTCTTGATTTTAACGAATTTGGGTTTTGAAGGTTAAAAATGTGTTTGTACTTATGTTTATTCGCTCGTGAAAAGAAGCAAAGAAGTACATATCACCAACTTAACCTGAAAAATATTATTTCTTTTTTATAAAGAGGCGATAAGGAAAAAGCTTTTGGTTTACACATTTTGATGTCGTGTAATAATTAAAAAATCTATACATTTTGATTAAAGAATTGTATTTAAATCGTGTTTATTAGAAAGTTACATCGCGCATTGCTTCTAAACTTGAAAGAAATAACCTAATCTTAAATCCAAAACCAATTGTGTTATACGCGTTGTACATTTAGATAATATAGGTGCAGAATGTTACGTAAGTTTTAGGTGTACTATTGACAGATTTCAACTAGTATTTCTAAATTGCATACATAAAGTATGCTCAATGCTTGGAGTGGTCATTTCAATACTAGTCCCAAAAGTGTCCTGTACCGGGGTGAAATTGCATTTTTAATTTATAAAATTTTATTAAGCCCCGCGATATATATTTCAAGACGAGCTTAAACGTTAATTTTCATAAAAAAACACGAAATCTTATGAAACACTAAACAAATTATCTTACATCTCATAGTGTAGTAACTATTTTTTTGTAAGGGAAAGTAACGGTAATTGTAGTAAATTTTAACAATAAAACCTACTGTTTGAAGATATGACAGTTAAAAAAATATCGGAATACAGAGGGAATAAGGTGATTATATATGGAAAGAATTCTTTACATAGGGCAATCATTGCTTATGTAGAGAATGTAATGTTAGGGAGAGGAAAAATCATCTACAAGAAAACGTCACTTTCGCAGATCTCAGCTGTACTGTTTCCATTAACATATAAAAAATAAATTCTCGCAACTTACTCTATTATTGTATTGTTTGATTTGGTGATTACAATATTAGTTAGAACATGTGTATACTTCATTGCGACGGTTACCTGACACAAGCTCTATCTTATATAAATTTAGGTTGTTATAAACAAAGGCTAGACACAATATTATTTTAGTTACATGCAAGAGGATTTAAGGGTGCTGATGTAACCGTAAACGCTGTGTAAGCCCCAACCGTTGATTAAAACATGGAATACCAGTAAAACCCAATGGCAGTCTTTGTTACTCCGCCGACATAAGCGGTTATACCAAACCACATATACACCATTATTTTCTCTAAACTAAATAAATTCACCTTCTTTATTATTACTTTTACAGTTTTACATATTATATCATTTGTATACTCAGTACAATTTTATTAACACATATTTTAGGTAAACTAATGAATAAAGGAACTAAACAGTAACGCTAATTTTTGACGTAGTAAACCTTTCAAACATTAATCATTTGTTAACTCAGATCAAGGTTATTACCATATATCAATAACAGTAAAATTAAATAATAAGAAGAGTGCCTAAATATAAGTAAAATTCATGAAGAATACTGTAATCGAGTGTTAATGAAACTTATAAAATATAAAACTGTTCACTTATAAAAAATTTAAATTTAAGAAGAGTTATGTTAAAACATGAACTAAGTTCTGTGTAACAGAATAGAGGTGTTGGTTTCCATCCCGTGGGATATACTTCCGGAAATTCCAGTACTGAAGGAGTTTGACGTGATATATCCATTTTAGTATTTCTTTGTATGATTTTGGAAACTTGTCAGATTCTCTAACACGTAACTAAATTTATCTTGCTCATGCTATGTAGATTGGACACGTAATCGGGTAATGTATCTTAGTTTTCATTTACGTATCCAAACATATAAAAAATTAGAAAAGATATATTTACATTCTAATTAGAAAGTTTTTGTAAAATAGGCATTGGTTAATTTAGGAACAAACACTCTGTAATTAAGAAATTTTATTTTTGTGAGGTCTTTCGTGTTCAATGAACACATCATCAGACCCACATAACTGAAATAAAAGTAAAGTAATAATACAAATAATTTAGACTATAAAAACACATGTCATTAAAAATACAAAAAGATAAAACTTTAAAGAACAGGAAGTATGTCTACTGTATATGTAAAAATTAATATTCAATTAGATTAAATATAGTAACAGGGAATTATGGAGAGGTCCAGGCTCACTATCAACTAGATCATTTTGGTTATTATGCATAAAAATCAGTTCGTAAGCATCGAGGAATTTATTAATTGTTGGTTTCTTTTAATAATTTTACTTGTGAAAAGTAGTGTCCAGTATAAAGTGCATGTTTTCCTTTTTACATATCTCTCCCTTTGTTGATATCTCAGACATGCCTTACGTTCCTTTGATCTCTTTTTTTACCTTTTTTGTTTGGCCAAAATATTTTGCCTTACAGTTGTCACAATTAACTTGATATATTCCAAATTTTTCATCATCATCTATTTTATTCTTTGGATTTCCTAATATATTTTATAGTTTGATTTTGTAATTTGAGGATACATTAATATTGGCATTATTTATAAAACTTTTAGTTCTTTATGTAGTTAAAGTATTGTAAAAAACAGATATCCATTTGTCAGGTTATTCGTGTTTAGTCTGATAAAGAGTTGTTCTAGAATTGATTTCAATAATACCCTTTTTTAATTATGCTGTAAATCATTTAAATTTTGTACCCATTAAATTTTTCAATTTCTTCAATTTTCATTACTTATTTTTATAATTTTCCGTTGATAGAGGTGTATTGTGAGAGAGTGTGGAATAAAGTGTGAAAATTTGAAGGGGGATGAAATGAATAAAACAGGATAATCTGTTGTTTTGTGTTATTTTTCTATATAAAATTACATATATATATATATATATATATATATATATATATATATATATATATATACATATATATATAATATATATATATATATATATACATATATATATACACATATATATATACATATATATATATATATATATATATATATATATATAGAACAAATTTTCAACAATAAATTTCACTTGGAAATATTCCCACACATTCATTACCTTCCTAGATGTTGATGTGTTTTTAGAAGAAGGCTTTCTTAAAACAAAAATTCACGTTAAAGATACCAACACTATGAATTACTTAAATTATACTAGTTGCCATCCTACACATGTAAAAAAAAGTATTCCAAAAAGTTTAGCAATTCGAGCAAAGAATTTATGTAGCAAAGAGTTTAATTTCACAAATTATATTAACAAATTAACAAACACATTCAAAAATTTAAATTATCCCGACAAACGTGTAAAAAATCAAATTCATAGGTCAAAAAATTGTAATTACAACAAATATTTTCCCCTAGATGAACCTAAATTTACTACCAAATTCTACCCCGGATTTAACAAAATAAACCCTATAATTAAAACTGCATACAAATATTCTACAGTCATCATCGGAAGCTAAAGATATATTTTCAAAACCACCTAGGGTCATCTTTAGAAGACCGCCAAATCTTAAAAATAAACTAGTCCAAACCAATCTTAAACACAAAAATCGAGATAAAATTTTTAACGGTTGTAAACCCTGTCAAAACCACGTTGTGGTACGTGCAAAATTATGTCCTCTAGTCAAAATTTTAGTAGTAACATAACGAATAAAACGTATCCAATTAAAGGAACAATTGATTGTAATTCGAGTAATATAATATATCAGCTAAATTGTAATTTTTGTAATAAACAATATATTGGCCAAACCTCTAACCCTCTTCGTATAAGAATGACAGGTCACCGTTACAGTATTGTTCATGGAGATGACAAGCCCCTCGCTGTACATTCCAGAGAACATGATCAGGACAAAATTGAAAAGTGTTACAAATTAAAAGGCATCAATAATGTTCCATTGCATTCCAACGAAAATATAAATAGGTTTAATTCAAGAAGGAGCAAAACTGCTCATCAACTTGTTTTAAGGTCAAAATTTCCTTCAGGTTTGAACATTCGTTAATTTCTTAATTTTTTTACTCTTTGGTATTTGTTATGAAACATCAGCTGTGAGGTATTTTTCCCCTGTTTATTATTTTATTTCAGTTCTTTTTCTTGTTTTTATTTAGTTAGTTTCATTATTTAATTTTGTAAATATTTATACACTCTTTGTTATCTGAAGAAGTATGCTGACATACGAAAATTCATATGTCCCATACCAATATTTGTTTTTTTTATTTTTACATGAAGAGAATACGTATATATGTGTGTGTGTGTGTGTGTGTGTGTGTGTGTGTGTGTGTGTGTGTGTGTGTGTGTGTGTGTGTGTGTGTGTGTGTGTGTGTGTGTGTGTGTGTGTGTGTGTGTGTGTGTGTGTGTGTGTAAATATAACTCAATATGGCCAGTTTTATTTTTGTAATTAATAAATCTAGAAATGGGAGTTGATTGTTATGTTCACAAGTAAATTTTATAGAAGAGTAAAATGAGTTGAGAAAATTGATAAAATCTTGAAGATTTTATTTCTTGTCAAAAAAACAGCTAATATATCATCTACGTATCGCTTCCAGATTCTGGGAAAACAATTCATTGGTTCATTCACCCCTGTTTTATTCATTTCATCCCCATTCACAAAAAAAGAGCAGGAAAAAATCTCAGTATATTTATGTAAAACACGTTCTATTACAAATACTAACAGAAGAGCTGTAGCAGGTTTTACAAAGATTAAATATAAACTTTCATTTAGTTTTCGAGATTTATTACGGGCATATATAATCACAAGTCAAAAGACAAGTATTTTTATAACTACTATATAAGGTACGTCCAATCATTTTGTATGGTAAGGTATTGATTGCTTAACCATAAATCTCAATCGTGGATTTATTATCAGTGTTATTACTTAATTCATATTTTGAAGTTCGTACGAGATACCGAGGAGTACTGCATCTCAAAGGTAATCTAAAATCAAATTTTATAAATGATATTTTACATTTATATTTTACTTCATTATCTTTTATTTTCACTCTATGAATAATACTTACATTTTGAAATATCAATATATTGCATTATATTTAATAATTATAAATGTGTTTTCTGGTATGTTTTTGTTGCTGTAACAATTACCCATAAGACTAATATAAATATATTTCCAAAGGCTCAGCTAAATCCCATGTGGTGGCATGGAGCGTCACTAAAGTCTGTGTTTCATATATAAGTAAATCTTCATACACAAATTGAAGTATATAGGTTAGTTCGATTTCAAGCTATCATAGCCATAGAGAGCTGGACAAACAGAACGAAATACAGAAATGTAACTTACACAGCACTTTTAGTAAAGTTGTATTTTTCGTTCAAACTCAGCTTGTTATAATACATTTTTATCATAAGGGCAAATGTATTTAAAAATACAGTAGGTAAATTTCAGTTGCATGAACTCTGAAGAAATAATTTTTCCATAGTGTACTGTCATATAATATCATTTTTTAATGTTCTTCAATGTTCTTTAATGTTGTAATTTGTTCTGGTTCTAGATGTACGTTACTCAAAACAATGTTTTGCATTCTTACAGATTATAGAAGAATGTATGGGATAATCCCTTTAGTAGCATTGGAATTTAAACAGTGCATATTATTTCTAGTATTGTGGAATTCCTCCATAGTATTATGGATATAAGTCGAACAAATATATTGTTTCAGGAAATCACTTCCGTCAGTATACAAATTAAAAAATATTTTATAGATATTCAACAGAAGTGCATGTAAAAGTTTAAGACTCTAATTTCACAGCAGTATAAAAGTAATGAATAAAGAGAACTGGAACTTTTCATGTTTTTATTTAAAAGAAGGATATTATAACATGGAATATATGAAAAAATTAACTTTGATCTTTATGTGAAATGTGTGTTATTTAAGTGACCTAAAAGGCTGTGTAGCTTTTGCTTAATTCAAAATGAAGTTTCAAACGGAAGCTGTAAGCTTTGATGTAGAAGCATAGTTCTGACATTACCCTATGTCAGTGCTTTTAAAAAAATGTTTCATCACTATGTAATTGTATGTAGAAAATATGCTTTATTAGTACATTTCTTTATTACTAAATATTTGAAACTGTTTCTGCCGATATTATCTATTTTGTTTCACTAGCAATTAATTTTGTACCACATGTTGACTCACATGAAATAAAATTCTAACCATCATACTTTATTTTATAAATGTTATTATTGGCTGAACTTAAGGGCATTATTAAAGGGATTTTCTAGGCTAAGAGCGTGCGAATAGTGCTAATGAAGTGACATTCGACGCTACCCTTTGAGGTTTTTGTCTCAATTGCCTGTTTTTTAACCTAGCTACGTGACATTAAACCCGAAGATACATTTAAGTTCAAATGGACGAAATTTTAAAAGAGAATATGTATTTTAAAATAATTAATAATGAAAGTCTTTTATATATATATATATATATATATATATATATATATATATATATATATATATATATAAATGTAACGTGTCTATAGTAAGGTTATCTTCTATAAACCAATTACAACTAACTATTTTTGTTTTAGTATAAGAGCGATCAATTGTGTTCTGAACTAATAACCCTTTATTTTAAGAATGCACAATTTCCAATGGAATTCAATAATTAAACTCAGTATAAGATGATAGTAATTTTAATAAAATTTAAAATCAATAATACAGCAACGCCAAGCTATCTTTTTTACTTTGAATTTATTCTCAATTATTTCATATTTTTAACCCATCAAAAGTTCACAAGTCCAGTCTTAAAATTAACAATTAATCAATCATTCAATTATTGTGTCCTTCAAGTTCTCAGTGCTAATGTTTTCAACACAAACTGAAAATAAAAATCTTCATTAAACTCCAAATAAAATAATCTTTTTCTAATATAAAGTGAAACAAATAATAAAATAAGACTTCTTCTCAAAGTTAAAATCAAAAAAATTTAGGTCATATTAATATTTAATATATGAACAAAGACAATGTCCAACCAGTTAAACTCAAAATTGTATCAATTTTAAAGTACTTATTTTCTGTAAATTTCCAATTTACAAATTATTGAATTATCCAGAATTATCCGCTTGGCTTTGAATGTTAATTTAGGAACTTGTTAAAATATATAAATAATCAAAGAACATAAAATAAACTTTCTTTAACAGTAGGCTATTCCTGATTTAACCAAATTGAACACGAAAATATCATCAAGCAACTTTCTATTTAAATGTTAAATTCTAACTTTTCACAGTACCTCACAATTCTGCTGAAGACTTCACCAACTAACAAAAATTACTATTATAGATTAATCAATTGAAAAAACAAACTTTAAATTTTGAAAAGAATTTTAAACTTAATACTCAACCTTCGGAAAAATCAATACGGCAAGAGTAGGCTATCACTTTACACGAAGTTCTCTCTCTGAGCACACAGCAAAGAATCCCCTGAAAACGTGGTTGAATCCACCGGAAGGATCTAGAAGTCCCTCCCACCATCTAATCAACCTAACATTGGCCAATAAAAATTGAGCTAACACAATGTCTGAATTGGATGGTACCTATCCAACCCAGACCTGTAACCTATGCTTAATACCTAGATACAAAAGGAAGCTTCTAGCATTCCTCGAACCCGACTCAACAAGAAATTCAGCACTGCTCAAAGGATAACAATTCTTACAATTCAATTATGATATAAGTTCACAATTCTCTTAATAAAAATATAAAGATTCCTATTAATAATTAAATAATATAGGAAGCATCCTATAATATATAAACTAATTATTATTACAATATAATCTTTTTCTACTTTCTGGTATTACAACGTTTACTACACAAATCACTCATAAAATCTGGAAGTTTATTTCCGATGCTTATCATTTCAGTAGCTGAGACTATTTCATTCTGTCTGTCAATAATTATTCCTCTCTGCACGATATCTATAGTAAATACCAATTTATAGAATGGAAATTGTACATGAAGCTTCATTTCTTAATAGGTAACATTGTGTTTGGTGATGCTTTTCTATGGAATTTGGACGACATAGATCTGCTGGAAAACATCTCTAAACTATTCTAATGGGTAATCGCAGAAAAATGTTTGAGTATTAAAAAATTTGTAAACAAGCTACGTGCAACAACATGATATTTTAACAGAACAACATATTTAGTCTAACGACTCCTACACAGAACAGATCACAGGTCTACAGACTTTAATTATTTGAAACTCATGTTTTTAAATAAAAATGTGACTGTATATGTATGTGGCAAGATATCTCGAGAAAGTATCTTGCTACAAAAAAACTTATGTATCTCCTTTTCTAGGTTATTTGTAGAAATTAAACCTACAATGTTGCATTTCCACCCTCTGGCAACTTAGCTTAGTTACAGTAAAGCATTGTGCTCAATGGCCTGCCATAAATGCTCATTATTTTGCAGAGCGAGTGTCGAATTTATTTTTTGTCAACACAGAAGTTCTAAAGACTATAGACCAAATCTCAATGACATGAATCGTGAGTGAAGCTGATTGTGACTCGTATCAGTGATTTATACCGATCATAGGGAAAATTATAACATATTTGTAATGTCTCTGTCAAATATAGAACTGTTGTGCTTAAAGTGTTACAACTTGACAGACCGCAATGATTAAAAAAGACAGTGCATACCTTTTAGAGTCAAAGACTTCTAAAAGTCCTCATCCATATCGGTTAGGACACAATTTACCACGAAAAAGCATTTGAATGTTTCTAATTTTTGTTGGAAAAACAAAGTAATTTGTGCACTTTACCGCATTGAATATAACTCACTCTGTTAATATAACTTACAATAATAAGAGTTAAAAAAACTTTTTAGAGAAAACGATAAAGACAAGTTAATAAAAAAACAAATAATTGGGTCACTAGAGCGCTAACGATCATATTACTAAAAATATTGGAAAAAATAAATAGTAATTAACAGTCCGATAATTTTTATTTCCAATACAAATCCTGCCTTGAAACTACATTTTTACACTAAACATTCCATCTACATATTCCATTGCAGATTTAGGATATGTTATACCCAAAGCACGAATAAAAAATATTATTTAAGGATTCTTGGATCATACTACTTGCTAATTATTTCAAATAAACATCTCTTGAAAATAGTTTATTAGAGTTCAATTATCAACATGAAATTAAAATTTAACACATACATTTTTAACCTTAATAATCAGAATAAAAGAAATTAATTAATTAAAATAAAATATCTGTTACTCAGTTCTTGTGGTTTCTAATAAATTTCTCCTCAACATAATAGAGCTGTACTATAATATACATATTGGATTCAGTGTATGTAGGTTACTACTTTCTGAATTTAATGATTGAATAAATTGAGTGATATTACTCCTTGAAAGTACCTACGGACAAAACAACAAATTGCCACACTTTGTGGTAAATTACAACATTTTTTAATATCTCACGTCGAATACTAGGACATCTACAAATATTCCAACTGCACTGAAACATGTGCAGTCTCCGATAATCACAAGGTTTATACTCAGACTGCACCGAATACAAACTACAAAACTCTCGACAAAAACAGTAAACAGGTGATCGCTTCCAACCTCTACCTACATCACGCTGCAGTAGCGGGATGGCCAAGATGATGGCAGTGAAAAATCAATAATAATTGATTTTGTACGTTACGTCTTGAGAAACTAATTTCAATGAGTAATTGCAGAAAACACAAAAATATACTAATCCCTAAAATAAAGTTAACTTTTCAAGCGATAGATTGGTTATCCTTTAGACATACCAAACTGACATATTATTTTTACTTCTAAATATTAATTCATACATTTCTGGGCAATAACATTTTTTTAACCTCTCTTCTTATTCTGTAAGAATGCTTGGAATGTTCCCCCAGCAAAAACAGACAGACAAACGATACACTAAAAATAAACTGAATAACCTATTTGGCATCACCTCTTCTGCTCTACCAAATAAAATGTTGTATTTTTATAGATTAATTTTCGGACACCCTTTAAATAACTAGGAGATATGTTAAAAAGTAAATATCCTACCATTTAAAGAAGCTTTGTTAATATTACCTTAAATTATAAATTATATTATTTTTATCCTGATAGGTAAAAAAAGATGTTGATAAAAAGGTGAAACACTCAAACAAATCATACTTAACTATTGTGGAAAAATATGCACTACGTTTACTTTGTCGTACCGAAAGATAATCCTCAGAGGATAATCAATTAATGATACGATCGTGTTATCTTCAACAGTTATCTCCTATAATACTATTTTTAGTGTTCTCTGTAGAAATTTCGGCTCCCTTTTTAGGTTTTGATGATCATCTTTACATTGGGTATTATTTCATAATAAACGGATTAGTTTATTCTATAATTTTAAAGGTCGTAATATACTCTATAACTTGTATTTAAACAGAAAAAACAGAAGCAAGACATTACTACAGAAATTCTTTATTTCTTATGTTTTTATGTTTGCAAGATATTGTAATGAGAGCCTAGACGTGAAGATAAAACAAAGCAGAGCTCCTTATATTATGGGTTGTCATGATTTATTACCGGAAGTTACTCAGTAACGCCCTCAATTCTTTTAAAAGAGGAATTTAATATCGTGGCTATCGTCCTTCAAATATTTGATTAATTGTTCTTATTATTTTTAATCTATAATATTTACACGTATATATTTTTAGGGCCATAAATTTAGTTATTTAAATAAAATATGTGACATTTTTCAAAAATAACCAAAATAAAAGTTATTCTATTTTAGTAACTTAGTTTTAATATTCATGCAAAAACTATTATACAAATAAAATTATAAATATAAAACATCTGTATTTTAAATTATTGAAAATAATGGTGTATTCTTACTGAGTTAATTATTTGTATATCACAAGGTCATGAAAAGATAATTTAAGTAACAATTATACTATAGTACAATATAAAATTTTTTGGTCTCTTGTATATTGGAAAATTATTTTATTCATTTCTTACCTACAAAGCATATCTCGTGAATTATGTAAAATCTGTATATACCACTAATAAAATAAATGGCGTGATAACTCTATACTTAAACATTTATATTGATGTAGCATTTGCTTGCCTTCACTATTGGTGGTTTAAAATTTATATTATCCCATTTATGGTCTGTAGATAAAACATCTGTTAAAGTAGTTGCCTACTCGTTATTTGATAGAGCCAAGATAAATGAATGGAATGATAAATGAAGATATTATAATCAGATAAAGAGGAATTCAATAAAGTTTAATCGTATCTTATATGCAATAGATACCCTCAATTGATAATAAATACTAGCAAATAAACAAGAATAATCGTCTCTGAGTCAGAAAAATAAAATAGTGGTACATTTGCGTTAATTTTAATATGCTGGGATTATCGGATGAAATAAGAAGAGTAGAAAGGAAGTAAAACATTAGAACCGCATTTAAAACATACAATAATTTTAGACAAGGTCTGCACGCAGGATTCCAAAAACTGTGTTTGCAGTATAAAATGTTTTTGCGTGTAACAAATAAGAAGCGTGCAGACCAACATATAAATTTCGAAGAAGCCGTCATAATACATGGGGAACCTCATTTCTTAAAAAAAAATAAATTAATAGAGAAAAAAGCATTAAATTGGCCTACTATCCAATTAGTCAACCATCAGTCGAGATAAGGCCGCATTAGTTGACAATTACAAGAGATTAACTAAAAGGAAAACCAAAAGTATTAAACACATTATATAATCCTAATAAACCAATGCGGAGTCATATTATAGCTTTAAAATTTCATCTTGCATGAACCAATAATAAAAAAAAACAAAAAAGGCCCACTCCGTTCCTTTCCCTTTTTTGCCGACAACTTGTTTCAGCCATGACGATCACCATTTCTTAATGGCCTCTGGTCAGCGGTAAGAGGTTGGTCGGTAAATGCAGACTTATTGTAATTTTTACTCTTTTGTTCAATTTTTAGTAATTATCGTTGTATTTAGTTTTTCATTGAATGCACGTTTTAGTGTTAGGGAAGATGATATACATTATTATAATTGTGGTTTCTGACTTACCCGTGTCACAACAGTCTGGTATGGTTTGTTTATTTTAACTTAGTTCGTAATTATGTGTTAGGTTAGTTATTTACCTGAAGAAGAGATCAGATTGCAGACCTTGAAACGTATCGTTTCTGATTTTTTTTATCACTGAACGGTGGCAAATGTAAATGCAATGGAAAAATCCTGTTTCATTAAATATATTTATGAAAGAAAGTAATCTGTAACCGTGTTGTAGACTTTAATGTGTTTTATAGAAAATTTACAATTATTATTTTATTTATTTTATATAATGTGCACCAATACGATAAATAAAGAAATGTATTTAATTTTAAAACACGTGAAATTCTAGGTCAATCAATACCATTATTTTACGTATATGCAAGTGACGTTACGTGCAAAACTTCAAGTCCATAGCATCAGTTATTTCTAAAGATATGCTGCGGAAACATACAGGCATACAGTTGGATATACATAAAGACAGAGATGAAATAAATTTGCCCAGTCCCTCGAGTGATACGCTTCGGTAGCTCTAAGTCAATAATTCTTCATTATCCTCAATGTTCAATATGATTTCATTCCTATGCTGGATAAAATAAATTTTTTATGAACGATTAAAACTTATAATCACTTTTAGACTTAAACTGCTTACTTTTGTTCTATATTAAACCCAAGATCAACACATTTATTTGGTTTCCGTTCACTGGAGATTATACTGTTTTTGGCATGTACATAATATTGGCATGTACATATATATATATATATATATATATATATATATATATATATATATATATATATATATATATATATATATATATATATATATATATAATGCAATGGTTTGTATTAGATTTTTCAATTAAATTACATTTTAAATATAGTAAGAGAGGAAGACAGACAGAAATGAAATTTGTCTTCTCTCTCAAGTGATAGCTTTGCTAACGCTCAGTTAAAAAATGTGTGTCAATATACACAGTGAGCTACATATGAAAAGAATAGGACACAATAAATGTATGTTTAAAAACACTTTTGAATTCGTAAATATATAATTATATCTGTCACAACTTTACTTAATGAGAGTTATGAAGATTGTAATGGAATAAATGTTTCTGTGCATTTATTATTGCGTATATATTTAATATTCACAAGTTCATTAGCTTTATATTACAATCTGTATTAGTAAGTATTGCGAAAATTTCTTTGAACATGTGTTAGATCCCAATCACTTTCAATACCATTGTCAATGCTGTAATTGTCTTGCATTTATATCTGGCTTTTTATGACTATAAAACTATTTTTATTTTGTAAATACAAGAAAAATAATTTTAAAATGTAATAAAACCGTATCATACGACTTTTGGGTAAGCCATTTGTCACAGAACCCAATTTTCAATTCTCCGTTAGTATCTTTTCGATACCGGCGAAAGTATCTTCATTATATAAATAAGTTTAAATTTAGTGAAATAAATTTGATATAGATAATTATCATAAACTTTGTCGCTTTAGTATGTCATGAAATTTCTCATCACAAATGAATTTACAATTAAAAAATGAAGTTATAATCCAGCATATCGACGAGAACACTGACCATTAAGAGTTCAGTTGAAAATTTAAATATCCAATAACGGCTGAGTGTTGACAGAGCCTGTTAAGTGAAGTGCTGGAAAGCTCAGTTATAAATTATTTCTGTTGCAACAGTGATCGAGCAATAAATTTTCATTTTTGTATGGTGCATGATTTCTAAATAAGCATCCTCGTGTTTGATAATGGGAATGTGGGTAAGCCTTTACGTATCCTAATTAACAGCTGGATATCTTCAAGATATATTCATCTGTAGACATTAAATTGTATCAACGGTAAAAACTTATTTTCACTCTCTTACACAGGACATCCCGAGAATGAAAATGAGTTATAGACTTAAGGGAACTCTATAAATCAATAAATGTACGCGTATGTAAGCTGCTAAAATTTAATATCTGACAATCGGAACGATATATCAAGATAAAACTGACGTATGGACTTCAAACTAAACTGATACTTAATTTCTATACACACAACATCCAGTTCGATAGTGGTCTATGTCACTCCTTAAAATTTGGCTTCGTTTTAGCGAACAAATGTAATTTAGTGTTATGGATAAGCACATAGGAATGAATATATCGCAGAGTAAAAAGACTTCTAAACAAACGATCACATGAATTGTTAATACATGCAATTTATTAACTAAAACAAGGACTATAATTAGAATACATAAAAAAGGATTGGCTGCCAAATTAAGCTTTTGTTTGCCGAAGTCGTGTTTGATCCGTAGGAATGTTTACATGTCTGTCTGTTTGCCCGTAGGACATTTCAATAAAGAAATGTGATATAGATTTCAAATATTATATGCAACCTTGGCAAAACCTGCTGCGCAAGACTTTTTGTGGCGTATTTCTGTTTAAAATTAGTGATTTTTAGTAGGTTTTCTTATAAAAATATTATTCTACATATTTTTTTTTTTAAGACACAAAACGAATACTGAGTAAAATTTTAAGTTTTAGTATTTTAATTTAATATCAACCTGTTAAAAATACCTATTATCCTAACAATCCCCAATATACATTTTGATTTTAATGAAGAACACGTATAGAATATTATATTTATTTTAGCTTAGAAAAGCCAAATTTTACCATTCCCTAAATATTACTAATTCCTGTTACACGACAAATTGATTGTTACTTAATTACAACTATATAATGCGTTGACCCAGCACTAACATAAGCATTATTGGTCGGTTCGTCTTCCTAGATTAAACGTCACAACTCATTCCTCCCCAATCAGGAACACATACCAGTCAACTATAACACCTGTATATAAATATAACTTATAACTCGGTCACGTATATCTTGATGTGTACAGAAAAGAAACAATTTCAGGTTATTATATCAAATACGTTTGTTTTACGTGAGGGAAGCTTTCAAGATAATTACTTTCCTAAATAATTTTACTTCTTGTCTGTAATATTTCAGAATAAATTTCACAATTCTTCTGTCACTTCAAATGAAACTGTTTAGGCTTTTCAAAACGGCTTTAAAATTAATAGAAACGAACTCATTGGTTTTTAAAAATATCTGACAAATCTCCACAGTGGCTATATTTTTGTTGTATTTTATTATAACATAATGCACGCAATATTCCTCATAATTTTATGTAATAAGTTATCAAGTATTACACATTGTAATAGTTATAGAGCATTTTATATGTGAAACATGTAGAGAATGCTATATACAATGTACCACACGATTTTAATTGAGAACAACCTTGAAATTTAACAACAATAGAACAACATTAAAATAACCCATAATATGTAATACCATATTTTCAATACTAATATCACATTCTTTTTTATTTTAGCCCAAAACATTTCATACGGCCCCCTTTAGCGGGATTATATTTACTAGCAATAATTAGCAAAATTATAGCGACCTATTTCAGTTACCGATCTTAGAAGACTCAATGAGAAAGAGTAGCTTGACAGATTGGTAAGCTAAAAAAAGTATGAGTGACCGTGAAACTGTTAAATAAAGTGTTGTTAGCTCGTATTATACGACGGGATGTCGGGGCGTTGTGATATCCGGACTAACAATCACACAGCAGGTGAACCACTGATTGCAATCAGACTACAGGTGGCAACTGATTGAAACTTGATGAAAATATCTATTGAGGTTTTAATGAAACTCTGATACATGCTGTACAACCATTATAGAATGGTACTACAAATCATATTTTTAGTTTACTGTAAAAAATCTGTACTTGTTGCCAGTTCGCAAAGCCAATTACTCAAGAGGCTGAATAACAGCATTTCTATATGTCCGTCTCAAACCCAAAGTAACCTACACACTTAACAATTTGCATAAAAAAAGATAATACATAAAAATGTAGAAGATATAGAACATAAAATTTGGCCAGATATGAAAAGAAAGTTTCGAGGGTATGAACAGTTTCATTTAACATATTTAACAAAAGCAAATGTTAACCAATCTTAAATATTTACACTATGTATTTAGTTTATATTTTTAATTTTGTTATAAATAATTGCATATTTTTAGCTGAATTGGTATAATAGTAGTTTTAGCTATTAAATATATCACGTGCAAAATAAGTTGTATTTTTTAACACGCTTTTATAAGCTTCGGTTGTATCTATGTAACAGAATCTTTGAGCATAATTTTTACCAATTTCCAGAAGTCTGAATTATTTAAAACTTTGCATACGTATCAAGGACCGATGACAATGCAATAATTTGATCATAGTTTTCAATTATCCTTTTAAGGTCCGCCAGAACTAATAATTCTTTTATAGATCCTCTGTGACAGAGCTAGCGCCCGATCTGTGCTAACCCAGAGTACAAGTCTCCATTTAATCTGCGCTAACCCAGCGTTTAAGTGTCCATTCGTTTCCGTATACTCGAATGTGCTTGACTCTCTTAATATAGTAATATTATAGTAGTCATCCAGTCTCTGCAACTTCCAGTGGTTTCCTTGACAGCCAAATCTCTAAGTACACGATCCATGCAGGTTCTTTGTTTAGTATATATTACATAATACTAATTTGAGTTGTTGCTTTACAGAAACTACATAGTATTTTTATCAGACAAAGCCTTTAGTGTTTTTTAACTAATTCCATTTTAACAATATTAAAAATTTTTCTTGCATTTTCAATATTATTTACTGTAAATAAAGTTGAACAAATACAGTTTAGTTATTTTACACATTACCGAAGATGTATAACTAATTAATTAAATAATAAATTTACCAAAATATGGGTATATTCAATTCTGAACTACAATAACCATTAGTTTATTTCTATATGTGTATGTTTTAATCGCAAAAAGTACTAGCTCCGCCGGGACTCGAATCCGGATTTCTCACTTGCCAGGTGAATGTGCTACCATTACACCACAGTGCTCTCACTCTTATACATAAAAGAAAAACTAATTTTATAATAGTATATCTAAAATAAGTAATAGATTTAATACAGCTCAGTAAGAATGACAAATGATATATACTAGCCAACATTACGTTTATTAAATACTTCACATACCTAACCCTCAAGTCCGGCAAAGGTGTTTCAAATAGCCACAGTTCCTTGGTAGCTTAGATGCCAGCCTTCGATTTTTACGACAATAATTAATCTAAAGAGAACTGCGAAGCTCCGACTCTCCAGGGACCAGAACCGACATCTTAAGTGCAAGCTCTAGGAGTCATATTGAGTCGATGCAGGTTGCTATTTCCCCGTTGGTAGCTATTAATAGGACAGAACCTTTGATGGGGCACCGATGACAGTAACGCACCAAGCGTTCAAAGACCTGGCTCGCGATTGTTTGCTGCTGGACAAGCCTATGTAGCACTTAGTCGTGTAAAATCTTTAGACGGTATTCAGATTGAAGAACTTGATTGCTCTAACTTAACAGGAAATACTCCATGCAATAGTGAAGCTTTAAATGAAATGATGAGATTGCGGAATGATTCTTAGGAAATACCAAATTTCCACAAGAAACTAATTGATTAATAGAACTAAAAAATGAAAAATAAATAATAGTTTAAAAAACTAAAAACACGCTTTTATAGCTAACCAAACTAAACAATAGAAAATAATTATTAATTACAAAGAGTTTATATTATGGTAGTAGAAGACAAAACAATCATTTATAGCCAATCACCTCAAAATAAAATTATAATAAAATTTAAGTTATTAACAGAATAAATTAATTCAGAGTAAAAAGCGTGGGGTGCTTGATATATTAAATATTACAATCATCCTATCGGTAATTATCTTTGAAAGGAGACTTATGAAATGTAGTAAAATGCACCACACGCTTTTTACTCTGAATTATTTTATTCTGTTAATAACTTAAATTTTATAATAATTTTATTTTGAGGCGATTGACTATGAATGATTGTTTTGCCTTCTACTACCATAATATAAACTCTTTGTAATTAAAAATTATTTTCTATTTTTTAGTTTAGTTAGCTATAAAAGCTTGTTTTTAGTTTTTTAAACTATTATTTATTTCAAAAGGAATCAAATTTCAAGTCTGCACGTCTTTCCTATTAAGGGTTATCGTAAATTGGAGAATACAGACCGACAATTAAACAATTTTAAAAGTCCCACTTAGGTTCATAGTATAGAATACTGTGCTGGTTGAAGTAAATATATACATTTTAGTGGTGTGTTCGTTTGGTATCGTTAGATTATTAAAAACTATTTATAATCTGATTTCCACAGAAGTAATAATAAAAACACACTCTTATATTTCCATTTGTCGTTATCTCGAGTGGATATAATCGTTATAGTAAAACACAAAAGAATGTCATGTAAAAGATATTTAAGTATTAACATAGTGTAGCAGATTTTCCTTTAAAGAGAAACTTATTTTTTTAAACTAGTCCAGACACTACATCCTGGGTTTTTATTTCTTAGAACGTAAACTGTACAAGATATTCTCTCCTGTTAGGTTTTTTGTAGAACAACTATTATAGGTGTTATTATTCTTCAAGTTCTCACTGCTCTTAGAAAGTAGGTTGGAAAATTTATGTTTCCAAACTACATTTATTCTGTATAAAATTGTATAAGAACCACTGCAAACCATAAAGACAATAGTTGACGTACTGTAATGCTCTTAATGTTGGATCGCAAAATCTTAAGTGATTTCAATAATTATAAAAGAACAGGAAACAAATACTTTATGTAATGCATCAAGGTGTAACCTTTGGTTATAAGAAATTTAAATAATATAATTCTAGGATTCCTTCCTTTGTCTAAGTATAACATAATATTTCGAATGTTCAGAATAAAATTATTATGTAAAACATAATATATCGTTGCAGAACTGAATGTTGGGATACAACGGAATACTCCTATAATCTAAGCTGTATAATGCTGTAGGGAATTGGAAGCCCTATACAACTAAGTTAACAACTAGGAAGAAGGTTTGGAAGGCACTTTCAGTGAGTTATGGTGATGTCTTTTTAGCGATCTGTTGTTCTTGGTGGTTGTTGCTTTAAGTTTATAATTGTTTACAAAATTATCATCAAAGTAAGATATTTACCGTTACTTGTAATAATTTTATTGATAATAAGTTATAAATTACATGCTATTAGCTGTAAATAGGTAGATTTTAGACTATTACCAATCGTGTTTTAAAGCTGTTAGAATACCGTCACGTAAAAACGTGCACACGGCTTGAAATGGGACTGGGCAGAACGGGATACTTTCCCGTAATACCTTAATAAGAAAAAGTAGTTATTCAATATTTTTTACCATTCCAGATCATGGGAAATTACATCAGGAAAACTGATAGACTGAAGTGAGATGTGAAATTGTTGGAAATGATTATTCAAACTGTGATATCAGGTGAAATGGGATTTTTGAAGACTTTAAAGTAGTGTATTGTCCTAAAATCGTCCCTTGAAAGATATTTTAATAAAAACAATTAAAATAAATCTAACTACAATGTAAATAAATCAGAAGTAAAATTTAAAAATATATTCACAGCTGAACAATGGTTGGAACTAGCGGTACACCTAAAGTGCATGGAGAGTAGGTTCTTTGGTTTACCCCAAAGAAATTTAAGGTCTATAGCTTATGACCCAGCTGTTTGAAATATTAAAGCAAACAAGTTTGACCTAGAACATTGTTAAACAGTACTATATTGGGTCAAATGGTTTATTACTAGACATCCTACCCTAAGCATTTGAACTCCAGAAGAAACATCATGTGAAAGGGCAATGTGATTCAACAAAGTTGCAGTTTCACACCTTTTTGATCTCCTTACTCAGCACATATTTACAGCTGAAACAATCTTTAACTGGGATTTTAATAAATCCCAATCCCAATCAAAGATTACAGCGCTCAAAGGTAAGCGCCAGGCGGGAACCTTGGCGTCAGCTGATCGAGGAGAAACGGTCACTGCAACTGTGTGCATGTCAGCTTCAGCGTCATTTATACCCCTATGCTCATATTTCCAATGCAGATTAAGAAACAAGAATTCGAGCTTTGTTTATGCCCTAGAGGCTAGGCTGAGGTTCACCCAAAAGGCTGGGTGCCCTCTGAATTTATTTCTTGTGTGTTTTTTTTTTAAACTGTTTAATATTTTACCACTACACGTGATTTAGGCTTGTTGCCTTTATCTAGATCATACATACACATATATCTTGGATAGCTAATTTAGTTCTATATTAGAGTTAATGTATGTTTTATATGTTTGATGTGTGTGTGTGTGTGACAAAAAAGTGATCTTCGGTGTGTATGTCCAGTCGTTTAAATTCATTTACCGTACTCTTCTGAATTTCTATTATGACCCAAATCAAAAATTGATTAGAGTATATAGCTTTCTGAAATTCACTTTGGTAAAAAAGTGTATGATAGTGTTTATATTGTTTTCCGGATAAAAATTGAGTTTGTATTAAACAGCTCTGTACACTTTAATTAGAAGTCCTTGTAAGAGGCAATATTACTAATATACAATTGAAAGTTTAGAACTAGTTTGATTAGGAGTATTTCAGAAAGAAAAGGCAACTTTAGTATCAAATTTTAACACTAGTCTGCACCGGTAAGGAATTAAATAATTTTCAGGCAAATCACATTATTTATTATTTCCATTTATTGTCGAACGGAACCTTTTCCGGCTAAACCTTGTAACGTTTTTTAAGTACATATATATATATATATATATATATATATATATATATATATATATATATATATATAATTTAAAATATACATGACTTAATATTAATAAATATAAAGTGCTCAATACATAAAATTTTTTATTGAGATATTCATCTCTAGCATACTGTTAAAAAAACAATAAATATGCAA
Organism: Homalodisca vitripennis; assembly: GCF_021130785.1. Classification (NCBI taxonomy): domain Eukaryota; kingdom Metazoa; phylum Arthropoda; class Insecta; order Hemiptera; family Cicadellidae; genus Homalodisca; species Homalodisca vitripennis. Next base: position 77,407,563 of record NC_060214.1, on the reverse strand, counting down.
AAAGTCAATAAACAATGTTAAGTTTTAAAATTTTCCAGGTAGAAATCCCATTCAATAATTTTCTAATTTTTATTCATTTATTGTTACTTTTCTGTATGTTTTATTCAGTTGAGTAATAGAAAGGGCCTCTCATCCCTAAATGCATCTTTTTAATTAAGGTATTTTGAGGTTTTATTTATAGATATTCTTATAAATTATTAGTTTACTTGAAATTATTTGTTTATTAAACGAGATTGACATTGTACCCTGTATTTTACTGATTTAAAATATGATCAACACAATGCGCATTGGCTGCAACAAATAACTCACACCAATACACAACCAATAATCTGTGCGAGTTATTTTATGAACACCGATCAATACTTTTGATTTAATTTTATTATTAGAAATATGATATATTTGTAAGCTGTAAACAACTGTCTGCAAGTGGAAAATATTAAATTCCATTAAATAATCGTGTTTTATACAAAATTACAGAAACCTTCTAATAAAATTTAATTAAAAAGCCCCATTTTCTTCCATTTTTTTAGTTTTTTTCAAATGCATTAGAAGTCAGCACTATTATAAGTTTTAAATATTTATAAACAAGAACCGCAGTAAAAGAAGAAGCAATACCTAAAAGGCTTGAAGATTTCTACTTGGTTGCTTTCTTAAGCAAGGAAATCATTGTTAAAATCCGGATCTTGAGAAGTGTTTGTCTCTCTGCAAGGATAAATAAAACGATAATAACTCTCCCCGATGGGCCGTCTTAAAGAATAAAAACGATAAAGATATCAGAGCATTCATTACTTTTATCAAAGTAGATACTTAAAATTCATTTCTAAAATGCTACGATGGAAATTAATTTTCCGAATGCTTTCACCTCCATCCCGTATTACATTTTTCTGGAGTTCAGAAATAATAGTACAAATATCGTACTTTTTCAGTGTACATAGTTTTCTAAGCTAAGAGTTTGAAAAATTGTATTTATGTGTGTCAGTATTTTTTTAAACGAGAATTGTACACTGGAAATGTAGCATAAAACCTACTTTATATAACTGACACAGCGAATTGGTAGTAAATTTCTCTCCAATGTATTTAGCTGGGTGTTAGCAAATTTTTTGAAATGTTTTTATGGTCACCTATAGTAAAAACGTGAAAAGTAAGAAATACTGATATATTTAATTAATATTATTAATATTAATATCAAATAAAATAAATATTAAAAAAAAAACATACTCATTTCAACCAAATGAAGTTATAACATTTATTATGAGAGATTATTTGAGAAGTGTTTTGTTACATTCTATCCAGAGTTTCGATATTCTGTTGCATACATTTATTTTTACACACATAATATATATTTCAATAATATTGTACTCCGCTTCATGGTATTCAACTGAGTACTACAAGTACGGTATTCAAAGTTGTGATACAGGACGTCGTGTGAATGAATCAACGAATAAACTCAAAATGCAGTATATTTTGCTTGGATATAACTAAGACCTAAGATAAACACCTGTTATGTCTGATTGTATGCTTATCTACCGATTTTATGCTTCATATCTTAAGAAGGAAAAGATCTGTGGTCTTGAGTTCTCGATACACTGTCATTTTGTCATAGGCAACGTTATATTTGATGATGGACGTGTTGCTGAGACTTTACGTAATTCAAATATCCGAAGGTTATCCCAAGAAATATTACCCGGAATTTCGTTCGAATCACCGTTTCTAGGTACTTGCGAATTAACTCAAGAAAGTGCATGACATCAATTGGATTTTGCTAACAGAAATCGAAGTATATCTCTCAATAGCAGTTTGTCTATTCTGTCTGAATAGGACAAAATAATTAATTGTCTAATTGCCATTCTATCAGTCTGTCTGTAGGCTTCTATATTATGATCTATAGACGTGAGTGCACCCTAACACACAGCTCATGGTGTGGCATACTATTAAATTGTTTTATGGCTGATTAATTTGGTAAACATAAGCGTCATTATAAAATAAAAAATTTGTCACAGTATATTGAGCGATATAATAATAACAATAATTCTATATTGGGTTCACAATTTAAGAAGATTGTATACAATCGTCAATATACATGTATTACATAAACTATATTAACTAAACAGCAGTAGATTGACAATGAGCATTAATCAAACAATAGTAATGAAGATAACGGAAAACTATAAATGTATAACGATCCAAGGTTCATTCTGATTGTTAGGTACATTTTAAAGCAACAAATACAATGTGTTTGTGAATTTTACTGAGTAAATATAAAATAAACAAAATACGGCTGTCTGTATTGCATCATTAAGTAGTGGCTAAGTAAAATACGTCTCTTGCATTTGATGCGGATAACTTATAAGTGGTCTACCATATTTAAAAAATGCAATACTTACACGTCAAAGAAAAATGTGTACGTGTATTTAAGAATAAATTGTTTTATATATATATATATATATATATATATATATATATATATATATATATATATATATACATATATATATACTTTTTGAGTGTTATTAATTTAAAAATTAAAGTAATAAGAACTGTTTAGTTTTAAATTTTTCTTCTTTTAAATTTTTCTATTTATTTCCTTTGATTTTTCATAGTCAACTGAATACTGAATAGCCGATTACTAATAATTATATTTTTACCGAAAGAGGGCTCTCCAATATTTTACACACTGGAAAAGTATTTGACCATGACCTCCTGTTGACAATTTTACCTAAAAACCATATCTAGAATCCAGACAAAGCAATTAGTCGAGATGCGGTTTTCTTACAAGAAATACAAATTGCAAGGAACAATTATTTTGGCTTTAGAATGACTTCTCTATAGGAGACAATATATAAAACCATTCTGAAGCAAAGAAACAGGATTTATTGCTAAGTTTTTCCCGTCCGTATAAGTTACCTCACAATTACTTGAGAAACTTCCTCGTCTACAGCAGGGTTCCAGAAACGCCCCTGTAGGAGTACTTTAGAACATGACATGGAACAACGAAACGGAAGAAGATACCGAGGTTTAGTTTTCTCTCAAAGTTTTAATGAATGGATTCACATGTAGTTCGTCTCTGACAGCCGATATTATATCTCACACATCGACAATATATCTCAACATCACATGGTAACCAAAGAGTTCATATCACGAATCGTTGATGGTATTTGTATATTGGAGAACTCTTCTCGTATTTAGCTCAAACATCACGTCTGATATTTATTGAAGAAACTGTGTGAAGCAGTATATAAATTAAAGGTAAAATCCTACTTGGTGTACCTTACATTACATTTACTGGGGAATATAAGATTGATCATGGCACTGGTCCGAGTAATATAACAAACTAGAGACAATAGCAAAAATCCGTCTTGAATTAACCGAAGAGTACTGAATGTGGAGATTGCGATAAAAATAAATATAAGTTACTTAATCTACATCAGAGTCAAAACCCCTATGCGAGTCCTTTGAATCACGGCTTGGAGCAACCATAGGCCACGGAATAATATATTTAAAGCCCTAGGAATATTTATTATATGATTTTACAAATCTGTACTTAAATTATAACTTTTAATGTATCTGCAAGTGTGTTAGGAACCTTATTTTCTTACATTTTATACACGGGCGCGAGCACACACACACACACACACACACACACACACACACACACACACACACACACACACACACACACACACACACACACACACAAGTTTTTATAAGTTGCAATAGCATAATTGAATTTTCAACAAAGAATAAATCATAAAAGTACTCGCTCCAACAGAATTCGAGCTCGGGTCTCTCACTGACCGGGTAGAAATGTTACCAATTCTCTATATATTTCCGTAAAACACTGCAATATACTAAAAAATAAGGACAACAAAAAAAGTTTTAATAATAGGGTTAAATAGCACAGGTGAACACAGTCAGTATACATATAACAGTCATAATATTCTAAACTCATAAGGTAATAATTTGCAGTGATGATACAACAATACTAAAATAATTACAAGACATCAAGGGGCATCAAGAGCTTGTAAAAAACATCATTTATAATCCCTAACCATAAAATTGTACGGTAGAAAAGGTATATCCAGAAAACCACATACAATTCAGTTAAGGGTCGTTCTTGAGCCATTTACAGGATCGTGATTGTCCCAGCGGACAATATAAGACGACCGATGTGAAGGTTTCTCCATCCTCCAGCAGTTATCATGAATGTAGCAACTCTGGTCCCAAATAGGTGCACGGAAGCCAACGTCCCTTAACATGTCGACTCTCATAAAATATTATAGTTAAATAGTGAATAATTGTTTATTAATACTTTTCTTGATTTGATAGATAGTGAAAAACTGTTTAGTTATTCAATTTAATTAAGTTCAGTTATGAAACCACACTTTAGCTTATGGTAAACACAAAAGCGAATTGTTGACGTATTTATGTTAAATGTAAGGTATTTGCTATTTTTGGCACGTTATTAAAGGAATAGATATGAGTATAATGGTTGCCTGGATAAAGGTTGTAATATTTAGGGTATTTATATTTTGTTATCTTTAAGTCAATAATTTACCGTACAAAGATGTCCATTTGTGGTCAAAAAGTGGACAGCAAAATTTTAATTTCCACATATTGAAATATAATAGAACCTACATTCTATGAATACCAACAGAATAACTGTTATTTCTTAACCCTTTGAATGCCGCAAGTTGACTTTACTTACTGTCTAAGAATGCAAATTTCATATTGTAACCCGATTATTTCCAATCGTTTACAATAAAGTTTTAGGCATACAGTTAAACCACTGTATACATGTCTGATATAAGGTGGTAGCAGGAGGTACTCGCCGGGCTTAAAGAGTATTAAGGAGGTAACAAGAAAAAGCCAGGGAGAGAGTTGTATCCTTGTATACTTGTTTTAAAGGTATACTAAGCTAAAAACAATGGTTTTTAAAAGGTCCTAGCTAAGAGCTACAAATCTTTTTTCGAAGGTGGCATTTCTGTAGTGTATCCAAATTAAATTTTAATAATAATATCAGAAAATATATACGTCACCATATGAGTCCTTACGACGAATTACTATCGTATTATGCCTCCAAAAAAGCTATTTCGACTAGAATTGAGTTGAAAACATCGCCACCAGTCGATACTAATAACGATCTCCGCATATATTCTATAAAAAAACTGTCCTCTTCAGTTCGAATTGTTTATGATTAAATTATAAATTATTTAAGCGGAAGACAATCAATGAAAAAAAAACGATAATTAATTATTTTAAAGTGACAGGTGATTAGTAAGTCTAGGCCTGGTAGAAGGGTGGCTGGTCTAGACCTGTTTTCAGGTGATTTGGCGTAGGAAGCATTAATCATCGAGTATGAAATTTCATTATTCGATTTATTATGAAACAAGGAAATTACGAGTACCATAATGAAATTTTGTTTGATTTCCGATAAGGGATACTCGTGAAAAAATAGTGGTCTCCGGATACACCAAAGTACCAAAACTTCGAAGTATAGTGGACTGAAGGAAAGTCGCAAGTAAACTCTGCAGTTCTAAAGTAGGAATTCTGCTGAGGTGACGCAGCTAAATGCTAAAAATATTTGAGTTAATATGTTATATAGGGTTACAATATATTTCTCTATGTTATTCAGTTACTCACTAGATATCTCAGCATCTTTTAAGTATCTGACCTGTTCTTTTACTAGGTTTAAGAGCGGGAAATATCAGTAGACTTAGAAACTAATATGATAAAGTGTAACTAGAGATTAAATATTCTATTAAATATCAATAACATATTTTATATGTATTGTGAACAGGTGTGATTAAAATAAAGCACTAAATCTAGGGCTTGACCTACAAGAATTATATTTAAAGTGACCGCAAAGCCAATGGAGATTCTAACAATACGAACAATCAGATTGCACGTTGTGGATTTATTGGATTAGAGTTACTTGGAAGCAAAACTATGACACTAGTACAAAATAAATAAATATTTATCCTATCGGGAAGTTCAAATGCTTTCAATTAAAATCTCGTTACTCCTCAATTATTCTGTTTGAAATCGTGACTCGTGTTTTGCCGAACAGTTTAACGTATTAACCCAATTATTTCGTGACTCTTGTTTGTCGAGAATGAAACTATATTCGTTTAAACACACTGAGAGATTTTTATTTATTCGCAAAACATTTTATTTAATTTTCTTTGGCATAAGATTCTAAACAATAAGTGTAATATTCGTTTCTGAACAAATGAAATATACTGTAAGTGCTTTATTAAAACGCAATAATCAAATTTAAAAGGAAAAGTGTGTTTGATGTGGGTAACAACAACATTTATTTGGTTAATAATAATAATAATAAGATAATAATTTTAAAATAGACTTAAATATTTAACAAATTACAAAAATAATTTAAGATATAATGCACGTTGAGATTAAACATAATTGATATGTTTATCTAGATAAATATTGGTTTGCACAAACTTTTATATTTATTATATGTTTTCTGGAGTTACGTTTATGACATTAGTGATCCAATCCTAGTCTATTTCTCCTTGATATATACACGTTTATTTACAATGGACCAAATTATTAAACTACTAAAAATACATTAAAAGAAATTCATATAATATTGAAGGGAAATACATCATTTTAAACGTATCATCTTGAAGTTTCGTTACGTATTCGTTGAGTATTCGTTAATGTTACGATTGCATAACCTAATTTGTTATTTTTAACTTTTATCAGTTTTCATTACAATAAACAATTTACTTTAATAAATTAGTATTTTAATTAAATAAAAGTATCTTTGACACATAATTCAAGTATTAAAGTGTTATTTTCAAATAATATCATAATTTATAATAATGAAGATCGACTTTTGATATAGTACAAGACATATCAATGCAAGCTTGGCTGTATGGGAATTTATCACCACTTTACTCTCAACACATTGTTATGTCAGTTGATTTTCAGTATGAGGTGACGCAATTATGTCTCGTTTCGTTTTGGTTGTTTACGTCCATTATGTTCATTAGCTTTTGAGTATTCTGCATGTTTTTGTTTTATTATTATTTTTGACTCAAGTATCATGGCGTAAATACGTTCTAATTTACATGATGTATATATAACACGTTCAAGAAGATATAGATATAAAGATGAGTAGTTGCAATTACTAAATTGATAAATTTAATCGACTATCCCATGACTAGATTAATTCATCCGTTACAGTTGGCAATACTGCGCCACAACCCAGACTTCTATTGGTATATCTCGAACTATAGCACAATATTAGTAATAGCCACAAGTACTGTGTGTAAATATTAACCAAGACATTAAATTTGCTATTCATTATTGAGATCGATTTAATAAACTTAGTTCTAAATGATAAATTATGTTCTTTTTCATAAGAAAATTTTAATATTATTTAAAGTAATCCTTGTTAGAAAAAAAACCTTATAACGCCTAGGAAAGTGAAAGTTACCCAACACTCTAAAACTATCATAGAACTCTAACAAAGCGCTAGAACGTATTTCAGGAGACCCAATCTCAGTAAAATATACTAACGTTATATTGACCTATCTATTGGAGTCCTTAAGATTTTATACTTATTTCGACAAACGATTTTAAAGATTTTAATAATATTAATGTCATTTATAGGATGGAAATCAATGTATTCATGTTTTATAGTTAGGCTATATAAAGTTAGTACGAAATGGGTGGAGGTTGGTTTTATTAGTCATTGAAACAAAACAAGATAGGTGAAGGATTATTGATTAGCGATTGCCTGACATGGACCACATTATAAGGGTCTTTTCACTTTGTAAAAATGGCTTCTTATAATTTATTGTTATACACTTTTCCATCTAACAAAGAACATTCTTCACAGTAAGTAATGTATCTCTACTACCAACATAAACTTTTCCTTAAGAACATCTTAGTTGCCAAAGACCCTGAGACGTAAAATACTGTATCCTTTGTAGATTGCTCCCTGAGAACAAGAGATTGAGTAAACACCACAAAGTACTTAGGTCTGAAAGGTCCTGGTTGGTGATAGGGGCCCGCTTCTGTCCAGATCCCATGAGGAAGGATGGAAGGCTCAGTAATGTAACCTTTAAAGATGAGGAGGATGGTTCTGTTCCAGGTTAGGTACAGTATAGATTAATGTTTAGACAATCAATAGACTTTACACTGAATGAGTTCCACCCTGAACTACAATCAACCTCTGCAATAAGCTAGACCATCAAGCAACACTTCATATGTCGACATTTGCGGCTAGTGATCTGCGGCTCCTTGACATCAATGTTGCTCAGATGTAAGTGAAATGTAGGTTTGTACTACATCCAGTGTCGGTCTAACTGAAAGACAGAAGTAAACCCTCATGGATATATTTGGTATTTATTACGTAAGACACTGTAATTTTCCCAAGGATATACTATCGTCTAAATCATGGATAGGATTATAATACATTCATTTTAAATTGTTATTTTGAAGTGGTATGTGCTATTTTTTCTTAAATTGTTTGTTAAACCCATGGATAAGCTATTTGGAAAAAATATACACTATTATTAGAAGGAGAATATAACATAATTCTTAGAAAGATTCGCAGCTAAACTTTCTTTTAAAATAAAAAAAACGCCTTTTTCATATTTCAAGCAACTAAATATGAAAATTATTGGTTATCAAACTGGATATTTTTTGCTTAATTTACCGAATTTGTGTGCAGATACATAAATATCCATATTCAACAGTTGCGCCATGAAATTCCAGCAATGAACAATACAAGACTACAATGGCAATACATTGGGGAATGTCTTTATTTTATAAACAAGCACCATTCATACTTCAGTTATGGTGCTTCATCTAGACTATTCATTCATCACTATTCATCAAGACGTGCTGCAACAACTCTGTCTGTCGATTTAGGTGCAGGGTTTGTGACTAAGCGTTAGCGAAGCTCATTACTTGAAAGGTTAAGAAAACTCTCACTTTTGTGCATTTGCCTTTATATTTATCTGGATATACCGCAAGATATACCAAAAAGAAGCCTATAGACTTGAAATTGTGCATGATGCTTTATATCTATGTAGGCAACATTTAGTTAGATGATTGTGAATTTCACTATGTTATTTTGTGGAGTGTGCGTTAATCAGTACAATGGTCTTATGGAGAAATATAACGGCATAGAGAAAATAACAGAAAAACCAGTTTTAAACTAACTGTATAGAGTTATGTAACATACTACCGTGGTCAACGTAATATACGTTACTATAGTCTCGACATTCAAAGTCAAAGTCTTTATTGCAACAAAAAATTAGTTGGTAACTCATACAGTTGACGTCAAGTTGCCACAAGGCATTAAAAAACAAATAATAGTTAATACTACTTACGTCTTTACAGGTACATCTTCACTTAGAGTTAAAATAGAGTTCAAGTATTAAAACCGATTCTTCACATAAAAGTAAAATTAACAATTAACAAATGGTAGCATAGGTAAAGCGGAGTACAAAAATTAAAGTTAGTCAATATTTGACGGACAAAACTAATTAAGACTTAAAATTCCATTTAAGGTAATGCACAATAATAATAAAAAGTAAAAACATACATGTAAAAGATCCTTTATGTACACAGAATTCTAAATAGTTAATTCATATGTCAAATAAGGCAAGGTCATCAATTAAAGCTAATGTAAATGGTTTAAAAATCTAAAAACTCATTTACACTGTAAAAAGCATTCCTCAGTAGCCAGTTGTATAATTTTGTTTTAAAAGATTTAAAATCAATATCATAAGCATTTCTAGGAAATTTGTTGTACATATTTAAGCCTACGTGAGAATAAGAGTTTTGTGTCTTGCTAAGCCTTACATGAGGTAAATCAAGTAAATCTCTGTTTCTGGTGTAGTTGTGAATGTCATTCCTAAACAAGGAAGAATCAATCCTCAACTTAACTCTAACTAGATAATGAAATATGTAAAAATTAAAAACTGTGGGTATTTGTTCACTTCTAAACAATGATCTAAAGTGAGCTCTATAATTAGAGTAAGTAATTATTCTGATTGCTTTTTTTGGAGTAACAGAATGTTTATTGTACTCGTACTACAACCCCAGAGCAGTATACCATGAGAGATTATACAATGAAAAAAGGAAAAATAGGCCATTCTCAAATATATTTTTGGGATATACTTTTTCAAATTACGCAAAAGATATATTACTCTAGAAAGCCTGCTACACACACCCTGAATGTGAGGAACCCATGAGAGTTTTGAATCAATGTTGATTCCTAATTGCTTGACATTAACACTAAAGCCTATATCTTGTGAACCAAGTTCTAGAGAGCTAATAGTGAAAAGAACAGATTGAGTTTTTATTACCATTTAACAAAAGGCCATTTTTCAAACCAGTTTTCACATTCCTTGAGACTGTTGTCAATTTGGTTAAAAAGATTACTTTTAACATTATCAACACTTCAACATTTTAGACACAACCTCACTATTTCCTGTTACGCGTCAGGATATTGAGAACAGCTGAAATAAATGTTCGAAACCCAATTTTATATGCAACAATAAAACCGTTCAAAAGAATGTCCATTTTATGTAAGACTTTTATATTTTTAGTAGGGTACAGTGTCTAGGGAATATTTTATATCCATCGATCTGATTAACTATATGTATCTATAATTACTCGTTGGATTTTTTAATTCACCGGAAATGTATATGGATCGCACTAGAGGTAATCAAATTTTGTGTTTTATTTTATTTTATTTTTCTCATAAAGTTAAGTTTACCGGTTAATTTTTGACGGTATTTTAGTTTTGGATTGTTTGATTTTTTAACTCCTTAGCTGTAAATGACGCTGAAAATATAATTATGAAAGTGTATTTCTGTTTATTTAAACAGAAAATATGAATGGCTATTGCCCATCCTGCTTTTCGATGAGCAATATAGTAATTGTGAAGATTACAGTTCCGGAAGCTCGCTACTAATGCTTTTAGCTAAATCATCTCACTTTATTCAAACTTCAAAAAGATTTTTGTATTTTGAAGTACAATTTTCACAGTTAGTGTACGTCCAGAATGCAGCCTAGCAAAGTCACATTCAGATTCTAACTGTCTAACTCCGACTAGCAAGTATAATGTGGCCATTGTGTTGGCAGGCTATCAGTATACATACAATAGCTAACGTATCAAGTTAAAACTAACGAAAAGAAATATACATTCCATTAAAAAGATATGATTTATTTACCATTAGTACAAATATTTTTTCTGCAATTTTTTTCCGATATAAACATATTTGATACAAAAAATTGCAGCAAAGCAAAGTTAGAAACAATATCGCTATTTTCATAGAAGAATACCTTCTCTCATACAAAAAGAATGACATAAATTAAGACTGTTGTATTTGCCTCTTTCCCCATACAAACAAATACCGTTCTTTAACTCTTTATAACAGCTTATATAAACTACTTGTCTAATATTGGTCTATTAAAATGTGTATCGTAAGAACACATAATAGAAAATGTTAATATTAAATTAAGCTCTTTTTCACCTTCGACATAATACAGCCTTTAAAATTGGACACTGGTAGATATTCTTCGCTCTAAAGAGAACCAAAAAATTCAGCAAAGAAGACTTTCAAAAATACTCCTCATATCGTAACAAAATAGTTCATTATATATATACTTTTTTCATCAAAATTATTCAATATAAGGAAATAATATAAAATATAACATATTTTTCAACAATTGGATAAACTATCAACATTGATAAACACCGCCTGATATACATTTGAGAACTAATGAGCAGAAGAATACACTTTTTCATGAGTGTTTTGATCCTGGATTGATGCTCGACGAAACATAAATAAGGTTATATTTTTCCCTACGTACTACACAATTTGAAACTTGAAGTGCACTACGATTTCAATGACTGTAAAGCTAAAATGAAATAGTAAATCTCGCAGTACTTATAACTAAAGCTAATGCCTTTGAAAATTAGTAGTTAACACGGTTTATTTTATTTTAAAAGGGACGTTGTAAATTTTATAACGTAAATACGATTCGTGGTCATTGTGCTTGGTCTACGGAACATATAACTTGTAAAACAGATATTACTTGATTTGTGTTGTATATATGACTTATTTTGCTTAGAAAGTATAAATTTATCTTCGACGTATATCACATTAAACAGTTTTTTTATTAGTTTATTCTTTATAAATAAAAAAAAAACGGGATCGTATTTAGTATTACTTTGATTTTAATAATTCCACTATTCTAAGTTTGTTATTTTATTAAAAACAACTGAAAATTCCCACCAACATATCACGTAGATGCACATTTTATGTGTGAAAAGAATCATTCTAAGAATCAAAGCTTCACAAGGAGAAGAAAGGTTACCGCTATTGGTTTCAGGGCGTTTCAACCACCATTTATCTCAGGGCGGTAATGACACGTCACTTGTCAGGACCCTGGCTATTTCTTGTCGCTATAGGGCAGACTGGTAAAGGGCTAATCTGACCTAAAAGGTGTTTCCATTAAATTCCAAAATGTTCTGTTAAATTGCATTAATAATATTTGGAAATAAAGATTCCCCTAACTAATGTCTTCCAAGAAACTATCTAAATTAGTCTCAGAAGAGGATTTGATAACCTTTTTCTTGTTGTGTCCTGCTCGCCGGGAGCGTCTGTTTCAATGTTTCTCAGGAGATCCTGTCATTATACTGATCGTCCTCTAACTAATGAATTAAACCAGTTCTATTCTAAATGCTACATTTCATAAAATTAAATATGTAATATACATATAACAACTGAGTACTAACACACTGAAGTCTATAACTATTTAACATAACATGATTGTCACAGCACTACTATCTATATGTATTTAAAATTAATGTAAATTTTCTCGACATGTTTAAATAAAATTAAAAATATCCAAATCTAATTAAAAAGGCTACTTTTATAATACAAACTACTTTGTATAATTATGCATAACATTACTATAGTATAACCAATCAACGATGCACATTTCATCAATAATTGTCTATACTTAATGAAATATCACTATGTAAAAGTCTGTAATTAATAAAACACAGTTTGAGATACTCCTCATCTTACTGAATTCTTGAATCGTTTACATTTTGGCGACAGCCTCTGAGGAAGTCTTGGACGAAATCTTAAATCATAAACATGAATAGCTTTCTATAAAGGGAGCACTAACCTCATTTTGTGCTTAATCATTTATCGGAAAGCTTTGTTGCATTCATAAATATTTTATGGGGTATGTGCAAACAATAGATAGCTCCAACTCTCGTCCGGGAATATAGAAATATTCACAATATAAGTCAATTTATATTATCTCAATTTTCTCTAAAAGTAGGCTCTTTGTGGATTTATATAATTTTTGGACTGCATAAACAATTTATATTGCTATACAATACAAGATAGGCTTGGCAATAAGCATTTTCTACAGTTTCTACCAGTTTAATCTATTAAATTCAAATTATGCCTTTAGACTCAAGTTTCTCAACAGCTGTATAGACTGTCTTCCACCACAGTCACCCGATCTTTAGGTGACCTTTATTTTATATAAAAGTTTCTTATAACGCATTCCGTTATATGCCACCTCTTGTAATTTTCTAATTAATGTAATTAATTCATAAATGGCTGTACTTTCACTACCCTTTATTTTCTCAAATGCATTGTTTTCATTACGGGTTACACATTCAACGCAAGTATTTAATGGAACTAACAAGTATTAATAATATGTAACAAATTTATATTTGTTAGATGAACTATTTTAAATCAATAATCAAGTAATTTGTCTTCAGGTACTCTTGGTTAGGGTGAAGAAATAAGATTAACAAATCATTTAACTAAATTAACATGTGCTGTATACACTAGCTTGGTACAAAAATGTTGGCACATTGGGTTTTAAATATTTATTTGCGTATTTGTGTGCAACTATGTAAATTAGGTGAATATGAATGCGTTTAAATTACTAATGTAGGTGAAATTTGAGGTATTGTTTCTTGTCAAGTAGTTTTAATTTCACAGGACTGAGATTATGCAGCAATATTACTGATTTTAAAAATTTATATAGGGGTTGTTTTAAATATATGAATAATTTTTGAATCTCAACGATCAATACAAGATAAGTTTTATATATCATCCTTCAAGGTATTTCAATAAATAAGGCACACATAATATAGAAAAGAGTACAAAAAATACATGCAATATTTTTATTCTTTTTACTTTTGAATTTTTTTAGTAGTTTTGAGACATTTAGTGCAGTTTCACTTTTTTTAAATTTAAATCTATTAAGGCTTTCGTTTGAATCTTCAGGGATCTTATTTATGCCTTTGATGGTGTAGCAATTTTCTATCTGATTTTGTTTATGGACATTGTTAGCGTGACTGGCTAAAGGTTTTTCTATATCGCTATGGACAATGTCAAATCGATGGCCAGTTACTCGTATTCGTAAAGGATTCGATGTGTCGCCGACGTACTGTTTTTCACAAAATTTACAGTCAAATTGGTAAATAAGGTTTTTTGTGTCACAGTTGATAGTTCCTTTGATAGGATATACATGATTGGTTACATTACTTTTGAAATTTTGGCTTGTAGACATGATCTTACAGGTTCCACAACGAGGTTTTTGGCAAGGTTTACAACCAAAGGACTGTGATTCCTTATTGACCTTTTTTAGAGGATCTATATATATATATATATATATATATATATACATACATCAGGCTATATATATATATATATATATATATATATATATATATATAGATAGCCTGATAGTACGGGCATCGTTTATGCTGTTCATTTCAACGATTTCAGGAGTCAAGTCAGACTTGGTCAGATTCTAGTATCTACACCTGGAGGGGGTGTAAACTGGAACATTAACATTTAATCAAACCTTGCTATCAATGTTGTGGTTTGTGTACTATACAAAGTGACACATCTATGTGTTTAATATATATATATATATATATATATATATATATATATATATATAAGTCTAGTTTTATAATATTGTAAATTAGTCTATTGATAGTGGATGAATTTAAAAAATAGATTTTCACAATAATTGTCCTATCCTTTGAAGAAACTTTAAATATGTTTGATAATAGGAGATAGGAGATGATAGATCGATCTGGAAAGGACTAGGACCAAAAGAAAAATATTTCAAAAATATGCTTTAGACCCATAAAAAATACCGGTTAAATTTACTTTTTACTTTCTAATATTGTAACTTGTAAACATTTTATATGTATATATCATATACAATTTCAATTATGCAATAGTAATAATAAATACCTGAATAGCATTTATAGAGAAGGGAATAATCATACACGTACCCAAATAAGTTTGTGCGGGGAGGAAAAACTCCAGCAAATGATGAAATCTGCTTGTGTATTGCTTGTGACGGTAAATTCTACCGTATCCGTGAGTGACGGTCCATTAGTAACGGGAGCAATAGAGCGTGAATGTAACGAAAGATTAATGGTTTTAGTTCCGAAGAGGTTTGTTAGCCGAGGTAAATGTTCTAAGGCAGTTAAACGTTGTGTTCCGAAATAAGGTGTGAGGCGTTAGTCTCTTCCATTATAGATTGATGACCAGTACAAATACAGGTAAAACTTTCAACCTTACGAATTATTTACTTTATAGCGTTTGTAACGTATAATCCTAAAAATTAAAAGGCAGTAATAGTACATCTATAATAAAATAATAATTTTGTGTTATACATTTTAAATAGAAATTATAAAATGTTTGTGTAAAGTTCACCATAAACAACGTACAAGGTACCAGACAAGCACAGTTGTCATCATGACATGTGTAACTAAATCTATTTACAAAAATATTTTAACGCATTTAGCACATATTTTATTTAAAAAATTACCATATGAGGTTAAACATCCTGGACTGTATAGCTTATCCAGTATTTATATTACAGTAACGGATAGGTGATTGTGGAACGAAACGGGAGGTGTCTACGTAACGTTAAAGTTTGCCGGTATTAACTTAGGATTCTCGATGTTTAGCAAATTATTCTCTACTCCTTTTTACTTCGTTAATTAGCCTTTTAAAACGTGTATATTTTATATAACAAAAAACATTTTTACACCAGTAAAGAAACATTATTTAAATTAATCTCCTACATTTTTACATTTACGTCGTACATATGATTAGATTTATTAAATTTTTGTAAGTAAATGAATAGATTTTATTTACATCTATTAAAAGTTTCGTTTTTCCTGTTATATTATAACTGCAAATTGTATTGCAGTGTATTCGTCACATAGTGAACCTTATTATGTGAAGTTTAACTTTGAAGTACAAGGACTCCCACGCACAGGTTATCTAGGAACTTTGTCTTGTCAATGTATGGTCAACATAAAGTTGCAGGTGATGAGATAAATAAATTGGATTTGATTTTATTTAACAGTGAGGTGTTATACAATCTACCGACTCGACTTTTAAATTATTAAACGTTAAAGTCTATAATAACTTGTCAAACTAATTGGAATGCCCTCGCGAAAGACTTTCTTTTCAACGTTCGTGTATTAAAACATAGTAGAGCTTTACAACCCACTACTATATTTATAATTATAATTTACTAATATTATTTACAACTTATACTTCAAATAAAACAACTACAAAGTAAAAAGTGAAACGAATTAAAATAAATCTACAACTATTATAATATATCCAGGTTGCATAACACCACGTGTCCTTACCATGATTTGCTGGCAACATAAGCTTCAGCGAATCAGCCTAAATTTTATAATGTAGACAATTTTCAGTGAACTTACATGCATATATATATATATATATATATATTTGTTTATTACAATAATTGAAGAATTCATTTGAAGATATATATATATAAATATAGATGAAATTCCATGTACAATTTCTTACTCTTCAGATAAAATCTGTGTCAAACTATCTTGCTAAATGATATATTGAGATTTTTTCATTACATTTTGTTTTTATATCAGAGTTTTAATAATAAATTTTCTACCGATCAAGTCGTATACAATCATGTGTTGTGTTTCAATTCTCAAGGCTAGTTGTGTTAAATAAATCTCTTATGTGCGTTTTTGATTGTGTTTACACATTTATTAATGCTCATATGGTAGATGTTCCCCGTGTAAATTGATTAGTAATATTCTAATATTTCCTACCTGACAACTCACTCAACATACGACATTCCGAGCGCTCTCTTTTCCGTATTTCAACGTTAGGCACTTCATGAGTCTTCTTTTACTTATGACATACAATCAAAGCTAGCATAACATAACACTTAGCAATAAATCGTGCAATGTTTTCAGTTTCGTAATATAGAAAATTTGTTAAAAAGCGTAGTTTTGTTAATTTTAATGAGTACATCACAGAATATCTTTTACGTTTTAAAATTAAATAATATTACTCTATATTTCATTAAGTGAGCATTATTTTATTTAAGAGTTTAGTGTTCATTCAATTTACATTTCCCACCCTTATTTAGCTACTGAGAGTTAATTGGATGCCCGCAGATTTAATTAAGTCTGACTTACGTCTCGTATATATCTTGGATAATATAACTACTACTTTCTACGTGTAATCTATGTTTACTCTTTCCATAACACCCATTGAGGCAAAAGCATTACTTTTGAGTAGGAAAGGGCAAAGACCAAGGGTAAAAACGCAAGGGTTTACCAATGTAGTTCACACAACTAACATTTCCGCTAAAGGTAGCCCGAGGAAAAACGTAATTTTACAAAAATCACTCCTAAATGCTGGAATTTCTATAGACGATAGTAAGGCAGTCCTCTTTCAGTTGTCCAAAGGTTAGTGATTTTCTAAGTAGTCGTTTGGCGGAGGGAGGTGGGTGGACTAATTGGGATAGCGAGTTGTTCTTCCGGTACGTGTCACTTTGGAGAATGTGTGTTTTTATTTTGGAGACAATCGGAAAGAGTGTCTTAAGGTTTTTATTGGTATTAACGAAAAAACGATTTCATATCACATGTATAAATGAATAATATACTTAGTTACTGTGAGAAACAGTGAAACATATGTTGCATATTGAAACTTTGGGAAAAGCCTCTAAATAATCGTTAACGAAAACATAATGCTTCTAATTCATTTTTATTGCTCTCATTAGATGAGCTTAATAATTTTTTTCATTAACAGAAATTCTAAATGTGTTAGTATCAAGAACAGAAATATAACCTAGAAATAATATAACTCAAACACAAAAGGGAAAGGAACATAATTTGAGATAAAAGTGTCCCCCTTTACATGGCTAGAAAACATATCGTAAAAGGTTGAACATTACGTAAACGCCCGCAAAGTACAGTGTTTAGTGTGTAAACTGTAGTTACGGCTTACTTTTTTACACATGTAAAAGATAGGTTCGAACTAAAATTGTTCGTTATAATGCATTGGTTAAACAACTCATATTCGTACACTCAAAATTATTTTATTTTAGTAACTGATACTCATTTATAAGTTTACAGACCATACACATCTTGGGATTATTCACTTGGCTAACGTCAAATTAAATATGCTTTATCAAAATAGTAAATTTAAAAATCATATAGATTCGTCATTAAATGATGCATTACATAACTATAAAAAAATAATGAAGTACATAAAATAGTTTTTTTTAATAACTTGAAAAGTACAATAGAAGCACTTCAATATAATTGAAATTTTTAAGGAGGTAAAAATGATCAATATTAATTTAACCTACGATCTTTACATTGTTCATATTCAATAATTTAAGGAGTACGATAGCCAAATGCCCCAGAAAAATGTGGCATTTTCCCTGAGCATTGAAACTTTTAGAAACATAAATTCTTTAGCACAATGAATATTAAATTTATTATAATTAAGGCTATTTTGACTAAATTTTCAGCAAAATTTGATTTTATTGTAGACATCTTATTTGTTTTTAAAGCTTGTATGTGTTCTTTAAACCTTTTATTAAAATTTCCTTCCAGTTTGCCCAATATAATTTATTGGAGACTGACCATAACTACACAATATTGAAAATATAAACATGGAAATTTTAGATATCGAAAGGAAAGGAGAGAAATTAAACACAAAAGAAGAATTACATATTTATTCTAAATTATAATAAAGATCCTCATAACATTTTAAATAGTAATCTGAAAAATAAGACAAATCCAATTTTTGAAAAAATAAAAATATTAAATACAGATTACTAATAAGAAAATTAGAACTGTGTCATTTAAATTTAACATATGTTTAAAAGGTCCACATGTGTGTATCTAATTGTTTACTATTTATTTTATTTAGAGGTTAATGTAACACTGATGATGGTTAAAAACCGAAACACGTGTATGTAATAAAAAGTTTTTAATTTAAAAGGGTTTTTAGTTATTTTCATTACATTTATATATATAGATATATGGAGTTATAACAAAACACACACACTATATATATATATATATATATAGATATATAGATAGATAGTTAGACCCAATCATATAAAAACGTTCATGCTGAGACGAAATAGATCAGGATATAGAAGACCATCTTCTATTTTCATGAGTGTTTATTTGGCTTTTTAAAAACGGATAAGTCTATTAAATGCCTGTTGTTCTAAAGGAAACCGTGTTCAGTCAGTACTGCTAATGTTCTATAAAGTGTTACTATGGGCAGAATGTCTCTTTAATCCCAAAATATAACAGTTTTAGTTTTAGTTTATTTAAATATTGGACACATAAAAAACTGTTCTCAAATAACCGTAGCATTACTAAAAAAGTAACTAATAATTATTCATCTCTGTTACAAATCAACAATTACACGAACCTCAGTTCAATTACAGTACCTCATACTGTATCGACTCTTCCCCTTATTCTGTTTGATAAGATCTTGCACAGGCCAGTGGCCCATGAGGACGGACAGAATAAGGCTTAAAAGGGGATATGCCTCTCACTTTAAAAATAAAACTTCAGTTCATGGTTTTGGCATGTTTAACTTGACGGCAAAAATACAATATATCCATTTAAAACTGAATGCATCTGAGTTTATAATTAATACTTCATTAGACAATATTCCTAATAAAATTGAATATTAGGGATAGACCCAAATGTAACGTTGGTTTTTTTAGGTTAGTGGCTTGTTTACTTAATCCCGTATCTTCACATCATACTTATTTCACAAAAACTTTCTAGACCAAAAACAATGTAATATTCACAGTTGTTCTTTAATGTAAATTTTTATGTAATACTCTACAAATTTTGAACGATTGAATTTTAATGATGAAATCTACCTAGCCAATTGACCAATCGATTCATTAAGGATTCCGTCTTCACTTTACTATACGGTATGAGCAGTTACTTGAGTAAGTGTGTGTGATATTTAGGGTAGAGCCTACCCTACAGCCACATACATCCTCTAAGAACCATCAGACCTGATTCATATCTGTATTTGATTAATATGATATCGCAACGTTAATCACAGAAATTGTATTGGGAGCGTAATTAGTAACATCAATTAAAAGGTAGGAGGATGCCAAACCCAGTGTTATATATCTTGTTTCCTTCAGTTTAAGGACGGCAATAACGCTATGATGTTAGGCGCGCAATATTAAAATTCTATAGCTACAAAATATAAGATTACTTCACATGGTAAATTTTATTTAATTGAACTGAGTTTGTTTTAAACATAATTTATTCGATGTAGTTTATTAATTTATATTGAAATGAAGATTCGTGTGAAATTGTAAGGACAGACAGTCTTTTAGTTACAGCTGTGGACAGATAGAAATAAGATATCTCCAGCCCCCTCACTCAGCGAATATCTATGTTTTGGATAATTTGTGTAAAATTACATCTGGAAGAAAGGGGTTTTAGATAATTAAACTCGTTATTTTATTTATACAGTATTAGCCAAAATAAACAGTATTGAAATAGTAATATTTAATTATGTTAAACACAGTAATATTACATATAGATTTTACCAATAAATTCAAGTCAGAGGAAGCAAAATCGGTTTAACTCGGGTATTTAAATGTTCAATATGACCCCCGTTCAGTTTAAGGCAACACCTGTACCGTTCAGGTAGGTTTTACATAATTTTTATGAATAGGGGTTTTTCCATTCTCTTAATACGCATGGTTATTTTTCTTTGAGTTAAACGAAGGTGGATAGTGGGTCCTTGCGGAAAATATTTTCTTTCAACATTTCCCAAACGTAGGTTTCCGGTGTTGTAAGATCGAGGGAGTGGGCTGGGTAAGGAAAATTTGTTCTAAGGGAGATGAGACGGTCGCCAAATGTCTTTTGGAGGAAAGCAATGTTGTTAACTGCAGTGTGACCGGTTGCTCCATCTTGCTGGAAACACTGTGAATTTAACGGCAGGTGTGAATTCGTGCACGACAAAATCTCCTGAGTTCTCTCACAAAATGAACAAGAATGGCCCTATATCGACACTGATTTATCTTAAGAGTCTCTCCATTGTTGCCTTAAAAAAAGAATGGTCCCACTATGATGAGTTCTCTCCCAGGCACAGCGCACTAAATGGTTACACGCTTATTATGCTGCGACTTCTCTAGGACAATTTCAGGACGTTCAAATCCAAAGAAACGTGTGGCTTGCTTGTTTATTAAACCATTAAGTTGCACATGACATTCATCTGTAAACCATGCATCACTCAGAAACGCAGGTTCTTCATAGCATATTGCTAACATTGAAGCACAGTACTGAAATCTGGCTAGTTTCTTTCTACAGTTCAAAGGTTATCCAGTTTGTATCCTGTAGGGAAAACCACCAATTTTTATGAACATTCTTCACATTGACGTATTGCTAATATTCAGTTTAAGAGAATCTCGCAATAGGCTTCTTTTCGGTGACTGTAACACTTGCTGCAACACTCTTGCGTGGTTTTCATTTGTCTAGACAGTATTTGGGCGACGTTATATCTTCCGCTGTGTCAAAACACTACTTGTTCTTCGGAATTTTTCAACAACACTAAGAATCACAACATTACTATGCGGGTTTTTGTGTAAATGTTCTTAAAAACGTAATGAAGTATATGCCAAACTTGGCCCACCCACACGTCCAATTCCGTATGAGCGAAAATAATGTTCTACGATAAAAACTTTTTCTACAGTTCTTGCACCATGTTACCAAAAACTAACCTCAAATAAGAAAGAAGTAATGAACACGAAGCCGTGGCAACAACCGAAAATTTAATCAGCTGATCGAGAAGGCAACTACAGCTGATTCAGTTTCAGTACTGTTTATTATATACTGTATAATACATATTAAGTATTGTATTAATTTTCACACCTGGAGTGTATGTATTTGCATATTTTCTGAAAATAAACTTTAGAGAAGAGTAGTATTATATTACACCTCGTAAGTATTTCTACACTTAACGTGGTTATAATGGGTTGAGATGATTCTTTAAACTAAGCAGAAGTTTAAGTGGAGCTGAACTCAACATTCACATATTAAGTATCAGTATAATTACTAGACTAAGTGATACGACCCACTTTGTATTATCAATGAACATTACGGCGAGTATCATAGCGATAATTAAACCTGCGAGTATTTAATTAACTCCCGGTAAGACATTTGGTGGTGTTTATTAAAATTAACTTTATAGTCATTAACTAGGTTTATTTAGATTTTTTAAACCAACGAATTTTGAGAAAGAAATATTAGTTTAGTGTCGATATATATAAACAAGTCACCAACTGACTTATTCCTTATTCACGAAAAATATTGTATAAAATACCACAATTGAAAATAAACTAAACTAGTATATAAGCAATTAGCAGCCCTTCCAATTGCTTATTTTACTACACAATAAGAGCTCGTGCCCTGACCTTGGAGTATATGTTGGATCAGGCATCACATCACACCACATCACACCAATATATGTAGCTATGTTCTACGAGCGATAAACAATGTGTATGCGATAAACAATGGATCCATTTTTACATATCTATATGCCACATCGATGTAGATGATTATAATTCGCTCAAGTTACAACATACCTCAGTATTTTATATTATTTATTTCTATAAAATACACGTAAATTAAGAAACAAAATTGAACAAATGTGTTAAACTCGTAGTAGAAACATGTATTGGGCAGAGAATAATGTATTATGTACTAAATATAGTTTCAGGAAATTATTTATGTTTATATTTATTTACATGGATGTACGTTTCCTATTGCCATAAATAATTCATTTAGAATAAATAATATGTGCTATACTTGCCGTATTTTATTTCTGAGAATGTATTCAACTAACAAGCATTTATGGAATTCATTCAAGCTGGCTCATTACGTGCTATACTTGTCGTATTCCATTTCTTAGAATGAAATGAAAGGTCTAATACAATATCCTTTTTTACTTTTAACATAAACATAATATAGATTTTTTTTTATTAGCACTTTTTCAAAACATATTTAAACATGCTATAGTATTCATAAGTCTTTGTTGTCGGTCTCATTAAGTAGTATACATAATATTGTATACCACTCATATATGTATACGTAATTAGCAACATAAAAATATATAACTATTTAATTTTGATAACAATTATAGCCATAGGTAGACCCTATAACTTTATTTCAGTCTATTTAAGGGGTAAGTAATTATGACATAATACTCATGAAGTTTTAATCGGTAATGCCACAAATTTGTAACTATTCGAGCTTACGAGCATTATTTTGAATTAATTATCCTATTGTTTTATGTGTTTCACACAACTTTGCATATAGCTATTATGAATTAATTGAAAATAAATTACAGACACTCATTATGGATTAAGCAGGAATACGTTATGTTTTTCTATCTGTGTTTCCTTAAAGGAACTAAAATAAATTAATACAGGTAGGTATTAATACAACGGTGTTTTTATTAATAAATATAATTTACACTGTAAAAATATACGCAAGCCCCGGGGGAAAGGAACGGTTCCCGATTGAAGCTTTTTGTGCGCGCGGCGGCCCGGCCACACCTCAAGATGTAAAAACCATATGTGACGAATTTAATGTTTATTTTGCCTCAGTGGGGTCGCGGTTGGCGGGCAAGCTCAACTCCAGTGGGCCTTCTGAAGTCGAGGACGCTGACCACGCTTTGAATGCCGTGTTTGAACTGAGGCCTGCCACTCAACAAGAACTTTTTAGGGTCGTAAATTCTTTAAGAGCGCGGTCGGCTCCTGGTTGGGATGCAATTCCAACAAATTTAATTAAAAACAATCTTTGAAAATTGGCACAGCCTCTTCTCCACGTAATAAATTTAAGTATACAATCCGGAAAATTTCCTAACGCTTTTAAGATCGCTAAAGTCATTCCTATCTATAAGTCTGGCCAGAAATCACAACACAGTAATTATAGACCAATTTCACTCTAGACATCAATAGATAAGATTCTTGAGAAATGTGTAAGAATTCAGTTAGCGAGTTACCTAAATCAATTTCACATTGTAGCTAAAGAACAGTATGGTTTTAGAGAAGAAAAAAATACAGCCGATGCTTTAATTGGCGCTACTAAATTAATTTCACATAAAATTGGAGAAAAAAAGACATGTTATATTGACATTCCTAGACTTAGCTAAGGCTTTCGATTCCGTTAATAGAACAAATCTCATTAGAAAACTGGAAATTATTGGAGTTAAAAACAACGCTCTTAATTGGTTTAACAGTTACTTTAACAATAGAACCCAAATGGTTTTTATCAGCAACATTAATAGCGACACCATACCAGTAAGCTATGGTGTAGTTCAAGGAAGTACCCTAGGACCACTTCTGTTTAGTTTTTACATAAAAAACATTGTCAAAATTGATTTAAAAGGGAAATTATTTCTATTTGCGGACGATACGGCCTTAGTTTCAACTGGTGACACTTGGGAGGAGGTATATGACCACGCGTCCTTGGATCTCATGAGAATTAAGAATTGGTTTGACCACAATGGGATGAGCGTAAACGTTGACAAAACAAAACACCTACCGATTTTCATGAAGAACGATCCAGGACCGAGGCAACTGAGGATGCACTCCTGCGGTGACCACCGTGCGATAGCTTGCGGCTGTGGCACTATTGAGCGTGTGGAACAATACAAGTACTTGGGAGTAATTATCGATCGGAAGCTAAGTTGGGTTCCACACGTCCAGTATGTAAAAAAAACTTCGAACCATGATTTATGCATTCATGCAGCTGGCGCAGGTTCTGTCCGCTGGTCAGTGTAGGGAGGTTTACTTACTCGACGCTGCAGTACGGCATTCTGGCGTGGGGGGCGGCCTCTTCGTCTACTCTCGAGCCGCTGGCGGTTGCTCAGAGATCCATAATGAAAGTTATCCTTATGAAAAACGGAAGATATGCTACTGAATTATTATTTGAGAGGTTTTCTGTTTTAAATATAAGACAGCTTTTTATTAAGTAACTATTAATATATATTCGCAATAATAAAAATACAATGTTCCATGAAAGTTCCCATTCATACTTAACAAGAAATAGAGTAAATTTTGGATTTGATATTCCCAGACCGGCACACACTTTGGAAATTAATAATTCGTTTTATTTAGCTCACCAACTTTATAGGAATCTCCCAACTGATGTACTGCAGGCCGAGGGTGGTGGTGCTGCTGCATACAAGCGAAGGGTGGGCGAGTGGTTGCTCGGTCTGGGCTGGGCAGCAGCGGAGGCGCTCATTCAGTCGCCATACACATAATGGTAAATTGCACACACACGTTCTTTCACTCCATCACAAGCACTTACACACGCACGCACGCACAGACACACATGCACAAAACCAACAAGTAACGCGCTTCCTTGCACCTATTCTGCAACATAATATATGATTGGCTTGACTAGCTCCGATTATTCTGACAGTAACGTATATAACTTTCTCTTAGTTCTTGGATTAACTCTCTCTTTAGCTTTATTAATTAATAGAATATCGTAGATTGTCGTGTTTACTTTTTTTACTTATATATTATGTAGGATGTATACAATGTTTTAGTTTAAAATTATATCACATTTAGAAGTTCATTTATTTAATGTTAATGTATGCTAGCAAAGTTCAATTAAATAAGTCTATTAGTGCTGCTGGACTGACTTAAGAACTCTAATCCTTCACACAGATGTGGAGTCTCTGCAGGTATTATTCCAATTTTCGTTTTACTATTTTGTAAGTCAATTGTATTCATGAATTGTTTGGAAATAAATAAATGAAATAAAATGAAAATATTCATAAATGTTTAGAGTAGTAATGAATATTTAAATAAATTCTCAAACGCACCATTTTCCCAAGGAAATCTGGCACAATTGAGCTAATTATTCTTTTTTATATTCATAGAAGCCTTTGGTTACTTTTAACTAAGTGTATGTTTATAAACGATTCCATAAATAATTTAAAATATCAAAATATTAACTCTTGTAGACACTTGCAGTAATATTCTTCCAAAGAAGGAGAAAATTTTGTCTCAATATTGAAGGATATAATAATTAAACAGTGTGTGATCTATATTGAATGGACGATTGCAAAGAAAAAATTAACATTAACTTTTAAACTACAGAGTTTGTCTTTAAATACATGAGGTAATTGAAGGTAATTGGCTTCTTTAACATTGTGAGAAGATATTTACATAGTATCTGGAGCAAACCCTGGGGACTAGACACTAACAGCAGCATTATTTTGACCTCGGTATGTAATTTTGTACGCAAAGTACTTCTTTACATTGTATAGATTTTGAAGTGACTAATACATATCTGACATAATCTTAATAACGGTTTACTGTTTACATTATCAAAAGATTGTATATATATATATATATATATATATATATATATATATATATCTACACACACACACACACACACACACACACACACACACACACACACACACACACACACACACACACACACACACACACACACACACACACACACACATATATATACATAATTAATTATGCAGATATTCCATATTTTACTGATATTTGACGTATCAATGTGCAAAATTATTCTACGTAATAATATGTGCTTTCTTAGCCTGATAATCACTTTTTTATCAATAATGTTATTCCTGGATATAATATTTTGATGATAAAACGACAAATAATAATATAATTTAAATTTCTAAATCTCAATGAAGTTTTTTAATCTAAAATTACATTTTATTTTAACAGGCAAATGTAGGATTAAGAAGCTCTCTCTAACCCATAACCTGGTGACAAACGGCTTAACGGTGACTTTCAAACCGTCATCAATGGCCGGGCAGGCGGACTGCTTGAATAGACGGGAACGCTCAGCGGTCACCCATCCAAACAGTAGCCAAGGTCAACGTTGTTTAGTTAGAACTATAATATAATTTAATGCCGTATTGAAGATATAAATTTAAGGATAATTCTGATATTTTCATTTTTATATTGTCTTCAATTACATAATTGCTCTATTTCCCTGTTTTAAATACCTGTAATTTCTTAGTGAACAACAACAATTTCTTTCTTCAAGAACTTTGCTTCATTAAAAGCTAAGGCCTTAAGAATAGAAAGATCGTGGATTAACATACACAATCGTGATATATTAAATGACACTGTTCGTGAGAAAAAAATTAATGCAGTAATGTAGTGTAGTCGAAAAGCAGTTGTTAGACAATCTAGAAGGTTACTATAAACGAAACAGTTTATACGACACTCGAAAACCTGTGTAAATAGCTAGGCAATACACTTATACGTCATTAATTATAAGTCCCAACAAAACCTTCCTCCTCTAAACTTTTGTACAATAACGTGGAAACCGTTCTCCAAATTACATAGGTATATGCCTATTTTAGTGGAAGCTGTTTATTAATAAAAAACTCTGCTAATTTTAAATAATGAAGAAAAAGTATTATTTTATAGATTAGACAAACAAATGTCAAATAATAATTTTTTACCAATACATATAGTTAGATAAATAAAAACTGAAAATATAATAAAATTATAACAGTCATTGGTACATTTTTTACGAAGAATGCGAAATATTATTACACCCCTAGTATTATGCCACTCTTGTAATGCTGTTCTTCCAGCGGTTGTCACAAAAAGTATCTAACATAATTTTCCGTCCAAAGTGCTTAATTCACGAATTAATGGTTTTCTCAGATTATTTTCTAGCTAATTAAAGTTATATGTATCGTATTTTTATGGATATATACAATTTACTGGATGAGCGTTGAAGCAAAGCCTATCACTCGAGGGAGTGGGAAGATTTCATTTGTGTCTGTGTGTCTCTCCACAAGATTACTCGAAATTAAACGTATATACCTGTATTGTGGTGGTGTCTTCAATGATGATTCATTTCTATATGGCCAACACTTATTTCAACTATAGTTTACGTCATCACGTTTTCTGAGTATTAGCTTTTTTTTACATTAAGTTTAAAGGTAACCAAGGTGTCAACGACAAAATAGAAAAATAAAAAAATACAATAAAATATATGATTAAACAAGCTAAGTACAATCATAAGATATTTTAGCATGATATATACAGCTTACTCGTACAGAAAGAAAACATTACTAAGTGGACAGTTAATCTTAAAAGTCTGTGGCAAGATTTCCGTTCAAAGCACTCCTGCACGGTAGTGCTCTCCTTGATCCCATGAAACCTTTATTATTTAAATAGTGATACAATCCATAACCTAATGAGAAACGGATAACGTATTGTGTAGAAATATATCTTGAGATAGGTTAATTCATTTATTTTGTAGGAATAGCAAAGACCTTTAATTAACCTGATTTATATTCTATAAAATTACAACATTTAATTACAATGTCAAGATAATGGTTATGAACATGGTAGAATAATTGTGTTTTTGTCTGTTTCTTATACATATAATACTTCTTTTTACAAACAAACAATTAGCACTCGCTGTCATAAGATTAAATAGCAGATGGTGGATGCATGAATATGGGCATGTTGTCTGTATATATATTGTATGCAAGTCTGAAGTAGGTGCAGTCATCTTATTTTTTTTATCGTGTTTGTAAAATTTGCACGTAGATTTCATATTAGCGGTTTATCTGGTGTAATTTACGTTTATCTGTTAACGGTAACTTATATTAAAGAAGAACAAGACCTTTTGATTCCGAGGCCACAAAATAAATGTAGAATTCCATTTCAATTTATTAAACTGGTAAATTAAAAACTTCGTCAATGAACTACTAGGTTCCTTGACATCCACAAGAATATCACTCTGAATTAATCTAAGCTCTTGAACTATATTAGTTCCTTGCTCATTGTCAGCTAATTTTTTAACCTTTCTGTTCCCAATAGCTTTCAACTTGTACCCCGTTACAGTAAAGAAAGTGAGAACACAAATATTTTTAGGAAGTTATTACGCTGATAATATTTTAAACATTATGTTTATACATTTTAAAGACTAAACTGTTCTAAACGTTTACAAACATTTTAACTTATGCATGGAAATTGATTCCATAACCTCTAATTAATAAAACCTAAACTGTATGCCCACACTACGGTGAAATTAATATTGAAATATATATCTAAGTAGTGAATTACTAAAAAATAAAACAACTGTAAAATATATTTTTTACACTCTGAAATAAAGTTTGTCTAGTTTTTAAGTACAATACATTAGGCCTACGAAAAGGAATTTAATTCATTTTACAAAAGGACAGTGTGTTACTACTAAAATAAAAATCGTTATATTAATAGTGAATGTGTTTAACGGTGAGTGATGACAGTTATCGCGTAACGACATTGTGTCCCCAGCCCTGACCACACAGGCAATAAAGCACATGCATTTTCTGAATGAGGTGTTTATTTGGAAGATATATGGCTCAGTGATTTATTGTTTGCTGGTTCAGATATAACATGACTCCTATTCATTTTAGTGAATATGATATTATATTAAGTGTTTACAATCAGCAAAACAATAATAGATTATTTGTGTATTACATAAAATTGCCAAAGACATATTAATATTGTCTAATTAATGCAAGGAGAGATCAATAGTTTTATTTGAAAAATAAATGAATATTTTCATGATTTCATACTTGGAATGAATTATTATAATAATTTTCTTCGGAAGTTTGTATTCAAATGTATTACACCCTACAGGAAAAGCTAGTAAGATTTAAAACTGCTAGAATAGTAATTATTATTATTTCATGAAGGTCCTGCGGGCTTCCACAGGGGCAGTTCTTAGCTGCTTCTTTATTATTGCTCGAGCAAACTTTAAAGCGATGATATGACATGTTAATAAATGGAAAGGTTTTGTACCTTTGCGTAAGACGTTGTATCGCTTTGGAGTATAAACGGTTATAGTGCGTCTAAATTTGTTAGCTTCTTTAAAAGACGTATATACTCTGATGGTTTAGAGATACATTTAAATAAATAATAAAAAAATTGAATTACCGAACAAACTTGATCGTAACGAGCCCATTATCAAATGTACTATTAATAAATAATTTGTAGTAAAGAACGATTTTTAGTGAAGGAACACAATTTCTTTACATACAATTATATATACAAATAAATCAACGATGACGTTAAATGGAACTATATGCAGAGTATAAGATGATCCTAGTTGCTCATCTCAGTATAAAAATAATTTTATTCAATATGAAACAACTAAATACTATTACTAAATAACTATTAAAATTCCTGTAAGTAGTGATTTTGTTTTACTACTATAAAGCTCACTAAGGAATCTCGATGTCCTTTATGTGTCATAACTGACAAATTAAAATGTTGTTTAGTTTTCCTCCAGTTCCATTTACAGCATTTACAGCATCTGAAATATGATTCTGTTGCAGATAAAACTTCTGAAATCTGGATTCATGTTCGTCTTGATGGATCCATAAATAGTCGGCGATAAAGATTAAAGAAGTTTAAATGAACCACCCGCATCGTTTTTACACCAGAGATACCAAGACTGCAAAACGTAGTGCAATCCAGGTGAAGAGATATTCTCATTGTCTCATTGCGTGCACGTAAGATGAAGGTGAGCTGGAGCTAAAGTCAAATTCGTATCCATTATTTACTTTTTGTTATTTCATTAATGGACACCTTGTCAAAAACTTTAGTTTTAATACAGTTTATCAGTGACGAACAAATCAATTTACATTACAATTTCATGTTAGGAATAGTCTCATATTGTGTAAAAATATGCTAAACAAAATATATGTTGTTTGCAAATATTTACCGTAAGCAGCAGTGCGTTATCGCAAGTAAATCCTTTTCCGCATTGGCCTCTTCATATGAAATGCAACAATAAAGTATATAATTTACAGGTAGGAAGCTCTGATTTGATTTTGGTTTATTGAAAAAAAAGATGCAGAAGAATGATTATCTGGTTGTTACAGACAGAGCAACAAATGAGCTGTAAAAGTGTTATTATATTTAATATACTGGATTTTTTATAAGTTACCATTTAGCACTAATGTTTCATAGGATAAGAAACGTATCCAAAAAATATATCAGAAAGGAATCAACCTAAGAATTTGTTTAAAATTTGTAAATGATAACAACATGGAAAAGAAAGAAGACTGTTTTTTCAATATACTCAAAAAATATACTGTAGTCATATCTCACTTTTTATACTAGCTGAAATATTTCCAAATATTTTTTATATTCATATTTACATCAAATGGTATTTTAATTGAAATAAAAATAATGTAAATATTTACTTGTGCAGTCACCTAAAGATGAAACATTTGGTTTCAAAGGGCCTCGTCCAAAAGTAAATAATTTGAAAAAGTTTTTTACAATAAACTGCTCCAAGAGTGTTCAAAATAGCAAATAGTTTAATTCGTGAAAAATATATTGGTGTATGTTTTATTTTCCACCTGGCTTATTCCTTGTCCATAACTTAGAATATAGTAACAGGAAAATATTATAAAAATATCTAACCTTTTGAGTTATGTCCATCGAACTTTATGTTTGGGTAGCTTATCGCTCATTTGTCGTAATTAATTGTTAAATAAGCTTAATAAACCGGAAAGGATAATTACACTAATATTTCTATGTCTATTTTTAACATTAATAATAAGTTTTACATATTTTAATAAATGTTTTCAAAATATTTATCTTTTTTTTATACTTAACCTATGCCTTATAATGCAAAGACTTGAGAGGTTAAATGCTTATGACAGTTTTGAAATACCTAGTTTCATGAAAAAACAACAATGGTGAAACACATATGTATTCCTCTTAGTTTTTCTGGAAACTATGTCTTATAAACAAACAATGTGAGTTTTAAAATTTATTGCTGATTACTGCCATATATAAACCTATAAATTTGTGGAGGGACAATATTCCATATCTAGAAAGCGTTGATTTAAATTTTTGAAATATTATTTTATAGCCAGTTAAGATACTTATAAGGCAATTACTCCGATCAAACCCCTCTTAAGTGAAATTTTGGAAGTTTTTTTTCTTTCATAACAAAAGTCTTTCACAGATTTAGATGAAATTGATTATATGAAGTTTTTTTTTTTCATTTCGTTTCCCAATTCGTAGAACGCACATCGATGAAACTTGGTTCATGAACATTTAGTTTTCAAACATTAACACTCTGTGCTCCTTATTAATTTCAGAGATTCCTGCAAATAAGCTTTAAAACAATTGCAACTGTTGACTCTGCCGACTCTTTATTTTGCAAACATTTCCGTTCTGTAAGTCAAAATGTGCCCTGATACGGAGCCGAGACGTACATGAGTATGAGACTAGAGGCAGACACAAATACCGAACTAAAAGACACAGAGCTGTTGCCTATAAGCACTTTCCCTCACGGGCTTCTGTCTATTTAAACAACAGATTACCATATTGTATAAAAAGTGACCCAATTCCCAAAGCGTTACAAAGTCGTTCTAAACGCATCAAAGGCATTTTATATTGTCGGCGATTTGATTGCGCACAACAGGGTCACATTTACAACACTAACTCTGACGGTGGAAGTGGATAGAATTGGCATATGGCTGAAAGATTAAAAAAAAAACTGTATTTATGAATGGATATTGTGGTAAAATAACAAAATTATTAAAGTTTAAAGTTCTAGACTTTTGCTATAAATGTTAACATGTTTTCGCAATAAACAATATTACTTAGACTCTGATATACTTTGTTTTTAAAGGCGAACTGAAATTCGTCTAAATTTTTATCTATCCGTAAGGAAGTATTTCCGAACTCATGTTTATTTATACTTTTTTCGTTGTTTTTACATGTAGAATACGCTCCTCTAGTTTATTAATATATTTGAGAATCACTTCATATTATCATATGGTTCAAATCTTCGAAAATCACAAGTCACTTAAAATAAAAGATTCAACTGTCAGTAAACGACTATTTATAAAAACTATTCTGCATCTGTAAATTCTTAAAAGGTGTTAATAATGTCATACATTATAAATAAAAAACAACCAATAATCTTATATCTCTTACGATAATTAATTTTTAACCTCAAACTGTAGTCTTTTAGATTTGCAAATTGTATTAAATTATAAAAAATGGAAATTACAATTCCTATCATATGAATTAAAAAGTAATAATTGATTTAGATTTTTTTCAGAGAAAGTGTGAAAACAATAGCATTTAATTCAAAGATATGACCCTATTATAATCGCAATTGAAATAAAGTTATTTTTATAAAAGTTTTGGTAGTTTTAATTTTGTTCCTCCTTTTTATAAGCCTATCACTTTTACATCTACTCAAACCATTTACATAATAATATTGTGTTATAATTTGTAGAGTTGTATTTTAAACAACCAAAGAAAAATTTGGTCGGTTCGGTAATGGCTCATTATCAAGGACCAGAGAAAGGTTCATCTTAGAATCGACTGATCGTCTTTCCAACCTTAACAACTTTTAAAGACAGGTTCTGAAGACTGGAAATTTGATACACATGTTCCTCTTAATCCAAGAAAGAAAGTTTCTGGTATCTTTCCGAAACCTGAATTTTGGGTAGAAGTGCGGCATACTTGCAATTAATCACATTGCCTTGAAGTTAACAGTAAAGGAAAAAGACTGCATATACGCATTTGTAACAAATAGAAATATAATAAATTGACAATATATGATATTATAGTAACACATGACGTAAAATTACATTCAATTGTAACTACATTAAAACTGATCTAGACTCTATATTTTATTATTCTATAGTTTTTAGGTATCATAATTTCCACAAATTTAATTAACTTCAAATTGAAACGAGGACAAACTGTTGAAGATTAGAAAAAACTGCTAGTTCACCGATTGTGATTGTGAACTTGCGAAATCAGAGAGTGACGGCCCATTAGTCTTGTTTGCAATGGACCGGAAAAGTAACAAAAGATTAATGGTTTTAGTTTCAAAGAGGCTTGTTAGGCCTACTATTTACACGATAGTAGATAAATGTTTTTGAGAAATGAATGAAGTCTTCTCTGCTAACGACTCTAAATGTAAAATAAAAAAAGGTTCATTCAGGTCTATCCATCGTCGAGGTTTGTCTTGTCTACAGATGTAAACCGATGCACCGGGGAATCAAAGGACCTGATAGAAATTTATAAAAGTCATACAAAGCAATCAACCAAATATCATATGTTAACATTAAACTTTATTTGCAAAATTATTTTATTTTCTTATTGTAATCATACAATCCAAAATTTTCAGCATTACTCAGCCAAATCCTATAGATTATAAAAAGAACCATAGCACAACTTGATGTTCACACTATAGAAATACATCTTCATTCTAAATCTAATGTCTCCAAGGCAGCTACTTTTTCAGAAACCGTGGTCATAATTTCCACGAGCAATAGCATTTGCTCATTATTATCTAAGAATAAAAGGAAAAAGTCTAAAAGAACTTTTCTATTTATATTATTCATGCAGAGAAAATAATTGTGAATTTACGTTCCTGTCCTTGAGAAGTCTAACTTTATACAACAACAAATATATATATTCCAATTTCTACTAATTATATATAAATTATAGCTTTTACATTAAAAGGAATTTGTAGTATTGAGTCTGGTTTTACGGCCATATACAGTTACAGCGTATTTTGTGTGAATATCTTAGTATCAGCCGATCCCATTCGAATAGTCAAGTATAGTTATCACGATACCTAAGTAAATCCATCGGATAATGTCAATCAGGATTCCAAATAACTTCTCCACTGACATGGCAAGAGGAGAATCGCTGCGGAGATCAAAATTGTGATCTTTATACTTGCTACCCTAGGTAATACCCTTTAAGCATGGAAGATACACAAAAAAACGTTCAAAAGGAATTAAATAAATGAATTGAAAGACATTTTATGGCGTTAAAATTTTTATTTTAACATGTAAGATGAGTATATTAATATATTATTTTAATTAAATACATTTCTCAAATAAACAACTCAACGCAACACCTTTCGCAGACGCAACCTTATTCCCAAAAGTTTTTTATAATACTGAGGGTTCAAGAAATTATTGAATAATTTGAATCGATTACAATAGGGTAATAAAACATGTTTTCAATTGTTTAACTATCGCTTATAATTTCTATTATATACCTAATCAAACTTGGCTTTATAAAAGACCAGACAATCATCCCTCTTTGATTTATAAACTAATAACTAAAGTAATACAAATTGTTAAAGAAACAAGTATTATAATATATGCAATATAAGTGATATTCCAGTAAATAACCTATCCTTGATTTATTTTGACAATATTTTAGTAATAACTATAGTCACGGATACATTATGATCCGTTATTTTCTAAAATTTCGTCACGAAGCAAAAGGGTTTGCTGAATCATGATAAAGAATTTCCCTTCCATTATTTATTTTAAGTGCTAAAAATATGCTGTCCCACAATATCTATGAAAACAACATTCAATGACACTATTATAAACATTAATAAATTTGTTTATTATACAAAATTCAACACAAACTAATTGATTTAAATTCAGCTATGCTGCCATGTATAATAGAATTTGCATCCCACGACAGCTTTTTTATTCAAACACAGGGTTAAAAATAGGGCTCAAACATTGGGATATCTTTATTCCGAAATAACACCCAAATAGTCTTTTTTACAATTTAATAAAATGTATTCTAGGTATTCGATATTGATTAGGTTCATAATTATTCATATAATTCCTGGACTGAACAAATAATTTAACGTTATAGAACATGGAGTGGTAAGCGAAAATTTATACTGTACTCTATGAGGTTAAAGAGATAAATTATTATTTAAAAAAATTACACAGAGGATACAAACAATGGCAACGAGAGTACTTTTCACTAAGTACGAATACATTTCATATCATAGGACTAAACTAATCAAAAATAATAACAGTAAATCAGTCAGGTTTAATAGTTTGTGTCTTTATGCATTTTTGTATATATTTACGTAGTTTTATCTGCTAATCATCTACAAAACACTTAAATTTATAAGGAAGACAACCAATGTATGTATATGTTGTAAGTCAAAGTAAGATGTTGCACTTTATCATCATATTCGAGTGGGAATACAAGCGTATTAATAGAGACATTAGTGGGCATATTAGTCAAAAGTGTGCACTATGTATACACATCAAAATATTATATTGAAAAAAAAAAACACTCACTTATGATTAACAATAAGCAAGAAAATATCATTTGTTTGTTATATTTTACTGAAATTATAAAATCCGTTTTAAAGCAAAAATATCATATCGAAATTGATTCAAACTAAATAAATTTTGAATAGCTTTATTTTATGAATTTTTTCCTCTAATTTATGAATACAGTACAACCCCGTTAAGTCGGCTCCCGTCAACCCGGAAGTCCGGCTAGCCCGGACCGATTTTCAATTAAAAAATAAAAAAATCAGACAAACATTACAATAATAAAAACGTAATATTTTTTAATGGTATAGTATCCATTAATCGATGTCCAGTATTTGATGGGACTGTACAACAGTGAGTATGTGATTCATGGCACACGACGGACGAGTGGCGGTAATTGTCCCGGATTCTCGGAAACAATAACAGACGCTTATTTCCCCAAATCCTGACCCTTCCACTTACTGACGAGGAAGTGATCGCGTCGTTTTTACCTGATGCTAATGAATCAGACGCTGAGAAGGCAGACGGGGACATTGAAGATCCAGTGATGAGTCATGGAGATGCAGTGTCCAAACTAAACGAACTAATGGTTTATTTCGAGCGGCAGGCAGAAGCATCTCCGGCTGAATTGCTCATGTTGAAGAGACTGCGGGATCGCACAGCACGCAAGCGGCAGACGACATTGGCACAACCAAAGCTGACTGAGTTTTTTACCAGGAAATGAACAGTTATAAATGTACTGTAAGGATTAATAATAATTAAATGTACATATGTTTGATTTTTTTACAATTTTACAATAATGGAGTTTATCTGTAAATCCTCCTAACCCTGAACATTGAAAAATATTTACGTAATACATAGTTCGTGACTAGTTCCGCCATAAGTATAAGACGTTATCATATTACATCCTAATTGTTTTCCCTTAGACATTTACGCACTATGACCTGAGAGTTTCCACACATTAGTTTAAAGTGTATTAATAAAATCATGGGAGCTATCCTATTAAATTCATAGAGAGTTTGCAAGCGAAGCCGTGGGTAATTTGGATGACTTTTAGTAAAGCCTATCACTATAGGAGTGGAATATTTTCATTTCTGTCTGTCTATCACTTTGCATGTCTTTGCACACGTAATTTTAAACTATATATATATATATATATATATATATATATATATATATATTTTTAGAGACAGGAAGGAAAATGCATTTACGCACACAGTTGGCCAGCCTGTAGTGTGGGACTCTCACAAGGTGGTAAACTACCCACTAAAAACCTCCTCTACACTTCAGGATCCCAACCCGGAAACTGTTTGTCACATTACTTCAGGTTAGGCCTGAATTTTACCTAAGCCCTCAGGGCTCGCGCCTATCTAGCCATCAGAAATTCAAAGGTCTAAACCGCATTTAGGTCTACATCTATCTTTTTAGCGCGGAGAATACCCTGGAGAATCTCGTAATATTGAAACTATATATTACGAGATTGAGAAACGCAATTACACAAACACATGCGCGCACACATACACACACGGGCACGCACACGCACGCACGCACTCATAAACACAATTAGACTTTTTTATAACAATATATATATATAACGGAATGACACGTTAGACTCTATTATTTAAACAGGAGACACATATCCATACGCTCGGGGTGCATTGACATCAGAGGAATTAATTTAGATAGTTCCGAGGGTCAACTTTAGCACTGTGCCATGTAAAATATCGAACCGAGGTATAGAATTGACAGTATGTATAAAGTTTCATGTCCATCTGAGAACACTGAGTTTTTTGGTGATGAATGTCACTCCATAGGACTTTACTGAGCATTTAGTGATTAATTTTACATTAGCTTATGGGTATGATGGTAATGAGAAAATTAAAGAATAAATACATAAAAAAATAATTTAATACAATTGTAGGTGTATGACAAGGAGGTGTAAACAAACACATGATATGATAATACATGTAATCTAGTTATTCCAATTTACGCAACATCGTTTCATTGTCATGTGGTGCGTCTAATTTTATTTTTAAACCCTGATGTAAAAGACAATTTAATAAAACAATATCTATTATGCCATATTAAAGGTCTATCGACAAGTATTTCATCTGTAGACTTAAGTTTAGGATTGAATTTTATTTCTACATAGAAAACGACAAGCTCTATGCTGGGGGGTGTCTAAAATTAGAATGTCTCTAAGCATTCTTGAAGCCATCTTAAGAATAAAATTAACTATAGATTTTAAATCTTGTATGCAACCTCAGCGAAACAGGTTACAACATGTGTGGTGTACTTGTAAATATGAGAAGAAAGCACGGAACTTGTCCAGAACGAATCCAGTTTACAATTGTTACATGCGTATTAGTAAACTTGTTTTATTCCTTAACAGAAGTAATATAATATAACTTTGTAAATATAAGCATGTAACAAAACATGTATGTACAAACAAGCATGTACAAAAGCATGTAAATATAACTTTGTTATATTTACATGCTTTTGCTTAAGCAGGTGTTACAGAAAAGTAAACATAGACTACACGTAGAAAGTAGTGTTTTTTTTTATTATCAAAGAAATGTACGAGAAGCATCTCAGATTTAATTAAATCTGCGGGCTTTTAATTAAGTCTTTGAAGTGAAGTAGTGGAGGGCAATTTAAAATGAACCAACATTAAACTCATTATTTACATAATGCTTACGTAATAAACTCTACAAATATACCTGACTGTCAAAAGAAAAATTACAGTACCATTTGCTTACTACATTAACAGGGTTCTGTTTTTAACATTGTTGTGATATTGCATAGTATATACACAACCATGGTAATAAATTATATTACTATCATGTATAATATAAAAAAAACTGGTGCGATTACTTTGATTTTACTTCTCATTCGATTATATATATTGAAGGAGGAAGAATTGAGCACTCAGACTACCATTTGTGGAGAGAGAGGCCAGCTAGTAAATATTTTAAGAGCAAAAATCAACTTTTAATCAATTTTACTGGCGCAGATTGAGCGTTTCCGCTCCAGATATGAAAAATAATTCCTCAGTTCTGAGTTGTTTCTGTGTCACTAAAAAAATTAAAGAAGTAGTGCCGTTAATGTTTTATAAAAGTCTAATAGTGTGTTTGTGTGCATATTTTTAGAAGAGTTTAGAAGAAACTCATTATTGAACGATAAGCAATGAAACATGACAAAACAAACAAGATGCATGCCCCACGTGACGGACATTCGCTGACTAAATTCCCCAGTCTCTCACTTTATAGCCTCTTCTATCTCTCTCACACTGCTTGTGACTTATTACTTCGTGGGAGAGGCCCTTAGCCATAGCTGATCTTCCAGTATCTGGAAGCCACGCTTCCTCCACGGACCCGCTCTTGTTGGTTCGTAGTTCACGTCACACGATTTCCTCAGCTCTCCATTTTTCGAGCATTGTTCTCGCCGTTGCACACTCTGCTTGACGTAACTCCTTCATGCAGATATCATTTCCCACTCTCCACGGACATGATTTCTACTGGTAGCATTCTGATTGATTGATTGATTGATTGATTGATTGATTGATTTTTTTTATTTCCCAAAAATATGTACAATATTATAATACAATCTGTACAATTAATTTACTAGATTGTTACAATACCGAACCAATTTTGAAATGTGAAGAAAGAATAAGAAATAATCATCATAGAATAAACAACATAAAATAAACATCATAAAAATAGCAATCATGTATAAAAACATTGGTCCTCGGGAAATGAGCCTGCATGGGCTATGATGCATGTGCGCAGTCCTCGAGTTGTTCACGCCTGAAGAAATAACGGACTGGATTAATAAAAAAAAAAATGAATATAAATATAGTACAAAATAATACACCACTACACACCACACACATACATACACACACACATACATATATACATATATATATATGCATGCACATACACATGCGAATATGCAATGAATATATTAAAAGGAAAAAACCGCGTAATTTTGCTTTGTACCTGTTTTAAAGCATTAAATATTATTAATTTTAAAATATATACATATTAGCAACAATGGTAATTAAGCAGGGTCAACCGCAGATTATAATAGGTTATTGATAATGAATGATGATGGGATAGGAGTGGTGGCTGTTTACATGTCAAACTGTCCGTCTGTAGTTCGTAGACAGCACTGCCTCGGCCTCCTCAATAGACAATGATAATAACCACTGGTTAACCTTCCTTTTAAAAATAATTGTAGAAATTTCACTGAAAAAACTAAAATTTGGAAACTGTTTACTCATATTTATAAAAAGCACGTGAGCAAGATAGTATGAGTTGGTGTTAGAATAAGATTAGTTGTTAATTGCAGTGGTAGAATTCCTGTTGATCTAGAATAACGTGTGTATGGGTGTGTTGAGTTCTTACAAATAAATCATCTAAATTTTTATACATGTGTATTAAAAGAGATTTTTATAAAAAGTTGTCTTATTGTAAACATTTTAGTTTCTTGAAATAAAATGGATGTTGAAAACCTATGACATTTTTTTAAAAGCTACTTTCAAAATTGTTTTCTGAACCGTAAAAAGAGGATCAAGATTTGATTTATAAGCTGCCCCCCAAGAAATTATCCCAAATGCAAAAGAGATTGCACGTATGCATAATATACCAATTTTCATTTCTTGAACAGCAAGAATATCCCTAAGGTTCTTAAAGGCAAAGATATACTTTCGGGTCTTTTTGTTTGAGATATTCAATATGGTCTGACCATTTCAAACGGAAATCTAAAATAACGCCAAGATATTTATACGAGTTTTATTTTTTTTGATTGCTTCACAATACAGGTACTGTTACTGTGATTTCCACAATTATGTATGATCAGATTTCCTAAGACATAATCCGACTGAGGATTCAAAGAAATTGGCATAAATTTTGTTTTAGTTATATTTAGGGAAAGGACATTCTGATCAAACCACTTTTTTCAATAACATTAAATCACTTAATGCTTCTCGTCTCACATCCGCCATGTATTTTCCTTTCAGAAACATAAGTGTGTCGTCGGCAAATAATGTTATTTTTTCCCGTTTAAATTTAGCTTGGCAATATTATTTATTATATAATAAGAACAGAATTGGCCCAAGTGTACTCCCTTGAACTACACCGTAGTCTACATTAATTGCATCGCTACTAACATTAAAAAATTGAGACATATTGTTTTCTATTGGTAAAATAACTTTGAAAACCAGGTAAGGGCATTGCCCCTAACACCTAATTGTTCTAATTTATTCATTAACTTATTTCTATCAACAGAGTCAAAGGCTTTTTTGAGGTCTAAAAAAGATTAGCATTGATTTTTTGTTTTCTGAGATTGCACTATTAATTCTTTATTTAAATCAACAATGCATCCGAAATACTCCTGTCGTCCCTAAACCCATACTGACACTGAGAAAGTACATTATTTACCTGGAGAAAATGTACGAGCTGTTCCTTAAACTACCTTCTCCAGTAAACCTTAGCAAAGACACTCAAGAGGGATATCGGACGGAAGTTGTTTTTGTCAGTAAAGCTGTTTTACTTGTGCAAAGGGTACACTTTAGCCAACTTAAAAATTGTCAGGGAATATCCCTGGGTTGTACTTAAATTGATCAAGTATAGCATGTGGTTTCATAAAAGTGCTTAAATTTGTCCTTGAGGACCCGTGCAGAAACGCCATCATGACCCGGGGCAGAGCCTCCACGTAAATTTGTCACGTGCCGTATTATGTTCCAGTTTCTGTCACCGTACGTAACGTAAATGTCGCATCCAGTCTATAGTCGCTATCGCTCACCACTGGTCCCCTACCGGTTAATTGTATCGGCTAACGTTTTCCCAACAGACGCAAAATAATTATTGAAATCATTTGCTACTTGAGTAATTTTATCGTTAGTAATGTTTGAATTTGTCGGCAGAAACTTTCGTATTGGAAATGTATCCCTGGTTTGCACCCTACCCGCCAATTCGTTTACTATTCCCCAAAACATTTTAGGGTCTTTTCTGTTTTCAGTAATTTTAGAACGATAATATTTCTCTCTTAGCGTGTTTTAAATGATGTGCTTAGAGTTTGTCTATATTTGTGGTAATAATGTTTTAATGACACATTAAAAGGTTGTTTTTTAACTTATTTACTTAACTTATCCCTCGCTCTTA
The DNA here is from genome assembly GCF_021130785.1 of Homalodisca vitripennis. Taxonomy (NCBI): domain Eukaryota; kingdom Metazoa; phylum Arthropoda; class Insecta; order Hemiptera; family Cicadellidae; genus Homalodisca; species Homalodisca vitripennis. The sequence continues at coordinate 77,364,863 of NC_060214.1, read as the reverse complement.
TTGGAACAAATCAATCCCGCAGATATCCAAGGCTTAAGTTTCTTAGATCTAGTAGATATTTTATTACTTAACTTTGTGGCATTCTCAATTGATTTCTGTACTATATCGTTAAATAGTGTGGAACAAGTATTGGCCTCCAAGGACTCAAGTACGGGTTCCCAGTGGGGCGCGTGTCAGGTTGTCAGCAAGTAACATTCGGTCTACGTACGTAGCTGTATCAGTCTGTGTCTTGTTAGTGGCCGTAGGTCCGGTTATTGTCAAAACAGTGCTGTAATGATCTGTGAGGCTTGTCTCGACCACAGCTGCTCTAACTCTACTCATATCTCTATATCGTACAAAAATGTGATCGAGACAAGACTGAGTGTTTTCAGTTACTCTAGTAGGTTTGTCTACACATTTCACAAGTCCCCGTTCCAAGTAAACAATTCATGTATTTATCCGTCAGCACTTCGTTCTTAAGCAAGTCTATGTTTATGTCTCCTATCAATACACACATTTTGTTTCTAAAACGTTCTCGAATAATAATTTTCTAACTCATCTATAAATAAGTGTAAATTGCTATCAAAAGTTCTGTAAAGTGCAAGTAAGTTGAACTGTTCTCCTAAATAAATAAAATCTAAACTAATTCCAAACACCATCCCCCAACGTAATCTGCGTGGCAGTGGCAGTCAATCGCTTGTTTACATAAAGTATTGTCCCGTCATTCCGGTTCCGTTGCTTATCTGTAAAGTAAAATGTCAAAGCCATCAATGCTCACCCCCCTCCACCCCATCACTCAGCCAACACTCAGTCATAACTAATATATCCAGATTAAAGTTCAAATCGCTTAAATAAATCATCAGTTCATCTATGTTTTATGAATAACTCCTAATATTACAGTGATATTTTTAGTTTGTCGTGACCATTGTTGCTACTAAAAAAATTATTGAGAAGTGAAAAATCTGGGATTTGTATGCATGAGTTTAATTTCAATTAGATCATTATCGCTGCCCTCTATCGGATCCATAGCCCACGACGCCCCACCTTCTAGCAATGTCATTAATGGTATCTTCGGAGAACGTGCAAAAAGCACATGCCAGTCACAAAGATTTGAATTGCTAGGGTGCTGCCACCTTCCTTCGATACGCCTTTTTCTATAGATCAACAGCCCATATGGGTATACCATAGGAGAGCACTGAGGTAGTTACGGTGTAAGCAACTGTGCCGTTTTTTGTTTGAATACACCGACATTGTGCATAAACCGGAACAATTTGGCTGCTACCACAGATTTTTTGGCGCTGATGTGCTCCACCTGCTTCTTGGTATTAAGTTTGGCATACACAATCACACCCACCAAGATACCAATGGACAGTCTTGATGTGATCCTAGTATCACCGACATGAAGGATCACCGTCTCAGACCCTTGCGCAGAGACAAGAAGCGACTCCGTTGTGTGTTCTGCCAATTGCGATCCAACCGAGGACATTCATTTCTTGATCTCTGAGTAAACCTCATCGAAGATGGCGATGATTTGCTCTACAAGCTTAATGATAATTTCGATTACTAAGTTATCTGCGAATGGCACCCGGAAGTCACAACAACAATAATGAATTCTACAAAATGATTCACTGAAGAGGGCACATTGCAGAGCTCTAAAGGACCACTACCATCTGCTTATAAATCTTCGGTCTTCTTCTTTTTTGTACATAAGGTACCTTTCACGTGGATAAATCAAAGGCAACATGAAACATTTAACTTCTTTAAGGCATTTATAGTATACCTCTATCTCGCTGAGTTGAAGGCAGAGAGAGAGTTTCTGTGTTTAACAGATTCTGCTAAAATTTAAAATAAACATTTAACATTCTTAGGGTCTCTGGTTAACATTTAGGCCTATTATTATTCCTAAAACCAGCCTCGCAGGTCTCCAAATTTACAAAAAAATACATCTTGGCCTCTAAAGTTGTATTTCAGAAAACAAATTATATTAATCTAAAGGGCCTGTAAAGTATTATACACTGTTTTGTATATAACATTATTTCATGACAGTAAAACCATACGTTTCAGCACTTTAACTAGTATTTTAATATTGTTTAAATTTATAGTCTTAATAAGATACACTAAATGTGAGAGTAACATCAATTCTTCATCCAAGCACGCCTGCCACCACTGTTCAGCACAGCATATAAAAATATCCAGATGAAAAAGTAAAATGTAATGTACAAAATGTTAAAAAAGTCCCGGAACTTACAGGTATAGAAAGTGTTCAAAATGTTGTCCAAGTTTCCCTTGGCAATACCCCAATCTGTGGTAGAAGCCTTCAATAACTTTTTGAATCATCTCAGGAGGTATTTGATGAGTTTCCTCTGTTATGCGGTGAATTAGTTCTTCTGTGTTGGCAGGCTTAGTTAAAAAACCCCTTTGTTTTAAATTACCCCATAAAAAGAAATCAAAAGGATTTAGATCAGGTGATCTAGGTGGCCACTCTATTATTGCTCCCCTACGTACTATCCAACGATTGCGAAACCCTCTGTCAAGCTTTGAACAGAATGTTTCTGTTCAAAGGGAACAGAATATAGTTTCATTGCGAAATCCTGGCTAAATAAACTATGGCTAAAAATACTAGACCTAACAATAAAATTTTTTTTGACATTTTATTGAAAGTCAATCTCAAAATTGTCGTTATTTATACAACTTTACTATAACCAGAAATGCTCATAAACGTCCCAAGCCGACGAGATTTCATTCTAAGTAGTGGGTAACTGTTTGTAAGATGGAGCTCACCCCAACCGACCAAGAAATATAAGTTACATCACACCCCTCTTGTTCTGTCAATTATAGAAAAATAAAAACTTTTCTGTAAGTATAGGAAAAAAAATTATTGGAACTGTAAATTTCCAAACTAATTGTTACCTTAAAGGTTTCCCTGAGGTTATATGCAAAATTTCAATTGCATTGCTTTTTCATACTGTAGGAGAGTCAAGACCACTTCTGATATCTTTCAATACCACCAAATCAAGTCGCTAATCACCTCTCTTGAGACTCCAAATATAATCTTGTGCACTAATGTTGGAGACGTAATTACTACCTTAAGTGCCTGAAAAATAAGGTAATACCACTACAGTACACAGCTGCACCGTGTACTTGGCCAGGAGTCGTATTTTGACTCGTCTACAGTATGCTATAATGTTACTGTATTCTATGAAATGTTTATATCACTGTACTTATTTTATTTTACAAATTTATTTATGCTTCAATTTCCTTTTTATCCATTAGACAATGCAAATACCTTTATTAATACGTATCAAAATCCCGTGTAGGCTAAGCAACTTAATTGAACCCGATTTTCCTTACATTAGAATACTTATCGTTTTAGAAATATCACGCGTATAGTTAGGAATAAAATTTTTTTCACAAACGATCAAACAATTTATATACCTGTTTTATTAAAATTTATATAGAATGTTTAATTATTTAATAAAAATAAATGTAAAATTATAGTAATAAATCTTTAAAAAAAATGTGATCAAACGACACTTTAGAATTAGTTATAAAATTATGTTAACTGTTATCTTAATGCAATATTTGTCTTCAAATAAAACTGACAAACACCTTCCGTGTAGTTTATTTTTTAATCTGCGACATCAAGCAACGTTAAAAATTGTATTATGTTGACTTTGTTTAATTGTGTAGAAACTAACTTAGGGAATAATGCATGACCTTTTCACTGGAAATAAAGAACGGATCAGGCTACTAATCTTTCGGATACAGTTTTTTAACCTAATTTTCAGGTTTAACATTGTTTATTCAGTTGTGTTTACATTTAATAACTCTGCCTTAAATGTTTGCTTGTTTAAAGTCTGTGACGATGAATCTAGGTCACTCACTATAGCCTTGCTCTTGGCACACAATCCCATGTCGCATGCATAAGACAGAGATAGACTATCGTCTAGCAATTAAAATTTGTTCACTACAAGATAAGCCATTACTCACATTTTTGCGCTTGGCCATAACATGACAGAAGTGTCTTGATAACACATCATAATTAACGTCATGAACCAGAACAAGCAACCTGTATGTTTTTGGACAGGTTGATTAGGAAAGAAGTTTAATAAATTCGGTTCACTGTTTCACAAGGAGGATTGGAATTATTTAAGTTTACTGTGGCCCAAACCTATAAAACCTAGGGGATTATTTTCTTTCAGCTATCCTGTTAAAAGGTAATTATTTATTTTCAAATAATAAAAAAAAATCATGTATGTGGTTTTGAATATTGTTCTTAAATACATAACGTAATATATCATTGTATTAAAATTGACTTGTTTCTAGTTACATAGTAACGCATGTAGAATATAATAGCTATCCGTAAGATAAACCTGTTACCTTTCATGAAAATTTATTTTTAAACAGCCTCGACTGAATTCTATGATGGAGTATCTCAATCTATTTATCTGCTCTTTAAATGAGCGTTAGTGAAGCCTACCACTCTTTAGGCTGTTTTAAAATTAATCTCTTGTGTGCCAGATGGATGTATTGTTAATTTTTACATTCGACCAGCTTTTCATAAATTTAGTTTAAATAGGTATTTTAAATGGTCACCAGGGCCGTACTTTGGTAGGCCTACTTTGGTAGGCCGTAGCTTTGGTAGGTCCCTTAAAATGTATGCGGCCGGGTTCCTTGAGGAAACGGGCCTAGGTAAAATTGTTCCGGAAATCCGGCGTGAGTACTAGCCTACAAGTGTTAATAAATCAGTTTTTAAATGTTCATATCCAAATGTCTTTATCTATAATTTGTTTGTAATGTAAAATTAAATAATGATAGTTCATCGGTTTAAATATTTTTGCTCGTGTTCTAACAAATTTACAAGTTGCTACGCAAAACAGAAAGGTAATGTGGTGGACCTTAACATTGTTGATATAAGTAATCAAATATTTATTTAGAATCCTTATTAAAAAGTCTTATTAAAACTTTGGTAATTTCACAAATAGTATAGTTGTTAAAAATAATACTAAATATTAAAACAAACTATGTTTTAGTATTTTAGTGTAGGGAATTATAAAATATTTGAAACATCTAAACTAAATAATGTCATCAGTTAAATTGTTAGAGTTAGGTTCTAATTAAACCATCAGTTTTTTAATGATGCATCTAATTTTATGTAAATCGTTTTATGCTACCTACATTAGCCTCTATATACACCTGCATATTTTGTAATTTTATGCTTTGTAAGTTCTTTGAAAGTTTTTGGTTTATTCATTTGTTAAAGACGAATTCATTACAGGAGGATATGGGATAATTTATAGTTATAATGAAGTCAAGGATTTTCTAGAACAAGTTCAAAATTAGATTTTATTATGTGTCCAGTCACTAGTAACATTAAGGGAATTATTGTTTATAGTGTGCACATAACTTCAACCTTCAAGATTTTATTAAGTAATTTCGTACTAAGTATTACATATAACAAACCAAACTAAAGGACCTATATTCTAAAACGAATCTCCAAACGACTAAAAAACTTGTTATTTAAAGGAATTTAATGCATTTTTTATTCATTCAGGTAATACATTATTAAACATCTGTGATTTAAAATGGGCTTTAAACAATTAGGTATTTAACTTTTAAAAGTATTAATTTAAATTAAATTATAGTACAACCAAGTATATAAATTAATTAGGAGAATATATCCATAGTGAACAACAAATTTATTACGAACATAAAATTTTAATTAGTATAGCTACTTTCCTAAACATAAACATTTATTTATTATCCAAATAACTTTTTTTAGGTTTTAATATTAATTTTATTTTGTTCGCTCGGAAGAGGAATTACGGATTTTTTTTAAGCATTGAAGCACTCGAGTACGTTTCTAAAATCGTAATTATTAATCGTATTGTATGAAAATTCCAAGACCAGATAGATATATGAGGATTTAGGATTTTTGCCGCCAATATATGATAAAAAGATAAATATAAAACATAAAGTTTCGATGATTGAACCTATTCTCTTCTTCTTGTGGGTGAGGTAATAATACATAAAAATAAAGAACCGAAAGTAAAAAGAAATAATTTGTTTCAGATAACATTACATGGTGGAGACGAAAGAGCAGAAATCAATATTCATGTTATTATTCGACTTTCGCTTGTACTTAGTTGTGATTGTGAATCTCTTAATCGTGACTCGTTCTTGGGACTTGCATTTTGTGCAGTTACAATGTCTTGACTGAACTTCTAGCAGTTTTTTGGTATGTTTAAAACATTTTCTTCCTCTTGTTTTTCTTCTTTATATTATTGAATTTACTATATCTCCCATTTGACGAAGAAGAATGCTTCCAATCTTTAAAATGTTGTGTTATATCTATTTTAACATAAACAATGGCCAATTGCCAAAATCCTACCTCTAACCTTCCATCGACAGTAATAAACTTTAAAGAAAGAACCAGACATTTAAATTTTATAAGATCTTATTGATATTGTTGCACTGAATTCCAGGTATTTTGAGAAATAGTTATTTGACCAAGTATTTTCAAGCATATTATGATTGACTTTACGTGTTTATATTCATATTACTCTGAGAAAAAATATTTGCCTATTCTACTATTATACTCTATAAATAACCTGAAGTAATAGAGCATAGTACACCAGTATAATTAAAAACCAACAATATCAATAATCAATACACAGGACTGATATAATTCAACCTCGTTGTGGTTTTTTAAATATATATTTTATAGTACATACACTACAACGCTTTACTTAGAATTAAATGAAGAACAAAATATTTTTATAAACATTGGGAATTCTCGAAACGTATTGCTTTGTTTTAAGACAAAATAATATTTTAAAATAAAAATATTAAAATGTGTTATATAATACTATAAATTAAGTACAGTCCAGTAATTTTATATACTTTTTAGTGATTGCATCGAAAACTTAAAATTTTTAGATAATACGTGGTGATTTTAAACTAATCGCATCTAGCAAAGTTTTAAGTTTAAATTAATATTTAATATATCTCATAACATTCATGACCACATGAAGACAAATGTACTAGTATACATGAAATGTCACTACAGCTGGCGGAAAAGTGAAGACTTGAACAAGTATCAGTTAATTAAGTAAGTCAGATTGATGATGTCAAATAGACACAGTTGGTTACTCAATGTGAATGTGAATACGTAGATAATAATTGGATGCCTTACAGTTCGTATGAGGCGCCAGAATAATACGTATGTAGATAAATTTGTATGTATTATAAAACTTAGTCTTGCGTTTTACAGTAACAAAATATAATAATATAACTATAATTTACCTCGTAAAAAAGAAAGTTAGATAATATACATGTTGTTAAATAAATTGGTAATACTTATGAAAGTTTTGTTAACTATGTTATTGAATAAAAGTAAATACAAAATTAGTCTTACTTTAGCGTTAATTAAGCGATATTACCTGTATTATTTGCCCGAAACAATTGAACCAGCATTAAATGGACTCCTAAGGCAAATGTTATTTAAAAATCACGTTTTTACTGGAAGTATTGTCTCATCTCATATAAGGCAAATAATAATAGTTTGTTCTTCCCCGATTGCATATATAAGGTTCATTTTATCTCTTTGAGCATCTTATTTAAGGGAGATAAAGTCAAAAGCTAACCTACCATTCATTTAAATGTGTAAATCAAAAGAATTCGGAATACAGATAAATAAGGTAGCGGTAGTGGGATGACTCCGTTACGATGAGTGGTCGATTTTAATCGATTTCAAATTCTGCTTAGTTCAAGGAGTAAAATCTGACGCTGTTATTTAGGTGATATGTGGAATCTACTTCGAGCACGTAGCTAACTTGTCTGTTGAAAACTCAGTTGCTAACCGTTATTTTGGTTCGTATATGAACAAACCGTTTCATCTAGATAACACTTTTAAAAATCAAGATTTGTTTCATATAGAAATGATAAAATGACTTCTTTTTGACTTTCATTACCCACTTTTTGAATATTTTGAGCAGAAGTTGATTGTAGATTCTATAATTCAACGTTTGTCACAATGTCAGTTTTCAGACACTTAACAAAACTGATTGTGAAATAGAGTTGAACTTACTATTCGTACAGCATAAGTTTTAAACAACGAATAATTATCATATTATTTATGAGTGTGAGCAACACAGGGTTTGCTCATTTTCATAAGATTCGTACAAAGGTTAACAAAAAAAAAACAAGTAAAAAATGAATTATCTAACACAAAAGCATGATACTTGTAAAATTAATTTACATAGTAAGAACTTTTTTCTTATGAATATAGAAAATTTAATTAAGGATTATATTCTGTTTAAGCTGAAATGATACACCCTAATTGCCTGGCATTGATCACAATATGTTTCAGCTTCTATCAAGGAGGTAAGAGCAAATAGAACAGTTTTAGCTATACATTTACACGTAGTTGATGAATTTACAGTAAAATCTGTAAATAAATAATTTCGGTACTATGGTATTATTAATATGTATGCAATCAAAAGTTTTTAGACGTTACCCAACAAATTGCTACATTATAAATGCACATAAATTAATATAAAAAATATTTTTATGTTCTGAACGTATTTTGTGTAGCAATAGAATGAAATTGGTTTACTATACATTTAAAAATCTGTTTTGACATATTCAATACATTATGGTTTATATACTTTCCCTAGTCGCCGGTACTGAGGGTGAAAACGATTGGCACTACCAAGCGAAAGAGTCACATCCCTGTCAGCGTCCTTGTGTCCCAGGGGACGTGAAGACCTGCTACTACAGGTTCTCCATAGAGTGGTACTGGGCTCTCAGTAAAGCCTGCTATGACTGCCCCCAGACCCTGTCCGACTGCTATAGAGAGGACTGCGTCCCGGCCGATGGCATCCAAAGGTCCATTATGGTCGTCAATAGGCAAATGCCTGGTCCCAGTGTCGAGGTATGAGGTCGCTTTATTAGTCTATAGTTAACATTTCAAATGCTATTTACATTTATAGCTATAAAATTTTATGAAATTTACTAAGCAACACGATATTTAATAGTATTGCGATACGTTATATAAGGCCTTTAACATATTTAAAGACGAATCTCTTTACAATGGATATTAAATTTTTTTCCGTATTTAGACTGTCTTATCGATATGGCCTTAATTGGTCTCCGTATAGCCGAAAATATATTTGACGATTTCCAGGTTTCGCTTAGTCGAATAAATTAACGTGAGAGTTTTATTTGATCTGACGTCGAGTGTCAGGTTTTGCTATGTGTGAAATTACATGTGTTATTGCAGTTTGTTTTGTTCTGACGTCATGTAAAACTTTGGAAGTATTGTTTTATGGCGCAGTGTAGCGGGTACGGCGGTTATCGCAAGATAACCAGATCAAGCAACGTCGAGCGTGGCCGATGCTTGGATAGTTGACCGCTGAGCGATCCTGTCCTTGCAAGCGGCCCGCCTGCCCGGCCATTGGTGGTGGTTCGGAAGTCACCTTTAAGCCGTTGGTCCCCAGGTTAAGTGTTAGAGAGGGCTTCTTAGCCCTAACTTCGCCTGGTAAAATAAGACATTCTTTACTTTTACTTTACTTTACTTTTTATATCATATGGCATAGTTTTAAAGATATATGCAGTAGGATATGGTGGTGAATGAATTATTTAAAATAAACACGAAAGTTTTGCGTTAAATCTCAATTATATATGTGTTCTGTAGGAAGCAAATTTTATTCGGTCGTAAAATATTGCAGGATATCTATAAGGATAACATGAAAAGTGAGTTAACATGATATGCATTAAAATATTTCAAAATTTAAATAAGCATAAAGAAGGCTCCAATTACTGTAAAAGAAAATAAATCATTTAAATGGGTAAGTTTTATGTTGCAAAGCTCGCGGTTACCTGTCAAACTTACATTTGATATCACTACCCATACATGAATTATATAAAGTTTGAGAAAGTTCTAGTTGAGTTAAGATTTGCTTTTTTACACACGAGTAAGTAATGCTGCGTCCAGAAGGATGAACGTCAATCCAAATTAAACTTTTTACTGACATATGAAAGAGCTTTATACGGAAGTTATATTGTACGACGTGAGTTTTTGAATAGATTCTTTACAAGCAATCCAAGAGAAATTGATATTCCCTGGATTTATGACATGATTTTTATATTCCTTTTAAACGATAAGCTGGTTATAAATCTGTTAAAGTTTCTTTAGACAAAATTGTAGATTGAAATAATCAAATTTAAATAAAAGAATTATATCTTTCGTTATTTTTGTTTTCCTTCCATATTTGTATTTAAAATTTAATATAAAGTTTTGGCAATACACGTACGGGATAGTAAGATCAACATTATTATACCACGATTATTATTATTTAATATTAAATATAGATACATTTTTATATTATAAATAAAATATATGCATTTAGCATCTTTACATCGAGTAATAATAGGGCTTTATTTCTATGGATTCCTTATTTTCCTAAGAAACCTGTTGATAATTTAAAGACATATTAAAATAGAAATAAATTCCTTCACACTATTAATTGCGGAAACCTAGAGACCTAAAAATATTTAACAGTATTTAACTAGATGCAACATTATTCAGACTCTCTACTCCTAGAAGCAGAATTAAAATGCTATTCCCATAAACAATTATAAACGTGAAAGATCTGCCTTTATGGTTTATGTTTAGTACACCTTCATCCCGCTTTATTTATTCATCCGCTTGCCAAAATTTCAGTTTATATTACCCTGTCATATGCAAATTATAAAGTACCATATTTAGTAACTAATATTTAAAAAACGGGTATTACGTTTAGCAGTCATTTGAATAACCAATAAATGCTTAACCATAAATGGCTGAGATTTATAAAAATTTAACACTGGTGGGGCTGGAAAAAGAGAAAATTAAATGCTGAATATCGGTCATGTATAAATTAGCGTCATTGCGTTCGGTAATGTTGAATGTCACTTCATGGGATTTGGCTGAGCGTTAGCGAATATTTTTGTGTTTGTCTTATGTTTAACCGTAATGAAAACGATGAAAAGAGGAATAAAGAAATTTGTGATCAAATATCTTTAATATGATTAAATTTTAGAGCAATCTTTTTTATAGTAAACTCGTTAGCTCACACGACCATTTAGTAATAAAACACTTCTATGAAACCTGATTTAAAGAGGAAAAACTGGGGTATCATCATGTAACAAAACATATCGATAAAGGTAACATACTTCTTGTTATTTTGTGTGACTCCTCATTTCCACGTGTAAAATAATGTGTTTTACGAAGCTGTTTATCTAACTATGGAATTTGTCTGAGCGTTATTGAAGGCAGACTCTGTAGGCAGACATTTTTTTTTTTTTAATTTTCTGCTGGAAGGTTTAATGTTCTATATTACCTTCAGGCCTTTCCATTCCTCGACAGGAAATTTCAAGAAAAAAAATTTAGATTTGAATGATTGAATGCAACCTCAGAGAAGCCTCATGCAACACAAGGTGTGGCGTAGCCTTACGAGTTCGTAACTAAAATAGTATCCTTTGATATCTTCATAGGAATGGCGATTTAAAATACGTATATGTGTCGTCATAACACAGTTCATAGAATGCAAAAACATTATTAAAATGTTAGTATTTCCTTTGCAATAGTGAAGGTACCCCTACAAATATATGAATTATCGGTCTATTTCATCATGGTGATGATCCACCAGGTATGCTACGGAGACAAGGTGGAAGTGGAAGTGGAGAACCTGATGAATGACCAAACCACCTCGATACATTGGCATGGCCACCACCAGGTCAAGACACCCTACATGGATGGGGTACCCTTCATCACCCAGTGTCCTATATCGCCCTATTCTGTATTCCGGTATACCATGGGGGCTACGAACCTCGGCACCCACTTCTGGCACGCCCACACAGGTGAGTTGGAGTATTACATATCTTTGAAAACTCCTAGTACACAATTTTCATTACCATAACATGTGGTAATTTATGCTGCTTTTGAATACTCTGGAACTAGCAGAATCCGATCAGTCCTAGATACTTTAAGGGTTATAATACTATACATTAGCTAGTTGGCCATTGTTACCTGACAGTTGTGTGCCATCTATGACAGTTATGATGAGCAATAATATATATTTACCTATTTCATTATTTGTAATATTTATGGTTAAAACCTTTAGTAAATATAACAAATATATTAGATATATTATTATTATCTTGCTGATTCTATGTAAGAATAAAAACAATCACTAGAAAATAAATTATATTTTAGTTATTTGTTAAACTTTGTTATTGGAAGTATATACTGATTGAAGTTCATACTCATGCGTGTTCATAAAATTTGCAATATACAATGGACTGCAATACAATAAACAATATTTCTTTCAGAACTAACTGATTGTTATTTGATTGATGAAAATATTAACTTTTCTCCTTTACATTTAATGTGTGTTAAAATCATTTACTATCTGTTGATAGTTCATGTATGTACAGATTTAAAAACTTAATATTCCTACATACAGGGCGTTTCAAAAAGGATTTTACAACTCTGAAATTGCATATAAAATATATTAAACAAGGTACAGAGCTGGTTTTGGTGTTGTTTTGAATGAATACAGTTCAAGTTTTGACTTGCGTAGTCCGCTAGTGCCTCATCGCGCCGCACAATCGCTAGTGACAGTTAGGTTAAACATGGCTGCCTTCACTGGACCGGAGCGTGCTAATTGTGTGTTTTGGTTTGAAGATCGAAGTCTGCGACAACAGTTCAGCGTAATTTTCGTACTAAGTACGCTAAAGATTCTCCTAGTAGGCCTACAATTTATGAGTGGCTTAGTTGTTTTGTAGAAAAAGGGTGCTCAGTGAAACATAAAAAATTCTCAGGTCGTCAAAGCACATCTGATGAAGTCGTTGAGCTAGTGAGACAATGTTTTGTAAATAGTCCTACGAAATCGACCCGGCGTGCATCTCGTGAGCTGCAAGTACCACATACGACGGTTTGGCGTGTGTTAAGAAAACGTTTGCACTTTAAACCATAACGATATTCGCTTTTACAAGCAATTAAAGACACTGATAACATTGCCCGTAGGAACTTCTGTGTGGATATTTTAATCGAGTGGATGATGATGAACATTTCTAGGACAACATAATCTTTTCTGACGAGTCCACTTTTCACTTAAGTGGCAAGGTAAACACACATAACTGTAGGATTTTGGGCAGCGAAAATCCACATGAAACATTACAACATGTTCGTGATAGCCCTAAAAGGAGCAATAGGAAAGTGTACGGGCCCTTTTTTTCCAAGAGAGAACCATCAATGGGATAGTGTACCTTGATATGTTGCAACAATGTTTAATACCACAGATTGATGAGGATGACCGAGAACGAATTTTTTTCTTTATGCAAGATGGCATACCACCACAATATCTGACTGACGTCCGGGATTTTCTAAATGACCGCTTCCCAGGTAAATGGATTGGCCGTGATGCGCTAATTGCATGGCCCCCGTTCCCCAGACCTGACACCGCTAGATTTTTTCTTCTGGGGTTTCATAAAAGATATGGTGTACGTACCACCTTTGCCGGCCACTCTACCTGAACTTAGAGCAAGAATTTACGCTGCTGCTGAGCAAGTTACTCCTGAAATGCTAGTGCGAGTCTTGGAAGAAATCGACTACCGATGGGATGTCTGCAGAATAACCAAGGGAAGCCACACAGTCGTCTTTAGTTTAAGGTAAAGAACCTTGAAGTTTTTCCCTTTAAAATAACATCAAAACTAGCTCTGTATCTTGTTTTTAAAAATTTATATGAATTTTCAAAGTTGTAAAGGCTTTTTTGAAACACCCTGTATTTATAAAACGAGTTTTATTATGTAAATATGCTTATTCTATTGCATATTCTAAGACAGAATATCTTTAATAAGCTTACTGAACGTAATTCTATACGGATATATTTGTTACATTAAGATAAAATAAAAATATAAAATGTATATCAATCAGGCGTGCAAAAAGTGATGGTGTTTTTGGACCCCTCATCGCCTGAGCCCCTATGGATGCTGAAACCTCTCTCCTCTACGACGAGGATCTCTCAGAGCACACCATCGTCATCAATGACTGGACCCACGTGACCGGCATGGACAAACTCCAGTGGCACATCCAGAGTTCAGGCAATAACAAGCCGGATACTATCCTTGTGAATGGAAGGGGGCGATACTTCAACGACTCCGTACAGCTCATCAATACTCCTCTTGCTATCTTCACTATGCAAAAGGCAAGATCTTACACAAACAAATAAAAAATTATGATTAGTTTTAGTAAACTTATCAAAGAAGTTAAAGTTTAATATTTTTATCGAAGTCCTTGAAGGATTCATTGTGACACGTTTAAAGCCCCGCATGACGTTTTTTACCTCCATAAAGGAAGAGAGATAATAACTTTAAATATTTTTTATAATATTCAAACAGATTATTTTCTCCTTGTTTGTCCACTTACAGGTCTTCATAACAGTAAGACAAAATTATCTCTTTCACACTTGATGTAACGTAAATTGGAGTTATTATTTACTTTAGTAATTAATGAAAGACAATTCGTAGCTGGACGATTCACTAGATTTGTAACGAAGAACAGTAAATGGAATTAACTAGTAGACTAATGCGGTCTGACTAGTTACTGGTAGTACTAGGCCTGGCTGTGTGTTCACGGTGAGAAACATATTTCAGTGGTGAAATTTGTGTTAAGTTGGTATTGAAGCATCAGCTGGCAGGTCCATTAAATAGATTGATTCATTGGCTGCGTTGTCAGCAGCACTATGTTGCTCGGTGGTCACAATAGAATGTTGTTGTCAGTAATGATATATTCCGATAAAATACCTTCTGAGATAGATTCTTTCTGGCCGTGTGGTTGAATAGGGTGTGTTAATGAAATAGAGTGAAATAAAATGTACAAATTATCTTATCTAATCGTAAAAGTGTACGAATTAAATTTCCAATTTTTTTTTTTTGGGGGGGTCTACCTTTACCTCCGCTAGACCCAACCCCTAAATAGGCTGTGTTATATAGACAGATCACCTGTGACCTAGAGCTGAGGTAACTTTGAAGTACACTCTGATAGGATGAGGTAATCAGAGACAGGCTAGTTACTCTATACAAGAGTCTAACTGGCTAAACAGATAAATAATGAAATTTAGATGATTCATTCATTAAAAAAAATTTAATTACTATGAGGTATTTCATGTACTAGTGGGTAAAATATTTTTATTCAGAAACACTTTCCTAAGATAAACACACGTATAAATTCTGTCCGCAGTTCGGGGTTTAGATTACACTAATTTGGCAGCGCGCATCTGCTCTTTTCTTTTACCAACTGAGTTCTGCCTGTCGTATTACAAACGTCTAAGTAGGTTATAGATATCATAAATAAACTTCTTGTAAGTTTTTAACGTATTTTTAAAACTTTAATTTTGTGATAAAATATCTCATAATATAAATAGTTATAGATTTATAGTTCCAACCGATCCGTTAAGAATTTTATTTTTGCCCAGACACATTTACCTGCGTTCTTGAAGATTCTTAATCTCTTGGTGTATATTTAAATTGGCTGATTTTTGGAAATAGATCGGAAAATCATAAAATAATTGGATTGCAATTATTACTGATATGATAGCAATTGAAAAGTTAAGTTTACTTTGAATTCTCAATTTTCGTCTTTATCTCCTTTGTCGTCAGCTATGCCCTCTTCTAAAAATATTGCAAGTCTAATCAACGACGATTTAAATTGACGTATTTGACATATTATGTGTTTAGTTTGAGGTATTTTAATAACAAATACAATAAAGAGATCCTGCTTGAGAGGTTAAAATATATAGTATTTTGAGATTGATATCAAAAGTAAATAAGCATTACTTATTGCACATCTGAGCAGCGCAAGAGAGATTTGGCCTTGAGGGGTTATCTTTCTCCAATTCAGGATAACAATTAACAAAGGGACATACAGTCTCAGATGATCAAAGTGAACCGTATTTAGAGAAAGATTGAAAATAAAATGAATCAGTTAAATTCGGACATAGAAATACAGTTTTACAAGAGTTAGAAAGGGTTTAATGAGTACAGATTCAAACACACCGATGTTAATATAGTTTCTTGCCTCGCTTGATCCGAGGAGGGAGGGACTCCAGTTAGTTTAGAACTTTCAGAGCTGCAGTGGTATCCATGGAAGAACGGGTCAATGGAAGACCTTTATATTGTTGCTAGGATCAAGGTGGGACACAATTATGGAGGAACCATTTGTCCAAAGGACACGACGGGAATCTAGTGCGATCCGAATGCGGCAACCGCGTTCATAAAGGGGGTTCATGTCGGGACCCTGGGCGAAACTTCTACTACAAATGATTACGAGAAATAAAAATATGACACCTAGACTGAGAACGGCACTACTCTGCTAGCGAGTACGAAGAAAGGGGTATCAAGAACCAAGATGAGACCTACTACATCCGAGAACAAAGGGCTATGTCTCTGTGATCGACCGTGACCACAGCATATGATGTTCAGATCGACTCCTTTAGTAAGACGTGTTACGAGGACGAGGAAAGAGGGAATCGAGACACAAGATAACGTTACTTTACCAAAGAAAGAACAAAGTTCGAGACAATGAGAGACCGCGACCAGACCATATATTTAGAATGGTTACAAAGGTACGACTAATTGCTCAGATGTCTTAGGACGCTGCAGGACGGAGGGCAGGGAGACAGGCGGGACCACGCGATGAGTTCACCAATAAGAGACAGTCTTTTAAATCAGACGAGCTGGTTTATTCTTTTCGCATGAGAATGCTCTAAAATCTTTCAAGTGATGTCAAAGAGTATTGTAGATATACAACTAAACCCTACTTTAACTGTACATTGCAAATACTATTCATTCTGCTTTACATACCATTGATAATATATAAATCTTTCTCATAGTTCTGTAATCAATGGTTTCTAAACGTGTTTCCAGTTTTTGGGCAGATAAGAACTGTGGAGTCCCTGCAAAGCTACTAATTGTACTATATTAGGCACTTTAAAATCAGAAACTGCCTTGTTAAAATTTTGGCTGAGAGAGATATTTTCTGATTATTGAAACACTAAATTAAATGTTAGCCAAAAACGTATTTATTAGAAGGTCATACCTATAGAGGCTAATCCATCAATGTACGTCTGTGAAACCACTATAGGTATCTAAGTGAAATCTGAAAGGATTTGTATGTCCTGTATCTGATATTGTAAAATATGACATCATTAAAAAAGTTACCAATTACCAGGAAAGAATTTTATAAATATTGACTTGTGGTCTTGCACACAATGGAAAGTCTTTTGATATTATAAATAACTAATATAGGCGAGAAATTCTTGAATTTTAAAATTGCTTAAAACACTGATTGATCTTAATTCATATACAATAGACTCAAAACTGTTTAAAATTCCTCGCTATACGGGAAGGGCAAAGATAATTTTTTTTATCAGTATTTATTACAAAAAATATATCATTGTAACGTTTTTTAGTATTGTAATTGATTTCTGATTACAATTCATATTAAAGTTGGAAATGATTGCGGTTATCAATGTTTTAAAGATAAGATTAATATTAACTTCCAGAAATTCTAATAATACCTATATTCTACTAATGGCCTTCAGTTAAATTAGTAATTGTGTAAAACGATTGTTTTTATTTATGTTATTTCTTGCAGTTCCTACACATAAATCATATTTTAACCTATATGAAACAACATTTTTGGAACTGTCAGAGTTGTCAATATAAAAATAAAATAGTTCAGTACATTCATTAAGTTATTTAATAAATCCAGCAAGTGAATGATTACATGCCTTTTGATCCCAGGCCACAGATAATATAGGAGCAGGATAATTCCCTGGCTTTGAGTTGAGTACTTCTTAACTTAAGAAGAGTACTTCAAGGTGCTGTCCACCTTGAACAGCACTGGCTCTTCCCCTTGTTCTGTTTAATCAGATCCGCTTCCCTTGGGAATGAATAATACAAAAAGCCTTATAAGAGGCATTATTCACATCTGCCTTGATTTCTCCTAACACACACTTTGTAATGCAAGAACGTAATTATAGGTGTTAGGTTAATTTGGTTTTTTTTAATACAAATTATATCATCACTTTCTTTAATAAAATTTAGCAGTAAGTATGGCAGTAATCCAATATATATGAGGAGCTGGAAACATATATTTATCCTTACGTATGTATATCCACACAATATCCCGATAATAACCCGGTCCGGATGATTGAATCTTTATTGTAATTTTTAATTTATTATTAATTTTACCGAAGCATATCACTGGTACGTCTTTAAATTTGTGCCTGTCTGTCTATCTGAAGGCCTGTCCGCACAATATTGGGAGATCCAACTGACATAGAAATGGATCTACCAAGAATGTAAACTTTTATTACATAAAGACTATTTAGATTTAATTCATGATGTATGTCTCGCCATAGTATTTGACTAAATTTTTGAATTTTTTAAATATTTTATTTAAATGGTAACTATGATTAAAACATTGAAAATCATGTAAAGTAGTAACACACGAAGCTTAACCATGGGCAACATTTCTCTTTTATTTCCCGAAAATGTAAAAATTCCTTTCTGCCTGCGATTCTCTTCCAAGGAGAGCTCACGAATTAAATGAACTATTGACTTAAGATTTTGCATGGGATATCTGCGAAGCTTGTTAAGTTGCCACCCACACCTTTTTTAATATATATAAACATTATTTTTAGGGCCTCAAATACAGATTCCGGCTAATCAACTCAGGGGTTCACAACTGCCCTGTAGACATCAACATTGACGGCCACACTATCACTGCGATCGCCAGTGATGGCCATGACATCGAGTCTGTTGAAGGTTTGTACTAAACAGATCAATCAAGTCCAAAAGTTTTTAATAATTCTTCCCTCCTCAGAAGGGTTCCTTCTTACTTTTTTTTACGTTCCATTTACACCTAAAATGGATATAGAAAAAAACTATGTGTAACGCACATGTGGGTAACTCAGAGTTTGTCCAGGAGGGGATAATCCGTAACTGCAGATATCGAAATATGAGGGTTGATCGATAGGTCCAGTTTACTACGTATAAAATACTTTTAGAGTGGTTAGAACCCCCTTGTTGTTTATTGTTGTTGTTATCAAAAACGTGAGGAAGTACTTTCCCCTACCCATTTTTACTGGAAGAGAATATTTTCTTCCAAGGGGAAATAACTAATTAGCCTTTAAGCTTCTAGACGTATTACGTACATGATTTTATAAATTTAGATACTACGTATGTGATTTAAGAATAAATAAGTATAGGAGACGTATGACTTAGGTCAAGTTCCAAATTATTATTAATTAGCTCATAGAAAGTAATGTTGTACTTTGTACATTGTATGACGTTGCAGCAAAACTAGCTTATTCATTATATTTAATTATTTTAAAGGAGTAGCTAGTATCTTCCAGCTGTTATTATATGTCCTTTATTAAATGTATTGCTCTGTAACACGGAAATCAAATATTTTAGGTTGTATATTTAAGTGGTAATATAATATCAAGTTGCAAGTTCAACACATATCAAGTTGCGTGGGAATACCAATATAGATTTAAAATCCTGTTATTGAAACTTCGTAATTAAAGTAAATAAGTTTTTCTTACATTTTTCATAGCATATAATGGGTTTACAAATGTATTGAGCAGATGGGAATTCTCATAGTTTATGGACCAATAAGATACCATAATCTCGGATGATAAAAAAATTATTCATTGTCACTTTTCAAGTGGACTCCCTTGTGTCTTACGCTGGCGAGCGGTGGGACTTCGTGATAGAAGCCAATCGTCCTGTAGGCAACTACTGGGTGAGGTTCACCGGACTGATGGACTGCGATCAGCGGTTCACTAAAGCACACCAAGTCGCTGTTCTGCACTGTTAGGGCGCACCTGAGCGGGAACCGAAGGAACCAGTTGGGTACAACGTGCACCCCAAGCCGCAGCTGGTAAGGAGTAAGCTGGAAGGTTGTCCACAACTTATCCTGTACCAAAGGATAGTAGTTGAAACATTAAGCTTGAAAGTAGATTAAACATATAGACTTGCACTTTACGATAAATAAATTACTTATTGTTTCTAAAATTAAATTAATAATTTAAAATGTATCATCAAAAGAACTTAATTGATATAGTCTGTATAAACTATACTATAATACTGAAACTGTACTGTTCGTTACAGCCGCAAAGAAGTTTATTATTGCAGTTAAAATTTTTTTAGGACATACTAAGTATGTAATACAGAAATAGGTATACATTTTTTTCAGTACATTACAGTAGAGTATAAGAAAGATTTTAAACTATAACTATGAATTCCAAGTTCATTAAAGGAGTTGTTATTCTGAGCTAGAATTCAATTTTAAAATTATTGAGTACAACTCATACTATTTATTAAACATTTTACATCAACAGCGATAATAATCACTGAACCCTTAAATAGGAGGCTGAGTATTTTACATCTACACTATAGCTAGTCAGCTAACTTTATTAATGTTTCAATCCTATTAAACTACAGCTCTTGAATACAAAACTAAATTGTTTACACTTTAACACCTGACACGTGGAGAAAGTATATCCACAACTATAGCTAGTCGTGTATAGCTATCAACGTCTAAAACTATAGCTAGTCATGTATAGGTGTTAACACAGACAACTATAGTTTGGATTTCGGATATGCCCGTCATTATATCTTACAAAAGGTGTAACAAAACATTTCGAGGAGAGGAATCTATCCTCTTATACCTATTATAATCAACAACTATAGCTAGTCAGATAATGCTATCAATATCAACACTGTAGCTAGTCAGTTTTATTTCAGCAACTGAACTCTCTGAACGTCGCCCTCAACTAAACTGGGACTATCAGCCTCCCCGTGCTTATAGCCAACAATAAGTCTGACGACCCTGTCCTACTCCACGACCCGGATACATCTGTGGTACTGGCATACGACTTCAATAAAGTCGACCATCCGATGTATCACAAACCCAATGCGTACGGATTTAATCAAGGTAAGAAAATATTGGGTTCATATACGTTTATGAATCGAATAAGAAATTGATCATACTTCCTTTTGGAGCTGTGGTCTTAATTAAAACTGGAGTGCAAATTATCACGTAACGTTTTTCAAAATTAACCTTTACAGTGCCAGAGTCTCGTGTCGATTGTAAAGAACATCTAGATAGTTTCTTGTTAGATTATAGATGATAACACTCCAGATTGAAACGGCGATATTTAACTAACTATGCTATGTGTTGTTAAAAACAAAAGATTTTATATTTGAGAGTAAAGCTTTTGATAGAATAGAAATTCTGTACATTGGCATCCAATATAACAATATGTACGCAGTATGTCCTTCAAACTTTGTTAAAGCGTTAGTTGTAACGTTTTATTCATACTATAGAATAAAAATAAACATTTTTAACCGTTGATTGCTATACAACTAGGTGTGGTTGCCTTAGAGTTATCCTAATACAAATTGCTTTCAAAATAATAAGCTAAAAAGAAAACTCCATTTTGAAATGTGGATGTATCACGATTTATCTTGTTATTATTGGCTAAAAATTCACAATTTGAAGGTTTTTTTTCAGTGTTAATTTATTTTATTTTGAACACTTAAATGCTTGCAGACTTTGGTATAAGTGTTCGGTGCTTCTTAAACTATTTAAAGATTGTCATTTTTAAAATAATAATTTAATTTTCTCTGTAATAGTGAATGCGACATTTCGAAGGTACACGCCTCAATTCAACCACATATCATTCAAAATGCCACATTCTCCCTTGCTGTCACAATACAGCGATGTTGACCCGAGGATCTTCTGTGAGAATCACAACCTCACCGACTGCAATACAACATTCTGCGAGTGTTTAAACATCATAGAAGTTCCGACCAATAGCAACGTGGAAATCATCCTGATTAATATAGGTAAGGGTAGTTTCCATCTCTATAATTGTTTTTTACTGCAGTACAACATCGACACTAACCATTTGGTTTTCATTTTTATGAGAAATAAAAAATGTGCTGATGGTTTACACTAGAGTGTGCATAGTATAGAAAGTGGGAGATTTGCATTGTACAAAACTACAAAGTACATTTTCCTACGATGAACGTATTTCCTGCAAGAAAGTAAATCCTTTAGGAAAGAGGTGAGACTGTTCCTAATCCTACATATTTTTCACCCTTTTTGCAGCTTGATAATGTACACGCCTATCCAAAACCCCATCACAAATCACTTTATGTGGAGACAGCGGTAAATTTTATTTGGACAATTCCACGTGTTTTCTTATTGACTGCAAAGGTAAGGGTTCCTCGTGCGCTAACTGCACTTCGTTCGTGCTAAATGGTTCGATCTTTAGTTCCACTAATTCCAAACTAAATCTAGAACTGAACTAATGGTTAAGTAACAAGTTAAAAATATGATCAAAGACATTATTTCTTAGCTCTTAAACCTAAATGAGCCGTAATACCCCTAAACAATACTTATATTAGTTTCAGAAGCAAAATGAAGTTAATAAAATTGCGTGGTATTTATTTTACTCTTAATGTACTCAATAAAGCTTAAACTATTTTTCTTGTTTGAAATATAAAATTAATTTGAAAATAAAGCGATTTTATTTTATAAAAGTTAAATTCACAGCATTAATTTTGTAGTAATACTCAAGACTTTGGAGTATTAATGCTAGTTACATATTTTAAATATTTGGGAATAATTTAAATTGTGAATGAAAAAGTTTGTTTTAAGTTTATCAAAATACAAAATGTTTGTTATTAGAAAAATACTCTCCAAACAGGTCGTTTACTCTGATAACACTGTTTTCCTTATGAAGAATTAAATTTTAAGAATTAGTAATTCTGCTTGTCCCTATTATTCTCACAAATGTTTTTACGAGTTTGTAGAATTTAGGGTTTATTTATTATTGAGTTGCTATAGTCACATATTATTAAACCATCTATATTTGTTTTCGTAAACAAGATTTAATACTTAGGATAGTTTAAAGATGTAGGGAATACAAGTCTTGTTCAACAAAAATACCGCAGGTTATAGAAAAGTCAAGTAAAGTATGACTTTCTAAGCAAAACATCTGAAAGCAGAAACCTCAAAGTTTTACTTTTAGTCAAAGGCCAATAAAGAGGCTAGGATCTGGAGCTGTTGAAAGCATCTTTCTCCCTTGAAAAGCTTTTGTATAACGCAAACTTAAGATATCTGATACTTGTTACACTTTTCGTATAATTAGGTAGTAATTTTAACTGTTAAATCTTTGGAAAAATCATACATTCACTTTAAAATGTGTTCTTTATGAGAATTATTCATTAATATCAGAAGTATATGATTTCACCACAATTAGCATAGAACATAAATCATAAATATCATATTATGGTTTATAAACAGTACAAATTCCGCAAGTGATCTCGGTGTATAAGTATATAAGTACAGGTACTTAAAAGCTCATTTTTATAAGGATTAAAACGCAATAATTCAAAACAGATTATCTTAAAATGTAAGCTGAATACTTAAAATTAAACTTATGATCGATATATTAAATAAGCAAAGTAAATAGTTACGTTTAATTACTTATTAGGGACAATAACTGTTTTACGCATCATTGATGATAAATAGAAAATAAGTAAAATGGAAAATCTTGCAATAAACAGTTAAAATATGTTTTCCAAAAAATATAACAGATTTGTTTTGATTAAGGAACGAATAAGTTGGGTTTGAATTTATTTTCAGTACCTTGCTTTTAAACATTCCTATCTGTTACAACACAACTAGTAAGTAAATTGTAATTGTCCTAGCAAAATGACCGATTGAATATCAAATCAAATCTTTAATTGCTCGCAACAATTTCTTCACATTGTATGGCAAACGTCATAATTATTTCCAACTTTTAAACTCTCATACCACACAACTACCACATTCAAACTTACATAATTTTCATACATTCCAGTCTCATTCATCCTTCGTCAATTTCAACCCACTTACAGCGCTGGAGTCAGTTATCGAATTGGGTGGTCTCCCAGTTAAACGCCAGAAACTCGTCAACGCTGTAGAATGCCTTCGACACCAGAAAACGCTTAAGACGAGCTTTTGACGCCTTGGCGTTTGGGCGTTTTTCATAGAATTTGGCAATCTGTTGGATGAATTGAACACCTGCCTGCGAAGGCAAGTGCTCATAAACTACCGTTCTCAGTCTTCCAGTTCGGTAGTTATCTCTGCCTCTAGTCTCGTACCCGTGTAAGTCACGTCCCCTAGTAAGGGCACATTCATACAAACAGAACAAAGATGTTGCTAAATGTAGAGACTGGGCAAAGTCAACAGTTTTTCAAATTTTTGAATGCTGTCCTGCACGACTCCCTGAAATTCAACTTTGCGATAATACGAATCGCTTTTTTTTTGTAATTTAAACACCATCAGGAAATTGTTGCCTGCACAGGCCCCCACACAACACCACCCCATAGGAAAGGTGGGAGTGAATTAGCCCATAATATGCCGCAATAAATACCTGACTGGGGCAATACCGGGCCAAGGAGCTCAAAACATATATTCCTGAGGACAGTTTGGTACACACACGGTCAATGTGGTTATTCCATGTCAACCCTCGATCGAGGAGTATTCCAAGGAATTTTTGCGGAGTAGACTTCTTCCAATATGGAATCTGCCAACATGACAGCTGACCCCACATTGGGAGTCCCACTGGCGCAGCGCGATATTTAGCACGTTGGATTTAGAAGAATTTGTTTGAAGGTTGAGGTTGTTGATATATTGAACACAGTTGTTCTGCCAACATGACAGCTGACCCACATTGGGAGTCCACTGGGCGCAGCGCGAAATTTAGCACGTTGGATTTAGAAGAATTTGTCTGAAGGTTGAGGCTGTTGAAATATTGAAACACAGTTGTTGATATCGACAAAGGTTTGTAGTTCCAAACCTTCTTGTGAGTTATCTCTGAAACAGAGAGTCGTGTCATAAGCATACTGCACGATTTTGCCATGCAGCAGTGATGGATGTACGTCGTTGACATACAACAAGAACAGGATTGGGCTGAGTATAGATCCCTGGGGAACTCCATAGCTCAGTTGCATTGGTTTTGGAAAATTGGTTTGAGATCTGAACACCTTGAGCTCTCTGACTTAAAAATGATTTAAGCCATAAGAGCGGCACGCCTCTGATGCCATGAGATTGTAGTTTTATCAAACAGTATTTTCATGGTCAACGCAGTCGAATGCTTTGGATAGGTCAAGGAACACACTTGATGTGTGATCCTGACGTTCTAGCCCCTTTACAACCATATCAACCAGACTCACCACTGCGTCTAATTATCGATTTATTTTTCCTGAATCCAATTGGTGTTCAGAAAGCTGGTTGTTTTTATTTAAGAAGTAAAGCATTCTGGCCAGAAAAAGTTTTTCAAATATTTTGCTTCAAATAGGCAAAATTGAGACGGGCCGATAGTTATTTATTGAAACAGGGGTTTTCTTTCTTGAAAATCGGATGCACTTTTGCAAATTTTAACAAGGGAAAAACTCCTGAGTTAAAAGACAAATTGACTAATTGAGTCAGTGGTTTTACAATATGCCTTGAGCATTTTTTAATTAACCAAATGGATCTCAATTCTAGATCATTTGATTTTTTGGTAATTCTAAGCAATATATGGATCAACCTCGATTTTTCTCATATTACAAATCTAATGTTTCAATAGTCAATTAGAAAAGGAAATGACTAGAATTTCTTGCCGGAAAGCAGTTATATGGAGCAGGCAACTGCCAGACGGTCATGTGTTTAAAATTGTTTTACATACATTACCTACATTATATTGTAATATTAATAACAATTTATCAGTAATTTTTAATAAAAAAAGATCACGCACGATGCCTGCCCGCTGCGCAGCGCTTCGCGCTGCTTTGCTCTTTTAGAAAAAAAATTAAACTCGAGTAATTCCAAATTTGAATCCAGATCACGTCCGTGCCCCTGATCACTAATAGGTAATTCTAAGCAATTTATGACCGTCTGGCGGTTGCCTGCTCCCTATAACTGCTTTCCCGGCAAGAAATGCTAGTCATTTTACTTTTCTAATTGACTATTGGAACATTATATTGTAATATGAGAAAAATCGAGGTTGACTCATATATTGCTTACAATTACCGATTTTTTGGCAGGGAGTTCTTGAATAATTCTATCGAGCTCTCTTCATTAAATACGGGAGTCAGAGCCATTGAGGCTATTGGACTCTGTCTACGCGTGGGGTTCCTCTGTGGCATTGATGGAAGAGGGCTCCGTCCACAAGCAACAGACGCAAAAGAGGCCGTTAAACTCGTCGTGCCAACCCTAGAAGCATCACTCACAAGTGTGTCCCCAATTTAGACTGTGATTTGCTTGAATTCTTGATGTTTATTGTTAATGATTCCCCATACAGTTTTGGAAACGTTTTTTGAAGAAATAATTGATTTTGAGACATTTGAGACGCTTTTGCAGCTTGGATCACCTTTCTGTAAATTTTTTTATTATTTCGAAAAAAAGATTTTGAACTGTTCATTGGCTGACTTTTTGTTTATTTCGGAAAAAAAACTTGAGTTTTTCTCTCGAAACCAGAATACCTTTGGTGATCCAAGTATTTTTTATCTTCTTTGGACGAACTTTAAACGTTTTTGTAGGGCAACAGGTGTTGAGGTGGAAACTCAAAACATTCATTGAAAGTTTGGAACTGCTGCTCTACGGATTTGCCAAATTTAGAAAATTCCATTTTCTTTTTAAAGGAAAGCGTTGAGGAGAGCGATATTTTCTGGCCTTGTGTCTCTTATTGTTTTGATAGTTTTTGGTTCTCTCGCGATTTGTTTACCACTAATGACAGCCTCTTGGCTATAGTGGTCCGAGATAGCTGTGTTGACCACCGACACTGTGACATTTTCAATGTTCGTAAATGATATTATCAATAGCCGACTGTGTTGTGGCCGTCACTCTCGTTGGAGCTTTGACCAAAATTTCAAGGCCAAATTACCATCAGCAGATCGACTAGTCGCTTGGTGGATGGATGGTTGCTGTCCATCGCATCCACGTTGAGATCTCCCATCAAGATGTAATCGTATTGATGGTTAGTCAGGTCAGTGAGTAACGCTTCGAATTTTGAAAAAAAAAAACTGATCTTCATTTCCACTGGGAGACCTTGAAAATCCCTATCACAATTAATGTTGACCTGTTAGTTTGTACTTTGTTCCCAACTACTTCGAAATCTTTCGCGGTCGTTACTTTGATTGGAAAATTTTGTGAAAACTAAATTGTGTCTCAGAAAAATTGCTACCCCACCTCCTTTGGAGGTCTGGCGGCAGTACGCTTCTGCCAATTTGTAATTTGGAATTTTGCATAGTTTCAAGTTTTTCGTTGTTAAAACCGTTCTCAGTTACAACGAGAATATCTGATTTCAGCTCCTCACACTTCAGCTGAATTTCATCCAATTTTTTGGTTGCTTACCGAGCGTTTTTGGTGGAGTAGTCTTAGGGAACCTTGAACATGTAATTTTTGATTTGTCTGATTTTGTCGATTTTGGTCTGTCAATTTAGTCCTTTGCTGTAAAGTGGGCTCCCTAAAAAAACTGAATTTTCTTTTAAGTTTGCAGAGCATCCTTTGCTCTACAAAATGTCAGGACTGGGGGAGCGTCTCACGGCGTCCGCGTAGGTGACATCTTGTATGCCAGCTGGCCGTTGACAGGTGTCGCCGACTCTCCTCTGGCAGCAGCGGGCGTTGGAATGTTGTCAGTGGTTGCAGCCGTTGTACAATGATTCCTCTGGAATCGCGGCTGCGCCGTCATCCCCGGTCCCTGAGTGGCTAGTCTCATCGCTGCCACGATCTTCCCAGCCAGTAACCGTTTGCCCCGCCAGGAGGGATGTTGGCCGTGTCTCGTGAAATACCCAAGGCCGATGTCGTCAAAGTTTAGCACTCTAAGTTTAATATAATAATGTTCAATATAATGGTATACACCTAGCAAAGAGGGAGATAAAGCGCACAATTAAATAAGTCTCCTTTTCTCACTCTAGAGCTAAGCAAGATTTGCACACAAAGTTTTTTCAAGGCAGTTTACATAAAGTTTTGAATACAGAAATAATCTACTGCACAGTGAGTTAAAAAAAACTTTCCTATTAAATGGAATTGAATACAGTCTAGTGATTTTCAGAACTTATAAATTCTATTTTGTGACACAAAACTTTGTCTAAATTAACATCTACAATATGCTTGTCTGCCATCAAGGATTAACTTACAATGCCAACCATCCATTCCACTTGCATGGCTATGCCTTCCGGG
The DNA here is from genome assembly GCF_021130785.1 of Homalodisca vitripennis. Lineage (NCBI taxonomy): Eukaryota > Metazoa > Arthropoda > Insecta > Hemiptera > Cicadellidae > Homalodisca > Homalodisca vitripennis. Next base: position 77,336,548 of record NC_060214.1, on the reverse strand, counting down.
TGGTGGGGATGGATAGGCTCGGAGAAAGTTTGGATGTGGAACTTGTAAACAAGCTGAACAGAGAAGGGCGGCTTGTAAGGAACCTCGAGAATCCTCCCTTCAAGGACACTGTAACAGTTCCTGATGGCGGTTACACCATTCTCAGATTTCACGCTAGTAACCCTGGTAAATAAATTTTCTTTTTTTTAGATTATTACTTAAATATACAGATTCATTACATTGTGTATGATTGTACAATAACTAATTAGATAACTACATAATTAATTTGATAATATTAAAGTAACTATTTAATAACATAGTATGAAATACAGTGTACTGATATTCTACAATATAATAAAGCTAAAAGTTTTATAATATATACGGGATACTGAAAATCCTGATTAGTTTTTTTTATTAATTATAAACCATTTTGTAACTTTTAAAAAGTTCTCCTCTCAGGCAGCGAATAAATTACTGCCAGAAAGTCTTTACCTGTTTGGTTTATAAAGTGCAGAATAAAATTAAAGCAAATGATTGAAATAAAAAAATATAATTCGTTATTATATGGATTACATGAGGCTTATTATTAATAGCTACGCAATTTTGTAGGCTTTGAAAGTGTATAAGCACTTCTGATTCGAGGGAATTATATTTGCGACTCCATTTTGAATTCGCCTTATTTGCACAATGAAAAATATACTTAAATAGGATTATAATGACCATTGTAATATAGTCCAGTCTTTATAATCTTTTTCTTTGATATCTGCAGTAAAGCACTGACCAGGAACTGCTAGACTAACACGTAAAGTTAAAATAAGTAAAAAATTTTATTGTAATACCCTGTGCTCTACAGTTATTTCAGAAAGTATTGAAATAAGCATTGTTGTTACTATCATGTTTACCCTATGCATTGATGGTGTATGCATAAATGTAAAAAAAATTAAAATAATCGTTAAATTATATTTATATACGTTTTTGCTATCAAAAATAACAATATTTACACAAGGTTGAATTGTTGATTTAAATGAACAGGCTCTTTCATTCTACACCATTATTTAAATACCTTTTAAATTTTATTTGCTTCATTTTATTGGTTAAAATTTACGATAATTTAAGATACTGTTATTTTGCTCTTGAGTTTGGTTTGGTATATCAGTAATCAAACACACCAGAGATCATTAAAAATTGGTACAGCCAGTATTGAGTTGTACAGTATATGATGTATCTAACACTATATCGATTTATGTATATAAATATCCTCCAAATATATTTGGTAATGAAATATATAATGTAATATGCTCAAATTAATCTATGCTATGATGGTATTTGAAAAAAAAAATATTATTAAGGGTTTTGATTACATAGCTTTATTTAATTTGTTTATGTACTCTTTAATGCTATACAATATATTCTCATTTATATTACGTGATAGTGTGTTGCAGAACCCAATTTAACAATCTTTAGTAAATTTTAAATTTATAGCGAAAAAATTAGAAATTTAAATTAATATATCTAAATTTGAATAATAATAACTAATTACTCCTAAATAATGAGGACGTATGTACCTAAACATTTTAGGACTTAAAAGTGTTATAGTAAAGTGGATAGTACAAAGGTTAAAAATGTATTATTATTTTATATACAAATAGGTTTGAACTTAATTTTAACTATATTGATTCTATTGTGAAGAAATATTATAATTCAATTGAGAATTTATATCCGCGATTATATGATATCTAAAACTATCTAATACAATAAATGTTGCAAATGTTTATATTTTTCAGGGTACTGGCTATTTCACTGTCATATAGACTTCCATTTAGAGGTTGGAATGGCTGTGGTTTTCAAAGTCGGAAAAGACGAGGAGTTTCCTCCAGTACCAAATGGATTTCCGAAATGTGGAGATTTTAAGATAGATAATTTTGAGAAAAGTTCATATGACCATTGAATTTTGATCTCTCACAAGTTATGTACAATGTTCAACATTAAACTGAAAAAACTGTCCAATGATTTTAAATAGTGTACATATATAACCTATGCATATCCTGAAACCTACCAAAAGTTACAGAGGTTTCTGCGGAATATCGAGAACATAACTAGTGAATTTTTTAACAAACTATTCAAGCGCGAAAAAGTAAAGAATTGTGTATAAAACAAAAATTGTAATTCACTTCGTTATCTATTACGGGTTTCTTGAAAATGTTTTATTTTTCCGTTTTCATTATAACTAAAATAGAAACTACATACATTTGGTTTCATGTAAATACAATAAACAAATGTCCACTAAACAGCAAAATGTTTCATACTCAAAGCAACTGAGCAATTTTGAACAATACTGGTGGTTAAAACGAATACATTCAAAATGTTTCACTGCATTTCAACGAGACACTAGATATCTTTTTACTTTTAATAAGGGTTCTTGAGAATATTGTTTTCAGCCATGTACGTGGTGTAGAAAGATATCAAAACTTGACCATACATGCTTATTCTTGAGTAGCATGGTCGGCCACTACTACAAAAATTGCTGTAGTTCATAAAAATGCGATAGATTGGAGGACAATGCACATAACAGGTAAGGATAATACATTTTCAATTGTTTCACATTTTTTACACAACAAAGGAATTCTTTGTTAATTGATTATTGTTCGTTGTTGTTTTATTTGGTGGATTGTAGTTCATCCAAACTTCAAAACGTTGTGTTTACAATTGGTAACATAAAAGTATGGAAAATGTCCGAAATCCTGTAGTTCTTACAGTTGAATGTTCGACTACAACAATACTAAAGTTTATTTTCATTATAATGACTTAAATGACCAAAAAGGATAAAAAATACAAATATTTTAAATTCATTTATCTGCGTATTACGGGTTTTCTTCAAAATTACTAGAGTATTTCTACATTTTTGTTAAAGTTAAGTACATTAGGTTGTAATATGCAGAGTTTGCAGGTTATCTGGCTGTCTAAATATTTATATGGCGAAAACATTAGTTAAGTAATCCATTTTTGCGATAGTCGAAAGAAACCAGTAATAAGAAATAAGTGTGCTTTACAAATTAAGCTATGTTATTATAACATACCAAGAAAACAGCTTTCGTAATAATATTTGTGTAGTAGGCACTGTTTACCCTTAAAATAGCAAGTCAAAAGCCTTTAACTGGTATAAAACTTGTTCCTCCAGCAAACATATTTCTAGGATACGATATATCAACTACCAAAGGTCCAAACCTTGTCTTACACTAGCTCTATATTAGAGTGTGGATTACACCACACGTGTATCAACATCCCACGCTCAGCCAACATTATTATTGCATTAAAAGTAGACAATTATGGTGAAATATGTACAGTAACATTGTATTAGGTAATTTATAAGTATTTGTAAAACTAAATATGGCACACCCGGATTTTTATTGCATATTAGAATCAATATAGTTACAAAATACCGTATTATCTCATGTCAAATCTTCTTAAATGAAATTAAAGTATCTTTTAAACTCAGAATAGGTCCTTTTTAATGTGAAAAATGTAAAAATAAAAATACACTATTTAAAAATAAAAAAACTACAAAACACTAAAACATGATAAAGTAACCAATTATATAAGAAATATATTTTTAATAATTATATAGCAGGTAACCAAACAAATTTAGAAAGTAGCACTAAAGTTTAGAAAACACATATATGTATACAACACATACAACAATATGTATAGTATTTTGGGGGCAACCCAAAAATTTCAAATGTAAACCACTATCAAGTGACGCCTCATTTTAAAGAGCATGAAAAAACTTAAATAGTGGTGAAAACCAGAGATCGCTATCTATTTTCCAACAACATAGCAAATAAAAATTGTAATTAAGTCTTTACAACTAAATTTATTTTGTTTGGGTACAGTTAACGTCTGCGTGGAAACAGGTTTATTGGTTGTTCGTGTTCTCAATGAGTGAGGCATGCAATGGACGAAGAATCCAATATTAGAAAGTACACTGATAAGGAGTTTATTGTCAATGAGTGACTGGGCTTTCCCGGTTCGAAGTACAGTTAGTACAAACTAGTCCATTTCTTTGTTTCACTCTTGTGAGAACAGGTTATACTTTGACAGTAGTTATTATTTTAGTAGATCATTATTATCCAGTTGAATTGTGTGGTTACTGTTCCGTGAAGTATTTTGTGAAGTTTTTATGTGTTTTAGGGTTATTACAATAATTTATTTAGGTGCTCTTTCGCATTGTATGTTTTAAATAATATTATCTAATTAATACTGATTACGAGTAAAAATGGCAAGTAGTCACGAAGATAAAGTAGAAATTATATTTACTTTCGGGGCTTCGAATGAAAATTATCATGAGGCAGAAAGGCGGTTTAATTTGGCACATCCTGATAGACCTGTGACAAGGATAAACTTAAGAACTTTAGTAAATAAGTTCCGAGAATTTGGTTCCATCAAAGATGTCCCACGCTCAGGTCGGCCTCCTTTAGGCGGTGACAAACAGTTTCAAATTGTTGCACAATTTGTTGAAGATCCGCAGCAGTCCACCAGATTAGTAGCAAATCTTTGTGATGTTTCCCAAATGTCTGTGGTAAATTTACTGAAAAAAATTAATTTCACGCTAATAAAATTAAGCTTATCAATGAGTTAAACGAAGACGATCCAGACTGTCGTCCACAATTTTGTGAAGAAATGGAAGAACTATTTTCTGCTCATCCATTGTTTGTTCGAAACGTTGTGTTTAGTGATGAATGTAGTTTTTTTGTCAATGGAGATGTGAACAAACACAACTGAAAGTACTGGGACACAGAAAATTCCCATGTCTTCCGTGAATCTCGCACCCAGTACCCAGAAAAAGTAAATTTTTGGGACGGGAGTTTTGGGAATCACATTTTAGGACCATTTTTATTAATGGAAGTCTTAATGGTCAACTGTATTTGTAAATGTTAGTAATGCAACGCATAGAATTTGCTGGCTAGTACAAAAGGAACATGAACATGTTTCTGAAGAATTAAAACTCATGAAAATAGAAAATCGCATACAACACACATTCAGCGACTCATTCCCTTTCTACACGAGAAGGTAATAATTCGAGTCGGAGGTGAATTTCAAAATTTCTTCACACCGCCGCTAAGCACCCAGTCTTCTTACCTAAGCGTAATAGTGTGATATACATCCAAATTGATTATTTTCATGCACGAAATCTTCATGCTGGGACTCTACCCCTTCAATCTACGTTGTCTCAACACTTCTGGATAACATCCACAAGCAGTATAATACGCACGAGAATATTTAAATGCATTAGATGTTTTCGTATGAAACCGTATGAAATCACTGCCCCTCTCAAAGGAGAACAGTCGGGCCGTGTAGTACCTACTCGTTGTTCTACCATCACTGGTGTTGACTATGTAGCGCCGTTGCAAGTAAAAGTAAACTTATAAAAAGAACGCAGGATATTAATGCGTACATTTGCATATTTAATAGTTCCACAATGAAGAATGGACACTTAGAGTTAGTACTTTTTACATCGCTTCACTTACCCGCTTCATTACTAAATGCAGCTTGAACAGCAATTTATATAGTGACTGTGAAACAAACTTTGTACATGCTACTGCTAAATTCAACAGGCATTAAAAGAACTCTGTAAATAAAAAAAACTGGAATTATTTCAGAAAAAAACCTGATACATTTTTATTCATCATAACTCTACATTCCCCACATTAAGGAATATTAAGGGAAAGAGCAGTTAAAAGTGATAAATGTCACCTACATTGTATGGTTGGAAATCATGCTACTGCTAAATTCAACAGGCATTAAAAGAACTCTGTAAATAAAAAAACTGGAATTATTTCAGAAAAAAAACCTGATACATTTTTATTCATCATAACTCTACATTCCCCACATTAAGGAATATTAAGGGAAAGAGCAGTTAAAAGTGATAAATGTCACCTACATTGTATGGTTGGAAATCACGCTCTAACTTATGAAGGATTTATAGCTCTGCGTTCCAGCATTGAGGCAATGGTCTTCGCTGAACCGGAACGACCAGGAGCCTCTCACCACTGTACTCTTCTTAGTTGGAGGACCCCTCAGATCCATCATGGCTTCTTATTTTCTCTCTACACATTCTAATATATGGCAGCTAGTTTAGTCTTTCACCCAGCACATCTGGAGCAGATAAAAACCAGAATATGTCCAGATGCTTCAGTTCAGATCCAAGTAGAGTACTTCCCAGGAAAATCGCAAGACAGGAGACCTCGTCGTCATCCATGACTCCAAATCGCCACCTCTCACCTGAAAACTTGGCCGCATCATCGGAGTAGTTCCAGTAGCTGACGGCGTAGTTTGCGTAATCTAGCCGAAAGCTGCATTGGGATTTCTTTGCAGACCTTCTATCAAAGTTTTTCGCTTACCTCTCAGCTAAAACCCAGCTCAGCATACCACCAAAAACCTTTGTTTTTATTTGTTAATTATTATTCTAAGGCGTATATTTTTCCTTTCTATCATTTTTCTTTAAGCAAGTGCTTCAAAGGGGGCAATATATGTCATTTATCAGAATTATTTTTGTATAATTCTTATTGTTAAGATAAAGTATTTCTTAACAAATCTACCCAAATTATACCGTACATTTGAAATAAATCTACACAAATGCGGCCAAACTAATGCCTACCAATTATTACTGATCACACTATATATTGCCATAGTTAAACAACAATAGTTTTCTACAAATCAAAAAGAGGCGCCTTTACCTGCTTATCTACTCAAATCGGCGATGCACGATACGCTATCCATATACATAGGATACATTACCGCGCTTACTTACCGATCACATACGTAATACAGTCTCAGTAATACTTTATTTTTACTAATATCAGTAATACTTTTTTTTAATTTTTATATTGAACGTAAAACATATTATTTGTATTGATTACATCGCGAGTATTTTTAGTCTTCAACTATTAGGAAAGGTTGCACGTTCCGCCACTTCCAGTCCAAACGAAGGTTAGTGTTACTCACACTGAAATAATTATTAGTTTTAGATGGTTTTTACATTTCTTTGATACATTCCACTACTATTGAAGTCTTCACTTCATAAATATTACTAAATGTAAAAAATACATAACATTTCAAATGTATTTATTTTTCGTACCAGGCCTTTCGAAACTGAAGGTTTCCTCATCAGGTGGCTACAAAAATAAATATTTATCTAAATTTTATTACAAATAAAACATACATTACAGTTATAAATCTTCACATCATGTTGCAAAGATCTGAAGTAACAAACAAGTAACTATGATATGTTCTGGGAAACTTACGAAACATTTTGGAGTTTTTTTTTAAGTTGGAAATTCCAACTTCTGCAATAAATCTTGTGTCGATCCTTTAACAATAATTTTTGTAATCGTGTTCAAATAGTGACATCATTCTAAAGCCACAAAACAAATATTTACATTTCTGGGGATTTTTATAAGAACGTTTAGAAATTAAAAAAAAAAATGAATACTCACTAATTGTTTTCTTTAGATACTCCGTATACTTGTATATGTCAACTTTCAAATTGGTTTATTGATGAGGTAACACTTTTGTCCAGTACTAAAATTATATACAGTGGATCCAATCAGAGTCTGTACTCTTTTGTTCGAAAATTTTTTCATCAAAATCCGGTGACTTTTAGGAAAAAGGTTTGTGGACATACATCTAACAAAATTACATAGCAATAATTTATATTTTAACGTTTTTTATGTCGTTTTTAAGGTCTACTATATTTAATTTATTGTAATTAATGGTTTAACTGAAACTAATATCCAATGATTCCGGAAAAAATAACATATTTCTTTATAGGTGGCTTACGAAATACAACAGGTACATTTTCCCCCAAAAATAATTTAAAAACACACGTTTAATAATTATTGTGAAGAGATTTTTAAACTTTCTATGCTTACACAGTTTGGTATATATTATGGGTGCTTAGTTATAATAGAGAGTGCCATACTTTATTCTAAAAGATGCATAAAATGTTTTAAAATCAATAAAAAGTTAATATATTTACTTAAAAGTTAGCTCCTGTCATAATGATTTTAAAACCAAACACTTTTTCAAGAAATGGGCAAAATTATTATAAGGTTATCATAAAATATTCTAGTTTAATGTCGATAGTTTAGGAGTATTAATTTTCCTGTAGGTGCTCGAAGTTTTTGAAAATAATCTTATAATTTATAAACACATATCTTAGCAAGAAAAATTTTTTTACAAAATGTGTTTTATAGTCTTATAACTGACCTTTTAAAAACTTATGTAAATAATCTTTTTTATAAAATATTGGACACCCTACATCAAAGCCCTTTACCGCCCTACGTTAGTCCATTTTATGACTATTATTTCTTATTGTGAAAATACCGTATTAAAACTGGAGTTTGAATATGGATTTATGATTAACATTTAAATACCTGCCATAGTGCTTATTTAAATTTACTTCAAAATTGAGTGCTTATATATGAACTTGTGCTCTGTTCGTTTTTTTCTATTGTAATCATTTATATCATAACTGTAATAACAATTTCAAGCAATGTTATTTTTTTATCTAATTCAATTCAACTGTATCTCTTAATTCTCACTTTATATGTCCCGAATTTACTGTCAACTATATTCCTGACCTAAGCATACAAATAAAAAGTATAAATATATTTTTAACGTTTTTCAAACAATTAAACTTATTAAGTGTACTTTCACTAGTTCAGATTAAATTTATCTTTATGGCCTATAGTTAAGAAAAGTTTCCAATTGTATACTCAATGAAAAGCGTCTGGTTAGAACTGAATGGAATATTTACTAGCACTTTGTAGTAGTTTTAAAATAAAAATGCTAATTAAAATCTGACTTATGATACATTATTGGTGGAATGTATGGTAGGACAATATTTCCAATATTTTATACTTATATTTTACAATCTGTTATGTTACTTAAAATCTCAATACTAAGTGAAGTATGTATTGATATAAAACATTATCATGTCAATATCAATCCATACCTTAGTTATTTAAATTTATATAATAAGAGGATTATAGTTGTGAATTTTGGTTTTAATGAATAGAAAAAAAAAAATGATTCCTGGAGTATTTTTAATGTAGGAAAATAATTGAGGAGATCGATGTAAAAGAGGCAGATGTCGATATTCGCTTTTTTGAGAGATTACACTTATAGCATGTCTATATTGTTATTATTTTTCCTGCAAATCTTTATTCATGTATCAGTATGTTTTTATTTTTGGCTAATTAAAAATAAGATATTGTCAATATAACAGCTGACTACACCAAAGCAGAAGTAAGGTCAGATAAAACTCAAATATATATTTTAAATGAAAATTAGGTTACAATGAGTGAGTTAAATGTTGCCAATGACAATAATTATATTGTTCTTCCAATCAAATATATGAAAAGAAATAAACTTCAAGAAATGGTAGAGAAAACAACAAAATGTATAAATACTCTGGTGAAAAACATGCTTTAACTGATAGTAAGCATACTACTGCTAGTAACACAGTTTCTGTTATACAACACAGTGTGTATACAAGATTGTTGCAAATTTATCAGCCTAAGTAAGCAAGAAACCCTATATGGTTCCTTTTGTAGGTCAGCCTCAAAGACCCAAATAAGAAACTTCTTTTTAGAACACTACGGACTTAGGCCCCTTATTTCCCATGTGGTAGATGACTAAAGAAAAAGAGATTAGTTGTATAAATATTGCGCGAAGTTGCTAAAACCGTATGTGCAGAATATTTACTAGATATTTCCCAGTTAGTTATTACGAATAAAAAGTTCTAATTTTATTAAACGAAAAAAAGGCATCTGATAGTAATAAGCCACAAAAAGTATCTTAAATTGTACAGGACTTGGTAAAAAGCCACCATCAAAACATAGGTATTCGTGAACTACATTATGGTAGAAATAGATCAAAGAAAAGGTATTGCCAACATCAAAACCTTTACCATAAAACGTATTAAGTGTTTTTACAAAGAAAATACCGGAAAAAGTTTACATTATACAACTTATCATATTTTTTATGTAGGAATTAACTAATGGTTTTACTATAGGCCTACCATATACAGATATATGAGGTTTCTGTTATCAATTTAACTAAAGTATGTAAGACATATGTAATTATTAGTATAACAAAATTCATAGAATCAATGTACAGATATTTGCTGGAAAGGAAGTCTTGTATTACAATTCGATACAAACATCCTCCGGATGTAAGTGAATACGCACATCCGCCCAGACACCGATGAAAATGCCATTTTCTCTAATAAAACTACTTATATACTGGATTTACTATTCACAGTAAAGAATTGAACGTGACAGAGCAGTACGTCCGTCTGTGTAATAACTCTTGATATATTTATAGAATAATTATTAGATATTAATATTCAAGGAAAAGATATAAATTATTGACTATCATAGATTTGAATGTCACAGAGCATTCCTTCCGTCTGTCCGCCTATCTGTCACTGAGGTAACTCTTGATAGAAGAAAGTAGCAATTAGTATATAAGTTTCTATAGCTACCAAAATGCAAGTTATTGACCATTATATATTTAAATGTCACAAAGCATTCATTCCGTCTGTCCACCTATCTGTCTCTGTGATAACTCTTGATAGGCAAAACGTTTCTTTTGCTACCAAAATGCTAGTTATTGACCATTATATATTTAAATGTCACAAAGCATTCATTCCGTCTGTCCACCTATCTGTCTCTGTGATAACTCTTGATAGGCAAAACGTTTCTTTTGCTACCAAAATGCAAGTTATTGACCATTATATATTTAAATGTCGCAAAGCATTCATTCCGTCTGTCCACCTATCTGTCTCTGTGATAACTCTTGATAGGCAAAACGTTTCTTTTGCTACCAAAATGCAAGTTATTGACCATTATATATTTAAATGTCACAAAGCATTCATTCCGTCTGTCCACCTATCTGTCTCTGTGATAACTCTTGATATGCAAAACGTTTCTTTTGCTACCAAAATGCAAGTTATTGACCATTATATATTTAAATGTCGCAAAGCATTCATTCCGTCTGTCCACCTATCTGTCTCTGTGATAACTCTTAATAGGTAAAACGTTTATTGTGCTACCAAAATGAACGTTGTTGACGATTATATATTCAAACGTTATAGAGCATTTGCTCCGTCTGTCTGTTGATAAATTCTCCGTTTTGTCGGCTGTTTCAGTATTCTGTTGTTTTAGTTTATAATTATATCTCGAAAAACAATTTAATAATTCTTTAGCACGGTTTTCTACTTGCTCATTCTACACCGTTACGAAAACTTTTACCATGAGAATGTGTGAACGCATCGTAACATTTTATGTTTTTACAGATATCAAGGCTTAAACCATGTAAAATATTACTACTAATTATATAATAACTAAAAGAAGTAAAATATAAGTAGTTTGATTAGAGAAAATTGCATTTTAAAATAACAATCAACGTGTGCAAGAACTGCAGTGATTTATTTAGTGTACCTAGCAGATTAACGTTTTTGAAAAGAATGAATTTTGGTTATGAGAACCGTGAGATAATATTTCAGAGGCTCGATTAAGAAGGACCACTTCACACTAGGCAGTGAAGACGCCGAACACACTGATTTTAACAAGAGTTCACTAGGTTACACATAATGAGTTTATGAACAGTGCATATTCAAATAAAGTACAGAAAATAAACAGTTACCTTTGTTTTCATGAGAGGTACCTAATTGTAGTCTGCTGTTGTTGAGGGCCAGGTTGTGATCAGTAAGTGTGGAAATAGGCTGCTGTCTTGTCGGCAGGCGCGAAGAAGGAAGATGTCCTTCACGGATTCACTCACGCACAATACGACCGCAAACGAATAGTTTATAACACTGTGGCCAGTCCTGTAGAGCACGGTAGACGCGGGTGTCCAGGAGCAGAGACGTTCTGGTGGAGATTACCAATCCAGACCACTTACTTTAATGTTAATGTAAATGTACAACAAATAGAGATATACTAATATTTTAAGTGAGAAAGTAACACATGGGGGAGAGAGTAAGTATGGTAAGCAGTGGCTAGAGTGTACACAAGTGCCCCAGGCGGGACCGAGAGTATAACGAGCAAGCGTGCCTACGCTTGCAAGGTGGGCAATTGATAAGTCAACCGTTGTGATTGGTTGGTGAGTGTACAGTAAACAGCTGATTCGTGAAACAATGGTTCATTGGTCTGTCGCTGTACGTGAATATTTTAATCCAGTAAGGAATGGTATTGTAGGCACTAGGCCGCAGAAAGAGATATAGAGTTAATGCAGTATATACAGTTTAGTAAAATAAAGGCAAATATAGAGTATAAATTGCCCAAAAAATATATACATAATTATTGTTCAATAAATGAGCCTTTTCATATTAGGCAATAAAAAACAAGTTATTTAACGCAATAAATACTTAACATACCGGCCGCCTTGAATCACCTTGGGATTCAATGAGAGAAAGGCAACATAGGCTCAAATTACAAAGGTTATAGGCGGTGGTAGAGAGACAGTTAATTAATTGTAGAGGTGAGGTAAGAGAAACACCTTCACTGCTGGACGAGTGAGAGTTCCACTTGAGGTCTTGAGATGTACCACTCGAACTGTACCATCTTGTCCTGGAGTGACATCAGTGACCCGTGCAAGGGGCCAAGAGAGAGCGGGAATATCCTGATGCACCAGGACGAGGTCTCCAGGTTGGAGGTTGCGGGAAGGAGTGCTCCACTTGAGGCGCTGCTGAAGAGTCTGGACATATTCTCGCTGCCAACGCTTCCAGATACGTTGGTGCAGTGCTTGAACCAGCTGCCAGTGAGAAAGGCGGTTCGTGGGTACGTCCAGCAAGTTCTCTTCAGGCACGGAAACCAGAGGAGAGCCGATCAAGAAGTGTCCAGGCGTCAGTGGGAGAAGGTCGTTGGGATCACTGGAGAGAGCGGTGAGCGGGCGGGAGTTGAGCATCGCTTCAACCTGACTTGTGAGCGTCATGAATTGAGACAAAGTTAGTATGTGGAGTCCCATGACCCGTTTTAAATGGTGTTTAACACTCTTGATGGCACTTTCCCAAATTCCACCTTGATGGGGAGCAGCAGGAGGGTTGAAGTGGAATCGAATTGAACGGTCAGCAGCAAAGTCTTGGACTTTGCGCTGGTCAGCCGTGAGGATTTTGTGTAGGGCATTTTTAGCACCTACGAAGTTTGTGCCACAGTCACTATAAAGGTCTGTGCACAGGCCACGACGAGAAACGAAGCGAGTGAGAGCACCAAGGAAAGCTTCGGTGGACAGGTCCGTCACCACCTCAATGTGAACGGCCTTCGTAACCATACAAACAAAAAATACAAATATAGGCCTTAATAATGCGGACAGAGCGTAAATTATGGACCTTGAGCAAAAAGGGGCCACCATAGTCCATGCCGGTGGAGAGAAGTTATTTTTTTAGGCCGATTCTTAAAACATGTGAGATATCTAAAAATGCGAGATCTCACCACACTGCGTGCAGAGAGGATCCAGACTTGCTGGGAGAGCAGAGAGAGAGAGTAAGCTGCGCGCCAGAGTGGAGATGTTTGACATGGGCATGGTCAATGAGGAGGTCCACGACAGGGTGCTTCTTGGGCAGGATGCACGGGTGAGACATGTTCGGCGGGAGGTCAGCGTGGCAAAGTCTGCCGCCGACGCGGAGAAGTCCATCCGGACCCTGGAATGGGGCAAGGCGTTGAAGTCTGGTAGAACACGTCTTTCGGTCCCGCAGCAGAGCTAGATCTTCAGTGAAAGCTTTCCTCTTGCACGGTTTGGAAAATTCGCAGCTGGGCGGAGTCCCGTTCTGTCTTGGAGAGAGGTCCGAAGTGGCAGTTTCGTGAACGACAGTTGTGGATAAAACGCAAGACGTAGGCCAATACGTGCAACAATTTCCTCCAGGAAGAGTACTGGATGAGGAGGTCCCACGTAGGCGGTGCTGTGGCCAAGGCAATGACAGGAGTGGAATGCTTCAGCTCCCCTAGCTCCTCCAGAGAGACCGAGTCCAGGCTGGAATCAGGATCTGGCCAGGCCGAGGAGGGTAGACGCAACCAGTCGGGTCCATGCCACCAAAGGGGATGATCCACCAATTGAGAGGGAAGGATCCCACGGGAGGCGCATTCAGCAGGATTGGAAGCACTGGGTATGTAGCGCCAGCAATCCACAGCGACAAGTTCTTGAGTTTGCGCAACACGATTAGCCACATAGGTTTTGAGGCGATAAGAAGGTGTTTTGATCCACGCGAGGGTCACTTTAGAGTCGCACCAGCAAACAATAGAACCAAACTTGCGGGTGGGAGCTAATTTAGTAACACAATATTTCACAAGTTAGGCCAGGAGATGAGCTGCGCATAGCCCCAGTCGGGGCAGCGTCACTCTTTTGAGAGGAGCGACGCGAGTTTTAGCCATAACTTGGCTTACGTGCACCGTGTCATTGGAGGTAGAGCGGATGTAGACTACAGCAGCATAGCCTAGTTCTGAGGTGTCAGAGAAACCGTGCAAATCCCAGTGAGTAGCAGCAGAGTAGGGGATAGCACGAGGAATTGTAATAGTAGCAACGTGCTTAAGTTCAAATAAAAAGGCGTGCCATGTTTGGTATATTTCTGGAGGGAGCGGATCATCCCAATCTATGCCAGAAATCCATACGAGTTGCATGATAGTTTTTCCGAGCATTATACAATGCGCCAAAAAACCACAGGGGTCATAGACTTGAGAAATGAGACTTAAAACTTTACGCTTAGTGGGGTTTTCACAAGAAAAATTAAAATTAAACGTAAAAGTGTCAGTCAGAGGGGTCCATTTAAGGCCCAATATAGAGAAATGAGGCTCCTGAGAGGGTTGCAGAAAAACTGGGATTTCCCGATGATCTTCAGGAAGGTGTTGCAAAAGTCTCGGAGAGTTCGAGACCCACTTCCGGAGCTCAAAGCCACCGAGCCGAAGGAGTTTGATGAGTTGATCTTGAAGTTCAGCGGCGAGTTCTTCAGTCTCAGCTCCGCAGATCAGGTCGTCGACGTAGCTCTGGTGCTTGAGAATCTCAGCAGCATGGGGGTAGCGGTGACCTTCGTCTTCTGCCAATTGAAGTAGCGTTTTGATGACCAAGTACGGGGAACAGTTCAGGCCGTAGGTAACTGTCGTGAGCTTGAACGTGGACATCAAGTCGGTGGGGTGATCACGCCATAAGATTAGTTGGAAATGTTGATCGTCAGGATTCACCTTGATTTGGCGGTACATCTGTCTGATGTCACAAGAGAACACTACGTTCTGAAGGCGGAAGCGCAGAAGAATGTCACAAATATTATTTTGCAGTTTAGGTCCAGTCAACAGAGTGTCGTTGAGAGAGAGTCCGGAACTGGTTTTGGCACTGGCGTCAAAAACGACGCGTAGTTTTGTGGTGCTACTTTGTGCCTTAAAACCACCGTGGTGTGGCAGAAAGTAGTGGGGAGGGCTTAAGTCAGGAGTAGGGCAGCCCTGCATATGACCTAGAGAGAGATATTTATGTATAAAATCAGAATATAAATTATAATACTCCACATTAGTGGGAGCGTGGAGCTTGCGCTCGAGTGAATAGATTCTACTTTCAGCATGAACTTTGGAACTTCCCAGATGAGTACTGGTGTCCTTGAAAGGGAGGCGGACCATCTATCGACCCTCACGGTCCCTGGAGTGCGTGGTAGAAAAATATTCATCGCACTGAGTTTCCTCTGCAGACCTTTTAATGGGAGCAGGCAGTTCCTCTTGTGTCCAGAAACGCTGTAGAGAGGCGTGAAGGTCCACCTCAGCAGTCGAGAAAAGAGAGACAGCAATAGTAGAGACAGACTGCGTCAGTGGTGTGCAGGGAGCCGTCCCCATCAGCACGAAACCAAAACAGGTGCCCAGGGCGTGAGGTAAATTGAGACCAAGAGAGTAGGTCTCGTGAGTAAGAATATGTGGAAATAGCGCTCCACCAATAAGCACGTCAATGCCACCAGCGAGGTGGAAGTTTGGATCAGCCAGTTTAATGTTTTTAACCTTATTCATGACCTCCTGAGATATTTGCACTCGTAAGAGGTCTACAGTGATTTGTGGCAATATGTGGAACGAGTGCGGGGCGGCAACTGGGTGGCCAGCAAGAGTTTCCACGCCCAGAATTAAAAATCCGCGTGTGTGAGCAGAGGTTTGAGAAAGGCCGGCGACATTAATAGTGGCCGGACGGCGCTGTGTACCCAACAGTTGGGAGGCTTTCTCGCTAATAAAATTTAGCATGCTTCCTGAATCAATTAAGGCGCGAAAGACATAAGCTTGTCCGTTAGAGGCGGTGAGCTTGACAAGAGAAGTACCCAGAAGAACCGTGGTACTAGGGGCGAGGTCTCGATGCAGTGTGCCATGAGCGTGTAGTGTGGTGTGTTCGGCCGGGCTAGGATGTGAGAGCGCTGTGGTCGCAGGCGGAGGGCGGACAGCAGGTGTAGGTGTTGCACTGCTCTGTGCAGGCCGGCCGCCGTCACGGCCGTTCTCCACAACGGGGCGAACGCGGTCCGATGTACTAACACTGGACCGTGTTGGCCGATCAGTGAAGGGTAGCAAGGTATGATGACGACCACGACATGTTCGACACGTGAATTTAGACTGACATTCACTTAATCTGTGCGTCCCCAAACAAGAAGAACAGCGGTTGTGCTGTTTAATAATCCCGTGCCGTTCTTGAGGCCTCTTTTGGCCGAAGCTGGGACAGCTATAAATTTTATGACCGCTCTGATGGCAATAAAAACATGATGGGCCTTGTTTATAGGCCGAGGAGGTTGGAGAGGAAGCCGATAACAAGCTCACGTTTTTAAGAGACGATTTGGGCTTATCAAATCCGGGTTTTGACCCAAAATAAGAACTTGAAGCGTTCTTGGGGTCCACAATATTGTCATGTAGACTACTGTCCTCAATGTGGCAGCATTCCTGGTTGAGAAACCCAATTATTTGTTCAACCGAGGGCAAAGTATGAAGCTCTTCCTTTTTTCGAAACTGTTCTAGCCGGGTGACCATCCGATTATCAATCTTGCGTAATAACAAGGCTGAGAGAAGTGGGTTGTTACTAGTGATGTCATTGTTTAATGCTTTAAGTGATTGCGTATGTTCGTGAAAAGATTAAGGAAAGCACGGATATTCTTCACAGATGTGCTGGAGATGACAGGAAGGTCTAGTATTTGATTTAAGTGTATTGTGGGTAGACGCCTAGTATTGTGGTAGCGATCCTTCAGCAGCTGATAAGCGATTGCATAATTTTTCTCAGTTATATTTAGCGACTTTATCAGAGAGAGTGGTTCGCCTGAAAGCACGCTCAAGAGATATTGAAATTTCATTACATCGCTTAAGTGCGCATTGTTGTGTACGGCTTGTTCATTAAACGTTGATGAACGTACAGAAGTCTAAGGCAGCTCCGTCAAAAGTTTTTAATTCCAATTTCGGTAGCCGGACGCTGACTTGAGGGGAGGCAGGCGGAATAGTTTCGCTTTTATTAGCTTTAGCTTGTCTCTTCGTCTTAATCTTAAGCACGTTAGCAGAAACGTAATCAACGAACTCGTCCACGCTCGCTAATGCGGAATATTTAGGTGTATAGTCGGCATCTACTTTTAATTCTAACTCGTGGCACAAGTCTAATATTGCTGAAAATTCCTGTCTAAGACTCTGAATAGATTTAGCTCTGACAAGCGACTGCTGAAGTATATTTGGATCGGAAGTCTTCTTAGTTAAATCATAGATACTTTGTATCTGAGAAAAGAGGTGGTCTCACTTTGCATTGGCCACTTTAAGAGACATCGCCATGTTGAAAGTGTTTGTAGAAAATTAATCAATTTGAGTAAAACTTCAAAGGTGAAAATTAAACAAAATATTGTCCTCTTGAATTGAGACAGTGATAAAAATAGAAACTAAATCATTTTCCTGTGAAGTATTTCCCCAAGAAATAAGAAGTATCTAAACAATATAATACAATGAAAAACAATTTAAAACATATTTATGATACAATATAAATAAACCTTTTAACACTTTTTGTAAACTTTTATTTTGTTACTATGTACATTTCGAAATCATTGAAGGTACCAAATCTAAACAGGTACCAATTGTTTAGTTGTTTGAGGTAAAAACTCAATAATAATGCAATAAGTAGAGTAGGCTCGTATAGGCCTATAGTATAGTTTTGTTTTGAGAAAATAAAATACACTGTTATTATGGCAAAACGTAAACAAGACAAGTTTTTATTAAATAATAAACAACAATTAAGGTTACTGTTGAGCTAAATTCAGCTATAATGTAACAGAGGCTCTGGAAACAGTATGCGCACGTACTACATGTAAACTGTCAGTATGGTAGTGTTGTGACAGTAACTATAAACCATGCATACATATGCGTGAGCTATGTTCAAATAGAAATTATAATAAACAATTGTGAGCAGTAAGTAGCTTTTTTTTCTTTTTAAGCTGACACTAGAATATAGTGTTGACAAAATAAACATTTAATTTTGCAATAAGGGTGCAAGTCCTGCTCAAGGTAAAGTGTCAATAACCAAGATTGTTTATATTAAGAAGCGTAACCTGCTTAGAATAATGCGTATTACAAGTAGGGCTGATAACCAACAAGTATTGAGAAGCGGTAACCATTAAAAAGTAATTATTTCACCTGTGCTGTGACAGTCTGAAAGCTTGTTTGTCATCAAAACAATGCATTCGACAAAGCAGAGGACAACAGCTGATATGATCACGACGTCACAGCTGATATGAGTGGATAGGGGACTGTAAAATCGATATGCACGTGATATTCACTTTGCAATCGTGAAAGAACCTGAAACCACGCTATGAAATATGCACTGTATAGAGCTTATAAGAGTTGATATTGCACTGATATTCACCAATGGACTAAAGTTCTTATTATCCGGCTCGCTAAGGACCATGAAAAGAATGAATTTTGGTTATGAGAACCGTGAGATAATATTTTAGAGGCTCGATTAAGAAGGACCACTTCACACTAGGCAGTGAAGACGCCGAACACACTGATTTTAACAAGAGTTCACTAGGTTAAACATAATGAGTTTATGAACAGTGCATATTCAAATAAAGTACAGAAAATAAACAGTTACCTTTGTTTTCATGAGAGGTACCTAACCGTAGTCTGCTGTTGTTGAGGGCCAGGTTGTGATCAGTAAGTGTGGAAATAGGCTGCTGTCTTGTCGGCAGGCGTGAAGACGGAAGATGTCCTTCACGGATTCACTCACGCACAATACGACCGCAAACGAATAGTTTATAACACTGTGGCCAGTCCTGTAGAGCACGGTAGACGCGGGTGTCCAGGAGCAGAGACGTTCTGGTAGAGATTTCCAATCCAGACCACTTACTTTAATGTTAATGTAAATGTACAACAAATAGAGATATACTAATATTTTAAGTGAGAGAGTAACACATGGGGGAGAGAGTAAGTATGGTAAGCAGTGGCTAGAGTGTACACAAGTGCCCCAGGCGGGACCGAGAGTATAACGAGCAAGCGTGCCTACGCTTGCAAGGTGGGCAATTGATAAGTCAACCGTTGTGATTGGTTGGTGAGTGTACAGTAAACAGCTGATTCGTGAAACAATGGTTCATTGGTCTGTCGCTGTACGTGAATATTTTAATCCAGTAAGGAATGGTATTGTAGGCACTAGGCCGCAGAAAGAGATATAGAGTTAATGCAGTATATACAGTTTAGTAAAATAAAGGAAAATATAGAGTATAAATTGCCCAAAAAATATATACATAATTATTGTTCAATAAAAGTACTTAACAGTTTTAAATAATCAGTTTTGAAGAATTTATCTATATTTGTAATGTATTTGTTAAATAAATCTTTTTTCACTTAATACAGATAAATGTTACTAAAGGAGGAAAGTTCTGTTTCCATTGTTCCATAAAATGGTAACGTATTACTTATTTATTTTGAAACTAATTCATAAAGCATTAAATATTTTGATTTTATTCGTATTAACTAAGTATAAAATCTATTGTGCATCGTCCATATTTTTCAATATGCAAATATTATTCAACCAAACTTCTTATCAAGTTAAGATATTGAAAATTTGTTGTGTATAAAGTTAAATGTGAATTCTCTGTGGTGTATTTACTAGGTGAATACACTGGAATTGCCCATTATTGTATTTTATGGTTTTAATTCATTGTAAATATGAAGTGGTTTTACAATATTTCTTAAAACTCGTAAATTAACTGATGGTATGGACAAGTTCCTTAACCCTTATGTGCTAAAAATGGTACACTGATTCTTCTTGGATCATCAAGGTGAAGTATCCTATTCTCCTAAAGGGTTTACTTATAACTAGTGTGTATCTAGATAGAAAATCTAGAAAAACTATGTAAAACACAATCAGTTACTATTAAATTATTCTGTACGGTTGGTTGGTATATACAAGTTAATAACCTGAGATATACAGAGTTGTGTCGTGGCAGCCGAACGGTACAGACGTCTTTCCTTGTTGCTCCGTCTTCTGTCGCTTCGAAATGAGTGATTGCGCGTCGTGTAGTGATCCCTTGCCTAGTGAACCGCTTTCGTTTGCTGTATGTTCCTCGTGTGACATTAGACTACACCTGGAATGTGCTGATATTCTTGAGAAAAACTGGAACCACATGGGTGATACCAGACGAGGTGGATGGAAGTGCAAGGGCTGTATTGGTGCAAGTAAGTCGAGCAAATCGAAAGAAACCGTTTCACAGGATATTATTACAAAAATGCAGAATGAATTCCTCAAAAAAATGGAGGATACAATCAAAAAACAATTTTCAGAATTTGAAGCCCGTTATAAAACAAGACTTGATGACTTTCAAACCTCTTTAAAATATTTTTCAAATAAGATTGATGATTATGACAGTGTGGTGAAAGAACTCAAGTTTACAGTTAAATCTATGGAAACATCAAATTTGTCTATTGAGACTCAAAATTTAAATTTTAAGAGAGAATTGGCTACAATTAAAATTCAATTTGAAGAGCTGCAGCAGTACAACCGTAATAGGAACCTGCAAATTGAGGGGATCCCAGAGGTAGATGGTGAACAGATGACTTCCATTGTTCAGAAGGTTGCTGGTCTGGTGGGGGAGTCTATTGAATTTGATAACGATATTCAAGCCATACATAGAATACCTGTAAAAAATCTCAGAGGACCAAGGCCTATCATTGTGCAGTTCTCTAACCGGCAAAAGAGAGATACAGTTTTGAAAAAAAAGCAAAATTGCATCAAAGAACAGAGGCATTAAGTCTTCTGATTTCGTTCAGGGAGTGCCCATGACCAACGTTTATATCAATGAACACTTAACACCGTATAATAAACACCTGCTTTTCAATGCAAAAAAACTCAAAGAAATCGGTTTTAAATATGTATGGGTGGTTGAGGGAAAAATATGGGTGAAAAAATCGGACGATGATAAGAAGACCAGAATATCAACAATGGACGATTTGGCTAAATTGGGGTTGAAAATTGATGGGTTGGTGACGAGGGTACCTGAGGTGTGATGTGGATAAGGCTAACAGACAGTCAGACATCGTTGTAATTGTGTATTGGTCATGGCCCACAGTAATGTATTTAATGACTTTAAAATATTTTGTTTGAATGTTAGAAGTATAAGGAAACACTACAATGAACTCATAGTTTATTTAAACTCACTGAACTATATTTATAAAATTATTATCTTAACTGAAGTATGGATCAAGAGCGGAGAGGAGGTCAATTACAACATCGCAGGTTACAGCATGCTGTTCCAGCCGAGACCTGACAATCAAGCCGGTGGCGTTATCGTCTACCTGGACTCTGCTCTCGTGTACACTCACGAGCCCATCCTACTGCCCACTGCCGAGCTGATCCACGTCACACTCCTCCTCCCCCATTTGAATAATAGTCTTGAGTTTTCGCTCTTTGCAATTTATAGGAATTGTAGATTTACTTATAATCAATTTAAAAACGAATTTGTAAATATTTTAAGGTTAAAAAATGATCCTGCATTAATAGTGGGAGACATGAATATTTGCACATTAAAAAATAAAGGGTCTGGCATTGAATATCTAAGTACACTTTTTTCTTATGGTTTTGAGAATTTAGTAAATACGCCAACTAGAATAGTTAACGAGTCAGCGTCCTGCCTAGATCATGCACTGGTAAGAAATACTAAGGGGTTTAAATTTATGTGTAGCGTTTTGGAATTGGATTTGACTGATCATTTTCCCTTGGATATTCAAATTGACGATCTCAGGGAGAATAAAAATGAAATTAAGTTCTGTAAAATTCTGAATAATGGTCTTCTGAAGAGACAGTTACTTCAGGCCGACTGGAGTCTAGTTATGGACAGTATTGATGTAGATGAGGCTGTAAAAAGGTTCTATGATATTTATAATGCATGTCACCTTGCATCATGCACTTTGAAAAAAGTTAACAGTATAAATAGGAAAAGAAGTGAATGGGTTTCAGATTATCTTGTTGAGTTAATAAGGTACAAGAATAACGTATATAAGGCTTATGCCCGAGATAGGAATAACTTAGCTTTAAGAATTGAATATAGAAATATATCTAAGATTGTGTGCAGGCAAATCAAATATGCTAAAATAAATTATTATTCAAGTTTAATTCAAGAATGCAAGGGTGACTCGAAAAAGTACTGGAATGTTGTTAGGAAGTTAATTAAGAGTAAAAAGAAGGGTTTAGATAAAATTACAGTTAACAGTGTTACAGTGAGTGTGAATAACAATGAATTAGTGGTTGCAAATGCTTTTAATGAATACTACAGTGGCATTGTATCCAATTTAAGGTATGAGGAGTTTGGAGAGGACTTGTTTTATGAGGACAACACTGAGCATGAAGTTTTCTTACACGGTATCGATATTAACCTAGCTGATGTTGTAATCACAATTAAAAACATGCAAAATAAGCATAGTTCTGGGTTTGACGGTATCAGTGTTAATGTCATTAAAGAAAATGTAGATGTGCTTGCACCGGTGCTTTTTTCAATTTTTAAAAAATCACTAAAGGATGGGATAGTACCAAAAAGCTTCAAGTTAGCAACTGTCATCCCAGTTTACAAAACTGGGGATACCAAAGATTTGTCCTCATACAGGCCGATCTCGTTGATTAGTACAGTGGCTAAGGTTTTTGAGCACATTGTAAAAGATAAGTTAATGCATTATTTTACTACTAGATCAATTTTTTCCACTAGCCAGTTTGGCTTTTTGCCCGGGAGAAGTATAGACATGGCGTTGAATGATCACATTAGCACGATTGTTGGCAGCTTGGATGATCATAAATACACATTGGCTATCTATCTTGATTTTAAAAAAGCGTTTGATGTCCTTGATATAGACCTACTTGTTATTAAATTTAAAAAAATACGGAATAGGTGGCAGGGCTCTATCTTGGTTGGAATCGTTTTGTAGAGGAAGAAATAAAATTGTTAAAATCAACAATGTACATAGTGAGATGGTTGAGCTGAAGTATGGCACAGCACAGGGTGGTGTCCTTGGGCCAATGCTATTTTTGATCTACATTAATGATCTATTAAGTTTACAGTTAAACGCTAATATATTCGCGTATGCCGACGATACGGCACTAGTCTGTTCTGCCTACAATAGAGAAGCTCTCAAGGTTAGAGTTCGTAGCGACCTTGAGAGGATTTCGACATGGCTTATTAATAATAAATTACTAATAAACGCAAAAAAATCAAAATATTTAATGTTTTTTTACTATAATCAGCAGAAAGATAAATTGGAGCAGGATTTTGAATTTTACTGTCATAGACATAGATGCAATTATGAATGCACATGTTCTAGTATTGAAATTGTAGCTTCGGTTAAATATCTTGGTTTGTATATAGATCAGCACTTGAAGTGGGACCAACATGTTGATTATGTTGTCAAAAAATTAAGAAGAATAAATTACTCACTATACCACATGAAAAACTGCTTGTATAGCCAACATTTGAGACAATTGTATCTGTCATGGTTCGAGAGTACGATGCGATATGCAATAATTCATTATGGTGGGGCTTACCCTACGGTATTGCGTCCTGTAATAATGTGTCAGAGACAGGCCTTGAGGATAATTTTTGGAATCTTCCGTCGGGAAAGAATGAGTTATATATTTAATGAACACAAATATTTTAAATTTTTTCAGATCCACAAGTTTTGTTGTTTGCAATATGTGCACAAACATTTTAATAACTATCCCTTAAAACAATATCAAAGATCAACTAGAGCTGCACAGTATATTACGCTACAGGTTAAAAGGTGGAACAAAGAAACTAGTAAACACCAGTTCTGTTACTTGGGTCCAAAACTGTATAATGCAGTTGTAGAACATTTTGGCAATGAAATAGTATTTGTAGGTAAACCTAAATTCAAAATGAAAATAATCCAATATATAACAGACTGGCAGACTTAATTAACCACAATCTGTTGTACTGTAAGTTTTCTCTGTTAACTGTTTCATCAGTTATCATTTTATAGTATTGTATATGTTATATCGCTGTAGTCTATTTGTTGTTATAACTTTATAGTTTATGTCCTGTTATTCATTATGTAGTCTATCTGTTGTTATCACTTTATAGTTTATGTCTTATTATTCATTATAATAGTCTATCATTCTGTTGTTATCACTTTATAGTTTATGTCTTGTTATATTGTTATATTACATTCCTTGTTATTTATTACATAGTCTAACTGATCTTATTACTATAGCTTACGTCCATGTTATCACATTATAGAATATATCCCTGTTAATTAATATAAAGTCTACAGATTGTGTTTAAAAAAAATTATTTTTAAGAGAGTGTTGGAGCATACTCCTAGTGCATGGTCTAGAACAGGATGTTGGCGCGGTTATGGGGGTATAAATTATATAACCTATAAATAATTGTTTAATTTTATATTGTTGTATATTGTTAAATTTTATTTCCTTGTTATTTAGTACTATTTAACTTTATAGGCAAAAATGTTCTATAGCACGTTGTTGGTGTAAGTTTGAAGACGTGTGTTTATTTATGATTGTTGTATAAGGTGATATTTGTATGTTGGTTGTGTAGTTGAGTTTTGGCATATTTGTAAAATTTTAAATTTCTAGTAGTAATCTAAATACGATACAAATAGCTAGCTGCCACGAAGATTAGATAGATATAGTATTTGTATATTCATATTGCCCTAACCCTCGCGCGCCCTTTTGGGTGCTTGGGTGTAGGAAACATTGTCAGATTTGTAATTTTTTTAATAAAAGATTTTTGACTTTGACTTTGACAGATAATATGGTGAGAGGATACCTAAGTTCATATGTATAGTAATTTTAATATGAGCAATATACATTCAAGTCCAAAAATGAATCCGTTGTTTTCAACACCACTTGTGCAAGTTAACATTATTAAAAAACAAAACTATTATGTGACGCATTACAGTCCATACCAATGGAGCCTCGAAATGGCAAAGATTAACCCTTTGACGCCGGCGCTTTTTGATGTGCGCTGTGCCTGTGTAACGGTGCGCCCGAGACCTGCCTGCCCTCGCTGGGCGACGGGATTTCACTCAAATCTTACGTCCCGCGCATCGTTATAGTTATTTGCCTCTAACTTACTTATTTTTTATTCAATTGGTTCAAAGTAAAGTTTTTATTTTGTAATACTAATTTACCTTTATTTTGACTTAATCTTACGTATTCTCCGACAGTTAATATATGTGTTTTACATTAATTTAGTTTGAAAAACATGTGTTTCATTAGATTTTAAGCGTGGTTTGTGGTAAAATAAAACCTAGAATGAAGCTGTTTTCAATTTCGAACTGGGTCATGCCGGGTCAGACGCTGTCTCACGCACTACTAGGCCACTCATCACGAGTGGGACAGACAATGTCCCGGCCGACCTTTAAGGGTTAATGGTTCTCATCATAAAGAAAGTCCAAATCCGTATAGTTGAATGCCTTTTGTTCTTTGCTTCATCTTTGTAATTAATTTTAATCAATATGTAATTATTTAGATTATTTTAATACTATACTTATATTTATACGAAAATATTAAGATTATATATTAGATTGAAAATATTTAAAAATTAACATAGAAACTAAACACAGTATCAAAATTTTAATAGACCAAACTTAAAATTTTGAAATATAAAGAACAATACAATAAGCCTATATACATAAAATAATAGAAACGGACGAAAAGAAAAAATGTTTTTTCGGTTTTTGAAACAGCAAAACAAACTTATTTTCGAAACTGTATAATTTATCACAATCTAAGTTAGTAGCTCTATAATTAATGGCATAACAATTTTCTCTCTGTTATCATTAACTGTTTTCCTTTGTTTTATCCTTTAAAGATTAGCGGGTTAGTGATATAATTGCAATAATATATCCCCAGTCACTATAGTTCTTGATTCCTTCAGTTGAGTAACTGACTGTGTGAAAATCAATACTGAGATTCTAGTTAGTGAGTATTTATTTTGTTTGTTTTAAATATGTTTAATGTAACTATTTAATTGGAAAATATACCTTAATAGATCGAAAATATTAAATTATAATAAGGGTTTTACTATGTAACTAGACATGAAACATTCCCTATAATTATATGAATAAAGTATATATTTTTTAAACATTTGTTCCTATTGGGTAAAACACAAAGGTTTAACTCTGTTCTTATAGGATAAAACCGAAAGTCTAACTTTGTTTTTATGGGGTAAAACCGTCGTTCTAACATTGTTCTTATGGGGTCTAACTTTGTCATTATGGGGTAACACCAAAGGTATAACTGTTATGGGGTTAAACCGATGATCTAACATAGTTCTTATGTAGTAAAACTGAGTTTCTAACATTTTCCTTACAGGTTAAAACCGAAGGTCGTTTCAGTGCAGACGGTTCATTAACTGTGGAAATTGTATATATTTTAATTGTCTTAGTAAGGAAAGAAATATACTATAGCATTTACTAAAGAAACTATTTTAATACAACCAAATTTAAGAGTGTGTCAAACAAACAGTTCCTAACTGTGTTCCTCAGCATTCTTATAATATAAAAAGATGCTATACAATTTAAATATAAGTAAATGTAAACCAAATAATTATTGAAGAGAGAAGATTATTGATGAAAATCAGTTTAATGGATCTTTCAGTTGTTATCACGAACATTTTACAGAAAATTTTTTGTTCTGTATTAGTCAATAATTATAAATAAAACTTATACGATGTCACGTCACTTTCAATTGGCGGATCATTTATAATTCATGCCAATGCCGTTGTGTGTTTAAGATAAGGTAAGATAACTATAAAATTCATTTTATTTTACATGTATATTTTTAATAGTTCAGGTGATACTTAATTATCACTGACTGCAAGTAGCAGTTGGGCATTTTAAGATACATCTTCGCCTGAATTTTAAAATGTTTTGAAAATAGGACTTCCTGTATCTCATTTATATGTAGCATTATGACCAACAAGTCATAATTTACGTAGCTCTAAAATGACGTTTTCCATCCAACAACACTGTAGGGCATCATGTAATAACAAGGAAATTGTCTGATATTTTGAAAAATTACACCAATAAAAAAAAATCTAAAACATAATTGAACCTTCAATACGAGAGAACTATATCTATTAAATCTGTCGGTGAGATGTATGACTCATATCTCAAGTATATCTTCTGCACTTATATATGATAAGTATTATATAAAAATAACATAGCCTTAAATAACTTTTTTGGACCAAAATTATCCTAAGATATATAATTTTCTGTGGAAAAATTATAGTCGAATGTAAAGGAAAATTACAGATAAACGTACGCTTAAAAAATGGCTAAAAAAATAAGTAGCGTATTATTTTCCTCTTTTTTTGCAATCAAACACGAAAGAAGGAACCTCGGAATTGCTTGTTAAGGATAAAAAAATAGTTTAAATAATGAATATGTTAGTACTAATGCTCCTTGTGGGTATATTATGTGTTTTTCAATGTTTTACTCTGTTCAAGTTAAAATGATATACAGCATATACCTGCAACTGCTACTTGCTTGTCTGTTCTTCTTTCAAAGAGGTAAGATAACTATAAAATTCATTTTATTTTACATGTATATTTTTAATAGTTCAGGTGATACTTAATTACCACTGACTGCAAGTAGCAGTTGGGCATTTTAAGATACATCTTCGCCTGAATTTTAAAATGTTTTGAAAATAGGACTTCCTGTATCTCATTTACATTTAGCATTATGACCAACAAGTCATAATTTACGTAGCTCTAAAATGACGTTTTCCATCCAACAACACTGTAGGGCATCATGTAATAACAAGGAAATTGTCTGATATTTTGAAAAATTACACCAATAAAAAAAAATCTAAAACATAATTGAACCTTCAATACGAGAGAACTATATCTATTAAATCTGTCGGTGAGATGTATGACTCATATCTCAAGTATATCTTCTGCACTTATATATGATAGGTATTATATAAAAATAACATAGCCTTAAAATAACTTTTTTGGACCAAAATTATCCTAAGATATATAATTTTCTGTGGAAAAATTATAGTCGAATGCAAAGGAAAATGACAGATAATAATAAATAAAAACACCTATAGAAATATGATGCATTGTAACACATTTAAGTTTTGTAATCACGCTTATAGCAAGATCCTATTGGTAAAGCAGTTAAACATCTCTTTTTAGTTTTAATAGTAACAGTTGTGTATTACTAAGAAAACTATACATATGTTGGCAAAGGTTATACATAAAGTATGATGAAACATTTTCTTGGAGAGTTTTTTAACATTCAAAAGTGAATAATTATCCACAATGTTTAATATTTTAAAAATAGTAAGTTATTGATAGTTATTAAATTTTGCGTTAAAAAATTCACGAACACAAAAAGTGTAAATTTTTATTCTTGCCATCATTTTCATCGCTTGCCATCATTTGTTATTTGTTAAATTTGTTGACATCCAAAGGGTACCTATTGAAGACTACAACACTCATCTTGTTTGCATAATATAAAAATCATTATTTCAGTCATATCTTTATGATATTTGGTGGACTACCAGCATTAACAAAAGCATACAAATTAACTTCTTCTTGTTACCCCAGCCACATGTATCGATGGTGGAAGCGATTGGTATTATCAAGAGGCCCAGTCACACCCCTGTCAGCGTCCTTGTCTTCCCGGAGATGTGAGGACCTGCTACTACAGGTTCTCCATTGAGTGGTACTGGGCCTTTAGCAAAGCCTGCTATGACTGTCCTCACACTCTTTCTGACTGCTACAGAAAGGATTGTGTCCTTGCTGGCGGTGTCGAAAGGTTCATCACTGTTGTCAACAGACAAATGCCTGGCCCTAGTATTGAGGTTTGAATTCCTTATAATTTAATTTAAAACCATCATGCATAAGTGTTCAAACCGATGGACACTAACCTCTAAGTACTATTATAAAGTATGTTATAACGTAGCAGTAAAAAATACTAAAATTGTTAGTATAACATAAACAGTACTTTATATGATGTCACAATCGTTTTATAAATTTCAATTATAAAGTTATAAAACAGTCTGTTAACCTATATATCTAATACTCGTTTCAGGAGGAATAAATTTAATTATAATGTCTGTTCCCCTCAGTCAATAATGGAGACCTTTGAAACAGTTGTTAGATTCTATGTAACAGGGATTATGGTCATAGATTCTACACAGTAAAAATAGATAAAACACCTACGCTATAACACAGGAACTTTATTCACTGTTTGATAGATTGTTCTACCGTGAAAATACACGTTTTTGTAACATTTATTTGTGCTAACCCTCTGTGTCGTTATTTATTACTTGAGACGTAATAAAAGATTGTCAAATGACGTTGGTTCGGAGTTATAATTATTGTATTAAATCATTACTAGTGATAATGTTATTCCTAGCTTATCAAAAGTTCCAAAATGTACGTAATTTGAAGGTTTTTACGTTTAGTCTACTTTAAGTAATACAATTAATTAATTAATTAATTAATACAAATTAAAAAATTAGTAGTACATGTAAATTTACAGATCTAAGAAAATCAAAATCTTATAATTGAAAGATTTTAAAGATAAAGAAAACATAAAAATATTATAGAACCTTGGAATAAAAATATGTAATAACATATATTTCAAGGATCAACTGAACCACTAGGTTTGTCATGGAGATAAATTGGAGGTGGAGGTAGAAAACATGATGGACGACCAGACAACTTCCATACACTGGCATGGTCATCACCAGGTCAAGACGCCCTACATGGACGGGGTGCCCTTCATCACCCAGTGTCCCATATCGCCTAATTCTGTGTTCCGATACACCATGCAGGTCACCAATCCTGGCACACACTTCTGGCACGGCCACACAGGTTGGAAAGAATACAACTACTTACATTACTCAGCAATCTCCTTACCCTCCAAATCAAAAAAAAAAAACCATAGTGTCCATCTAACTTGGTACAAACTTCTGGCACGACCATACACTTAGTAGAATATCACTTTCTACATTTCTCAGTATCCTTGTCTTAAAAATCCATTACACGATGGTGGCCACTAATCGTACTACACATTTCTGGCATGGCTGCAAAGGTTAGTAAAATATCGCCTTATGCATTACTCAGTATAATTGTCCTAAAACCCATTATAACATGGTGGCCGCTAATCATATTACACATTTCTGGCTTGGATACAAAGGTTAGTCGAATATCACGTTATACATTACTCGGTATTCTTGTCTTAAAATTCCATTATACCATGGTCGTCACTAATCGTATTACACATTTCTGGCATGGCAAAAAAGGTTAGTAGAATATCACTTTATACATTACTCAGTATCCTTATCTTAAAACTGCATTATACCGCGGTGGCCTATAATCGTAGTAAACATTTCTGGTATATCTACCAAGGTTAGTAGAATATAAAATCCATTATACTATGGTAGTTAATAATTGTATTACACAATTTTTCCACAGCCACACAGTTAGTAGAATATCACGTCATATATTACTCAGTATCCTTGTGTGAAAAATCCATTATACCATGGTAGCCACCAATTGTATTACACATTTCTGGCTTGGCCACAAAGGTCATTAGAATATCAATTTATACATCACTCAGTATCCTTGTCTTAAAAGTCCATTATACCATGGTAGCCACCAATTGTATTACACGTTTCTGGCTTGGCCACAAGGGTGAGTAGAATATCAATTAATACATTACTCAGTATCATTGTCTTAACAACCCATTATACCATCGTGGCCACTAATCGTATTACACATTTCGGGCATGGCCACAAAGGTTAGTCGAATATCACTTCCTACATTAATCAGTATTCTTGTCTTCAAAATCCATGAAACCATGGTGGTCACTTAACGTATTACACATTTCTGGCTTGCCCACAAAGTTGGGTAGAATATCAATTCTTACATTACTCAGTATCCTTGTCTTAAAAATCCATTATACCAGTGTAGCCACCAATTGTATTACACATTTCGGGCATGGCCACAAAGGTTAGTAGATTATCACTTCTTACATTACTCAGTATCCTTGTCTTAAAAATCCATTATACCATGGTGGTCACAAATCGTGTTACACATTTCTGGCTTGGCTACAAGGCTTAGTTGAATATCACTTAAAATATTGTATATTATAAATTACTCAGTATCTTTGTCTTAAAAATCCATTAAAACATGGTAGCCACCAATTGTATTACACGTTTCTGGCTTGGCCACAAAGGACAGTAGAATATCAATGTATACATTACTCCGTATCCTTGTCCTTACAACTCATTATACCATGGTGGCCACTAAACGTATTACACATTTCTCGCATGGCCACAAAGGTTAGTCGAATATAATTTCCTACATTAATCAGTATCTTTGTCTTAAAATCCATTATACCACGGTGGCCACTAATCGTATTACACATTTCTGGCATAGCCACATAGTTAGTAGAATATCGATTCCTACATTACTCATTATCCTTGTCTTTAAAATCCAGTATACTATGGTGGCCTCTAATCGTAGTAATCATTTCTGCTACGGCACAATGGTTAATAGAATATTACTACATTACTCAGTATGCTTGTCTTCAAAATCTAGTATTCAATGGTGGCCACTAACCTTTTAGTACACATTTCTGTTACGGCCACACAGGTGGGTAAGAATACCATGAACTTCATGAAGTTGTATTTCAGCTAAGGATAATAGCTTTTAAGTCAGTTAGCAAATGAGTTAGTGATTAGATAATTGTTCTTTTAAATTTAATGACAGGACTGCCAGTGGTTCTCTAGGACGAGATGATAACAAATGATCAGTTATAAAAACTGGCGCTCTTGAATAGAACATTTGTCAACAATATTTTCCTTTACTCCTAATTTATATTTGACATTTCATGATTACTTCACACCGTCTGAAATATTTGTTTACAATTTTAAAACATTTTAGAAATAGTTTTTTATTCCTTATTATACGCACAGAATTAAATAAATATTAGCATATCTAAACTAAACAAAAATTTAGGACGAATACAATTTTATATTTATTTCCTAATTGTTAATTATATTTCCCCTTATAAATCATATTACTCATCAAATCAAATATAAATTAAATTGATTATTCATTTTTTAAAATTATTTATACTTATGAATATTTATTGTTCATACATTAAATACATCTTATGGTTTCTGCAAACTTTTATATTCCCTGTTGCGATGTTTTCGGATTATGAAAATCGCAAATAAACTAAACTCTATACTTCATAGTAAATAAGTCAAACTAAAGGTCGACATATTTTAAGTAAGTAGGTATCCTTTATTACCAGTCATGTCATAATAGTACCAGGCCTGAAGGTTAGAATGCACTATAAACAGTTTTTTTATAATTACGTGGTCCATTCTAGTTAACCTGTAACAATTTATCGTACTTGTTTAATTCAACTAACTAAATTTGGAAATCTAGGTTGGCAAAAGAGCAGCGGCGTATTTGGACCTCTCGTAGTCAGATCTGCTCCGAGTGCTGAAGACTCTCTCCTTTACGACTTTGACCTGTCAGAGCACACCATAATCATTAACGACTGGACTCGTGTAACAGACATGGACAAGTTTCAGTTCTTCGTACAGAGCAATGGAAACAAAAGTCCTGAAGCAATTTTCGTCAATGGAATGGGACGCTACTTCAATGACTCTATCCCGCTTACCCATACTCCTCTCGCTGTCTTTACAGTGCAAAAGGTAAGAAATTAGCCGCTGCTAAGATTACGTTTACGTCTTCATTCGTTTGGAACAAGGAAATAGTGAAGAGTTTTTAAACATTTACCGAAAGTATTAGTTTTTTAGATTATAATACAATGAATAAAATGTACATAAAACAAGTAAAGGTTAAAGATTTTATAATTAGAAATATTTCTTTAATATAGCGTACCATATCAATTAATGACATAAATTACCTGATAATCGGATTTTAACTAACTAAGTACCATATGGAAACGTGTATAGTCTTCAAGCTCATCTTCAAGAACTGTTAAATAACTAGCTGTCACAATGAATGTTTACATATCATTCCCGCTTGTAAGATTACTACATACCAGGTGTCTTATAACAGGTTTGGCTAATTTTGCATCTAATATTTCAATACAAAGTTACTAAAAGTAGTTAATGAGCCGCTTGTTTTCATTCAGAAGTTACTGATTTTCATTTTAAAGAATTTCATATCTAAGGTTACTATTTTGGTAAAAGTAATTATCATTGTAACCAAGTCTCCTAGTTTGCTAAGTTTTTTGGAATTATATGACATATAAGTCCCGCCCTTGTGTAAGAGTACTTCCACGACTGACAAATTGGTCACGTTCTCTTTCAACATCAGTTACTGAAAGGTCTTTGTCCCCAAACCAAGGATATCCTTTCGTATTATTGTTTTACCCTAAATACCTATTATTTGTACTGTTAACATTGAACTAGTCTCTTCTCTTTAATAGGATGTTTTTAAACAGTCATAATCGATAAACATAGGTCAAACAATATGATCACACACTCTCTCATTGAGTCACTTCAAACGATATAAATAAAATAAAATATTAGGTGGTAAGTAATATAAAACATATTTGACATTTTAAACATTTATTATAGTAATCTATTTCCCCCTAAATATAAATTATTGTGTTAGTGGTATCAAGTGATTCTCAAATTACGTTCTAAAAGAAGCAAACTATACTTACAAAAAGAGTAAAACAGTAGTTTATACTCAAAGGATCTGCAACCTAGAACTATTAGTAATCTTCAGTATTCAAATACCGAAAACATAAAATATTGAATAAACATGCCATTGCAACCTGCGGGCTTACACAGAGGAACCAACTCTCCGCCCTAACATAACATAACTTGCTTGATGGAATGTTTTATTTCACATAAATGATATATTAAGATTATTGATAAAAAACATAAAACTACCATTTTATTACAGGACACATTAAATAGCTATGCAGTCTTCTTTTCCAGGGATTCCGTTACAGGTTCCGGTTAATCAACTCTGGCGCCCACGATTGCCCTGTGGATTTAAACATTGACGGCCATCCCATCACTGCTATTGCAAGTGACGGTTCTGACATAGAACCTGTTACAGGTTTGTATCAAAGCAGTTGTACTAAATCCAAACAAACATATGTAAACCTAAAAAGTCATTAGAATAGCTCTAACTAGTGAGTTTGAGATTTTGTTGAATATCTGAATAGATTCTGAAAAAAAGTCATTATATCTTTTTAGTTACACATTTTATCCATGTATATTCCGTGTATTGATTCATGAAAACGTATTTAAATTTATTCCGGGTTTTGATTCATGGTTTAGTGTATGATTATGCATTATTTATTAATAATAATTAAGAAGGCATTGCTTATTACAGTTAACGCTCTTCCCTTAAGTACATATAATCTGATGTCTTCATCTGCATACTATTTTGTTAACATTTTTATGTATTTTTTACCGTTGTAAATCGCTTTATTTATTGTTTTAACATCCTATTTTTTGCTATCGGTTTTGAAGTTTTTGTAATTTAATACGTTATATAATGGTTTTGATTACACTGTGCTAATCTTGTTCAGCACTTTAGATTTAAGATTTTCTAAAGTTTGTTATAATAATGTGCCTTATAATACTATCAAACGGTATACAATCGTTAGTAAATATATAAATATGAAATTTATTGCACTGAAATAAATAAATAGTTAGTTTAAAGTTGGAGAATAAAACCCTTGTCCTAAATTTAGTGCTATCTGGAAAATATTCTTCAAATTTTGGAGTTTAAAAGATATGTGGAACAAGTTGAATAATATAATTATAATATGTTATAAGTAACGTAAATAATTTAAGAGAGTTGCGTTCGAGAATGAAATGACTAAACCTTGATGTATGCATAGTGACGATAATTTAATTTTCTCCTTAATGCTAGTACTGTGTGGACTTTGTAAGTTATTTTATGTTTCTATGATGTGTGTACGTAATGAATTGACCTACTTATGGGACTTTGCAGGAATTTGTATGTAAATTATACAAGAAGGATGTTTCAACCCCTGGAGTAAAAGGCTTTGCTGACCCTCAGCCAATATTTTTCGAGTCCTTTAAGTGGGAATTTTTTTAAGCAATATATCTAATAATTTTAAAGACTCTTGTTACTCAGTTTTATGAAAAGGTTTTGCATTAATTCTAGTTGAATATTATGATAGGAATCGTGAAAAAAAATTACTTGATTTAAATTTTAATAATTTAATAGTATTTGAAAATGAAAATATGATATAAGTAATTAAACCAGTCACGTTAAATGATGATATATCACTATATACAATTTACTGAACAAAATGACGTATTGAAGGGGAAATACATTAAACCTAAAAGGAATAATATTTTTATCGAAATTTATTAAAAATTCGGTTTTATCTATCAATAAATAATAAATTTAAGAATCCTTTGCCGTTCCTGATAATCCTTCATTCTGTAATTTCCAGTCTTCTTCAGTTCCTTTATAAGATCTTCCGTGAAGACTATTGGAGTAATTAAAAAAAATTAAAAATAGTGATAAATGTTATTAAAACAATACTTCTAATATAGTTTTTTTTCCGGTGTCTTTTTTGTATTTTTATGATAATTGTAATAAAAATGATGTCAATATTTATTTGTGGAGCTACCTGACGATAAAACCTTTGGTTTTGAAAGGCCTCGTCCAAAACATAAACTATATTATTTAAGTATTCCTTTAATAACATTTAGTACAATTTAATATTTTCTGTCCATTATTATAAAAATAATTATACAATAACCTCAATGACATCTAAACTTAATAGGTTTACTTGATTTTACTGCATAATTAACCACATAATCACTCGGAGAAGGTTACAGTTATTAAATAGATTGTAGTATTATCTTAAAAGGTTCTCTTTTCCAATAAAAAGATTACTATGCAATTATAGGTTACCACGTACACTTACTTATCAAGTTACAAGAGATACGTCACATACAACCGATTTCCAACGTTATTACGTGATAATAAAACTGTGAATCTGTCCAAACAAAAAACAAATTTAATGGAAAAATGTTATGTTACAAACTTATATATCTCGTCTAATCTTTATATTTAAAAACGGTATTAAACAGGAGTTTTAAAAGGTCTACAAACAGTCAAATATGTCATGTACTCGGGAACGTATAAACATAAAACTTTGTACAATAACATAGGGCAGAAAACTAAACTTTTTGATACAATCAGAAGCTCTTCACGACCTTAGGAGCTACATAAGGAGTCGGTAGAAAATCCTAAATGTAAGCGTAGGTGCACACCATAGCAATGTTAATAATATTTTAAATTTTTAAATAGTAAAATATCATGCCGCAAATTAGATCTCAACAACCTAAACGGAAAGGCTGTTATCTAAAATGTAAATACTGATATTAAATGCAAGTTCAATAATAGTTTAATTTTATTGTAACCATATTAGATGAAGTTACAAAACCTCACAATGATAAATGTACACAAACACTTACTGTAAAGGGTATTCAGTGGCTCGCTTTTCTTCTATGGGAATGGTCCATGAGGAGTTAGTAAAAAATTTTTATTATTAGCATAGGTAAATATACAGCACTGAGTTATGTAAGTAAATTATCAAAGGAGGTGTTACAATAATTTTTCCCTGCACTTCTTGGAAATATCCCATCCAATGATAAAACCCTGTAAACGCGTTGTTTGTTATATAAAATGGAATACGCACAGCTTCTTATACAATACGTTGTCGTGCTATGGATACAAACCACTAAAAATTCTTGTTGTGAAATGAAAATAATTAAAGTACCTTGCTAAATATTCTGCTAGATTTAGAGTTTACTTCTAAAATCGTTGAATCATTATAAACGTTGTAACGGAAAGAACATTTGTAGTGCGGTTTTGCGACATACGTCTTTGCTTGACTAGATTTTAAAAATGGTATTTTACACATCGACATATGCTTACATTTAAGATTTTACGCTGAATCTTAACGAGCCATCACCATGAGATGGCGAAGAGCTAAAGGTTGCCTCAAAAAGTTTACTTTCATGTTTATTCCCTACGTCACAAATTTTTATATGTATATTATACACACTCTCCGCTATTCAGAGCCTCGAAACTAAATCCAACTCAATATCATAAAACTTAGTAAATTGTTATCGATCATTTCAAATGCCTTACGTCCAAGCGGTTCCTTTACCCCAACCACACACTCTAACCAGATTTGAATTTTTTTTTACATTTTTGGATTGTATAGAATAAAGTATAGGGAGTTGTCATATACAGAATGTTCCAGAACTCTATTACTAACTTTTTAATTGCTATTTCCGAACAAACTACAAACCAAAATATCACATTTAAACTTGTGAAAACTTCATAATTACCCGTACAACCACTATCATGTAAATTTCATTTAAGTAATTTTAATTTAAAACCTTCTTCTCATAATCAATTTACATTTCGGTATAAAGCTTTATTCCTTAAATACTTAATGAAATAAAATATTTTAAATCTTTGTTATTTAAAGGGTGCGTTCTCAAAATGACTAAAGGTTAATATTTTAAAATCAATATATCAATGGGTAATTAAAAAATAAATATTAGTTCACAGTTCATTTGAAAAAAATATTTAAATAAATTAATACCAAGTATAAGTAAATCAGTTTATACAGAAGGGAGATACTAGAGCTAGACAGTTATAATTATGTTAACAACAGAACAGCAATGTTAATGAGCTACAAAGATCTGTTATTTTAATTTGATCATCTGATTGCATTGATTTTGTTGGAATGTGATCATAATATCCATACTTTTTTAGGATTTAGATTTACTTAAGTAACAGAATAATTAAATATGAATGAAAGTAAGTGCAAACAAAACATTTTCATGTTATTTTACATAAGATTACTAATAAATGCAATCCAAGTTTTTATATTGAAAGAGAATAATGAATAAAATATGGAAATATAAAGCTAACTTTAGTGGCATAGTTCTAAATGTTTAGTCACATTTGTGGTAGGACTATCAAACGCCCCTTGATGATACTGTTTTCAACGACAGAAGTTGTACTTTTAAATAAAACACTATTATTTTATACTCTTTGTTGATATGATTTGCATGCACAACTTATTAGAATTCCTAAGTTACTGACGTTATATTTTAGTTTAGACATATTTTCTATTTAGACAAGATTTTTACCAAAAATATCCTAGATCCTGCAATATATGAGGATAGGCCACAATCTAACGTGTAGTGTTAAAATAAATAGAGTAAAGAAATTTAAATTAAACCATCTAATTATTTGTCTCAATAGTAGTGCTGTCATATAACAGCAACTGGCATAGCATTTAGCTTTATGAAAGAAAGTGATCTTCCTTATTTATTACCGTATTTTCTGAAACTTATCATCGTGGATTTTGTAATTTAACTGATTAATCAAAATGTCGTTACAGTCCCTATATTATTATTTGATGATTTAAACATATTTATGTTACAAGCTTTTACGAATAATTACAAGCCATTAAAATAATTAAAATTGTTTTTATGTAATTACGCTTTTAAGACATTAGATTGTATATAAAATTACAATTTATTGCAAAAAGCCGTTCTGAACTTTAAATTACTTAAAAAAAACCATAACAGTAGCTTTACGGGTACTAATAGTGTTTAAAAATTCTATTATGTTAATTTGGTTTGAAATGTTTTCGGAAATAATATCTCAAAAGTTTACAATAACAAAAGGTTTACATATTTGGAATACAAATATATGTCTTTACTTTTAGTTCGGTGTCCGCTTCCCAGATGTGTGTAATTTTTAAGAGAACTTCCTTTTTAAAAGAAAGAAGTCGCAAATTTGGCCAAAAATAAAACTTTTTCCTGCGGAATCTTCAACCTACCTAAGAATAAAAACAATATATATGTAATAATAATACAGCCAC
The DNA here is from genome assembly GCF_021130785.1 of Homalodisca vitripennis. Lineage (NCBI taxonomy): Eukaryota > Metazoa > Arthropoda > Insecta > Hemiptera > Cicadellidae > Homalodisca > Homalodisca vitripennis. Next base: position 77,297,096 of record NC_060214.1, on the reverse strand, counting down.
CTAATAACCTAATAAACCTTTATCCTCACCACCTACTCAACATGTTATTTAGAATGTAATAGTGAAATTAAAATTACTTCAGTATAAATCGCTAAAGAAATAAATCAAATTAACTTCATATAAATTAAAATGATCTTAAAATATAGAAACTGATAATCATAATTGGTGCAGGTATATTAACGGATCCTTTTTATGAGTATAGTTAGGCTCAAATTGTGACAGAAATATAATGTATTAAACAGTCTAATAGAAGCAAGATGGTAACAGAAAGACAGCTTTCTTCATGGTAACGTTAAAAGGAGTTTTTGTATGAGATATGAAATCGGTCTGTGGAGACCTTTTTGACTTCCATTGTTAATCCAAGCATTGATAACTTTTAATTTCTTCTTTTCTCTTGGAACAATTAGTTCATGTCTTATGTAACAATACAATAGCCTAGAATGAATCATATCAACAGCTTGTTAATTGATTAGATATATATTAATGAAATATACCATATGTAATACTTCAAGACTTCATTAACATAATACTTCATTAACGACACAAAGCTTCTGATTAGACATAGACGAGTAAAATTTACATGGAAATACACAGTTTAGTTTTAAATTTCATAGACATAAAATACGGTTAGGTAGAATTCTACTTACAAATACGTAGAAATTGGCTTTAAAAGCAAAAATAACCTATTAAAAAATTAATTTTTATAACTTAAATTTAGTTCATTAAATTTTTTTTTTAATATTCCATGTGCATAAGCTTCCGAACTGATAAGGCATATTAACACACTACTTATCGATTTTAATTATGGATATTAATGAATTCACTATTATGAGAAAGCAGTATAATTAAAATCTATCTTACAACCAGTAATTTCTAGATTATGATAGTTTTTCCCTTAATTAGCATAACAATAGTACGTCTGTGACCAAATACAATAAAATACGTCATACAAACTTTTTAAGGACTTTATACTATTGAACTCCCCGAAATCCATGCAATTTTTTTTTTAATACCATAATAAAATAACTCGTTGGCTCATGTATTATCTTTAATATACAGGGTGGGACAGAAATATGGTAAAATATTTTAAGACGTGATTTTAGAGCTAAAAATAAGAAAAAAATGTTATATAAAGGTAGGTCCGGAAACGGTCCATTATTGAATAATGGCTGGCGAAAGATTTTGCTTTGTTTTCAGTTCACAGGTGACATTAAGTGATTCTGAAATGTTATGTTCTTACTCTTTAACTCAAATAAGGTAAATCTATTTGTTAATTTACCTGAAAAATCAAATGAAACCACTCTAGAGGTTGTAGTGTGAACATTTTTTGAGAAAAAGTATGAAATTTGCCAAAAATCTAATAACAAAAGTACCGTCTTAAATGTTTGATGTCGAATAACATTGTTAAATAACCAATAAACAAATTGTTTTTCCTAATACAGATTGTAGAGAATTTAATTCCGAAAACAACCATAACAAGCAAAGTTAAACAAATGTGTAAAAATGTTATGAAATTGACTCCTCACATATTAAACTACACAGCAAACTTTTGCTGTTTTATAGTAAGGAATGATTATCTGATTGCTAACAGCTGGTGAAAAACAAACATATTTTTAGTTCAAAATTGTATTTTTAAATACAATAATATTTACAATCGATTTAAGTCACACCGGAAGATTAAAGATGATGGTCAAAATTACCTCCGTTGTTCAAAATGCACGCGTTCAGACGTCTTCTCATCGAGTTTAAAAACTCCAGGTGTCTGCTTAATGGTTTCTATTCCATTAGAAATTTTTAATCGGAGTTATTGAATGGTATCTATTGGGGAAGCGTAACTAATTTTTTTAAATATCCCCAAAGGTAAAAGTCCAAAGGATTTAAGTCCGGTGATCTTGCTGGCTATGAAACTGGTCCACCTCGGCCTATCCATTGATTTGTGAAACTCTCATTTAGGTGTCCACGAACAGCCTGAGAGGGACGCGCAGGTGCCCCGGCATGCATAAACCATATGTTTTGGCGCAAATGCATAGGACATCAAGCAGGATAGGTAGCTCGTCTCTTAAAAAGATCAAGTACACCACGCCATTAAGCCTGGGAGGAAGCACGAATACGATTAAATGATTTACTAAGTTTCTAGCCCAAAAATTTACTGAAAACTTATGTTGTGAGTGATTAGGTTTGGTAGAATGAGGATTTCTGTTTGCCCAAGTGTGGTTGTTATGGAAGTTAATGATAGATGTTCTTGTAAAGTGAGCCTCATCGGTAAACAAAATTGTACTTAAAAAGTTTGGATCAGCACATTTTCCCAGAAGCCATCGACAAAAGGCAACACGGGGAGCGTAGTCTTGTGTAAAAAGAGTTTGGACATGCTGGAAGTGGTATGGTTGTAACTGGTACTTGTGTAGTATTCTCCGAATACTAGATTGGCTGACATTGAACTGTAGTGACAATTCTCTAGTGCTCTTTTCAGGATAATCAGAAATTTCATTAAGAACCAACTATTCTAATTCAACAGTCCTACATGATCGTGCGAAGCCTGCATTACTATGCTCCAAAGACTTCAAAGAACCTGTTTCAGATAGGCGTTGATAAATAGTGGCAAAAATTTTGCGTTTGGACACCTGCGGTTAGGAAAGTTCTCTTGATACAGATATCTTGTTGCAGTATTATTGCAGCGTCCCAATACATACATTAAATGCAAGTCTGCTAATCCAGAGTTTGAATACACATGAGTATTACCTTCCATTTTTAATAAATTAAACACAAAACTGAAAATCACCAATAAAATGGATGAAAATAACTGGTTAAAATACTTAACACACACACACTATCTTTACAGTTTTTTGTTTTGTTCAACAATGAGGTGACATATTATTTCATATCATAATAAATGCCCAGCTGATTATTTATTATTTAAATATGTTTAAACAGCTTAAATGATTAATTAATACCAGCTGTTACCAATCAGATACTCATTCCTTATTATAAAACAGAAAAAGTTTGCTGTGTAGTGTAATACGTGAGGAGTTAATTTCTTAACTTTTTACAAGTTAAATTAAATTTTCTTACTATGGTTGTTTTCAGAATTAAATTCTCTACAAGCTGTATTAGGGAAAACAATTTGTTTAATGGTCATTTAACAATGTTATTCGACATAAAACATTTAAGACGGTATTTTTGTTATTAGATTTTTGGCAAATTTCATACTTTTTTTAAAAAACTGTTCACACTACAACTTCTGGAGTGGTTTCATTTGATTTTTCAGGTGATTTAACATATAAATCCACCTTATTTGAGTTAAAGAGTAAGAACATATTTCAGAATCACTTAATGTCACCAGGTGAACTGAAAACAAAGCAAAATCTTTCGCCAGCCATTACTCACTAATGGACCATTTCCGGACCTAACTTTATATATAATTTTTTTCTTATTTTTAGCTCTGCAATCACGTCTTAAAATGTTTTACCATATTTCTGACTCACCCTGTATATAACGTATGCCAACGTATATGTTTAATATCCATAAATCATTTTAAGTTGTTTATTATTATAAGAATTATTATTTTCTGAATTACTATAATTAACATTAATGTAGACGTATTTATGTAAAACAATATGCATGTAAATTATGTTTAATATAATTAAAAAATTATATTTTTAATCAAACTTATTCACCCGGTTAGTAATCCTACAGGGTTAGAGTGTTAGATATATTACATCCTATACTGCAATGTAATCAATGCTTTTCTGAAAATAAATGAATTGGAAAAAACTTCATAAATAATATTTTGGAAATTCAGTCACCAATATAAAAGTGTTTTAGAGGAATACATACTTTAGATTTATGAACATTTTTAGTTGACTCCCTGGTGTCTTATGCCGGTGAACGTTGGGACTTTGTCCTGGAAGCTACAAGTCCTTTAAACAATTACTGGATGCGGTTCACCGGACTTCAGGACTGCGCTGAGGACTTCGCAAAGGTTCATCAAGTCGCTGTTCTTCACTACAAAGGTGTGCCAGAGCGGGAACCTAAAGATCCTGTTGGATACAACATTCACTCTAAGGCCAAATTGGTAAGATTTAAATAGGAATGACGTCATCCTTACTTTCTTTCCTGTTATATCCACAAATAACTCGATCGACGCTTCTCGAGGCTAAATATGTTTGATAATTCTGGGCATCAATGTCGTAACCATCCTTTCCGTGCATATTGGATTTTCCTAGGACACAACCATGTATACAAACTATGAACTAAATTATCTGTGAAATATCGTATATTGAAACCGGAGCTAAAATTTGGTGGCCAGTTATCCAGAGGTTCTAAAACTCCTGTATGGGCTCAAAAGATGTTGGATTAACGTAATATTCAGTAAATTTACATTTTGATAACTTATAAAAAGAGCTACCCTTTACCATTTTTTACCAATCCACAAGCACGTTCATTCTACCGAAATCAGTTATACTTTACTTGCTAATATCATTTTGCACGAATTATATCTCGAATAAAATAAGCACATTAAGGATAGTAAAATAATTACTCAGCTACATCTAACCAAATCTTTTTCGTGCAATTTCTTCCTTCTGGATCTGACAAAAAGGTGCATTACAGATATTTCATTTACAGTATTACTAATATATACTGGAGAACGAGTCTTTTAAAACTGTCATAGCAAAAACAGATTACGGTGTGAGTCATAATCATAATTGGAAATTATCAACAGTTTGTTCTGCAATAATTGAACTTAAGAATAACAATTAGATTTTTTGGAAATTATACATAAGACATAATTTTTTTTTTTAGATTTTCTCAGATATTGTTCCAATATAATTTATATCAACAACTTCTTTTATTAAAACCATGTTGTTATAATTTTCATAATTTTTCATTATGATCAAAGTGTAAAGGGTGTAATATAACAACAAACATAAATACTAATGCATAAAAATTTTCATGATGTTAAAAATATGTCTTGTGTCAGTGTACTTTTACAACCTGGCCACTCCTCACACTAAAGTGCTTTAAATTTTCATTTCTTTCAGCAATTGAATCCTCCGAACGTCGCTCTAAACCAAACGGGTACTTTAAGCGTTCCTGCGCTAATAGCAAGCACTAGGACACAAGACCCCGTACTACTTCATGACCCAGATATGTCGGTGATATTGTCCTACGACTTCAACAGAGCTATTCATACGATGTATGCTAAACATTACCTTTATGGATCCAATCAAGGTAAGATAAAAAAACAATTGGATATTGCATTCTAACTGTTGAATCGTTTTTAAAAGTAGTATCTTAGATTTATTGAATAGATTGAGATATTTTATTATACATTTAAAATTTGTCTTAGAGATATAATTTAAAAAAATTTTTCTTTGAGATATAATTTTAGGATTAGTAATTATGATTTATAATTTAAAGATAGCAAGGCATAGTTTGAATGTAACAAAACCTAACCTACACAAAATATTACCTGGGGTATTACATTTATATTTAATTTCAAATTTTGTCGAGGTTATTGTTGGCCAAAATAGAAAAATCATAAAATATAATCCCCATTGACTGTAACGAAAGCTTTTATTCTAATTAACTGAAAATCCACCAAGTGCCAAAAAATGGCTATCTCCCTCCGAAATTATTGTTTATTATTTATTTCAGCCAACAAAGGGTATTAATCCTGCAGAAATATTATAAACTGATACACACATGATTACATGTATGAAAATACACACATTACATAATTATCAGATTTTTATACCGTACTAATAATTTAACCAAGTTTTTCTTCTAAGGAAAATAAACTTGTACTGTATAAGTGTTACCGGTAAAATTTTCATGATTGCTGTTGCCACTCACGCCATATTATAATTTTTCTTTATATTGATGTACTTATGTAAAGTTTGGTTGTGTTTTCCATAATGAATATTAATGATCAAATAAAAAAATTATCCATGCTGCCTTAAGGTAAAAGTAAGCAGTAAGTGGTAAAACAATAAGTGCAGGATGATACAGGTATAATTCAAAGCTATACATACACACTTGTATGCTATTTGAGGCAGGCATTACACCCCTTAAATAGATATTGATGGTTTTTATTTACCTTCACATATATTTTAAACTTGATGGATTATGAAGAAAACATAACATCAATCATTCAGTTATAAATTATATCACTATTACTTCGTTTATAGATATGAAATCTAACCTCTTCCTCCGCTACAAAACTATCATAACAAACGTGTAAGTTAAAATAAAAAAATCATCAAATACCATAATGACATGAAAATTTGAAGGAATCACAACAAATATGGTTTATGTCATCTCCAATTAACGTGTATTAGATTAGTTATTGACCTGAGGAAGAGTTAAGATTTAGATCTTGAAATTTACTGTTTATAGTATAGCAAAATGATTCTGGAGAAACCCTGTTTCTATAGAAATAAAATTGTCAGGTGTATGTATTCAGATAAGCACCAAAATGTTTGTTTGGAAATGTACATAAATGTGCTCGATCCGTTTTATTACAATGTAAGATAAAACATTGTGCGTTTTACCCTATATTTCACTTTCGGTTACTAACCTTTTAGTCAATCAGAACCATTCAGTCATGTCAGCTCTAAATCCCTGAATATTTGACTCTGCCAATCAAACAATATACCTTTCATTAGCTTAAATATTTAACGAAGAAACATTTAATGTTTTTGTGAGCCATAAGCTATTTTATTGCCAAATCTAGGTTTCTCCATGCTAAGTTAAAGCCTTATAATAAACCATAACAAAGAACACACAAAATGAGTTAATTACAAAACACCCATTTAGTGCTTAGAGCGTTAATGTATAAAACGATGCCAACACATCAATAAGGCCACGAAGCTTTACACTGAGCCCAAATAGAATTTAGCGAGGAATGAGCCCGGAGCTTTTGGAGTCTTATTTATATTTGATATTTAGAAAGTTTTTGCGGTATAAGGAAAAACAGTAGTGTAAATCATATAATATGGGTTCTAACCGGTTTATTTAAAATGAATATCTAAATCCCTTTCATAGAACATAGCAAAAAGAAATACTGGTAATACTTGTTATTGAAGTTTATTAACACATGTCGTCTTAAGTAACTTTGTGTCTTTGTTTTATCTGTGTCAGTGGACCCCAGTTTCCAACCACTCACACCTCAATTCAACCACGTATCGTTCAAAATGCCGCACTCTCCATTGTTAAGCCAATATAGCGATGTTGACCCGAGTATTTTCTGTGAAAATCACAACCTCACCGACTGCAATACAACATTCTGCGAGTGTTTATACGTCATGGAAGTGCCCACTAACAGCAATGTGGAGCTTATCCTAATTGACATAGGTAAACCTATTTTCTAATATATATTTTATGATTACCACCTAATCAGTTTATAGTACTTAGTCTCTGTTTCAAACGGGAAGTCATTAAGTGTAGTCTAGACTAGATTGTAGTGTTACTTCATAGATAACTACTGCTACTACTCGTATTTTGTGTTTCGCCAACTGAACAACTGATAGACTATGGTAAACATTACAGTAATTTATTCAACAACACAATAATTGTCATTCAGGTTACTTACGTTTATTTTCTGTCAATAAATTTGTATTTTCTGCAATTAAATATTTTTATAACTCGATAAATATAAAACATTTTTTTATACAGAATAGCGTAACCTGTTATATTATGTTCATTAAAAATACCTTTAAGTTAGTGCATTCATTTTCCCTCAAATACAACTTTTAATTTCAGTATCTTTAGTTGATGTCAACTACACCTGTTCTTAAGGATAAAGGATAACAAACTTTTTATTTTGTGCTAAAATATACAGGCAAGACGTGTGAAGACTGGTTTAACACAAATACTGCAGAAAAGTTGCTAAAAGGTTCAGGAGAGTGCAAGATTTTAAAGGAAAACATCTGAAAGCAGATATCTCAAACTTTTGCTTTATCCTGTTTAAAGACCAATAAGGCGGCTAGGATTTGGAGCCGTAATTGAAAGCTTCTTTCTCTCATGGAAAAGTTCTGAATGACGGTAACTTAGGATAACGATGCCATACAGGTATTTTTTTTAATTTTTTTCTTTTGCGACACATGTTCTTTTTATCAAATAATTAGATTTTATATTAAAGTAGTGGAAGTTTTATGTAATACGCATAGTTAATTAGTAATTATGAAATATTAAATGTAAATATTATAATTAAAGGAATAAAACTTCTTACGTTGCAGACATAAACATAACACAATTCTTATAGACAAACAATAATGTTATGTATTATTCATCGATGTTATAATTATAATCCAAAATAATATAGAGGTGGAACATTTCAGCTGAAAGCGAAATTTGTTTACAATCCTCACGTAAATTCATTTATTTACTTCTCATCCAAGAGTAGATAAATAAAAAAGAACTAAAAGATATAATTACTCTATATCGTATCTATTATGTACGTAAATTTAATCTCTATAATTTATATTTTAAAATCAAATATTATATCTGTACTGTAACGCTTTACATTTCCTTTATTTTTTCTTCATTAACTACAAGGGGGTTCGGTATGCCCTATCCTTCCCATGTTAATTTGGCCAATTTTATGTACCTTTTTCTCAGAAACCTTTAAAGCTATCATCATCAAACTTTAGGACACTACTATTTAGACCTTTGTTAACATTTAGAGCGGAACAAAGTAAAAAAAGAAGTTTTTATTTAATTTGTTGTAAATAAAAAAATTATTAATTTTTTGTAAAATAATTATAATTATAATTTTTTTAATAAAAAATTTAAAATAGATTTTTATAATGTCTTCCGCTCTAAATGGTGTGTACTGGTCTTAAGTACATGAGTATTTTTTTATGTTAATCCTGATCAGTGTATCTTGAGAAAAAGGTACATAAGTGATAAAAAAAGTTAATTTTCGGGAAATCGCAGCTAAAGGCTACACACATCAAATAAGTGAATTCACTGACCTTTATTATAATATTAATGACATCCAGCTGCATAACTAGGGTTATCAGGATCCTCCAACTCTTCCCACTGATCTTCCAGCTTCCTCTTGGCACTTGGGCGAGCTTGCCTTGATTTTTTTGCGACTTCGGTAGCCATGCGTTGAGCTTTTTGTAAGCGAGCTATGTCCAGCTTTTTCATTGCTTCACAAAAATTATGTCCAACAGTCATTCCAAGATGTTGTAAAACCATACATATTGCCATATTTCCTTTATTGAAGGAACTTATGGATCATACACTCCTAAGTGCAAGGTGTGTATGCCAACAAAGACAGTTTTTGGCAGGCGAGACAAGATTACTTGGTTTACGGACTCATTTGGGTTTTGTGACTTACCGTGGTGACATTTACGAAGCAAATCAGGTGCACTTAGGTCTGTAAAAATAGGCTTTATCTTGTTCATGTTGACAGCAGGAAGGTGAAAATGTTTGGAATGGTCATAAGTTTCATTACAAGCCATAGCCTTTTGATACTTGCACCAACTTTACACTCCCTATTGGGCAAATTCCGTGTTGAGGATTTGTATTGCTGGATAGCAAATGGTAATTACTCAGCCCAAACAGCTTTTCGCATGTCTTCTAAATTGCTTGCATTTCTTCGAATTGCTAGACCATAATATTTTTGTATGGCTAATATGGCAGCTTCAGTCAGTCTGTTTCCGACCGCCTATTGTTTTTTCCATCGGTTTGTTTGTTTTTTCCCTCTTTTAATGTTTAAATTCTTTAGGCGAGTCCCCATGCGATTCTGCACATGCCCAATGCATTCTAGTTTTTTCACCAGGCACTCATCACCATAGGGCTTGCTTTCCACAACACTAAAAAACCCTTTCGAATCCCCATCACCTAAGTATTCAACGTAGCGAACATTGTAAGTGGGTAGGGACCGATGGAAAATCGCACGAGCTCCGACAACTTCCATGCCTCCGCTTACTCCCAGATAGTTTGCACTGCACTTATCACTATGTTGTCCAATTAATTTGTCTTTACAACGACAATACTTAGATAAAATCTCTGCATCAATTACCTTACCGGTATCCACAGATGTTGCAGTGATTTATACCATTTTGTGATGTATGGCCTCGCTTTTGCCATGTCCCGTCTATGGCTACTGTCAAATCCCTCCTACCTTTCATTTATCATCACTGCTTCCTTCATAATCTTAAACAAACATCTTCAGTCACAGACCCTAACAGTTGTGTGTAATTCATAAACCGTGATGGAGGAGAGGGCAGATTTAGTACGCCACATAGTGTAGCGGCAGCCGTCTGGCCTCTGCCAATCGTACGCATGCCATACACCAATCTTACATTTATGTTCATATAATTTTGTATCATCATTAGGTCTATTTTGCAAGACTAAGGAGTTTTCATAAGAGGCCAGTGTCTTTTCATTGCAACCTTCACATGAAAAGTTCCCCGAGAAAAAAAGGCCTACACGATACTTGATTTTAAAATCGATCGGTTGATGACACTGTTTGCATACTGCTATTTGAGAAATTACATTTATAATTTTTTTTTTAAATCAACAATATCATTTTTGGAAATTTAGGCTCCTTATCAGTTATGTTTTTATAATTTTGACTGATATTACCTAGTTTCACTTTTGAAGCACTAACAACATAATCTGTGTCCTCATTATTCAGCGTAGGACTAGGCCTCAGTTTCACTCTAAACTAACCTATCTTCCACAGTTTCTTCCAAAACACACACCACTACCACTGCTTTCACACTCTACAACTAATTTCTTTTTGTAAAACTCACTTTTTCTTTTCTTAAAAATTCTATTACTCTAGGCATTTTAGAAATCAAATGCGTTCTACAAACAAAATAACAGTACAACTACAAATCCACCAAACAGAACTTGTTTTGTTTACAAACACAAAATTGGTTTATTGTAACTGAAGACAATTATAGACAGCTGTATTTTTTGTTAGTAGACAAGGCAGGTGTACCAACCCATAAATCTAAATCATAGTTTGGAAGAATACAACTGTGTTACTATAACAAATACTTCAGTTTGCAATGGAAACACTAAATTGTTGGCATGTAGTATATTTTTCAAAATAAAAATTAAAAATAGTTCCCATCATCGGATTTTAATAGTTTTTGCCATAAAATGTCAGGAATTAGTCATAGAAAAATAAAATATTAAAACACGAAAATTTATAAAAATTTAATTTTTTGGATACCGAACCCCCTTTTTAATGTAACAAAAAGCCTCTTATGACTAATAGAGTTGAACTTTACTCATGTTAGCTGCTTTCCGGGATACATCTAATTGTTTCTGAAAAATTTCTTGGAATCTACTTATGTCACAACAAAAAATTGTAATGAGTGTGCAAAAACTTATAAATTTCAAAATAGCAGAAAATAGAGATTTTCTCAACTGACTACTTTTACCAGTGTGTATTAATATCTCAAGAGTTGTGTATTTTATATTTTTTTATTTCTTTTACCTGGACTAAGTCTCTCAACGTGTACACTTCCTCGCTCTGATGCTTTTTAATTACACGGATAGTACATCTAAGGGCAAATAAAGTGTACTCATTATTTAAACGTATTGTTTAATAGAAGGGATTATTTGTTCATTAATATAAACACATTTGTTATTTTAAAACCTTACTCAGGATATCAACCAATATTTTACAAAAAGAATTATTCGAGATGGTCAAGTCCTTCTCAAGATTAGCGCTAAGTAACACAATTTGCGATTAGCTTTAATTTATAACAAAAAATATAATTGAAAGGAACGTTAATTCAAATAATTAATGTAAGGCACAATTTAAAAGAGTTTAAATGTAGCGTAGTTATATATCCAGTTTTGCTTTAATATTTTATCTCAAAATAGTAATTTGCCCCATAAAATAAATGTGAATTTGTTACTGAAAAGTTTTGGCCTCTCGTAAGTTTTGGATTTAATACTATACGTTGGACTATACTATGCGTTGTCAGCTCAGTTTATGTACCGACATTTTATAGATTGTGTTCTCCAACATCTAATAATTGTATACCCGTTCAATTTGAAGGAGAACCTTTCGACGCCAACCACCCTATACACTTGCATGGCTATGCCTTCCGTGTAATAGGAATGGATCGGCTGGGAGAAAGTGTAGACGAGGAGTTGGTGAGGAAGCTGAACAGAGAAGGGCGGCTCGTAAGGAATCTTGAGAACCCTCCATTGAAGGACACTGTAACAGTTCCTGATGGCGGTTACACGATTATCAGATTTCATGCAAACAACCCTGGTAAGAATCAACATTGAATTAACTTACCTTAATGTATACAGACGGATTAGTAAGAACGTCTGCAAGTTAAAGTATAAAACAAATTGTGTTGGTAGTATATATATATATATATATATATATATATATATATATATATATATATATTATGAGAAACAATTAACTGCTCATGCGATTCAAGACTATCAAAATAAATTTGAAAATTGCTTCGGCCTAAAAGAATTTACTATTTAGAGCCAAATTCCGATAAAAAATACTAATTTGATAAATTCAAGAAATCAAGGAAACTAGTTACGTTAAACCTTACATGCTTCTCTTTTCCTTCATATATAAATTTTTAGTTATATGTAAACATTTACAAACATTCCACATACAGCTGATTGGAATCTTGTTGTTTATGGTATTTATTTCTTAAAATTATACTTTGGTTATGTTTTTAATTCTTTGTTAAGTTCTGTTTCGAAGTTTTATTAAATTAGTGTGTTTCTGATAAAGGGTACTGACAACTCAAAAACTAAAACATGAGCACTGGATTTTCTGTTTTTGTTTTAACTACCGGTACTTAGAAGTGTAAGTATATATACGAGTATATATTTTTTTAAAGTAAGTATACTACGATAAATTTTGTTTTATAATTATTATAAAACTATTAAATATCTGTTACAAGTATAAAACTAATTCTGACCAACGTTTTTCTATGTGAAAAAAGTTAATTTATGTCTCCCTGTATGTATGTGTGTCTGACCGTCTATCCGTCCATATGTCTTCGCGATATTTCAAAAACCATTTGACGTATAAACTTGAGATTGCGCATAAATCTTGATATCTATAAAACCAGATTTGAGTTACATTGTGGTGCATTTTAATCCTTGGAATTAGGGTAAGAGTTAGCGAATATCTTTACATGGGTCTTATGGGTAACTATGATGGAAACTAAACAATAACAGAATAAACAATATAGTATGCAAAACTGAGTACAACACTAATAAATTTTTAACTGAAACATATTAACACATGTGGTCTACCAACTCAAATACCTTTTGATGATTTTACGTGTAGACCATTTTCATATACTAAAAATTAAAATAATATTTTTGTGGAAAGTTAGTAAATTAAATAAACTTGATTTCAGCCCAAAATTGCTGTATTATGCCCTCCCTAGCTTACCGGAACTTTTATTATTGCAACGCTACTTTAAAATCTAAGTCAATGAACAATACATTTAAATATATGATGTGGTAAGATATATTAAGAAAGATTTCATCTGTACACCTTCATTTGGAACCTTATGTACATTTTATTTCCATGTAAAAATAAACTAGAATTATCTAAATTTGTGATTGTCCAAACATAAAATTTTGCTGATCGTAATTTAAGCGTATTACACAGAGGCTCACATAATACCTATTTTATTTAAAAAGATGTAAATATATTCGTAAGTTTGTCTGTCACCTGCGTAATTTTCAAAAGACATCTCGAAAATATATAATTCGTAAACATGAACCTTAGCATGCATTCTGATAAAGTCTGCTCACGACATGTTAATTAAAAAACATCTATATGTGTCTTATAAATAAGCTTAATGAGCCGCACTATTTTCCCGTCAAAAAGTAAAATCCATACCACGAAACCAATTTGACCAAAGTTTCAACAGGCAGTGAAAACCTTTTTTAAAAAGGCCCAAGGACAGTCATTGAAAATGTGCTCCATTGTCTAAAAACCCGATAGCATAACGTACCGAGAGCTATTTGTCATCTGGTTACCATGGATTGCATCTGTCTATATCACATCAAAGTCTGATACAAAGTAAATCTTCCAAGAAATATTCGGACCAGCCAATGCAGTACTTGGATTGTAAATCAAAAACTTGTTAATGATTAAATATTAAAAAGACTAATCAGAGAGTTTTATCATAAAAATAGTCAATCATTGCAATAAGTGGATGAAATAAAGTAACATAATACCTCTTATTTCTGAAAATGTTACAATTACATTCTTGGTACTACTGGTTTTACCATATTTGTAAATGGCATCGATTTAGTAGTTAAAATTACTGTAAGCTGTAAAATAATACATTTCTTATCTTAAAGTTAAGAGAACATTAAACTGTTTTTGTAATTTTTAGGTTACTGGCTGTTTCACTGTCACATAGATTTTCACATGGAATTGGGGATGAATGTGGTATTCAAAGTTGGAAAAGATGAAGAGTTTCCTCCAGTTCCAGACGGATTTCCAAAGTGTGGAGATTATAAAAATGACAATATGAAACTAAATTCTTACAGCTAGTAGCTTTTTGTTTGACAAAAACTATGAATGTCTTTTTCATGCACAAAACAAATAAGTATATAAATATATATTTTATGTATATATATAATTATTCAGGTAATTTTAAAGTAAAGGTGTCAATACGTAGTGCAATACGTAAGTACATGTTGTGTTCGCAGATAATTCGATAAATTTTTTCGTAATTTATAGTAAAATTATATAGGGTTTGCAACAATTTTGAGAATAAATAGTTAGAATACAGGAACATTATTAACATGAATTTTTTGAATAGGCATAACACGAGATAGAGGAAACAGCGTTATATAGAGCGTTATATATTTCAATAGACCGAAGAGCAAATTAATCACGATTATAGACTTATATATAATATTCGGCCTGTTTTCACAGACCTTTTACATGAATGTAACGGAAAAAATTTAAAATAATTCGATAATCGAAATTTGTTAAACAAGGTTACCTCTACAATAGATTTTAAATGTGACTACTTGTATGAGTGCCTATTGAGTCTATCTGGCACATTTGTATTTGATTTATTTATTGAACACCTGATATAGAGTCACAACAATTAAATAGAATCAACGCAACTAGATTTGCTCTTTTTATCTCTTAGTATGAGTACATTAAACACCACACAGTGAGTTAGTTCGTTTAATGCAAAAATAAAAAATAGAATTAGTCTATGTATTATTTTGGTCTCAGTATATATTTATCGCGTTGACTAAGGCATTTTAGAAAGTGTATCACATTAGGACTACATAGTGTTAAACGAGGGTCTTTTTTGCCTCTGATGGCTACCAGACACGTGAGAGGTCCACGGTGTGAGCAGTGGTCGTTCACGCATCTTCCCCGTTACAAATTGGTCACTGCCTAGTTCAAATAGTGAGTTTGCGCAGGGCTGGCGTCGTGTAAACTAGGCTAAAAATACTAGTTTCTAACAATTATCTCAACAAATGTGAATTAGGAGTTTTATTCTTTTTCTGCAAGAAAAAAGGGAATAATGCAGCAAGAATTCATTGGATAGTGTGCCTTGCTTACGGAAAAAAACATAATAAGTGATGGTCTCGTGCGTGAATCGCTTTTAAAGTTTAAAGACGGCTGAATATCAAATTTAAATATCAATTTGAAAATTTAAATGTGAAGTTATTCTTGAATTTTTGTATCTGTCAGTCAATATCTTTGGCTTTCTACTCTTGTTACATAGAAGCCTCACCTCTCACGTCCGTGGTGTGTCGCAGATCGACCAAGTGTCTGGCCATCATGCCGTGACATCGGAGGGTAAAATAACAGTTCTAGTATTATTTACCGGTAAATAGATAAATGAAAATTTTACAAAGTATTTAAATTATTCCGAATTACTCCTTTTATGCTAACCCATAAAGAAAATGTCAATATTCTTTTAATTTGTACTACTCATAGTAAGCGATTAAAATAAAGGAACAATAAACATTGAATAAAGCAATTTCAATTTTCCTTGTTGCAGTAATATTACAGCTGGCTACACAGTGGTTTTCCCATAAACGTTCACTTTTTGTTTCCTTATAACAGCTAGAGGACAGAATTCTACTACTACGCCATGAATTGCTGGACCGGTTTACAACTAACTAAAAATTCCGAAATATTGGTGATAATAGAGTAACTTAGGATTCAGATGGGAGGAGATCGTACGAGTGTATGTTTGTAATGGTAATAATAATGGTTTTAGGTAGACAAAACATTATAGAGATGCACTATCTGTCTGCGGTCACTTATTAAGCCGAGAGAGCTTATTCCAAAGTGTTAGATATGGTATGAAATAATTCTCCTCCTTGTGCCTATGCCATGGGATTTTGCCAAGAGATGATCGCATCCCTCTCTCTTATCCATTCCGAGTAAATATATGAGCCACGTGAGTGTTTCAGTTCATCTATTTAATAATTCGTTCTCTCTGGAAATCATGAGAGAACTGTTAATCTTAGGTTCAATATAGGTTTGAAAGAATTGGGTTTACAAATGTAAAAAACCTATGAGAGGTATTCTCTCTAATGAATATAAATTTTCTTTATAGCATTTTTACATTTTGGTATAGGGTCCAATTACACTCTAAATAATGATTTGTTGATTGAAGTATATAATACAGTTTTTAACGTTTATTTATACACGTGATTCAATTTGTTTTAAATGTTGCTTAATTGCTGCAGGCTATAGGCTATTGGAATCAGTGCAATACGCCATAATTACGTTAGAGATCTAAATGAAATACATAAAAGTATATTTGATTATTTTCGTTTAAAAAAGGTAAAATCTTTTATACGTAAGCATAGATAATTATAAAGTATTACAAATCTAATTTAAATCGTGAAACATACAATATTGCCATCAATAGGTGATATATTACTCCTAAGGTTCTATGATCTATAACGTTAATAAACAAATTTATATAATACACTTAATAAGAGAACACTTCTTCGTTTTCTGTAACTTTTCACGATAATCCTAGTGAAGTAATTTATCATAAATACACAACAATAATTACAAGTTTAACTGGACGACTAAAAATAATAATCTACACATAATTGAGACTTCCACAGTAAATAACAGATAAAAGACAAATCAGTAAATAACAAGAGACCATTGGGACATTATGTACAAAGGTTTGTTACAATATTATTCTAGTTACACGCAGTAGGATTTAAATGTGTTGGTGTTACATTAAAAGCCGTTTAAGCCACGTATGTTGATTAACATTGAACACGAGCTACACAGAATGGCAAGCTTTCATTTATTACCTGAAAAGGGAATATTCCTCTAACAGGAAATAATTAATCTTCTTTATCATATAGAACTTTATATTACAATATTTATAATGAGCATTCCGTGACAAAACATTATTTATATTTGAAATTGCAAAGAAAATATGAAAACAAATCAGACGATATATCTTATAACTCCAGTAAGTATTTATAAATAAAAATTTCTTCTTAATCAGCATAATAATAATTCAGTAACTAATACGCAACCAAACAGTTTTCCTCGCAAAGTGCATTTTCTAATATGTAAACATTGTATTGCCCAATTATTTGTTTAAACTTAATCGTCTAAATGATACATCTTATTCAATATTACAACTAAAATTAAGGTCATAAAATTGTGAAACAATTCTTTTATCGTGTTAGATAAAAATTATCGCCAGCACATTCGGATCTTAACCTCTTATAAAATACATGTATTATGTTTTATTCATCGCTACAAGAAGGAAAACCCAACTATGGCTATTGAAGTTTCTTAGACTTAAAGTATATGACAAAACTTAGTTGAAAACCAAAAAAAGTTTTCTGAGATATTAGTATTTTCTTGATCGGGGTAACACGGCAAACACAGCTATAGCGTCGGAAATAGTGTATAACTAATCCGAAATAGAAATGCTCCCTAATGTGTAAAAAGTTAGATATGAGCCAGGTAAAAATAAAGCTTCTATAACGTAATACCTTATTAATGATAATTTTCAAAACCTTATTGAGTTCCGTTTTTTTAAAAGGAATTTCCCTCTTATTTTTGAAGTACATGGGATTTTCCTTAAATCCTAATAGGCTTATAGTTCTCAAGTATGCTCATATGTGCACATTTGTTCAGCGGGACAACAATGGAAATTCATCAATGGCATTGCAAATAATTTAATATTACAAAAGTCTTAAGTAGATGCTTTTGTATCGAAGTATATTTTCAAGAGATTTATACCGGTATAGTTTTTTTTCTATATAGGTTTTATCTTTCTTCATAGGAGCAGAAAGGCAATCTATAATATGGTACTGGATATTTCATAGACCGGCAGATATATGATAAAGACCAAAATAAAACGCTTTGTAACCTTAGCCGCTTCCCAAGACCCGTGTATTCATATGTTTATGATGGAAGTAATAAGGCAGACTCAGTAGTGACACTTATATAGGCCTATAATTAATTTTTACCAGAAAATATCCCATAGGTGCCAAAAATTATATACAATTTAGCTTAAATTTTGATACTCTTAACCATAAACACTTAAAGAATATGAGTGTGATGTATGTTTACTTACGTTTCGTTTTAAAAATGGCGGAGTATTCCATAATATTACATCATAAGTGGTTTTACTAAGTATTTAAAAAACTTCAATTTTGAAAATTGTGTGTCATGCTTGGTTGAAAAGTAACAAACAAATATTTTTTTATTATTTATGATTTCCAAGATTCCTTATTTACTTAATACAACGTGAAAAATGTGTATTGTCCCTACTTCAATCCTTTATAGTTAAAATAATTTATATTCATCGCTATAGCCTAATACAATTTAAATAAATATAGATAATCAAATTGGATCCTATAAAAGGCCTCACGCCATCGTTTATTCATTAAAATGTCCACACGTCATTATAAAAAGTCTACATTTTAATACAGTGATGCGTAAACTTATGTCACAGATCAAAGTAACATATCCCATGTGACTGACTAACTGATATTGCAGGTTCAATAGCTTACCAGTCTATCGCCACTTGCTTACATCATAGCTATACTGATATGATATTTATTTTGTCTCACCAAACCCATAGGGAAATCTCACTAATCAACTAAACCATTTTATTAACTTGCAAATACTTTGAGTGAAATCATGTGTGACGGTTCTCAACGATAGATTTTAGACTAAAAAAATATATGTAACCTAATTTTTTGTGAATTAGAACTTCATTCACTAAATAAAGTGCAAGCAACGACTGTTGGTTGGGTATAGTTTTAAATAAACTATACATATTGAAATGAATTTATAAGAAATGTCCAAATCTTCATAGAAACATGTTTTATTCATTATTCATATCAGACGAAAGTTATTCTTTAAAATAATATTAATCTTAACCTATGATTTTATTAATTTTATATATCATATTTTATTAATGAATATTGGGTATATTCAGTTCAAAATCACTAAATTATTTACAACAGTTCAAAACAGGACATTTACAATTTCTTGTACATATTGTATTTGTTAACCGTGAGATTATTAGTTTAAAACGGCCTAATATGGCCTCTTTAATGAACATACCTGGTTAAGTTCCTTGGTGAAACCTGTCTTTTGTTTGCATATAAATCGATCATAATATTGCTAGGGTTGCAAAACCCATGTAATGAAGCCCATCACATCTCTTATTTTTAGCGTTGAGTCTGAGAGGCTTCTGAATGTGCGTGTTAGTTAGTTATCGAGTAGTAAGTTAGCTGAATATTTATTTATTTCCTTCAGTGTATAGCAAAACGCCCAGTGTTTATACTTCAAGTACTCTTAAAAACGTTGTTTCCTCTAGTTTAGTATGAGGTTAAACTTATGAAAGTAAATGCTTGTTAAAGTAAATGATTCAATGAATGCATTTATTGACAAAGACCATATATTTTATTTATAGGAAACCAGTCATATTAGTATGCTGAGAAAGGTTTTTCATCTGTGGACTTGAAAATCTATTTCCTTTCCCTGTTTTAAAACTTGAAATTCTAATAAGACCTCTTCAATAAAACAAAATATTGAGCAGCGTGACTGGAAATAATGCATGGAATTCAATTGCCCTGTCACTGTACGTGACAAAACAGACGTAATAGAGGATATTATTTACTGTTAGTGTAACTACCATTATATAGGTTATAATTGCATAAACAAACAGTGTGTTCAGTGGATTAATATAATGAGTTACCAATATAAAAATCTCTTCTAATATAAAATACGAGTATAGCCTACTAATCACCTTCTTTACTAATCGTTAACAGATAATAAATTACTTATCCATCTGAAACCCTCATTACTTGGTGAAAAACGTCAACCACACAATAATCATACATTTTATGTCTTAAATTCGATAGAATAATTTTCTAAAATTACATAGCCCACGCTGGGTTTGATGGAGGAAAAATTTTTGGAAGGTGTAAATGGAAGGTTATAAAATTTATTTTTTTTTAAAATTATTATTATATGTACATATAATTCATTTTATTAATATAGTGAACATGTCGGTTGAATATAATACAATGTAACGTTAAAATACTGCACTGAAATTCTAAACATAGAGTTCAAAAAGAGTTTGATGGAGGTGAAAATTGCGGGATGTGTAAATGAAAGGTAAAAAAATAATAAAAAACCTTTTACTTAATATATTATGTACATACATTTAATTTCATTATTAAAGTGAACCCTGCCATTAATTGCATACAATAGGCTACAATTTAGAGTAAAAAAAAAAAAAAAAAAAAAAAAAAAAAAAAAAAAAAAAAAAAAAAAAAAAAAAAACTGTAAAATTCCCAACTCGGAGTTCCAAAAGAGTTTCAGTCAATGTCTAAATTAGCTGTGTGAAAAGTTGAAACTTTGAGAGTTCTATCGGCAACAACTAAAAGTACAGAAAGTTAGGAATTATGTGAGTTTATCTTACAACGCTCTATTGATAACTGTCAGCGAAAAGTAAGAACATTGTTTGCTCTTCTTTATTACGTCCACGAAGAAAGTTTATAACAACCAGAAGTTTCCAAACCAATATAAAAGTAATATCATGTAACGCTATCCATAACTAAAAACTGTTTTGACAGATTTTTAACAAATATGTGGCTGTCAGCAATAAAACTTTTGTATTTTTAAATACCATTGTCTATGTTGAATACAATCATTAGTGAGTCTAATGTTTACATAACGTATAAGTTAAATAAAAAGTATGATTTTATTAAAGTATAACTGATATAAACTTTTGAAGATAATGGTTCTTACTTTTTTAAGCAACCAGTTATATCTTTGCTATAGTTATGAACATCGTACGATTTGTAGCTATAAAATTTTATTAATAATATCGCTTTTAATACTGTTTTTCCAATATGATCAATATTTAGTAATCATACTAATAGCTTCATAAGAGTTTCATAAATATTTTTTTCACATTTCATAACTTATAGCGATATAAGTAATCAAGTCCACTAGAGTTACCTCTAAGTAAAACAATGCATGGAAGTTTTTATTTATAATTTGCTAATAAATTATAAACTCAACGCTGTTGTGACTAAACAACAGTACAATTAACAAACTTCTCTTAAACATATATCATTATAAAATAAGGCAATGAAATTAATGCTTTAAAATGTAATAGAGACCACATTTACTACTATTGACGTGATACTTCATTGTTATTAGTTGAAGATAAACTACTGTATTTAATGTGTAGAACTATTTATAACAATAAAAATATGAAATAATTAGTAGGAAAATAAGGGACTGATAATTGTTAACATGTTTCTTGATTAAGGTACTTTTTTAAGGTTACAATGCATGAAGTAAATAATGTTAAGTTGTAGTAAAAATTAAACTTTTACTGTTATAACAATTATATACTTTTAAAATATAAATATATGAATAAAATAATTTATTAAATTTTAGTGTTGTTGTATGCGTATTACATACGTTTTTAGTTAGTAATAATCTAATTCTTGTAGTGGTATATCAATCTTAAAGGCTACATTGGTATATAATATAAGTAAGTACGGTACTTATTATTCAATACTGACAGTTTTAAACAAATTACTTCGACACAATTTAAATATATTCTTTTTTTTTGCTTTAAAGTTCTACCAAATTCTTAAAAGCTAAAAGTTTCTATAAAAACTAACCTCGCATTTAGAAACTGTATAATTTATAATTGGTAAAGTTCACCACAACAGCAATGAGCGTATGCTGAATTGGTCTTAGTTTGCTAAGATATTTATGAGAACGTAGCTCGCTTGTGGTACCCACTAGGGTATTTTTTACTTCATCAGGTTTGATGAGGGCCTTTAAGTAATATCAAAAGGGAATATAAAAAATATAGTCATTTATTCTGACTTGGAGCTTGGAGTTAGGAAATATATAATCATGACTCTTGTTGTACACCTAGCCCGAAGATAATATTGTACTATCGTCTCCTTTTTTAAAGTTTATTTTTTACGATGGAAGGATTGTAAAGGTAAAAGGATTTTTCCGGACTTTTGCCGTCGTTCATTTGGTAAAGCCAAAAAAAACTTACATGACTAGAAAGAAAACTGTGATAACTATTTACAAGTTCTGTGTAATATAGTTTTTAAACTGGCATTATTAACGGCAGTAATTATTAATATAGTACCTGTTCGATATTCCTCAAGTAATAATTTATGATAAATATTTTATATACGTAGCTTCTGATGATTCCAGGATATTATTTTTAATCCTTGATTTCGGTTAACACCAGAGACGGTTGTAAGTAGAGATACATTTTAAAAACTTGAAGATACGTATATCAAATGGTAAAGATTATTTGTCATACAATTCAAATAATAATAATAAACTTTATTTCGAACAGACAATGCACACATTGTATCACAATCGTCCTACCTGACCTAATCATTTGTTCTGACAATTCACCATTCAGACACTTATTATATCACACTCGTCTCTTTCACACAATTTAAAGGCCCGGCAAATTTATTTAAATTGGTGTTATAGTATTTATGCATAGATTAAAGTAGTGAGTACAAACAACACGTACACGATAATTTTAAAGCTTTAGATAACAATATTTTTACCACTGAAGAGAAAGAGAAAGAGCGCATTTAACAATAACGACCAGCTTCTGAACTGTTGAAACTTAAATCAAAGACAAATTGAAACGTACTAAAAAAACTATTGTTTCTAATGCCAATAATAATTAACAAAAATTATTTTTGGTAGATTTTCATTATTTTTAAGAATTATTATTTATAATTAAAAGTGCATAGGCTAGTAACACTCGTACCTAAACTTGCTAAGCAAGGAAGAAGCTGAATGCGTATTGAATTACGACTTTTCTGACCGTTTTACGTAATTTTGTAAACCAGATTATTCAAGTTGAATCTCTATAGCAAGAAATCATCTTATAACGTATTAATTTATCGCTCGAGGGATTTCGACTTCTTAACTAAATGTGTTATGATTATTATATTTGCCTCTTAATATTACTCGTCAATGAGTTTAGAAAATGACACTAGGAGTTATTTTATTGCTAATATACAGTACAATATTGACTCATAATTTAAATTACGCTGTTTTGTGTATAGGCTACGAGTATATATATATATATATATATATATATGCTAACTGTCGCATTAATACATGTACGATTGCACAATTGAGTTTATGTTGTTGCACCCAACGAATTACAATAATGAAACGCGCTCTGGGCCGTAGAAACGAGCAAGAATCAGCGGTTGCGTCCGGTGTCTGCAGCCGCTCAAAATGGGCAAGAAGTCACTCCGCCCATAAGGCAGGCATTAGAGTAATGATCTAACAGCACTTTAAAACGCCTTCTAGACTTAATTATATTTTTATTTTTCACAATTGATGTTATTGTTACAAATGTTAGTAGCTGCATTTTACCGTGGATTTTTTTATTTTTATTTGAAAAAGCAGAACACTTTTGAAATATTAAAATAACTGAGACGTTGACTGGATCTTCTTATAAAGTCGTTAATGAAAACTGGTGGCATTAAAATACGTACCAGATGAAAAACACCGTTTTATTGACTGTATTTTCTTTCAAGGTAAACAACACAAAATGTACAAACAAGACATACTAAATCTACGTGCGAGAAATAAAATTATTTTGGTCTACTGTTGCCTTATTTCTAAGTTGGATTTTGTTATTTCCAAAATGGTCTGTTTTGCAGTGTGGTTATTCTTTTAATAGTTTTGTTTCCGTTTAATAAAAATAACTCGTAGCTTCCAGTGAATTTGTCATTACTTAAATGTGCCTTGAAGACACTACCAGTAAAATGGTGGACTACTACCTCACGCAGTTCCTGAAAGGTCACGGCTATTTCAAGTCGTACCTGAACAGGATGGGCAGGACCGGTTCACCGGAATGCATCTACTGCCCGGGCGTTCCCGACGACGCGGAACACACCTTCTTCCGCTGTCCGTGTTAGGAAAGGCCCCGCCTGGAGGCCACAAGAAAACTCGGTGTTTTTTTCGGTGGACACGGTCTGCGAAAAGATTATGGAGGATGAGGGGAACTGGGATTGTTCGTCACAGTTCGTCCGGGGCATCCTCCTGGAAAAGAAACCCGATCTGGACCGCGAAGTGGCCCAGTTCCCTTGACCGAGCGGCTGGATAAGGAGCGAGCCCCACGGGCTTAAGCAAAAATTAGGGGGGTCGGAACGAATTTTCGTCAAAATTATCGATTTTTAGATTTTTAGCTATCTAAATTCCTCTACTTTTTTAGCTTTAATTTGATACCAAAATTACTGTTATTATTATTATATTTATTTTTTTATGAGACATTTTATTACAGTATGCACCGTAGTTTTTTCGTGGCTCCACCACGCCGACTGGGCTTCAAATATAGTACTCATTCTAAAACTGTTACGAAAGATTTTTTTTGTTATTATAGTGATACACTTTGGTTGTGTCAGTCAGATGTTCTGTTTATTGTTTGTCTGACCTTGTTGGTTATGTTTGTGTTTGTAATGTTGTGACAGTGATTGTTTATGCTTCAATGGTGAAATTTAGTTACCAAAGTTATTGAAAGTGGTTGTAGTTTATATTTTTATTCGAAATGCCTCGCGTAACTAGTAAGACATTTAAAAAACGTAAAAGTTTATTCAGTGGGGTACCAGCTTGGAAGACAAAAACAATGGAAGTGGTGGTGATACTTCTGCTAGGCCTAGTGTTAGCTCCAATGTCACTGAACTTACGCCTACTCCTGGACCAAGTGATGATTGTAATCTAAATAAACAGAGCACATCAGGGAAAAAGTTAGTTAGTAGTTTAGATGAGTATGAGCAATACATGTATGAGTAACAATTGTAGTAATGATATTGTAAACTTGCTGAGTTTTGAGAAGTTGCTTTTAGACATAGCGGTTTGCTCTCAATGCAATGGTTCACTTTCACTTCAAACAAGTAACAGCGTAGGCCTATCTGTGACAATTGAAATAAAGTGTAATGAGTGTGGATTTTTCTGTATCATCTAGTAACAGTGAAAAATTAGGAAACCGTAGATCAGAAGTAAATGTTCGAGCAGTTTATGCTTTTCGCTGTATTGGGAAGGGGGAGCAGGCAGCGAAGACATTTTGTTTCAGTTATGAACTTACCAAAGCCTCCTTCTTTCAAGGTATACAACAAAAACCCTTGCAGCAACAGCAAAAGAAAATTTGTGAAGAAGAAATGAAACAAGCAGCCACAGAAGCTGTGGTTGAAAATGATGGCGATATGAATATAACTGGTAATTTTTGACGGAACCTGGCAGCGCCGCGGCCATGTCTCACACAACGGTGATTATTACTGCTATTGCCGCTAATACCGGGAAAGTAGTAGATGTTAGGGTATTTAGCAGATTTTGTAGGTGCAAAAACAGACTAAATCAACAACACCATGAAGGTAATTGTGCTGCTAACTATGCCGGGACAAGTGGTGGAATGGAGGTGGCCGGTGTTGTTGACATGTTCAGGAAATCAGAGGCTACTAGGGGTATCAAATACAGATATTACTTAGGTGACGGCGACAGTGCTGCATTCCCCAACCATTCAAAAGGAAGCCCCCTTATGGCCCAGAGTATGTAACAGAAAAGTTAGAGTGTATAGCTCATGTTAGAAAACGATGGGCACCAGGCTCCGAACTCTAAAGACTAAAATAGGGAAAAAGATCTTTCCGATGGTAAAAAGATAGGAGGCCGTGGTCGCTTGACTAACTCTGTTATAGATGAAATACAGACATATTATGGTCTGGCAATTATGAGGAATACAGATAGTTTGCAGAAAATGAAAGCAGCAGTCTGGGCGACTTACTTTCATTCTTGTTTCATCTAACGCTGAACCTGCTCATGCACTATGCCCCAATGGACCTGATACATGGTGCAAATTCAAGAAAGCTATAGCTGAGGAAAAACCATACAATCATAAGGACCACACCCATCTGCCTCCAATTGTTATGGATGAAATAAAGCCTATTTTCAGGGATCTCTCTCAAGAGCATCTGCTGCGTAAGTGTCTGCATGGGGGCACGCAGAATCCTAGCGAATCCCTGAACAGTGTCATCTGGTCTCGGGTTCCTAAAGCAGTTTTTGTAATGAAGAATACCTTGGAACTAGGAGTGTGTGAAGCAATAGCTACTTACAACCGTGGTAATATTATAAAGTGTAAAATTTTACACAAACTTGGAATCAATCCTGGGTCAAACTGCATCCCGTGTCATGAAGGAGCTTGACGAGGTGCGGATAAAAAAAATCGGATAAAGCTATGCAAGAAATTGAAAAACGGTGCCGTAAACAGCTCAGCATTGCCAATAAGAGGTTAGAAGATGTTTATGAAGATATGGAAGACCCTGACAACCCTTCCTATGGAGCAGGCATGCACTAAGGTAGGTTTTTTCCGTTTTTTCATAATAAAGTTGGTTTTTTGGCGTTTTCCGAAAAGTAGATTTTTTTACATTTAGGTACAACATATATCAAAAAACTACTAAAGATATCCAGTTAATTCTTTTTTTGTTGTGTTCCCCACACTTATATCTTTGTTTTAAGCGATGGGTTTTATGATATTCCTATTTTTAAATTTTGTCATTAAAAAAATATACAAATAACATCCGCAAATATTTAATGACTAATTAAAAAAAGATTTTTTTTGGGAAAACATTTTGAGAAATAAAAAACCAATCGCTCTAATTAAAGATTAAGGTGTGGGGAACACAAACAAAAAAAGAATTAACTGGATATCTTTATTAGTTATTGAGATATGTGTACCTAAAGATATGGTATTTTACATAGGGAAGATAGGACATGCCGACCCCCCTTAAGGCCTAGCCTGAAGTAATGTGATAAACAATTCCAGGTTATCATCCTAAAGAGTAGAGGAGGTTTTTAGTGGGTAACCCCCTTTTTTAGGGGAGTCCCACACTACAGGCTGGCCACCTGCGTGCGTAATTGAATTTTTCCTGCCTCTCTCTCTCTAAAAAAAAAAACAAAAAAATGGTTACAAACTCTTATTATCAATTCAGAATTGGTCGCATTTTTTTAGATTATTTGAGGAAATAATAATATTTTTCAATTTACAATATATCATCACTTGATCTATTTAATTTATCCTTCGATTTTAATTCAGTGAATACTTATTCAAAGATCAGAATTATTGCCATGGAGTACAGAATTACTGTCGTTACATTTAATACTTTTTCAATACGTCTTACAATAACGTCACAACATAATACAAAATCCTTGTAATTAGAAGTTTCTTACTTTTCCATAACTTACACGGCACTCTCAATTTCACTATTATCATCTAAAAACAAATACAAATCAAACTTATCATGACCTAACTCAGGAATACCAAGGTGTGAATTAGGATAAAGTTAAAGGTGGTTTGCCCTCTCAGAAGCTCTAAAAATATTTCGGAACATCTGTTGTCTAACTGTTCAAGTGAACTGTTTAGTATTTCGAATATTAAAATTTCCATCCCTACTTTAATCACAGGAAAAAAATTATTCTAAATGGTTTTGACTAAAATTATAGCCTAAAAATAGTTCAAATCATCTAAACTAACAATATGTATCTTAAAATACAAGTAATCTTGATATGAAATAAAAACACTTAAGCAAACGTTTTCCTTCCATGGTCCAACACTGATAGTTTCCAAATTTTAAATTCTATTAACTAAATTCTATTCTAAAATTCTATTCTATTAAACTCTATTTAACATTTAATTATCTTTTTCCTTGTTAATCTCTTCCGAATGGCTTCCTACTATTTAAATAATCAAAAACATTATCAATTATTCTTACGAATTCAACGGTTGGTATACGGTTTATGAACTGTGGTTGTAGTTTTACACACAAATATTATAAAGCGTCCACTACGCTGGAGCTTAGAGTCTGTGCTCCAACCTGCATATCCATTTTTCGGTTTTTTATAAAACGTTTCCTTTAACATGTGAAGTTCTTTATATATACTTTTAAAAATCCTGCATGACTCAGATTCCATAATTTTCATGTCCGGTAAAGCATTTCGTGCAAGTTTTAAAATGTATGGGGGATCCAAATTAGCGCAAATATAACTAATGGTATCAAGTTTAAAAAATGGCCTGTCAGATAATTTACAACTTAAACGTTTTAAATCACTGAGATTAGTTAGTGCTTGTACCGTCACTTTGAAAATTCACGCCAAATTGTCTCAGTTTTAGTATAACCATTTTAATCAGCAGTGATAGTGAAATTTATGAACTTTTATTTTAAAAAAGTACTTACTTATGAAAATAGTTTGGCTGTCTTTAGTCCATCAAGACATGCAGTTGTACGTAGCGCAACTCTTCACCATATCACGATGTAACAAAAATTACCAATATTGACAACCAGGCAGACAACATTTAAAAAACTAATTGAGTTACTCACAACAGACATCTTAAAGCACTAAACACGAAGAGTAGCCAACAAAACAAAATTCCGCGTTAAACGAAGATTTGTGTTTCGACTTGAAAAAAACTGATGCCGTATCATCCCGTTTTCGCCGAGTTCTTGCGCACCTTAAGCGCCTGCGAACCCATGGATACACCCACAACGCACAGTTATATGCGACCAGAAAACACAATATGCGGCATATGGGCAGAGTGCGTTCCAGTAGTATAGTTCGTTGGTTGCACCCACGGATACTTCTAGTATCCGTGGTTGCACCGACCAAGATAAACACACAAATATTTGTTTTAGAATCCTACTTTGATTACAACGCGTCTAATTCCGTTTTATGGTGTTTCTAGAGTTTATAAAATAAGTAATTTAATTTTTTACCCCAATTAAGAAAGAAAAGAAAACATGAAAGAAAATACTTCTATGATACAAAATACACGAACCATTATGCATGGTGTATACTGGTTATAACAAATATAGTGTATAAATAATGAAAACTTAAATACTATCTTCTTTAGAATACATAATAATTGATTATGTATAATTATTAGTCCGACTAAAATAGGAGTGAGTGAAACAATTTTCCAATGATAATTTTTTAAGATTGTTCAAAGAACTTTAGAATGGATGTTACTATGGTATAAATGACACTTGTATACACGGTAATATTGAGAGAAAATAATTTTAAAATCACTTTATTGTTCGTAGTACTTTATTTAACACTAAAATAAAATAAAAAATTATAAATATTTGGTCTAAATTTTATACCTTTATTTATAAAATACATAAAAACATATGTGGTAAACATATTAGGAGTTTTTAGCATATGATTACTGAATACATGTTTCATTTTACTTACTAAAACTTAAAATTTTTCATTATTATTTTATAAATGTATTAAAAATATACATTAACCAAGGATGGCGTAACCATTCTATGACTTTTATCACATTACGACTAGTTGCATCTCTAATTTTAGTTACTAGAGCTAAGGTATTTTTTTATTAGTTTGCTGTAAATCTTTACTTAATACTCCTCACATTATTTTTATAAACTGAGATGTTTCTACTTAAACCACAGGTTAATTTAAATACTACTTAAGCTGACTTTGACATCTAAAAAAAACATTATAAGACTCGTATACTGTATATTTTTTAAATTTTAGTCTATTTACAATTTATTAATAAAACAATTTGGGAAAATGAAGTTGACATAATCTTTAGGTAATGTTCTAAGGGGTTTTTATGTATATTTGGCATTTCTGAATAATATTTTGTACAATCTCTTTCTTAAGTTGGATTTCAATATATTCCTAGAACATATTATCAGTGAATGTATCATTTTAATATTATGTAAGTAGATTGAAATATTTAATTAAAGCTCTAAACACATTAAACTATTGGGATTGTCACTAGTATATGGTTTACAAGAGACCATCAGTCAATATCAGACGTCTTGTTAGTTGAGACTATTTGTCATGCATGACGCCATGTGTCTCTATCACTTACAGCCGTTGACGTCATAGGAAGCTATCCCCTCTGTGATATACCGTGAGAAAACTTAAATGTTAAACATCCATTTTATAATATATTATTTATGAAGTATTTCAGGTTAAAGCCTGCCTAGAATTTCAACCATAAAGTACATTAGAACTGAATTAACCTTAAATACTTTGTAATAACTAAATTGGTTACTTGTAAATATTTTTAGTACTATCATCGTGTGTTTAAAGCATTATCGTTATTAATGAATTGAGCAAGCTCTAATTATTGTTTATAAGTTATATATTCACTTACAGTACTTTTAAAAGAAAAGAAAAATTATTTGCTGCACAATATTTCGTTGTAATTGCAACTTTTTAAAGTACACTGTTCGGTGTACGAAAACGGAATAAAATAAACCAACAAAGAAGAAACACGCTGCATAATTCTTTTGCTCGTGTAATCAGGTTTTTGGGTATTGCTCTTTTTCCATATACAGGGTGGAACCTGTTGTAGTGAATATAAAAGTTTTAGTAGGTTTTACATTGATTTTCTGTTTCAAGAAACCTTTCTTAATGTAAACGTCAATATCCAAAAATGTCACTGACTCTCTGTTGAAATTTTCTTAAAACTATTTTAAATTGTTTTTGAACTATTTTAATGCGTTTAAGAAATGTAAAGGTTTTTCATTACCCACTTTCCATAACATAAAAATGTCGTCTATGTATCTAGTCTAGAAAAAAGGTTTACACGTTTGATAATTTAGAAACTCTTGTTAAAATTTCGCCATACAAAGATTTGCGTGTGGTGGGGCCATTCGGGTACCCTTGGCTGTTCCTTTCTTTTGTATATAAAATATGTTTTTAAATATAAAACAAATTGCAAGGCAATATAAATTTAATGAGAGCAACGATGAAGTTAGTGCTTGGTTTTGAATTTTCTGGACTTTTATTTAGAAAGTGTTTCCCAGCTAACATACATTTAGTGTGCTCAATATTAGTAGATAATGAAGAAAGATAAAAATAAAACTGTCACCCACAGAAAAAGCAACAAACTATCCCAAATTTGGCGAAAGTCTAATGAAAGAATTTCAAATGAAAATCAAAAACAATAATCCTGAATTTATGAAATTTAATGCGATGACTGTGGCAAAATTTATATTGGTTTACGTCGATTTAAATAGAATTTATCGAACACAAAGTATGGAAGCGTTTTAAAATCTGCTGTAGCTGTTTAAAGCACTGCATCGAATCAGGGTAAAGAACATCAGTTAAAAGTCAAAAATTTATAAAATAAGTGACAGAAGCAATGGACTGAAATGCTTGGGAAACTCTACACGTGAACATAAACAAAGCAAAACAATGAACAAGGCCCTATTGAAAATTCCAGTCTTCTTTCTTCTCAATTTATTCTAAAGTTATACTTTAATCATATTTCATTTTTCATACTGGCTAAAATATTTCTAAGCTTTTTATATTTACACCATATAGTATTTTAATTGTATTAAAAATAATTGTAAATATTTATTTGAGGAGCCGCCTGATGATGAAACCTTTGGTTTCGAAAGGCCTCGTCCAAAAAATAAATTATTTGGAAAAGTGTTGTATTGTTTACGTTTAGTAGTATTTATAAGCTTCTCCAATTGCTCCAAGAGTCTTCAGTATTCCTACCGTTGAATTTTAATTTTAGTAGAACTAAATCCCTGCTACATATATTAAATAAAAGACTACTTTTCAGCTCTAGTAATGTCTATTCTAGCTCAATATTTAACCAACTCAACTGGTTAGAGTGTATACAGAATGACAATATATTGCTAACAAAGGTCAGTCTTTAATTAAAGTATTGTGAAACATTACATGTTATATGTTAGTGTTCGAAATTGTTATTGTTGAATATATTCCCATGTACTTCCTCAACCATATAAATAATGTATTAAAATATACCAGTCTTTAAAACTAATTAAGAATAAAATAATTTCAGCTATTTTTCTTATCAACAAGCAATGTATTACCATTAGCTAGAATCCAACAAAGCAACAGGACGTTTACAATGCAAGAGTAGGAACATACCACACCACTTGTTTAGTAACAGGCATCATTGACACTTCAGGCACGATTTTAAATATATACCTAATTTCATTCATGAGATGTCCAGGAGACAGACAGACGGACACGCACGCAGACAAAATAGACAAAATTACAGAATATTTACTAAATAATTAGCTTCAATGACCCTCAATCTTCCATCGATGGATATGAACTATCATACAACTCACTCTTGTATAAATAGAAATGAGGTTGTATACAAACTTTAAAATCGATAAAACTTAAGATGTCCATTTCGGTTTATTTTCCAGATATCATGCGGTCAGACAAAAAAATTAAAGATAATAATTTGTACCCTCCAGCACCAAACCAATTATTTTGAATAAAAACACATTGTAATACCCTGTTAACTAATAAATTTTAGTCTTTATAATTTACTATGTACCTTTTACATTATACTTTTATTGTCATAATTCTACAATAAGTTTCATTTCTCAAAACAGGTTACTAAATAAAAACAATAGAACCTAAGCAATGTTTTGCCTAAGCTTTCTTTTTTCAAAAGAAGCAAAAGTGAATTAAACATTATTTCTTAATGAACATTTGTTGCGTGAATAGTACCTGTTTCCTGAATGCTTTTCTCAAATTATTTAAGTACCCTAGTATCGAATGGAATGGATAAGACATGCTAACTTTTTTATACTTTGAGTCAAAGAAGAAAATGAAGAAGAATATTACTGACATATTTGTAGTTGTACTCCTAACACGACTGTGAGATTGTGCAATCGTGTTTGTAGATCCCGGTATAATGTCTGAGCACCTGTGTCACAAGTTTATTATTACGGGAGGTGAAGCAGTACATCACTACGATTACAAAATCCCACATGATTGTACCCAAAGTTTGTTTACAATTTTACTTTTTCTAAAATCTTCTCAGTGCCATCGTGTGTACGCGTAAGATCAATGTAAAGATTTTGACGTGACAACGTCTTAAATTAGGTTGCGGCTCGGAGTCACTCATGAAAAAGTGTAACGCCCGGTAACGTTACGATGCCCGTCCAGTGGGTCCGCCGCACGGGATCCGCACGGGATAAAGCAGATAACTGTGGGTCCGCCGCACGGGATAAAGCAGATAACTATGTTTATTCGTGAAAATGTGGAGTGCTTAGATTCGTCATTTACAACAACTACAACAATAAAGGTAAATAATTGTACACTGATATTTCATTATCGTAAACTATGATTGATTGATTAATTGTTAGATTGACACAAAAGTTGAGAAACTGAGTTTATAGGTTATGTCATACTATTGACAAATGTTGATAGTGTTAAGTAAATTATTAGTTTAAATCACTCTGCAATCAATCGTAATTCAGTCGATTGAGAAGAAACAGCGCGTATTGCTAGTCAAACATTTAAAATAACAAATTATAACCTCTAACCTGTCATAACAGTGCGACCAAACAAACGAACTAAACCGACCAATCACCACGCGCGGAGTAGAATTTAACTGTGTTTAGCAAGAATTTCAAATTCCAATTTTAGTAAATGTTTTATTCAACTTTACCATTTACAATAACAAATTTTAATTAATTTCAAATTATGTACAATGTTTTAGTAAACAAAATATATTTGTATAGTTAAAATTTGTGCAATTCTTATTTTCACTCAATTCCTTGTTCCTATTGTGCAATTTAATAATATTCATATCAATAAATATTCTACCGAGAAAAAGACGTTGTCACGTAAAATCTTCGCCCGTAAAACCGACTTTACAGGCAACCATAATTTTTTTACTAATGCATATATATCTTGGAGTGAAATGCACCAATATCAATCTCTATGTTACCTGTATGGAAGTGAAACAGTATGCTAACTTTTTATATTGTAGAATGGGCCATGCAGACATATATAAAGAAACTAAATTTATATCTCATGAAATTAAAATTGTTCTTCAATATCATTCTGATACATCCATTTTCTTAAAGCTTTATTTACACTTGTATATTCAAATAGTACATTACAAATATACATTTAATTTTGCTGTAAATTAAAAAAAAAAACTTAATTGTTTTTTAAAAATGTTTCTTATACTTTTTATATTTCTATTACAATAATTTTCATAAGACATTTAGAGTGAGTTCTTACAATGTGTAAGCTGATGACTGGTTTCTAAATTATTTATAAAAATTTTGTTATTGAAATGTTAGTGTTGTGAATTTCCTATTGTTATAGTGATAGTTCCTAGTTTGGTATATATACATTTTTTCTAATAATACATCAAATAATACTAATAGATAAAAGGGTGACATGGACATTCGGACGTATATAATTACATCTTTAGTAATTACGGTAATGTAAGTATTATTATTTATATTTTATAAGTTTTAAAGTTTTAATATTTGTATTTTAAAACAATGGATTAAAATTTCATCAAGCTCGTTGAAATGGTATGTTTAAGATCTATTAAATTTCATATCATCTTTTTATTCTAAATAAATGTAATTTTGAAACACATCTAGTTTCTAGTAAATATGGGAATATGTATTATTTAATACTGTTTCTGACAATATTTGGTATAGTCTATAAATTGTGCTTAGTATTTGTATCGGCCATGCATTCTTTAGCTCAACCCGAAACAGTGATTTCAACACAACAGTGTCACAAACAGTCAATTCAAAAAGTTTTTTAAAGTAAAAAGTGTGTAATTTTGTACTAGGCAGATAAAAAAATTACAGTTTCTTTATTTAGGTTCAAACTAATTTATATTTGACGAATATTTTAACTCAACCTGTGCAATTTCCTCTGCAACAGTAACAACCCCGAGTCAAAATAATTCGTAAAATTCATTACCTTCAAATTATTTTCGTAAAAAAGTCTTTCCCCATTTCACAACATATATTATTCAATTACATTATGCGAAGTAATATTTTATACAGGTGCTGCTTAGTTACATAGTTCCAGACTCTATATCAAAAAGTCTGTAATAGTTACGTACGTATGTCTGAAGAAAAAAGTATAATGTGATATATTTCAAAATGACACAGCGTCATTATTCATAAAATAATACTAGTCACTATCCATTAAATATACCCTGTTAATAAAAACCAATCTTAAAATTCAATAAAGTATGATAATTAAATATGACAGACATTTAAAACTTTGTGGCGTTAATAATATTCATAACATCTTCTGGAGTTACCGCAAATAAGTTAAGATTAAAAAATAAAACGATATTTTATAACGATTTCATGGAAGGTTAAGAAAAAGTAGATTTAAGGAATATGGTTTAAATTTAAATAACAATATCAGCAATTTTTTATAAAATACCTTTTTAATGTTTAACACGTTATAATTTAATATGAAAAATGTTTTATTATTTTTTCTGACACATCCATAATGTTTTTGTTAATCCTTATCACATCGAAGGCAAATGTTATATGGAGGAAAATTAAATAAGTTGATAAAGATTTGAAGGTGTATTTGTGTGTTTGTGTGTGTTCGTGCGTGTTTGTACTGCATTAATAATGTTTAGCTCTCATAAATTTGATTTTGAACTTCAATGTGTTATGTTTGAGTGGATCTATTTCAATAGTGAATACAATAATATGAAAATGGGCTAGTTGAAAAATTTAATTTTTTGATGAAATCTGATTAGACAACTAATAAAACTTTTATGGTTCTGTTTATAAAAGTAAACCACGTTGAAACTAAGTACACCTTTAGATTTTAATTCCAATGACTGCTTTATCAAAGAGTAAGTACTACATTCCGTTCCATTACAAAATTAAACTCAAACAATTTATATATGTGATCGTAAGAAAATAGCCTGGCAACATTTATACCAAAACTTGTAAAGTAATTAACTGAATGTATATTGAATACCCATGCTGTGAATACCCATTGAATTCATTCCACGTGCTGTGGTTAATCAGATTATTCGGGTTGAAATTTCTTAGCTGGTTCCTTCTCCTTAAAGCGTGTTAATTAATTGCTCGTGGATTCCGACATAATGAAATGAGAATTTGCCATTCATGTTAAGTTTATTACATTTGCTTGTGGATATTACTTATCGAAGAATTTGTATTTTCTCCTTAGACATTTATGTTTGTGTTCATTTCTCTGCTAGATTTAAAAAATATATTATATAAATTACATTTATGCATTTATAATTGTAGGGTGCTTGTTTATTATTGTGATATATCTATACATATTTAATTTGATATATGCTATTTATTATTAATTTTAGGTTCAATTTTTATTATGTTATATTACATTGAGCCAACAACTACTGACAGAAAATGTTTTAAATACTTTTACTCAATTTACAATT
Source organism: Homalodisca vitripennis (assembly GCF_021130785.1). Lineage (NCBI taxonomy): Eukaryota > Metazoa > Arthropoda > Insecta > Hemiptera > Cicadellidae > Homalodisca > Homalodisca vitripennis. Next base: position 77,260,302 of record NC_060214.1, on the reverse strand, counting down.
ATTAACAATGGATATTAGTCTCATTATAATCACGAACGCTCCACTTAAAAATATACTATGTCACCCTACTAGTCCTTATTTTTTGTAGACTATCCTACAAAATTCACAAGGAAATTTTTTTAAAAGTTCATCCTTTCTTCTTTTCACTTCCCGGATATGTTTAATTTCTACTCACGAATAAAAATTTAAAATCATGATGCTGAGACCTAGAATAATCTATAAGATGTCACATGTTTAAAGTCAGTTTGACGTATTTTTCGAACATGGGAAAATTCCTTAGGATAAATCATAAAATACATAAACAAACGTAACACTATCATAAAAATATATTGTATTTGATTTTTACGTATACTCTAAATTATATAATATAAGAAAGTAAAAAATTGCAAAAAGTATCTTTACCCAAATAATATTCTTCCTGTGATTTTTGGAATATTGTTAAAACAATATTGTGCATATATTAATTACACATTTTCTCCCAAATTATGTTTTTTAAATGTATTTTTAATCTTTCCTGCTAAATATATTATTGTTCATGACGCTTGTAGAATTACCCTATTATATACTTATTTAAAGCATATTTTACCCCGGCCAAGTGCACAAAACGCTAAATCGTATTTTGATTTGTTCATAACAGTTAACTATTATAAAAACCTTACATTACTTAACTGTTTGCTATAAATATTGTACTGATGACACTGTCTTAGTCTTCTGAGAGGTAAAAAAAACATACGACTAAACTGATGACACAGCCATGGACTTCTAAATTTTGGTAACATATACTAATAATCTCATGACACTGACTAGTACATCTGAATGGTAGTAACATATACTAATAACCTCATGAAATTGACTAGGACATCTGAATGGTGATACCATATATTAATAATCTCATGACACTGACTAGTACATCTGAATGGTAGTAACATATACTAATAACCTCATGAAATTGACTAGGACATCTGAATGGTGATACCATATATTAATAATCTCATGACACTGACTAGTACATCTGAATGGTAGTAACATATACTAATAACCTCATGAAATTGACTAGGACATCTGAATGGTGATACCATATATTAATAATCTCATGACACTGACTAGGACATCTGAATGGTGGTAACATATACTAATAACCTCATGAAATTGACTAGGACATCTGAATGGTGATACCATATATTAATAATCTCATGACACTGACTAGGACGTCTTAATGGTGGTAACATATACTAATAATCTCATGACACTGACTAGGACATCTGAATGGTGGTAACATATACTAATAATCTCTGACACTGACTAGGACACCTAAATGGTGACACCATATATTAATAATCTCATGATACTGACTAGGACATTTGAATCGTGGTAACATATACTAATAATCTCATTACACTGACTAGGACATCTGAATGGCGATACCATATATTAATAATCTCATGACACTGACTAGGACGTCTGAATGGTGGTAACATATACTAATAATCTCATGACACTGACTATGACATCTGAATGGCGATACCATATATTAATAATCTCATGACACTGACTAGGACGTCTTAATGGTGGTAACATATACTAATAACCTCATGACATTGACTAGGACATCTGAATGGCGATACCATATATTAATAATCTCATGACACTGACTAGGACGTCTGAATGGTGGTAACATATACTAATAACCTCATGACATTGACTAGGACATCTGAATGGTGATACCATATATTAATAATCTCATGACACTGACTAGGACGTCTTAATGGTGGTAACATATACTAATAATCTCATGACATTGACTAGGACATCTGAATGGTGATACCATATATTAATAATCTCATGACACTGACTAGGACGTCTTAATGGTGGTAACATATACTAATAATCTCATGACATTGACTAGGACATCTGAATGGTGATACCATATATTAATAATATCTCATGACACTGACTAGGACGTCTTAATGGTGGTAACATATACTAATAATCTCATGACACTGACTAGGACATCTGAATGGTGGTAACATATACTAATAATCTCTGACACTGACTAGGACACCTAAATGGTGATACCATATATTAATAATCTCATGACACTGACCAGGACATCTGAATCGTAGTAACATATACTAATAATCTCATTACACTGACTAGGACATCTGAATGGCGATACCATATATTAATAATATCATGACACTGACTAGGAGGTCTGAATGGTGGTAACATATACTAATAATCTCATGACAGTGACTAGGACATCTGAATAGTGGTAACATATACTAATAATCTCACGACACTTACTAGGACATCTAAATGGTGATACCATATATTAATAATCTCATGACACTGACTAGGACGTCTTAATGGTGGTAACATATACTAATAATCTCATGACACTGACTAGGACATCTGAATGGTGGTAACATATACTAATAATCTCATGACACTGAATAGTACATCTGAATGGTGGTAACATATACTAATAACCTCATGACATTGTCTAGGACATCTGAATGGTGATACAATATATAAATAATCTCATGACACTGACTAGGACGTCTTAATGGTAGTAACATATACTAATAACCTCATGACATTGACTACGACATCTGAATGGTGATACCATATATTAATAATCTCATGACACTGACTAGGGCGTCTGAATGGTGGTAACATATATTAATAATATCATGACACTGTGACTAGGACGTCTGAATGGTGGTAACATATACTAATAACCTCATGACATTGACTAGGACATCTGAATGGTGGTAACATATACTAATAATCTCTGACACTGACTAGGACACCTAAATGGTGATACCATATATTAATCATCTCATGACACTGACTAGGACATCTGAATGGTGGTAACATATACTAATAATCTCATGACACTGACTAGGACACCTAAATGGTGATACCATATATTAATAATCTCATGACACTGACTAGGACGTCTGAATGGTGGTAACATATATTAATAATATCATGACATTGACTAGGACATCTGAATGGTGATACCATATATTAATAATCTCATGACACTGACTAGGACGTCTTAATGGTGGTAACATATACTAATAACCTCATGACATTGACTAGAACATCTGAATGGTGATACCATATATTAGTAATCTCATGACACTGAATAGGACGTCTGAATGGTGGTAACATATAGTAATAATCTCACGACACTGACGAGGACGTCTGAATGGTGGTAACATATACTAATAATCTCATAAAACTGACTAGGACATCTGAATGGTGGATACTGACTAGGACACCTGAATGATGAAAAATATTACAAACTGATGACATTGTATTGTATTTCTGAATATTGGGAACAAATTTAACTAATCTGATGAACTGTTTTAGAATTCAAAATTTAGGTAACATAATAATACCCAACTGATGACACTACCTTAGACTTATGAATGGTAGTAATAGGTACTACCAGACTGATGACACTGCCTTGGACTTTTTAATGGTATATATATATATATATATATATATATATATATATATATATATATATATATATATATATAAACTACTACTACTAGTACTACTACTAAACTGATGACACTGACACTGACCTAGACTGCTGAAAGGTAGGAATAGTTACAACCAAACTAATAAGCCTCTCTTGAACTTCTGAATGCTAGTATTAGATACTACCAACCTAATAACCCAGTCTTGGGCTTATGAATGGTGGGATATTATAATACTAAAATGGTACCGCTTTATTGGTTTTCTTAGTATTGGGAACAGATTCTACCAATTTGAGGATACTATTTTGGACTTTTAAATAGTGGTAATTTGATATTACTAAACTTTTGATGCTGTTATTGGCTTCTAATTTTTGGGAACTTCCACTAAAAAACTAATGAAACAGTCTTAGACTTTTAAATGGTAGAAATAGATACTACCACTGATGACCCTCTCCTGGACTTTTGAATGGGGAGAACTACACCACCCAACTGACGACACTGTCTTCGAGATCGGCTTCCTAGGAAGATATATTATCAAACTGATAACACTCTATTAAACTTCTAACAGGTAGGAATAGATACTACCAAACTAATTACACTCTCATAGACTTCTAATTTGGGAGAACAAATAATATAAGACTGATGACACTGTCTTAGACTTCTAAAAAGATACCACCAGAATGATATCATCAATCACTCTCTCTTGCAATGCAAATTAAAATGAGCCCATTATTTATCCTCTATCTTTTCTCTCTTTTGTAATGCGATACTGCGGTGTAATCCAAAATTGTATTTCAAAAACAAAACATTACGTTAAATACATACAGGGTGTACATAAAGTCCTGCACGGGTGTAATATTTTCTGAACGATAACAGATAAATAAACAAGATTTGGTACATCAATACTACACCTAAAAATCTACTTTTTGAAGGAACTATCAGTTTTCTGTAATATCATGGGGACGTCCCGCAAGGAGTCAGAAGGAAATCTTAAATAGGAGCATAGGTCAATATGGACATCATTTTAAAGGGCTTATCTAGCAGAGTTTAATGCCGCAAACCGCACCCAAAAAGATTGATCCAGTACAAAATGGCGGCTGTTCAAATATTTTACTTGGTTACATTTTATTAGTAGCCATAACCCCAGTAAAGCAAAACTGCAACCAAACAAATACTGCAGCTAACTACTACATTATGCTTGTCAGTTGTACAGAAGTGAATTATGACATTAGTTATCCTCAAGGGTTACAAATTTGGTCCTAATATATTGATAACGGGGAAAACCTGATAACAGTAACAATTAGCTACTAATAAAATGTAACCAAGTAAAATCTTTGAACAGCCGCCATTTTGTACTGGATCAATCTTTTTGGGTGCGGTTTGCGGCATTAAACTCTGCTAGATAAGCCCTTTAAAATGATGTCCATATTGACCTATGCTCCTATTTAAGATTTCCTTCTGACTCCTTGCGGGACGTCCCCATGATATTACAGAAAACTGATAGTTCCTTCAAAAAGTAGATTTTTAGGTGTAGTATTGATGTACCAAATCTTGTTTATTTATCTGTTATCGTTCAGAAAATATTATACCCGTGCAGGACTTTATGTACACCCTGTATAATATCATCCTAAAGTTAATAGTGATGATTTTAGAAAAGGAATCAGTATTACTACATTGTTACGCCTGAAACAAGCATGCATTACCGCCAATTTTAATACTTTCACTAAAAATAATCTATCTTAACCTATAATGTGCTGTTTACAAATACGTTTAGTACATAGTGCATGAAAAACCTAAAATACGAATTTTAAGTGACCAAAAAATGACAGTATAGTTAAAATATACTATTTAAAATTAGATCACTTATGATTCAATAATATGAAGGTTTAAGTTATTTTCGAATCGGAATTAGACTTTTTTAAGACATATATTTGCTCTGTGTTTCTTGTTATATGGTTAAAAAGTTGAAGAACCGCAAGTTCTTATTCCAGGCTTAGCACACGAAGTCACATTTTTGGTTAGAATAAGATATATTTAAAAAAATAAAAGATCACAACAGAGTTTGCCCTATTGGCAAGATGAAAACAAAAACATACTCGTTCTCACAGCGTAAATTAGTCAAAAGTGTCTACTTTTGGTCTGTGCAATATTCTTCGGGTCTGAAATATTTCTTGTCCCAAAATGTAATTTATATTTTTTACAGGATAAATAAAAACAAACACAATAATACACAGGTCTAGAAAGCATTCTTTAGTAAAAATAAGAGCAATTTCCTATGGTTATTATAATTGACTTCGGTCCAAGTTATTTTATGTTCTGCAGTGACGTTACACTATTGCGTTGATCATCAATCGTTTGTTTTAAAATTGTATTTCGGTAAAAAATCATCCACCTTTAATTTACTCTAGGCAACTTTAATCTACTTATAAGATAGAATATTCCAGTTCTGGCAGTACTTTGAGAGCATAATGCACTTGTCTGTCAAACGTTATATTTTTAGAACAACAAAATCTTGAAAAACAAAATAATTCTTTACATGTTGCAACCATATTTAAACCTTTATTAGTATCTTTTATTTGATGATGAGGCAAGTTTTTGAATAAAAAATCTCATCTTGAAGGTCATCCACAAATTTAAAACCAAATTACAGGCGTACTAGGGGTTGCAGCCCTAATTTATCCCCTATGTTTTATTAATATTTATGGAAATGCTCTTGTTTGTTTTAAAAAGTATTGAGGAATATAATTGGAAGAATTCAAAATTCTAGGTATTGGAAAGTCGAAGAATTATTGCGTGTTGCGTGTGGAATCGGAAGTTTATTAGTAAATAATAAAATTGTTTATAAAAGCAATATGCAATATTTATTTTTAAAAGCTACTAATATATAATTAAGTAAATAAATAATGTTCGTATGATACTCTCAGCTCAGAGTCTGTTCATCTTCAATTAGTTAAGTTGTTATTTTAGATAAACTGATCTTCATAGTTGATGAATAACATAAAATAACTATTTTATTTAATTTTAATAACATTAAATCAAATATAAATTTGACTATAATAATAAAATTGACTTGATGCAATTATTTGTCTATATTGTCTTACAAGGAAACTGTTATACAACGAACTATGACCGAATTGGTTAAATCACACTAATAGGAAATTCAATCGTTTTACATAACCTGATATATAACATTCTCCAGATATCATTTGGACAGGCTAAAATACATACAACATTGAATTAATTGAGATCCAAAACACATTTCCGTAGGACATGCTTATAATATAACGACCTATTTACAAGCAAACTTACATGTAACCTCTCTTAAGCCCGTTACGCTACACACGTTGCGGTCTACTCTTTGTAGTTTATGGTTGTTATGTAGTTACTGATAAACATGATGAAACATGATCACGATTAAACATGTAGATCTATAAAAAAACACGCATAATTTTTCCATTGAGTCTTCTTAACAAACCACGAGGACCCAAAGCAATAAGCCCAACACTTTTTTTATTTCAGTATAGTTTGTATGGGTAGTTGTTTATTTTATATTTAGTTTAGTCAATAACTCATGACACTACTCTATTCTTCAGACGGTAAAAATACCTTTCAAGCAAGCAGATATATATCCTATATGTTAAATGTAAAAATTGCATGAAATTATTCGTTCTAATATATATTTAGGAATTTATCATAACATTACCAGTATTTATATCTGTGACAAAAGATCGTTACCCTGAAGAGTTTTTATCATAAACTCTAATGATACATGTTCTGATATTGAAATCTTATTTATTTTATTGAAGTATTTTTTAACTAAACACAGGTTAGACAATGGTCTTGCTAGACTAACAGGATAAGTGAAAAGACAGGTATAGTGACACGAACTTGAATTTTCCCTATGAGAGCAATGCTAGACCTCATTCAATTTTACGTTCTTAGTTTTAATCGTGACTTTATTGAAGTTGTCTCATTTCAAAGATGCGTTATGACAGCTCTTAAGTAGCCGAGACTGTTCCTTACAACATGAGACTTATCATTGCAAGCGTGGACAAATATGACTATTTACATTTACATTCGATAAATAAATAACTTTAGATGTATAGAACAATATGTTTCTATATTAAATAATTTACATTGATATATAATTCGAAATTAAAATTATGCTCAGATCATATTATATTACCTGATTTCCAATATTCTTAAAAAACTATAATTATTTAAATTTATATACTATAGAGCGAAAACTTGTAAAATAATATTTGAAAAATAAAATAACACTCAAATTAATTTTAACGTGTAACAACCAGACATATAGTATATTAACTTGTAACATCTACACACACTTACTCTTACTGAGGTCAAGTTCGGGTGATAAACTCCCCTATTACTTTAACGTATGATACTGTCCAAGTTAGAACCGGCGGCGTAGAGGACATAATTTCTGACTACGTACACATTTTTATCCACATCTATAAATTTTAATCAGCACAATTAGGTTCGTTGTGAATATTATAAATATGATGTATGCTTAAGGAATTTTATATTAATTATTTACATAAACTTTCTACATATTTACTTTGCTATAATAAAATATCCGGCAATCAACACAGCTTTTTTTCATATTTCTTTCCAAAAATAAGAAATTACAATGATGCAAGTGTATATGTTGTACAGCGGACACATAGATAACAGCAATGTTATGTGGTTTTGGTAATTGTTAACGTGTAAATTTCTAAATTACTACGTTCAAAAATTTTTCTAAAGCTAAATTTCGGTCAAAGATCCGTTTGATTTAGTTTTAGATTTTTGTGCATGTTTAACCTTATTTCTTAGGTCCTTTTACGCCTGAAGAAGAGGATAGATAGAGACTTCCCTTCATATTCGTCTGTTGTTTTAATCCTAGGATGAATATAATTTCTTACCCTGATCGGTTTGAAAGTTCTTCATCATGTGCTTCTTGAAAATTGGCTCTAAGAGTGATTCCCTTGAATTTGCAGACATATCCAAATAGCTTTTGTTTGTAGAAAAACACACTAAGCTTATGACTTTAGTCAACCGGAAACAAAATCAGCAATACAAGATCCGGGAGTATAGTCTTTAATAAGGCCGTCTGTAATCTGCCCTAAGTATTCACGGTAATTAGTATGTACAAGCCCTTTTTATACATGTAAAGCTGTCGGTATCGTAGTACAATACTTGTGTTTGCAGGTGGTCATAAAACTTTAGACGGATTTGACTTGTAGTATAGGCTGCTAGTACAACGTTTACAGTTGCTAGTGTCTCGTCTACTTCTTCCAAATGTTGTCAGCTTACAAGGACAACGTCATCGTTGATTTCCCGCATTCTGCTTACGGCTTCCATACACAGCTTAAGCTATTCCTCAGGGTCTCTGCTGATGAGGGTTTGGTGTTAAGCGTTAAATTTGCTATAAAAAGGAGGTCTTCGTTTTCTCTATTGATGATGGATAGAGCTTTGTTTACTCCTGTTAAAAATATTCCAGCACATATTTATAATTTCTTATTCTTTTTATTTTATTTTATTTTATTTTTTTTAATAGCGATCCCCTTTTAAGCCTTTATTCTAGCAAACAGAATAAGGGGGAGAGTCGATACAGTACGGGGTTAATGGTACTGATAAAAAGTGCAACGGTCACAGACAGGATTTGAACCAGGATTTGCTCCGGGTTTATAAATAACAGGGATATTGAATTGTTTAAAAGCTTAACCTCTTACAATTTCAAAGAAACTAATAATAATGATGTTCAATTATACTGCTCGGAATTCATTATACATTTTTCTCAAATCGTTGTACATATCGAAATTTTAAATTTATAAACACTCATATATTTTACCTAATGGCATATATTACTGCAAATTACTTGTAAAAAAACTGTATATTTCCGGAAATTTGCTACCGTTCAGTGAAAAAAATCAGTAAAACTACGTTTCAGATCTGAAATATGATTGAAGATCTCTAAATTATGTATTACTTATTTTTTGTTTCACTGAAAGACGGCAAATGTCCGGTAAGTCCTGTTTCTTCACATCATTTTATCGCCGAAAATAAATTTTAAACTTCTATGTTTTTTTGAGACATGAACTGTTCTTGAAGCAAAAAATAACTCTTAATTACCTAAAGGTAGAAAGGAATAACAAAATATAATATCTATAAATATATGTTATTGAGAATTGCTTATAGTTTACTTTTAAAAGTAGTCATTTGTTAATTATTGGACTTAGTATACAGTTATGCACATAGTTTATATAAAAAGCAGAAAATACATTATTTTTCTAAGCAGTCCAGCTTTCAAACCTGTCAAATCATCTGCCTTATAGTAAATGGCGTAATATGATATTGCTTTTATCAGAACTTTGGAAACTTTTGGTTCGTAAATACTTTCCTAATAAAGGTAATAAAGAGGTACAAAGTGTTTTCATAACTTTCGGAGACAGGGAACAATGGAAAATTGTTAAACTCACATAAATGTTATGAAATTTCTTTGTTTTTACTTGGTCCAACAATGCTCACATTTTTGGGGCGTAAAAAAGTATATCGAATTCTAATTTGTAGTTCATTAATACAAGAAATAGTTGTAATTGAGTTTTGAAATACTGTATAAGTAATATTACTACAATGCTATATATTAGTTAGATATATTAGGTACACAATGTTTTTATGTAATATTTTAATTGTTTCGTTGCATTAAACCTTAGTTTGTAGAATCAATATATGGCAAGGAGGTTAGAGGAGCCATGATTCCCTAGAACATTCTTTGACTGTGAAGCGATAACTGAAAGAAGGAGGGAACGTCTAGAGATGGGGAGCTACCGTCGGTCTGAAACTCCTATAAAATTAAAAAACTCTGAGCTTCTAACGGAAGGGGTAGATATCGAGTAGGTGACAGCCTCAAGAGACGACTTCCTCAGCCAAAGACGTTTTAAAGTTTGGATATGAGCTCTCAAGGTCACTAAGAAGGAACGCTTGGTATATGCTATCCACGCTTCTGAAGCTCCGCTCTAGCATAGAGCTAAATTTTAAAAACCAGTTATAAATGTGAACTTGACTCAAACCCGTAAAGGTTTGTTTTTAAAAAATTGTTTATAATCTAATAATATGTTGTACTATTATATGCGAATGTAATACTAACCAAATGTATGTTTGAGTGTGTCTTTACGTGTTATGAAATTTCGTATAATCTACCGGACCGATGTTACTTAAATTGTACGTGGAAAACACTAAGATCTTTGGTTTAAATTTAGGCTAGTTCATGGTTTCGAAATAAGCTACGGCCCAATAGTTTATAAGGTCACAAAAATCCCATCTTGTATATTTAAGGATATATTAAAGCATTCAAAAATGAATTAATTTATTTTTATTATTGCATTGATTATGATCATGTATGGATACATTCGAAATAATTTGTATTACGTTAACATTTTTTATAAAATTTCTGTGTCTAAATAAAAATATTTAAAACTTTGCTAGCAGTTGAACAGTCAACAGGAGCTGAGTCAAGTTACTAAAAGTGACTGTCACACTTAACATATCAAAGAGTCACGGGTCACACCAGGAGATGAGGATAAATGGACGTCTGTAACCGTCGACTCTGAATTGGCGGTTGGTAAATTTTATTATATTCTTACCTCATACAAAAATATGTTAGATATATATATATATATATATATATATATATATATATATATATATATCTAACATATTTTTGTAGTTAGTTCTACATTTATATTTTAAGAGCAAATTTCATAAAAGTATTTATATTAAATGTATAATTGTATGAAAATTTAGATTAAGCAGACTTTAGATTTGATTTATAGCTATCAATCCCTATCAGTTATATTTTGGCTGGGAATCAGGGAAGGCTATCATTATCGAAAGGAAAAAGAACATTAATTTTGTGTTTTTCCCTGAACTAAAATGATTTAATGATTTACACTGAGACGTGAAGTTTTTTTATACGTTTTATTCATATATATACAACACCTTAGTTTTAATTGTAGTACATATTAGGAATTAGTTAACATTTTTCATGCAATGGCTAACCATGATGGCAACAAAACAGTGCGGGAAAATGGAATGTATAAAAATTTGTAAAACAATGTAAACAGTCGTACAACATTTTATTATTTTGTAAAATAATTCATGTGGTATAGTCGCCCATAAGATCTTTTGAGGATGATTTCGTTTGAATATTTTAAATTACGAATGAATATGTATCTATATATAAATAAGAATACAATTGTATCTACGATTGTGCATGTTTATCTATGGAATTTTGCTGAGTGGCTCTGAAATTTCATTAAGTAGGCTAATTTCCCTTTAGTGTACTGGGGATATAAACATTTTTTTTATTTGTTTCAACATATTCGCATGTTATATCAGGAAAAAAACCTATGACTTACAATAAATTGGAATACAAAATTTGCCTGCAATCATAGTGACAGCTCTTGTTGCACATGACACGTAGTTGTGACGTAATATTTCACTATATAACTGACGCAACAGCGCCATTGCAGAAGATTTGTGTTTGGTATATAAGGTACGTATATTTAGGCATTTATCAAGTGCCGTAGTTTTAAATAACGAAAAAAATATTTTTTAGAATAGGATAATGTAAAACCCAATATTTTAAACCGATTTTACTATTATTTGCCATAACAGCATACTTAGTCATTCAATAAAATAATTAAAATTTATCCACTCATATTTGGGCCAAAAACGATTGAGAATATTTATAAAAAAATATCCCTGCAATGCGGACAGATAAATAGTAAAATATATTTGTAATCCGTTTTCCATCCACTAGCATCATTATCAAAGTTGATGTTTAAATTAAGCCTGAGATTTTGATCACACTCAACTACCATTTTTTAAAGTAATTGCATCATTTGTTTACATTAAATCTTGATTTTGTACTTGAGTGAATAGTAAAAATATACATAACCTATTTCGGCCTCAGAAGTTTGATATTATTCAATATCAAACACATTTAATCTCGTTTCCATTCACTGGAGAGGATACTGTAGTCCTTATCATCATGATATTAACAGAACAATGATAAGTGTAATACAGGGACAGCTGGCTTATCGAACAATCATATGAAACAGTTACTACTCGACTTTGTTCCATGATATCCTATTTATTTCTAAAAATGAGAAATATTGAAATGGATAAAAAAATGTATATAAATATAAGGAAGGGACCGCTTTATCGGCAAATCCGAATTATGCTTGGAATACATCACTGCATGATCATATATTTTCACAAAATGTGCTGTTAAAGATTGAAATATAAAATTAATATATTTTACCAATTTTCGTAATACTTTCAAAATTTGTTTATAATTAACAAAGAACATATATGACTGTCCACAGGATATCTCTAGAACTAAACTTATTATAAAATAGGAATTTTATATACAACTTAATAATATTCTGCAAAGCATACTCCAAGGTTGTCTATTAAATATTAATAAAAACAAGGTCACGATAACTTATAAATTAAATTAAATGACAATTTTGGTCAAAATCAGAATGATTTGTACTTAGTATTCGTCAAAAATGTAATATTTTTGGAATGTTATAAAACTATAATTTAAAAAAGAATGTATCAAATTAAAAAATTGCAATACCTAGCTTCAAAAATGTAAGGACTATAATATAAAGTACATATCGTTAAATTAAGGTGTGTTTTAACACTTTTTCTTAAGTATTACAAAGATAGATGTTCAAACTTCAATTTAGACATCCTTTTTCACCACTGTTTATAACAGATTTTATATTGTATATATTAAAAGTATATTATTTATTTGAAACTCAAATTTTTTTCGTATGTTTACTGGTGTGTAATAGATTTTACGTTGTATTTTGGAATGTAACAGCAATTTTTAGGTTTTATACCTTGTTATTTGTGCTAAAAACATTTAGTTTATGATTAAGTACAACATTTTTTATTACTTATATGCAAAGGCAGTTCTAAAAGCCAATTACTTATATGTACCTTTGTTTTTTAAAACATAAGGGCAGTTTCTTGTATGTAAAACATGTTACAATTAAAAATTTCCTTACATTAAAATTAAACCTTACATTGTGGCGAGGAAGAAGTGAAATATCGCTAGGGTAATATATGCAGAGGAACGTCTCAAAGTCAAAGACATCATCAAAGGTTTACACTGTCAAACTCACGTATGTTGCTGAAGGCAATTGTTAGCATGCATGACCTACTAGATACTGACAGTCTTAGAGAGTGCATAGCTGGTGTGCTCTGAATCAATAAAATTATTGTATGTGATGTATAGCTAGTTTTTTGGTGTTTTTGTGACTGCCACATAAATTTCAGAAGTATTTGCATTCCATTTTTTGTCCACAACATTGATAGGTTTCTTCCTTGGACAAAAGGAACATATTTAAAAATTGTAAGACCCTTAAAATTTACTTCTATTACATATACGTGAAATCGATGGGCAGGCAGACAGTCAGATGGTCTGAACTTTTAACTCAAGGTAATTGGGTTCTATCTTAGACGAAATTTATAGACGTTTGACCTCTACTACCAAGCGTTGTCGTTGGTTAGACAGGCAGTTACACAGAAAGACGGACTACGTTTTGAATAAAATATATTATTATTCCTATTTGGGCATAAGGAGACGAATTTATAAATTTTTCCAGAACCAAACAGATATCAGGAATTATAGCATACACAAAAAAAGCTCAACAGAAAGACATTCGGACGGAATGACCCTTAGCTTCTAGCCCTTAAATCGTTAAGCTTATAAATATAACGTTTTCTCTATTCAACTCAAAACAGTTGGATTTTAATGTAAAAAGTATTTTATGTGGTGCTGAAACATTGTTTTAATAACCATGATAACCAATGACTACAGTTTTCTCATGATCATCCTTTAATATGAAAATTATAAGCTGAATAGGAATTCAAATTGCCTAAATCATGAACTGACTTTATTGCTTCTTGTTATTCTTAAGAAAAGACTTTATAATAGAGTAGTAAGAAAGAAGCCAATAATAATTTTGAAAAAGAATTAGACATATTTAATTATACAGGTACATATTCTATTAGTGTTCATTGTTACGAGATAAACCAGCTAAAAAAATTCTACTGGCTATAAATTCTAAAACTGGAAGTAAAGAGTTTCTTGTTTAAATTAAAAAACATCCAATTCAGGCGAATTAACTATAATTCCACTATATAACACTTTCCTTACCGTTTTTGCGTTTTCACCGTTCAACTATTCAAGAAAGTATCATTTGTATAGAGATATGAAAAGCTATCTGTAGTAAAAGGACAGTATTTCGACATTGCAATCACTTCCAATACTGCATTATCATTTTTATTGTTCATATATTTGAAAAATTATAAAATGCATAGGGCCTAAACAAATTCCTTAGTTAAGAAACTATTTCTACAATGTATTTTAATTTCTCTCTCGTCTAGGATATATCTGGAACCGGTAGTATTTGAAGGGCTTAATACATATGTTGGTAGTGTTTTACCTTTTCTGTTTTCTATTACTTGTTGAAATCTATCCATGGCTAATAAGGATCATAAAATTATTTATTTTGCTGTTGAGAATACCTATGCTTGGACATCGGGAGATAGAAAAATATAGTTTTCCTACTGGTGAAACCTTATATCAGGTAGGTTGATTTGTATGGATAATAGTTTAATTTTCTATTAAGAGTACAAAGCAAATATGTGTCACATTTCATGTTAGTGTGACGTCGTGAACTTTAGAAACAAAGTCATAGTTTTTATAGGTGTGGCAACCCTCATTTGGTATGTAGTCGATTTGCATGAAAAATAAGTTTTTTTGTATAGTGCATGTTTAGGACTTTTAGGACTTTAATATTCTTCATTTAGTGTACAAAAGTCAGAAAGTATACGTGTGCCTAATTTAAAATGTCATGGGTATTTGAAGGTAAAATAATTGTCGATAAGTTTATAAGAGCTTTAAATTTTATAATGCAGATTTTACAGTCGGACGTACAACGGCGCTATTTTTAAAATGCGTATTCTTTAATGATTTATTGTTAAGCGTATAAAACAATAAACAAGGAGGTAGAATGTTCTTGTTTTAATCGTTATGTCTTGTTAATATAAGGACTTCATTGGTAGGAAGTGATTAATTAATAAAGTGCAATTTAAAAAAAGTTCACAATATAAAATACTTCGTCAAACACATATGTAATTTAAAGCAAAACAGTATGTAATGCTGCAATAAATTTTATACATACTTTAATTCCACAACCCAACATAGTGGTAAATGTTCCAGAAATGCCTAGCCAATCTTGGCTACCCTGATAAATTATACTTGCGGTTAAACGTTTTTCCTCGCCTCGGGCTGCTGTATAATTACACTTGTAACCCAGATGTCACTAGCCCTTGTCAGCAGACCATATATCTTACGTAAATGGGTTTCTAAATCTCATCATAAGGGCAGTAAGTTGTACTATATATATGTTGTATCATTAATTTTCAGTTAGTGTTACATCTAGAGCAAAAACAATCACTGATACTCTAATTGCATTTTATACTAAAACACAAGTATTACGATAGTCACAAAGAGGATTAAGCAGATATTTTCACAGAGTATTAGCAAAGCCTATCATTAAAGGGTATCAAACACGATTTTATTCTGCCTCAACTATCAGCTAAAAACTAACATAAAGATTCGAATATCGCATTAAGTTTATTTCTATATACGAAACATCAAGTTTGATGATCGTGTATTTCAAGGGATTAGATTTTGCTAGGCGTTTGAGAACTTTTGCACATTTACCATGGATAATCATGATGGCAATATGGAATCGTATTAAATTAATTTTTGTATTTAATAGGAATTTGTCTGATTGGATTCTAAACAGATTATACAGTAGGATAACAAAAATCGTCTTTAGTGTGCCGGGGATATTTTTTTTATCTGTCCATCTACAAGAATAAAATGAGATGTGATTAAAAATTTTGCATTTAACTTCACCGAGTGTACATTTACCTAGTATAACTAACACAAGAGCAACATTACAAAAAATGTATGTTTATAATCCTAATAAAATCCGAATTTCTGTGCGTTGATGAAGTACCATAGTTAAAAAAAATTTAAATATGTTTAGCTGTAAATTATTTTTATAATTGAGTGTTTTTATTCAATAAAAAATATTTAAATAAAACAGTTTATTATGTTTGTTTAAATGTAAGACCTTTCTTAGGAACATTTCAACAAACCATTCTACAGTAAGATATATTGTAAACATTAGTTGTCATGTTAACTTTAGCCACAAGTTTAAGAAGTGACATGCACCATTAACGTAGTCAATGTAGAAATAAAGCATCACGTAAAATTTTATATCTACAAATCTTCACAATTAAGATATCAATGTAAAAAATGTTTTCAGCGCTATTTTGATTGAAAATACTATTGTGTACTTGAAAGAATAGTTATAATTTCAATAACGAACTTAAAAATCAGAGGTTTAGTGTTATTCTATAGCAAACTAAGTTCAACACATTTGTTCTATTTTCCGTTCACTGGAGTGGATACTGTAGTCTGTGTTTACATGTTGACAGAAATAGGAAAGGTGTGATACAATGACAGCTGGCTTATCAAACAATCATATGATAGAGTTGCTACTGGATTTTTGACATGATATTCTTTATATGTAGCATAAATACCTATATAAAAGAGATGTAAATGTAAGAAACTTGCCGCATTAACGTAAAGTCCAGATGCTTCAAAATTTTACTACTCTGCATAACGTATTTTCGCAAACTGAGTTGATATATATATTGTCATAAGAAAGTATTATACTTACGGATTATCGTCAAATATTAATTCAATGGAGTTTAGTATTTATGGAGTATATAGACATATATATATTTATTTATTTATTTATATATACATATATATATGTGTGCGTGTGTGTGTGTGTGTGTGTGTGTGTGTGTGTGTGTGTTTTAATTTCTAAGAAATATTTGTAGAAACATACTTTAATATGAGTCACTTTAATGTGTTTATAGAATCAATAATGTGTAGTTGACTTAAATTATACAAATGTTTTGTTTTATTTTTTTCATTTTATTTTATGCTGTTTACTGTGTAAATTTAGCTATATTTTTTGGCTGACTGTAACAAAGCGTTTTAATAGAGAAGCTTCGAAAATTTCTTAATCGACATTCCAATGTTAATTACAAAGAATTTTTAATATTCAATGTTACAAGATATCTTGATATATAATTCAAATTGAAATGAATTTATTTGTACAATATACATAATTTAAAATAGGGGGTTCATCCATTGACTTTGGTTAGGTGTCATTGAAGTCTCTTATTCAATATCCTTTCACAATTATATTTCTTTCCCGAAAGATATAAATATTTTTTCCTCATAATTTTTCGTCTATCTATGTGATTGCGGTAGGAAAACCTCGAGAAAAAAATAGCTGTAGACTAGAAACTTGCTTCTATCCACAGCTAAGTTTTTAATTAAATACCTATTACTTAATATTAAAATGTGTTCTTATCTCAAATATACTACAAACAAAAGTTATATTGTTAACTTTTTAGCTTTAAGTAAAAAGTGTTTAAAAATATATAATATTGTAAGGAAGAATGTCTTACTAACAAACAAATAAACTGTGACTTAAAATCTTCTCACCTCAGTAAAACATCTTATGGGTAAAAAGGGGTGTTTAATAATGCGCCTTCATCTGTGTTAAGCAATGCGGGCATTAATGTACACTGATTGAAGCATTCTAATAATTACAGGCTTTCACGTAATAATACAAATTGAGCCATTCCTGAACCTCACATAAGATCTGTATTAAAAATATCGAGCGCTGTTATTGTTTGTAGGATGAAGATTTTGAGGTATAATTTTCAGCATAATTTCTACCAATAAGGAACTCAAAAAGTGTATGCACATCGACCTATGATTAAACTTTACCTATCCATCATGTGCCATTCTCCTGAGATGGCGAAGAGCTATTAATTGCATAAAAATTTCAATTTATGGTCTATGACACATTCAAAAATGTTATGTTTGTAAGTTTACGAATACAGAACATATTTAAGACTTTCAAGCATCCTGTATATATATTCGTGTATATATATATATATATATATATATATATATATATATATATATATATATATCATATATATATATATATATGTATATATACGGTATTATATACGGTATAAACACAACAGTGTTTATACCGTAGTTAACAATCCCAAGTTCTTTCAAAACATTTAATCTACCTAAGTTTCCATCATTGAATGTCAAGATTGCATCAAATACCCCTATTTCTAAAGTTTTTCTTTCAACAAATACATTCTTAGGTATTCTACTCCAGACTATATTGTTGAAGGACTCGTTAACGTTTTGGGTTTTTCATGTAGGCATTTTTTAAGGAGACTAGGATCAGCCAATGATTGAAAAATAGGTTTTATAACTTCCATTACTGCAACAGGAACTGTATTTTTATGCTTGAAGTCTTTTTTTTCATAAACAGCTTTATTGTACTTGCACCAAGTTTCCGGTGCAGGTGGACATAGCTGATGGCTCGGGTGTTCATCCGTAGAGATTCAATGGAAATATATGGACCATACTGAACGTTTCATTTTATCCAAACTATTTACATTAGCTCTAATTGCATTGCCATAATATGACTGAAATTTATCAATAACTTTATCTGTAAGTCTACCTACTCCTTTTTATATATATATATATATATATATATATATATATATATATATATATATATATATATATATTCTGATATTGCCATTAGTTTGTTTATTTAAGGGGAGTTGAAGGCCCCATTCCCGCCCATGTTAAAAGTAAGAATTTTAGGAACACATATCTGGGTAACCATAGCAACTAACAGCATGAAATTTTTTATGTTTGATTTTTGCATCATAATAAGTAAAATAAACTACAGTTAGCTTGATAGGTAATATAACTTGAAAATTATAATTTTTTTTTTCAATCGAAAATTATCTTTTTCAAAAATTTTTAATATTATATATATTTTTTTCTAGTTAAAGAATTTTATTCATTGTAGTTTATCTTGTACATTACATATATACGAACAGCCAGTAAAAATTTCAAAGCAATAACTATACTAGTACCTGAGATAATGGTTCCTAAAACTAAAAAATGCAACTTTCGGAAAACGACATAAATGTAAAAAATCAGCTTATTATTGTGAATATTTTACCTTAAAATCCACCTGGGCAGTATTGAGAGGATGCTCCTTCTTCTTCTTCTTCAAGTTTCTTTCTTCTTTTAGCAATTCTGGATTCTTTGGTTGCATCCTGTGCTGCCCGTTGAGCCTTTTGAAGTCTAACCTCATCAGCTTTTTTCAGCGCCACAACAGTGTTTATACCGTAGTTAACAATCCCAAGTTCTTTCAAAACATTTAATCTACCTAAGTTTCCATCATTGAATGTCAAGATTGCATCAAATACCCCTATTTCTAAAGTTTTTCTTTCAACAAATACATTCTTAGGTATTCTACTCCAGACTATATTGTTGAAGGACTCGTTAACGTTTTGGGTTTTTCATGTAGGCATTTTTTAAGGAGACTAGGATCAGCCAATGATTGAAAAATAGGTTTTATAACTTCCATTACTGCAACAGGAACTGTATTTTTATGCTTGAAGTCTTTTTTTTCATAAACAGCTTTATTGTACTTGCACCAAGTTTCCGGTGCAGGTGGACATAGCTGATGGCTCGGGTGTTCATCCGTAGAGATTCAATGGAAATATATGGACCATACTGAACGTTTCATTTTATCCAAACTATTTACATTAGCTCTAATTGCATTGCCATAATATGACTGAAATTTATCAATAACTTTATCTGTAAGTCTACCTACTCCTTTTATAGATTTACCATCTGACAGAGGTTTACCGCCTAGCCTTGCTTTTAATTTTCGCAGAATTGTGCCCATTTTCTTGGAAATATGCCCTATACATTCAAGCTTCTCAACAGGGGTGTCATCTCCATAAGGATTATCTTCCACTACAGCCAGATGAGCCTTAGAGTCGCCGTCACCTAAAACTGTTACATACCGTACGCCACGCGTAGGTATCGATCGTCGACAAACTGCAACAGCAGCCACGCACTCCATGCCGCCACTTGTCCCCTCACAATTTTTTAAACAATTAGGTTCATGAATTTTTATTTTACCTTCGTTGCCTTTTGTTTTTTCACATCCACTGCAGTACTTTGTCAACACTTCCACATCCAACACTATTCCGGTATCAACACTCGTAACAGTACAACACGCATTTTTGGATACGAATCCTCTCTTTTGCCACGTTTCATCAAAAGCAATTGGAGTTTCTGTACTAGTTTTTTTTTCATCTTTATCATCTATATTCTCATTTATTGCTTCTAATGTGGCATTTTTCATACAACTATCAGTAACAGTAGCTAGAGAGTTTCTGAGAGTATTCGTATATTTACTTACATAGGTGCAAGGCGAAGGCAAGTTCAACATTCCACACAAAAGTTTTCCAGCTTCTGGCCCCTTTCCAATGCACCGCAAACCATAAAACATTCTTAGATTGATATCAAAAGTATTATTTTTATCAATAAAATTAGAAGAGTAAAATTCATGACTAAATGTGCAGTCATCATTTGTACACTTTAGAACTAAATTACTTGCCAGCCCATTACGCTTTTCTATATCGTCTTTTACCAAAACGTCACATCCACACTCCTTACAAGCTACAAAGTTAGAAAACATTGAACACAAAATGTTGTATGAAATTAATAAGTTTCTATCTGAAGCATCAAAGCTATCATGAGTATCTAATTTGCCTACAATTTTCTTTTCAGCAGAACTGATGACTGAAGGCCTAGGCCTAACCTCAGTCTCTGCTTCCTGCCTTGGATTAGCATTTGTAAACCTGTTACCGTGAAACTTACGTTTTTTTATTTGCACTCTCGGCATATTTACAACTAAACTCTAAAATATTTCACTATTATAAATAATAAACACAAACAACAACACTTTGTTTACTTTTCTCACTGACAAACCAGAAAACAACAGTAAACAATACTAGGTTAGTCTAAGCAGACAAGAAAAACAGCAATAGACAACAAATAATATGCAGTAAGTGTTGCCAACAATTAATTTTTCTTCAACCTTTACTCTTCACTATGAGTACTATGCAAAGTGCAAACAAATACAGAAATAATTATCGTCAATAGAAGTTGAACTGGTCGCAAATTGGCTATGCAGACTATTTTATAAAATTAAATAACAAATACTTAGAACAACTTTTATAGGCCATGTTTGGTATCAAAATGTACAGAAAGATACAGAGAACCAATTTAGCTAAAAAAATGTTTTTGTTATTTTTTGACCCTTCGACCTTCAACTCCCCTTAAACGCATATGTGGCAGATACGGCCAAATACAGAATAATTGAATCGTAAAAAGTAAGGGCTGTGTGGTGTAATGGTAGCACATTTACCCGGCAAGTGAGAGTTTCGAGTTCGAGTCCTAGCGGAGCAAATACTTTTTGTGATTAAATGTTTATTGAAATTATATATATATATATATATATATATATATATATATATTATATATATATATATAATTTTATATATATATATATGTAGTGATAAGATTGTCTGTAACATTCTAAGTTAAATGTACTAGCAGAGATCAAAGCTTGAGTGTGTGAGACATGTAGCCAAAGGTTTTTGTTATCCTAGATATACCTCTACAATACTGTTGATAAACGTATATTACAAACTAAAGTTCTTGACTTTTATGTGTCTTATTGTTAAGGCTGGTGCTGGTAGTTACTTTACATGATTATTTGAGTCAAAGTATATTTCACGTGAGACCCTGAATAAGTCATATGGGATAATTTTGAATACCAGCTTTGCAGCTCTAATTGGTACCTGTGAACGGAGTAACTATTTTTAAGATTGTGAGATACGTTTGACGACTTTTTCTAACTAACCGAACGCATGAATTAAATTAAATGTTATGTCTTAGTTAAATATTAAACAACTATTTACGAAACCGTAATTAGTTGAATAAGTGGTTTTAAGATTTTAAAGAGATAAAAACGTAATTTATTGTGGTTAATTTGTTAACTAAGCTTATACCAAACATATTAATCGACATCTGCGCTAGTATAATGTTGTTTTCATCAGGTGCATCTCGAATAACCCAAAACCAAATTGGATCAAATTTAATTGAGGCAGATAAATCCAACTTAGATCCTCTTACTGCTCAGATCACAAACGATCACAAAACATAACAAACGAAGACAATTAAAATTCTACCTCAATTAGGCTATTTTTCGAAAAATAGCGCGCGCGCGCACACACTCACACACACACATACAAAACACATATACCTAGACGTAGATACACACAGACAATGTGCAGAAGCGTAGATCTTAAACATATTAATTGTTAAACGTAACTGTACACTGTTCCTAAATGTTTAATGATCAGAAATTTTGTATGACTGAATGTAAATTTTTAAACTAAATATTTATTTGAATTTAATGTTTTTTATTACATTTAGTTGTTCAAATTTAAAACGTACATTTTAAAATACATAGAAATAAAGTACAAAATAAAACTTCATGACACATTTTGTGTCATTTAATAGGCTTTGATGAAGTGGCACGCAACATTTCTAGTTCATAGTTTTTCGATTGTCGATTTTAGTTGCGGACAGGCAGAATATCAAGAGAAAATACATGTCACAGCCCCAAATTACTGTAGGATAAAAACTTCCACCCTACTAAGTGATAAGTTTCGTTAACGCTCAATCCAATTCCATTTATTGGTATGCCCCTTCATCAAACTCATTCTTGTTTTTAGAAATTAAGTTTCATGCATAATGAATGAAATAGTTTTTCAGATATTCTGCGGATAGTTATGCTACCTAAAGTCTAAAACCAATTACATAGAGAGGCGTGCTCATAATGAAACACAACATCGCCTAATGAAATAACATGCAAAATGTTCAGTCCTTAGCTCGGTTTTGTCATGAATATCCAGCAAAATCTTACAAACTAAATGACATAAAAATAATTCGGTCACAACACTAAATGTTATAGATTTTTAAGAGCATGGATAAATTTATTCTCAGGATATAACCTTGAGTTAAATTCATCACTAATGCTCAGCAAATCACATGTGATGAAACAAACTGGTCAAAAATGTCAAAAGACAGGCTTTTACTTTTACTAGAAACGTCTGGCTCAGTATGTGATTTGTTTGGTGGCGTCCCATTAGGTGAAACGTCTACTGACGTCTTATGCCTAGGCCTAGTGAATTGGTTTTCTAAATGATGTCTCTTCTTAGTTTTGTAGCTAACCTTTTGCATAGGCATTGCTAAAACAACTCAAACAACACTAATATAATATAATAAATACGATAATAATAAACTATAAAACGTTACTGAAAAACTAAAACACAATTATTACACTAACACTTCTCTAAAACACTGAAAGAAAAATGTAAACAAGTTGGATTTATTTCACAACAAACATAGGCTAATAGGAAAATCAGATGTCAAGTAACATCAGAGGTAACACAGAGTAAGAATCAAGTCATAGAGGTTAAAACTTCTCTGTGTATACAGAAGTGTGCACTATACAATGTGCTGAAAGAAGTGGTCAGCTTTCTCAACGCGTTTTCCGGCCAAAAACAGCTGACATACCTCTAGTTTTTATTTAATTTTGAAACTTAGGAATAAGATACACCTGTGAGAGTTATATTTTTTTAAAGGGAATAAACAAATTTTCCTCATATGTAGCTTTAGGAAAATATCATATACATATAAATATATTGTTTTAACAAATCAAATATATATTTGTAATAATATATGGTTCATATTATTGATATATCGTAAAAACAGGCAGACAGTCAGTAATTTAAATTATAAAATTTTTCGAACAAGTTATTGAGTTCAGTCAATTGAATGAAGAGTATGTGGAAACCAATATTGATAACCTTTAGGTTTATAATTGTTATTTTGTATGGCTAAATCAAATGAAAGGGCATTACGCAGCATGTTAAAGAAAATGCAAATCAGTAACCCTTAAAGTTTCAGTTCTCGCATCCTAGAACTTCAAATCTCTTGATACGTAATTTGCTAGAGGAAGATGACTTACAGGTTACGTTTCAGTAGGAACTTTGTTTAGAGAGTAAACTTTTCTTTCCTTTAACTTTAGCTATTTCTTTGAGTGGGATGTACTCGTAGTATAAATTATTCATATGTGTTCAGACTAAACAAAGAACACAGCGTATATATTGCCCGTATATTGTTAGAGCGTAGCACACATTTGTCTGTTCCAAACGAAACTAATTTCTTTAATATAGTGCCATAATTGAATTTAAAATCTGTTCGGCACATAGAGTTGAGTAAGAACACGTGAGAAAACTCAATATTTCATTATATTACATCGTTTTCTTTATATATAATGTGTAACAAAACTTTCCACGCAACAATTATTAATATTATTTCATAGACTAAGCAGAAATAAAAACAAAATGCATAAACAAATATAAATATTTATCTTTAATAACGTGTGGTTTTTTATCACCAACAATACCAGATACAAAACTCCAATGAGATTCAGTTAATTTCCTTATAGTCTCCAACTAAAGGAAAATTTGTAATTATAAAATCATATAATATTCCAAGTCATCGAGTAGTAAAAATGTTTTAATCCTAACACAATAAAACTCGTAAAATCAAGATTCATTTTATGAATTTTTAAATTTTTAAACACAATTACAGATATATTGACACTATTTTAACGCACAGTGATATTGTAAACGTTTTATAAACGTACACACACGCGCACGTGTGTGTGTGTGTGTGTGTGTGTGTGTGTGTGTGTGTGTGTGTGTGTTTTACATCTCATTGTTACATATCTGTAAGACTTTGCTGAGAAGAATTATCAAATGTTTTGTAGAAAATAATTAAATTTACTTCAAAGTAAGACTTTTATCATTTTATAAAAGTAACAGAGTATTTATTATTTTTGCTGGAGTGCTGGATTTTTGTATGAACAGTTTTTAGTAAACAGTTACCTATTTTTACTCATATTGCTTAAATTTTATTTAATTTTAATAATAATATATTTATTTTATGCTTTATGAGTAAATTACATAAAATGAAAACTACTATCAATTGAATTTAAAAAGTTATATAACGGGAGATTAAAAGAGTTTTAAAAAATCTATATATTAAGTATATAAATCTTTTAAATTCTCTTTTAATATTGAAGTAAAACTATGTATTTATTTAATATATGGCATGCAAATTTAGACTGAAAATATTATGATCAATGTCAGCCAAAACTCTACGTACTGGTGAATGACCTGTTTTGTGGTAAATGATGTAACATGAAATTGCTTTTATCACAGGTACGGAAACTTCTGTTTTATATAAATTTTCATGAAAACGCAGTAATTAAGTGTAAACTATTTCCTTGCGGTTTGCAGACAATACAACATTGCAAGTTAAACTCACAAAAATCTTAACTTTCTTTACTGTTACTTGTAGCAAATAATACTCACTTGATTATAACAAAAAAATTCTCTTCCTCAAGAATTTAACGTTATTATTGATTTGTGTTTAGAAAAGTGTTTCTTAATAAACAATAGTGGGAGCAACAAAAATGAGGGTGTGTACGTACATCTTATTTCAATCAAAAAATTTAGCCATACTCGTATATCCTTTGTGGTGTACTAAATAACACCAATTACCTTTTTTACAACTAAGTTTGCCAAAAATCACACGCATACCACTCAAATCAAATCAAATCAAAACATCCTTTATTATATATAACATATTACAATGCATTGGTTTGCGTCAAATTAGTACAATCATGTGTATAGAACAATTTACATAGGAACAAAATACATAGGAAGGACTAAATAAATTGCGTATTGCTATTAATGTAGTCATCTACAGAATAGAAACAGTGTTCAATAAGATAAGCTTTAAGCATTCTTTTAAAACAAAATAAATCCTTTTCAGCTCTAAGAGCATCAGGAAGAGCGTTAAAAAGGGACGTGGCATTGTAAAAGGTGTGATGTTTAAAAAAAGTAGTGGAATGGTAAGGAATATTCAGTTTATGTTTTTGTCGAAGATTGTATCCCGACTGAGGAACAAGGGACCGGAAAACACCATGGTTCTGCTGTAAGAAAATCAAGGTGTGAAAAACATAAATGCTTGGGAAGGTAAGTAATTTAAGTTCCTTAAAAACAGGCTTGCAAGTCTCCATTCGACGGATGCCAGCTACTATTCTCACTGCCTTCTTCTGCAAGACAAAAAGCCGTTTTGTGCGACAACTTTCCGATCCCCAGATTGTCACCGCATAGGAAAGATAAGGGAAAATTAGAGCGTAGTAGGTTGTTAAGAGGATCGCAGCGTTTGTAAAAGGTGCCAGTCTACGAAGCACAAAGATTCCAGAACAAAGCTTACGTGCTACATAATCGATGTGGGATGAAAAATTCAGGTTTCTGTCTATAGACAATCCCAAAAACCTCACATGCTGTTCAGAAAGGATTTCCATATCATCGACCCAAATGCTGAGATTATTAATGCTATTAAATGAGATTGCGAATTCAACAATTGCGGTTTTAGCAGCATTTACCACTAGACCATTTTCCCTAAACCATTGAACAATCTTATTAGACTCCACAAAAGTGCTAACCTCCATGGCCTCACGACATTGGTTTTCCATTACGATGGACGTGTCGTCTGCAAACAAACACAACTGGGCCTCCGCAATACAACTCCTGAGGTCGTTTACATATATAATAAACAGAAGAGGGCCGAGTATGGAGCCCTGTGGCACCCCCGCCTTAACGCTCAGCACATCCGAGTAGCATCGCCTCACAGTGCCTGCAGCATCGATGAAGGACACTTCTACCGCCTGTCGACGATTCCTCAAATAAGATGAAAGCCATTGGTTCGCCACTCCTCGAACTCCAATGCCTTCGAGCTTTTCCAACATGATGTCATGGGAAACCATATCGAAAGCCTTCCGAAGATCGAAAAAGACACCGGAAGCAGACCTACCTCTATCCAAGGCATTTACTATTTTGTTGATGAGCGTAAACATTGCATTGACAGTTGACCGTCCTTTAACAAACCCAAACTGATTTTCAAACAAAATACTGTTGTGATTAATAAAAGACCATAATCTATTTAAGAATGCCCTTTCAATTATCTTTGAAAACTTTGATGAGATAGATATTGGTCTAAAATTATCGAGTTCATCCTCTCTTCCTTTTTTAAGCAAGGGCTTCACAACAGAAAGCTTCAACAAATCTGGGAAAACTCCACCTTCGAATGAACAGTTAATAAGGTGAACGAGTGGGTCAACAAAACATTCACTACATGACATAAGCAATTCAGATGATATCCTGTCGCAGCCAGAAGACGTCTTTGGCTTCAAATACCTGATGATATCTGTTATCTCTCTCCTAGTAACTGGTGATAAGAAAAATGAAGATGTACACAATCCAGGCTGCACATAAGAATGCGGAATACTGGATGAGGTTGATGCACTATTAGACACATCAATAAAGAATTTGTTAAACATGTTTGAGACCAGTTTTGGATCACTGATATCAACTCCCTTGTCATCTTTGACGGTGCGGGGGACATTACATGGAGACTGATTCTTCCCTCTACTTTCATTAACGATCTCCCACATAGTTTTGACTTTATTAGAAGATTTTTGTATAACATCAAGCACCTTAGATGACTTAGCAAGCCTAACACAAGACCTGTATTCTCTCTTCAATGATAAATAATGCTTTCTCTTCAGATCAGAAGAATCCAAATCTTTAGTGAAGCAATACCACTGGAGAACCATATCTCTAAGTTTCAAATGGTGATCACTCAAGGACACTTTGCTGCGTGAGGCACCTTTGCAAACTCTTCTTTTCTTTTCAGGTAAAAGGAGATTGAAGATTGGAATAGACGCATTTTATCATTTATAGTTCCAGCCTCGTAAACATTAGACCACGTTTCTTTACCAATTAGATATTTGAAAATACGGGTATTATCATCAGAAAACGATCGCTTGAGATAATACTTAGGATGACTTGAGTCACTTGAAGTGGGTAGTTTGACACTGATCACCAGTGCATGGTGATCGGACAATGCAGTAATTAAAACGGAACAACTACAAACGTCATCAGGGAGATCGGTGTAAACATGGTCAATCAGGGACTTGGAGTTTTTAAATTCCCTGGTATAAGATTTTACCTTATTTTCAAGGTCATGAGAAGCCATGGTGTAAATCAAGTCATCAACTTTACCATCAGACACAGACAAGTCGACATTGAAGTCGCCCACAACAATGGTTCCGATATCTGGACTTATAATTTTTTCCAGACATTCTGATAAACACCTGTAAAATGTCTCGTGCTCCTGTATTGAGGAGGAAAAAGGCTGTGGCTTATAAGCAGTGATTATCAAAAATGAGGTGTTACTAAGGTGAAACCTGGCAGCAGCAAGCTCGCACCTGCCTTCCAGACAAAAACGTGAGACATCTATTACCTCAGATTTGATTGAAGACTTACCATAAATACATACACCTCCCTTATGAAGAGTTTTTTGACAGTAGGCTGTGATGCCATTATATCCGTAGAAAGATGCAACTTCAAATTCAAAGTCTCTTAAATGGTGTTCCGAAAGGCAAATTATGTCTGGATCTTCAGATTCAATGAACATTTGAAAATGGTCAAACTTACTTGAAAGACCCTGAACATTATGGGGAACTATCTTTAGTTTGCAAGGTGAACTGTGCTCAGCTACAGTGGTAGGGTCATTTGAGACAGATCCTCTAAAAAATTTTCTCCTTGGGTATATCAGATGGACTGCAAGGAACCTCCTCGGGCAGAATTGGCTCTTTTGAGGCATTTTCCTCCAAGCCAGGAATTACACTAACAGTGTCATATCCCTTTTTAAGACCGAAGGCAACAGAAAACACTTCTGAAAACAGAGTTCCTAGCTGATGGCTACCTTTTCTATTCAGATTCCTACCATCTCTGGCAAGATGTTGCTTCTTCACCCAACAATTTGCCTCAACAAACATTACACCAAAATTGTTGCACATGACATCCAGCTGATCATTAAAATCAAACAAAGCTCTATATGTTATATCAGACCTTACTAATATGCTATTAACAAAAACCATAGTATTAGGAAAATGGGTTTTGGTGGTGAACAAAAGGTCGGCCATGTCATGGAGGGCCTCACGCTTTCCATGGCCACCGTTATAGCCAGCCCCTCCATTATACCATCTTTTAAGATTGTTTGTTCCCACATGAAAATATATGACAGAAATTTTTTCACCAGTGTACTTTAACAATTTCTCTTTTATATCCTTAATTTTGCCACCCTGACAAAGTTCCACTATTGCTCCCTTCTTAAAGCTTATTTCACTTGCATATCGAATAATTCAGTCACCTATCAATAACACATTTTCATTAAATCTAGAGTTGTTACTTCCGTTACTCACATCTTCGACCAACAACTCACTTTGAAGAGTAGACTGATTTTTAGTCATTGTAATAGGAGTCATTACCTGTTCTTTCTCAGTCACAGACTGAGTTTTAGTGTGGCGCATTAATTTAACATGGTCTTTTCTTAAAATGTTTTTATGCTTTGACATTGAACTTTGAGATTTTTGTTTCCATGTTCCAGATACATTTCTTATGTAAGACACTTGTACATCAAGTGGCTCTTGTGAATCTAAACTACTAAACTTATTACTACATTCAAAGCGAGCTGACTGCTTTGCAACCGGCATGAGTTTTATTTCGTTCCCTTTAGTTCTAGTTTTTTTTTGTTTTAACTAACTTCCAGCAATTTTCTGCTGATTTCTTGAGTATTACAGGACTTACAATTTGTTCGGCATTGTCACTAAAGCTATCAGCTCTTTGACAGATCGATTTCCTATTTACAGGAAGATCAACTACATCAGTTTTATTTACAGAGTCATCAAGCAAACTCGACCCATCATGGAACCATTCGAGAAATGGTTTTTGTAGCTGCAACCACTAGAGCTGCAATAACGGATGCTAGCTGAACGTTAGTTTAATGTGCTTAGACAAACAAAGGATAATTTAAGAATCATTATAAAAAAAATATAACAAAATCTTCTCAATTATATCCCGATTTAACATGTGGTGGTTGGTCAATTCAACGGTCATATATTGACTCTATAACGAGACCAAACATAGTGGTTTTCAACCACGCGGTAAAGAATAATAGTTAAGATTTTAATTTAACGAATCTTTGATATAATTCGAAATTTACATACCAACATCGTAATAATTTACCTACGTTTTATAATACTATGGTATTAATTGAACTGTAATTTACAGAGCTGTTATTTTTCAAAGGCAGCAGTTTGTTTCAAGTGCACGTAAAATAAGAATTTTCATTTGTGTAGATAAAACGTGTAAATTATTGTTTATAAATTATTTCCCATACAGTAATAATCGAAAAGAATAAAAAAGCTAAACATATATTTACCTTATGTCATTATTTTTGTACTAATTAGTGGTTTAAACTTGAGAATATAAACTATTTTGACATTAGTTTTTTACGAAGTATCAAATCTAAGTTGACATTAATACATATAAGCGCAATTTATGATATTCCAACATCGTTACGACACATGGATCTATAGTATTACATAACTGTAAAAGAAGACACGAATCACCTCTTATAATAATTCAGTATGCTAAATACCTTTTTTAGTATGCCTGAAGTATGATTATATTGCTCTTTGAAACGGAAAGTTCTTAGGATTACGGTGCTAAAATAAATTGGAATGGTTTAACATACGAAGAATATTTTAAAAATCTACCTGAAGAAGAGATCAGATTTCAGATCTCGAAATGTAGTTTTACTGATTTTTTTTTCGCTGGCCGATGGCAAAAATTCTGTTTTCTTCATAATCCTTCCATCGTCACAAATAAATTTGAAACAAAGAGTATAAATTGCTATTCCCGAAAATCTCATTCGTGTTTAACTCTGTATTTTATTGTATGTAACAAGATATCTTAAATGCACTAAAAATCGGTTTTAAGTCATTCACATTTGTAAAAGAGAGTTGACACACAAGTAATATTTCTCTATATATCTGTATATGTCAGTAATCTTTGGTTAGACTTGTGGTTGTTTCTTTTATTAACCAAGGTGTGTATGATGAGGGGTTTTTGGAACATTAAAACATGAGCACTGTTGTTCAGGTTTTATATAACTTAGTCCTACTTGGAAAAGTAATGTATATTTAGTACATTATTATATTTATATGTGTATATTCACATTATGTAAAGTCCTAATCCTAATCAAAAACACACGAAATTACTATTATAATAATATGTACTATGTTTTCCATTCATCTCTGCTAAAAACTCCTTTATAATGGTGTATTTACTGAGCTATGTACAGCTCGAACTCCTTGAAAGCCATCCTTCATTACATTTCAATCGTGCCGCCTGACATGAAAAAAATGGTATTTCCTTCAAAAAGTAAATTAAAAGGCATATTGATGTACAAAGTTTTATTGCTTTACCTGTACCTCGTACGGGTGTTTATTAAATATACCACGTTATGTTTAATAAATCAATACTGAATCCTAAATATTATTTTTTTTTATTTTCATGTATAAAACAATAAGTGATGCTCATATAACCAAACTTACGTGCAGATTTATAGCCAAAGATTTCGTTATATGATAATTATTCAGTATTTCAGTATTTGTATTTCAGGTCTCGAGTGGTTTACGCTGAAAGGTTTTACGAAGAACAGTGGAAACATATTTTAATCTGTTGACTAGCGGCTCAAAAAGTCCCATAAATGAATATCAAAATGGTTTTAAACTATGATATTGTATATTATTAGACATTCTATTAAACTTAAATAGACGTAATTATTATTTCAGAAACACAAATAAGTTATATAGTATTATGTTATGAAAGACATTATTACCAATATGTATTCTGAAGATACTAGTGTTGTTGTAGTTCTTTAGATACTATTATATTTCATAGTAAAATATAAGGATCAGTATAACAGAACTAAAAATAAAGCTGTAATATTTTGATAAGCATGTAGTAAAGATGTTTTAATGAAATGTCTGTCTAGGCACTTTAAATATGTTAGTTAAAATAGCAACAGAAAAGGTGAGTTTATTTACAAGTGACTATCACCCTTTACCGTCAAATACTCGTGAGTCAAATCAGCTGATGCATATAACTGGATGTGTCTGACTAGACGTATTGGATTTAACATTATGTGTTTCTTTTAAGAAATGTAGATTTTAATATATCTTATTTTATACAGTTACGCAAATGTCCGTATCTCTATTTATCCCTTTCTTACTTCACGTGTAATCATCCTTTCTTCTTCATTTTACAGTTCCGGAGATATCCGTATCTTTACTATCCCTTCATAAAGCCAGTGCAAGGTAGAACATGTCTATCTCCCTGTAGATACGACTCTATTTTTCCCTGCTTTACTCCACTTTTAATCATCCTTTCTTCGCTTTAAAGCCGTGTACCTTTTCTTCTCTTCCATACTTTACTTGTAATCACCATTTCTTCTCTTCTCTATCACTGAGACATCTGTACAATAACATAAAATAAACGAACTGAACATAAACTGTAATGGGGTTAAAGCCTTTTCACAAAGTATTTTGATTGAGATTTCCTTTAAACTTGGGACTAACGGTGAATTATGCCTAACGTTTTACGTACATAATACTACAATATTTTCTTTCGTACTATCGAGAAATAGTATGGTGAGTTGGTTTTATAATAAAAGAATTATAATATACAATAAACATATAAGCTTAAATTTTTTTAACAACTTCATTTCTATTTATCTAATAATCTGTCCATCTTTGTGCACGATCTTTCAAGTACAAACTGAAATTAACTATAGAGAATAAATCTCATCGCATCATGTTACGCAACACAGGAAACCGTATAAACTGTTGTAAACTGTATACCTCATATTTAAACCTGAAGCAACATCCAGAATTTTGGTGTATAAAGACTAAATTGAAAGTAATTCTGTTGGTTGTAACCTGTTATAGTTCCATTACATAACATGTTTTACTTCCCTTAATTTTGTATGCTAAAAAAATAACGCTTTTGAATTCGTTACTATTAACTAATGTCGTTGTTATATTAACTATCTCTTCAGAATATAGATTATTTTTTATATCAGCGTTGTTGCTCAAATATTGAAAAAAAAATTAACTTCAATGTGTTATCAATTATTATACCATTAATATAATATAGTTATATTTTATTGATTATTATTTAATTTATCTATATAATTTTTGCCAAAAAAGGTTTTTCATCAAAAGTATTGAGTATCTAAAAAAGGAACAATACAAAGATTTATTTGTAAGTTGGATTATCTAAAATTTGTTGCTTATAACAAATATTTTTACAGAAGAAATAATAAGTATAACACTTATCATTAAATACAATTAATGTTGCAGAAATAATACATGGGGTGGATTTATTTATTGAAAGTTAAACTAGCATTGCTTCTATAGTATTTAGAACTCCTGTTGGCACCCTATAACTTAGATAATTATTCGTTTAATCGCTTCCGTTACAAAACCTGTAAAATAGTCTGTTTTTATATTCAATAATATAACAAGTATTTTTACAATAACAAAATAAATGCCTATAACAATTTCATTGAAATTTTTTAATGTTACCCATACATTTTAATTTTATAATAACGACGTTTTTCAGAGCGTAATAATTTAATAGTTCTTGAATGAGTAACATTTATTCAAATCAAACACGAAATTGTGTATTACTAAGTGTGCACTTTGTAAATCAAGTAATAGGCTGAATGAAGAACAAAGGCTTTGTCAACTTAATTATATCTCTTTCATATTAACACTGACACCGTGATAATGGTATTTCTATGTCAAGTAATTACTTTTATGTCTTCTTGTAGACGTAATTTTACTCCAATTTCCGCTTCTATTAATTACACTCTATCTATATTCACTTTCATGGAAGTCGGTGTCCACTGGAATACAAATAAACTACTTCTCATCGAATTTGTTCTACTATTCAGATGACTAATACTTTGATTGCCTATACGCCTTATCTTTAGGATTTTAATATCATATAGAAAGAAGCAGAAATAAACCGACCATTTGTTAGGGAGGGCATTTTAATGAAAATATAAAACTGTTACGCCATCCACTTTCCGCTTATCAGCTTCTTTAAAATTAAGTTGAAACTAAAGTTGTCGTGGTATTACCTCTTTAATGCTAGGACTATGCCTAATTGAAAAGATTAACGTAGATCGAAACAGCACAATAGTCAGCAATGAGTACCGAAGGTAAAAGTCATATTACCGTGTACCTTTCACGTATAGTGGTATATTTAACCAGTTTTATTCAAACACTGGTTTAAAACAGTTTAAAAATCAAATGAATGAAATTTTAGGCTAAAGTTGCTACGTATTAACATAATTATGGTGAAGTAGCTATTTGAGTTGCACTAGGCATGCTGTTGTATATCACCAAATTGTCAAATTATAATTACCTTCCATGCTACATGTATAATCAAATGATATTGAATACCAATTTTAAATATGAAAATGTATAATAACCGAAAAATTTGGATTTCTAAACTTTTCATGTTCTTAATCTTGGGTAATTTGTTGAATAAAATTGTATGGCAATATATTAATATGTCCTTAACTACAAATGCATTTTATTTCTGTTAATTTTTAAAAGCAATCGAAAAAAGATACCAAATATACATTTTGAAGCTATAAAAATTTTATTTAATTAAAAAAAAAAAAACAGTTGTTATGAAACCAGCTTAAAACAAAACTTTAAAAAAATTTACTTTTTTGGCAATTGTTTTATGTGAGCTCCTATTCTGCCTAGTTTAGGAAATAAAAAGAAAGTTAAAGGTAATAGGATAAATTTTAAATCAATGGGTAAAAATAGATTTCATACGTGCAATACACATACGACAAATGTAGTGCCAATAAAAATTAAATCATACGATGCAAATGTGTTCTCTAGGCTGGCTCTAGTTAGGACAGTGCCATACGTTAGGGTAATAGCGGCAGTTTGTCACCAGAACCCGACCTCAGTGAGAGGATGTGTGTGTAACAAGTCCATATTAATGCTGAATGTGTTTAAGTTCATTCAATATTTATAACCCTACATCGGGCGTTAAACGGAGTTTTCCTACGTGTATTTTTTATTATTAAAAATAGTACTACTTTTCTGCTGTTGGTAGTACTTCATGAAAATCTTTCGGGGAAGCGAAAAAATAGCCTCCCGCTTATCTTTGTCAAAATCTGTCAGTATGAGCTCGTACTTCCGTGCGAGACCGGACGATTCCTCCGTGAGCGCCCGATGTTGTGTTTGTAGTGCTTGGACGAAATATCCGTGAGCGCCTTATTGTGTTTAGTTTCTATGGAGTAAAAATCCTTGTGCGCCTACATGTGTGACCTGTGATGGTTTCTTTTTAAGTTTTACAATATATTGTATTTGAATTTTGTGAAATGGAGAATTAAGACGAGAGACTTGTCAGTACAGTACCAGTGTGCTAGGGAACATTTCAGTACTGTTTATGGAGTGAATATTATCGTTATAAGAACCAGAAAGAAAATGTTTTTAAACTTTATGTAGTGTGTAAAAAGATTTTTAGTAAAGAATAAATTTTGATTTCAGAGTAATAATCGAAATGACAATTGTATAATATCTCAAGAATTGAAGTAAGTTGTTTTTGTAAGAAGTTAAAAACTAAGTTAATTTCCATATATAATAGGTTAAACAGTAATACAGTTGGTTAAACATTTTTACAATTAATTGCATTATTCCTTAAAATGAATCATGTTGTTACTATACAATAACATTTTTTTACATTTTGGATGTCTTATTAGGAAAATTCATTACATAGGAGAGTAATTTTTATTTAATTTCAAAAAACGAATAATATATTACATTGTAATTAAATCAGTATGAATATTTAAACAAATAAAAACAGTTTAAACGACTATGATATCCATTATTCGCTAACCTGGAGAAAACCTCCGTGAGCGCCAGATGGTGTTTCTAATTTTAAGCGCCTGATGGAGGGTTAACAAGAAACGCAAAATTTAAACTTAAAATTTACTACTCAATTAATGTTATTAGTATCCTCTTCAAGTACTGTAATTTGAAAGAAATTGCTATTTTAAAACACCCAAGTATAGTTTCATGTATATATTCGTAAACATTACAATCATAATTACGTTAGTTTAGGAGACAAGATTTAGAGCCAGAATATTAAATTAACACGATATCAAAATTATTAAATTTAAAGAAATATATATTGTATGACAGTATCGTTCTAAGTATTTTTATTTAGGGATACGGTGCCTCTCCTGTTGGTAAGAAAAATTATTCCTTGAACCGTCAAAAGATATAAAACCTTTAATTCTTAAATAACATTTTGGGACACTTTTCTTTTGGGTCTATGGTAGAAACTACTGAGTTAAAGTTTTGCACAATAGCAGACAATACCATTTAGATTTTTTTTTAATATCTAACAAACTTATTCAACCCATAAACAAACAATATCAATGCACAATATCTAGTACTAAACTACGGTATTTATCACGTATATTTGTATAAAAACATTAATATTATATATTATTTAATCTCTGCTTGACTTAGTCCCGTTACTTTGACTAACAAAAGAACGAAAATATTTTATGTTTAAACGGTTCTATAATCATTGTTGGACATAGATGTTATCCAGGTAATAACACTGCAAATATTAATAAAAATACACTTTTAACTGTAAACCAGAACTAGTATTAAGAATGTAGAAGCACTTACATATACTTACTTATATTTATAGTATAAATATATTACATATATATATATATATATTATATATAAATGTAACAATACAAAATCTATCACGGCGCCAGATATAAATTACACCAGAAACATTTAGTTGAATGAAAATAAAGGTTTTCCAACCAAAGTGGGATTCTTGGATCTGGCCAATATAAATGATAATAATTTTATACATATATTTAATCAAGGCACGGCGGCAAAGCTTGAAAATATTTTGCAAAATTAGTATTGCAGTAATATGTACCTTAAATATTTAAAAACTTGTACCATTCCTGTTTTAAATTCACATACATATACCATTTGTTATATCAAGAGCTAAAATTCTTGACTTTAGAAATATTACACGGGTAAAATAGTTCAATTTGTACTGAAATAGTTAAGCTATTCATAAAAATTTATAGAATTTTTAAGACAAATACTATTTTTTTTACATCTAATTTTTTTATTTATAAAAATCTCGTACCTCAGATTACAAAATTACTGAAATCTAAAGCGAATCATCAGCCTGGAATATAATTAATTGACAATCACTTATGGGATAGTTGTTCGGAATGCCATTTTAAAATAACTTACTTCCGACAAGTAAATCACATTTAAAAAGTCACATTTATAAATGAATATGAGTGCGAAGCGCCGGTTTACTGTTCGTAAAGTTGCAAAACCTTCCAGACATAAAACATTAAGTGCAAACATTTTGATGTTAATAATATTTAATTTTAAAAACACGTTATCCTTCTATAACTGAAAAATTGTCAGTATTATTTTACATAAAAACCTACAAGAACTATCAGCAAACTACGGCAACTCAAAATCTGCCAAAAATAAATTTTAAATGAATCTGAGGGTATTATGTAAATAATCTTAATAAATATTTCTTTAAACATTTTACAGATTCAGCATTTTAAAGACGGCAAATATCAATCTACGATTTGTAGTGTCATATTCTTGTAGCAGACAACAATGGCATATATCCGAAATTTTGTTATCCTATCAAACCGTTCATAGTCATTGGTAAACATTAAACAAGACCACATTACAGTTTGCACATATCATGCAACACTTTTTATACTCATATGACTCGGTTATTAATCAGTGTGGGGTGACATCTGATATGGAACTAAACATTGTTTTCGGTTTCAATCAACAGTGCTATTAAATATAGACATTATCAGAGCTGCGAACAACTTAGTCCAATATCCAGGTTGAAATTACTTGTTACTTAGCGTAATGGCCATAACAAGTAACATTTATTTGTTTAATAGACCCTATTTTCTATCAAGTATATTATATAAAATTGGGTATGCTTTTTATATTCAACTAAATATGACAATAAATTATTATAAGTATTTTACAACTGCATAGTAAATTGTTTAAAGTGTTATACACGTATACCTCTAATGGAATATATCGTGTTTTATATTTTTTTTAACCAGAATTAGGAATACATATACTTAATATATTATATGAATATATTAATCCTTTTATCTATTACATTTCACTAAATAAAATTATAAGAATATTTTGAACTCATACTTAGTAAATTTGTCAATTGCACTATTTTTTATTTTACAGTATTAGCCAAAATAAACAGTACTCGAATGGTAATATGTTATTATTGTAAACACAGTAACAATACATACAGATTTTATGAATAAATACAAGTCTAAGGAAGCTTAATCGGTTAAACTCGGATATTATCATGTTCAATTTGACCACCGTTCAGTTTGACGCAACACTCGTAACGTTCTTGTAGGTTTTGCATCATCTTTATGAATAGGGGTTGTTCCATTCTCCTAAAACACATGGTTATTCTTTTCTTTGAGTTGAACGATGTTAGATGGTGGGTCTTCGCTGAAAATGTTTTCTTTCAATATTCCAAGGACGTAGTCATCCGGTGTTGTAAGATCGGGGGAGTGGGCTGGGTAAGGAAAGTTTATTTTACAGGAGATGAGACGGTTGCCAAAGGTTTGTTGGAGGAAGCAATGTTTTTAACAGCAGTGTGATTGGTTGCGCCTTCTTGCTGGAAGCACTGGGAATTTAACGGCAGGTTTAGTGGACGACAAAATCTCCTAAGGTCTCTCACAAAACGATCAAGAATAGCTCGATATCGATACTGATTTACAGTAAGAGTCTCTCCGTTGTTGCCTTCAAGAGTATGGTCCCACTATACCCCTCCCAGACAAAGCGCACCATATGGTTACACATTTACTATGCTGTGGCCTCTCTACAACAATGTCAGGACGTTTGAATCCCAGGAAACGTGTTGTCTGCTTGTTTATGAAACCATTACGGTGCACATTACATTCACCTGTAAACCATATATCACTCAGAAACTCAGGTTCTTCAATGCATATCGCTAACATTGAAGCACAGTTCTAAACTGTGGCTAGTTTGTTTCTACAGTTCAAATGTTGTCCAGTTTGTATCCTGTAGGGAAAATTACAAATGTTTTTTAACATTCTGCGCATTGACGTATTGCTAATATTCAGTTTAAGAGAAGCTCGTATTAGGCTTCTTTTCGGTGACTGTAACACTTGCTGCAAACACGCTTCCGTGGTTTTCATTTGTACAGAAATTAGTTGGACAACCTGAAAAGTCCTTTCGCTGTCTCAAAACACTACCTGTTCTTCAAAATGTTTCAACGATACTTAGAATGACAGCATTACTAGGCGAGTTTTTGTGGAAATGTTTCTGAAAACGTAATACAGTGTGACAAGCTTGGCCCACCCGCACGTCCAATTCCATATGAGCAAAAGTAATACTCTACTATAAAAGCTATAATTAAAGGTAAAACTTACATTAAATGCTACTAAGCTGTACGATAAATTATACTTTAACTAATTACTTTTTACTACTTATCGTGCCCTATCGTAACCAACTTTGGCAGGTCTCTGAGTATAGAAATTAATATTTGGTCAAGGTATATCGAATGATGTTCAATAACACTCCATAATATGTAGTTCAGACATACTAAAAAACCATACTGGACGGTTCGTCTCCCCGGACTTGACCTTGCTACCTGTGTAAAAATAGTTCTAGAGACGTAATAATTGGTATATGGGTTGTTCTTTAAATAAAGTAAAAACCCTATTAATTTCAGAGAAAACTCCTTACGTCTAAGTTTTATTTTATCAATAACACCTTTTCTTACGTTTTAGTTTATAAAAAGTACCAAAAAGACATGAAAACATTTGTTTAATTTTGTCTTGCATACTTTGGTAATTTCTTTAGCGCAGCATTTATATTGTTAATTTGTCTATCACCCTTTAAATAGGGTTCTTATATTATATTTCGAAATGGAATTTAATAGTAATTTCGTTAATTATTAACGATTTCATTTTGTAAGTTGCGTCATTATACAAGCAGAATTTATAATAAATACACAAATACAATTGTGTATACAGTACAGGTAGTTTCATACATGCGGAAAGGACTTGGCATTTTAGTAAACAAAATATTGTATAGTAAAAATAAAATGATTCTCTTTGAAAACCTGTTTAATTTTAATTCTATAAAATCATAAAACCCTTAAAATGTTAAAGTGTGTCAGAAATACTTTACCTAATATACAATAAACTGACAGTTTTAGTTATTTTTTCTACCTTAAAACTTTATTAATGTAATTAACATTAATTTTATTAATGAAAGTTAAGATTCATAATAATCCAGCCTTAATTTGTATTTTATACTTAAAACTAGTATATCTGTATGGATAATTCTAGTCAGTTATATTAAAAAGAAAAAATATTCAGACAGGTTTATAGACTAAAGATAAAACAGAAGAGTGAGTTTAAACAGATAAATAGACCGTTCACAGCCTGGAATAAACCGCGGGGCGTTCTGATCTGTGGCTGACATACTTTCAGCAGGTTAACCACCGATTGTGATCAGTCAACAGATGGCAACTATTTGGATGTTTATTAAAAGTTTAATTGAGCGCTTGAAATACATTACAAGATATAGTGTGTAAGCAAAATAAAATTAGTTGTACAGCTTTAAATTTATAATAATGTTTATAATCTAACTACTATTTACGTATATGAAAATTAGGAAAGGCTATTACTGAGAACTGTTAAAA
Organism: Homalodisca vitripennis; assembly: GCF_021130785.1. NCBI lineage: Eukaryota > Metazoa > Arthropoda > Insecta > Hemiptera > Cicadellidae > Homalodisca > Homalodisca vitripennis. Next base: position 77,218,753 of record NC_060214.1, on the reverse strand, counting down.
AATAATTTCCGCCTGTATGCGTATCTACAATATCTCGAATACAGTAATACATTTTTATTCGTGGAAGACCTACAAAATGGTCTACGTAAAGTATTTTCAGGTTAAATATTCCCACCAAATTTGCTTTCTTATAATGTCAATGTATCGTGAAAAATAATGATACCTGTGATTTCTAGTTGTGTATTTATATGTCAGTTTGCGTGACGTCTCAAGAACTAACCTGTATATTTCGAAGTTTGTAAGAGTCCTAATTTTGTTATAGGCAACATCGAGTTTGGCGATGGTGAATGTAATATAAAGTATTTTATTGAAAAGAATTAAAATTTTCTATACGACTGTGGCAAGACTTGGTGTATGTTAAATGTCGTGTATTTTAGTTTGTTGTGAATAAAATGAGTTTAAATCTATTAATTTCCACCCTTATGACGGAGCGGATATGGGTTGTTTCGTTTAAGTACTATAATAATAAAATTTATAATTTCTCTAGCAATGTTATTAATTTTAATCCTATAAAGCCCGATTTTTGATCACACGAATGCTTTTTATTGTTTCTTTAAATACACCATCTAGTTGTAAACTACATAAATATGTATAATATAAGAAAGACAGAAAAATAGATAATATGTAATAAAAAGATTTATTCAATCACCCCGAAAATATACACTTTCATAACTAAATAAAAACAGAAAAATACATTGTGTAAAGAAATTTTTTAATTTCAAAAGAATCTTAGAATAACCCTTTTTTTATCATTTCTTAGCAGAAAATACTAGAACCTCGCTAATTTTCTTTAAAACTCCTCCCATGTCACCCTTCCTGATTTTTAACGGCAAGTTATTTTTGTAATAACCTCAACTAGATCAATAGAAAAAATCCAATACTTGTACTTCCTCTCCTAATTTAATCACGTACATATTAAACGTATTTGAATAGTTTGAGATCATGGGGCTGTAAGAAATTTATTTGATTCAACTATTCATTCCATATCAACAAAGCATCTAAATCTCAACATGCATGTGAAACAGATCCAGCTAGCACATTTTTTCAGCCTCAGCTTTTTAATTGGTAATGGAATTTAATAGTATTCTCTTTATTGTATCTGCAATGCAGTTTCAGTTTTATACAGAGTCATACAACTAGATATACTCGGAATAAATTAATCAGGGCAGTAATTTATTTTATAAATTATGCTGAGAAATAAATAATTTACTTTTAAACAAAACATGGTCACGTATAATTAATAAGATTTTTATTTCAATGCTAATGACCTGGTTTGCTGTTCAATATTAATGTCGGTAGTATTTTCTACAACATATTAGTTTACAACATTTATTCTGCATGAATTTTGAATTTTCATCTAGATACATTCCTCATAGTTAAATACTCCTGGAATATGTCTATTCATAAGACTTGAATACGGAAATCTGAAGTCATGTTCTTCTAAAGAGATCCAAAAGCGTAGAATACGAAACGAATAATGGAAGGTTTGCATTAGTTGACGACAAAGAGATTTATTACTTACAGGATATAGTGAAATCTAGGTGAAAGGCATTGCCATTTTCATATAAAGTTCACAGTTAATTACTCGCATAACTTAGTAAACTGTATGCAACATCATTATGAAACTAAGTGTTACGTCTAATTCATATACCTGGAAACAGAACAGTCATTAAGTTCTTTATTGATTAAAATATAAATGTGCAAAATTTAACGTGGCTGATAAATCTTGGAATTATTTCATGAATTTTTTATTTTTGGTATTAAATAGACTAAGTCTAAAAAGTAGAATAATGGTTTTGACGATTAAACTGTAATAATGCAAAAAACTTTTTAATTATCCTTTGCTTTTGGATAACTTCCTTTGTTGCATGTAATAAAAAGGTTATTTTTAGACAGTAACGATATTTTTAAGAAGAAGGAATCCCGTTTTTTTTAAATAATATGCGGTGTGTCTGACTATACTGAATCAAACACAAATTTAATATGAACTCGTTTCGTAAATATTCATTGGTTTATAATATTCTAAATATTTTACTTAACGTTGTAGAACTAACTATTGTTTAACTATTAATGCAACACAAAAATTCAAATCATAAAACATAAAAATACATAAAAAAATCTGTTTATAGTAACATCACATTTATTTAAATTTTATATTTTCCTCCAGACTTGCCCTGACAAAATTTTATTACTGACTTAATGTGCAGTGAGTTCCAAATTCTATGCAAAATGAAGGGATCATGGTAAGTGTAACCTATACAGACAATATTAGATATATACAAGGTTGTGAGTAATAAAAAGACCGAAAAATTAATGTGATACAGTTAACTATTGGTTATGTAGCTTACTCACTGTGCAAAATCATCCTTTATAAACTGTTACAGAGGTCCATGAAACCTTTACTAATTTCTATGTAAAATAAGGTCATGGTTTTATTGCAAGCAGTCCTGCCAAAACAATGCAATAAATCATTTAATGTAACACATAGAATACATCTTTTACGAGTAACCTAACACTTTTCCTCTCCTCCGACCACAAATGGATTACAAACTTTGTGAATATTTCAGCAGTGGATAATCATAATAACTTAATTACCCAACCAACCAACACATAACCCTCACCAGAGTTGAAATATATAACTACAAAATGTAAAATGTATACCACATTAAAGATTACGAGTTATTAAAACGCAGTATATCTAATATTAATCATATTTCGGCTTAATATGTTGTAAAGATATATTTAGAAGTGATCGTGATGATCAGACACATCTTTCGGTATAAGTCTGATGAATGCAAGTGCCGCTACCTGTCTACAATATATGATAGTGAGTGACACGATGTTTGTCACTTTTATCTACGGAATTAGCTCAATTGTACATTTAATATCAAATGTACATACTTGGTAATTAAAATGTACAGACTATTATAAGTTTAACTAGTTCTTTCGGCTCGTTCGGAAGAGCTATATGTACTCATTATATCTTAAACCGTTTGAAACTAAAACTTGTTTTACCAATAGGTTTAGGGTATTTTATAGGCACTATTGAACAATTTTATATTTTCTATATTTTCAAAAACACAGACTTAAGAAGTTTGAAACGTTTAAATACCCGCCATAATAAAGGGAATGGAGTACCAAGCTAGCAAACAAACTTAACCAAGTTATTGAAAAGATACATGATTCAATTATTTTGATTTTCTATTGGTATGCCCATCATCAGTTCTTGGTGATTAGAAATTTCTTATTCAATTAACATATACATACAAAATATGCATGTATTATTTGAATTTAATAACTATCTCAACAGTTTATTTTGATATAAATTTTAAGTAAATCGAACAAAAAATCTGTAACTTCACCAAGTTATTGAAAAGATTGAATATTATATTGTGTATTATGTATTTATTGTATTTTTTAAATTAGTTTGATTTCCTATTGGTATGCCCATCGTTAGTTCTTGGTGATTAAAATTTGTTATTAAATTAACTAATAAATACAAAATAAATAAATGTAATAATTAAATCTAACAACCATTCCAAAAATGTATGTTTAAAAATTGTATTTAAATCTAAAAAGAATTCGAAAAGATCTGAAATCTGATTGAAGATCTCTAAACGTTGTATTATTGATTTTTTGTTTCACTGAACTGTGACGGCCCATTAATTAAGAAAGCCCCTGACCATTTGACACTGTGAGGTTAATATTATTATTGACCAGTGAAGTACTACAGTATTTATATTGTAGTACTACCAACCAACGATTCTTCATTGTTCCTAACAGTAAAATGTAAGTACTATTACTTACAAAATATCTACCGTCACCTAAATTATTAAAAGGAAATAAGGAACAGTGATTATTATATATTTATTTAGTAAGATATAAGTCCAAGTAATAGTTGCTCGGAATATTCTAGTTGATCTCAACTGAGTTGTTAAGCGGAAGTAGCCCGATACCCGTGGCAGCTTTAGCTGCAGCTGGCTGAGGAATTTGCTGATTCTGCTGACTCCAGCCTGTGTCTGGCCAAGTTTTGTCGTTTCTAGACTCTGTTACGCCCAAGTAAATCGTTTGGGAGCAGCACCGTACGGAGTCTAGTCCGCCATTTTAATAAAAGTTTTTAGCGAAAAAGTATGTGCGTGGAGTGAGTTGATCGCCGGTACTCGAACGTAACGCGTCGCTCCGTGTTTGCCCTTCCCTCTAAAATCTAAATTTTTTAACCTACTGTTTCGCTGATGAATGATTAATATATTTTAAAAGTACAGTTTAGGGAATGTGAATAGTATCGTAATAATTATTAATGTGAAAGATTAAATTAAAATCAGATTTTTTCGGCCAACTAGTTTTCTGATTATCTAATTCCCAAGTCCCGTCTCGTCCGTTACAAGTGGTGTCAGGTGTGAAGGTGCGGTTCAAAAGTCCGTGATTAAATTGTTTCCACGTTTCTGCGAGTCCTACGGAGCTGAGAAACCCTGTGGAGATGGGACTGCGGATCATCAGCGATTCCAGTAAGTAAAAATAATCTATTACGCTTAACCTAAGCTAGCAATAATAATCAGCTAGCAGATTAATTAATAGTTCTTCTATTACAAATTTATTTTGTATATTTTTAGAGGAAGGGCACAAATATTAATCAATTAGTTGAAATTTGAACATAATCTGGTAATATATTATCAATTTAAATTAAAGCATATTTGGAAAACGTATTTAAATTTGATAGTGATGCATTGATTTAGGCATCAGCTCAGACTATCATAAAGGCAGTGAAGCCTGACAGTCCACGTTACCTGCTACTTATTCTTAGTTAACAGTATTATAACTATAACCCTAACTTGTTTAACATACAATAGAAGCTTTTAAACTAACCTAGTATTAGTATAAACTAATATTAGAATAACCATACCTAGTGTGTTAAAGTGCGTTGGAAGCCGTCTGGGCGTCATTGAAAATGGCTGATAATTAATTATAATTGATTGATTGAATTTAATGTCAAATTAAAATAAATAGAATAATAATAATAATGAGACATCGACTCTGAAAAATATAGAGTCGCATTGTGGCTAATTTTCCATGTCAGGTCAAAAGACGCCAGCGCATTTGACATACTATAGAAATTAATTAATTATTGATTGTTTATTATTTATTATTGATTGCGATAGTATGAACTTACAACATAAGTAGTAGAATCAAAGGAAAATTACAATTGAACGGTTACCGATTCAATAAGTGATAACTAGCTATTCTATGATAATTTCGGAATTTAATTCGATATTTTGAGCTAAGGACTTAGTCGAAATTTTTGGACTTTACTGATTACTGTAGGGTGCCTATGGCGGTGTGAGGAATAGCTTAGTGACTAATTCAATATTAAAACTTGTTATTGACTAAAAATTTATTCATAAATCAGGAACTAAATTTATCGAATTTTAAATTTAAAATATTAAACGCTACGTGGACTTAGGCGTATAACTGTGATGATTAGTTAGACATTTGAAGAGATATTGCGTGAGGGTTTGATTTAATGACGAGTAACTAAAAAAAATTAATTGATTAATTGAACGTGACAATTTTTAAAATTATTTGAAGAGTTGAGTTAGTGTATGGAATTCTCATTTCCCCTTTGGAATTTAGTATTGGCATACACTATGAACGCGTATCTCTTGAAAAAGGAGGAGAATCAATATGAATTGAAAATCCGCGGACAGCCTACTTCCGGTACGGCTGAGGATTTAAGAAAACGGCTGACGAAGTGTGTTAAGGCAGGTACGCCTATTGATCAGGCTGTCTTAGCTTCCTTAAATGTAGATGAGGAACTGGAGGCCTGTGAAGATAAATATAAGTCATTGGCTGCCTCCGCGAATGAATATGAGGGGGACTATACAGACACTGAAGGTCAGCGTCTTCAAGCCAGGATGTTGCATAACTATTTAAGGGCGGGACGTATACCAATAGGCGCATTAGGTGACAAAAGTATCGCAAAACGTCATGAGGTGTTAATGGATAAGACCAAAGAACTGTGTGACGCGGCCGAAGCCAAGAAAGACGCGGCAAACGTCGAAGCTGAAAATTCAACAGCCGAGCAGACCCCGCGGCCCAAAAATGCGGATGTGAAATCACCTCCAGAGGCAACAAGCCACATCACCGTCCGTGCACTTGCTCGACAAATAGATTCAACCGTCGCGATCACACCGCAACAAAATTTTAACTTAACGTCATCCGCACATAGTAGAGGAGTGCCTGTGTATAAATGGGGCTTACAATTTGACGGCCAATCACAGAGCGTAGGGGCGTTTCTGCAGAGAGCAGAAGAACTGCGCAGAGCTCGAGGGGTCACCACAACCGAACTGTTTGATTCTGCAGTGGATTTGTTAACGGGATCTGCCCTAACGTGGTATCGATCCACGATAGGCCGTCTCAGAAACTGGGAACAGCTGTGTAGGGATATGGAACTGGTCTTCCAACATCCTGACCATGACATATACCTTCAGCAAGAGATATTCAATCGAGTCCAAGCCGAAACGGAACCCATTGACTTATTTATCGCTGCGATGGAGGGGTTGTACAGTCGCTTGTCAACACCCGTAGTGGAAGAAGTAAAGCTTAGGCAAATATTGCATAACTTACATCCCCAGCTGCAAGACCGGCTTGTTCTTTTTGATGTTACCTCTCTTGAACAACTGAGAGTGATGGGTAGAAAGGCAGAAGCGGGACGCTTGAGGTCCATCACCACGCGTGCGGTAGCGTCTAACGTGGGTGTACTCGAACCAGACTTAGCATATCCTCCTCCTCCTCGCGGGCCGACTCGGGGCAATGCCCGTCCCACGCCTGAACGCAAGGTGTTCCAGGCAGCCAATACCTCAGATATTACATGTTTTAATTGCCATATGAAAGGCCACATCTCTCGGGACTGCAGGAATAAAAGAGAGGAGCGCTCTAGTCGAATAACATGCTGGCGTTTTCAACAAGGCAGGCCACATACAGAAAGATTGTAGAGTTCGACTAGACTCTAAAAGACCTCATTCGGGAAACGGGAGCGGGGTAAGTGGATCCACCGACACGAAGCCCCGGAATTAAAGGAAGCTGTTTCGCAGCTACCTACTAAGGTGAACCTAAATATGTGTACGACTCGTAAGAACTGCACTACTGAGAAGCAGGTCAGGACTGTCCCCGAGATTCGAGATGTGGTAGATGAACTTGTAGCCATCGGTAAGATAGAAGATGCAGAAGGAAAGGTCCTAATTGACACTGGAGCGCAGGTTTCCCTCGTAAAAAGAGGAGCCTCATCCGCTGAGCTCACCAAACCAGACGTAATTTTGAAAGGTATTTCTGGTAGGACATTGAAAACTTACGGGCGACAAGAGTTGACTTTAAAAATGAAACCGGGTGTTGAAGTGGTAGGAAATTTTGTGGTTGGGAACCTCCCTAAGGGATACCTAGCCGTACTTGGTTGCGATATTTTGGGCAAAGGAAACGGAGAAATAAATGTTGAACATGGTCTACTACGGTTGTATGGTGGAGACATTTGGTTAAATCGGATAAAGAAAGGGGAGGCCGTGCCGGATCCTAACCGTCCCTCAGCTAGCTGTGCACCTCCAAAACAGCAACGCTATGTGTACTGCTGTAGCGATGTGAAAATTCCGCCCCGGTGTGAAAAGATTATCCAAGTGAAGACTAACCGATGTGCCACCGGTTCCGACGACTAAGAGGGAAAGGACGTGGTGATTGAACCCCCTGACTTTATCATGCACGGTGTTTATCTTGCTCGAACACTGACAAAGGTAAAAGAAAACCGCTGTTGGGTCAAGACCGTAAACGCAAGTGCTGAGGAGTTAACTCTACCCAAGAACTTGAAGTTAGAACGCTCGACAGAGATTTCGACCCAGTGGAGGGAGGAAATCCTGTGCGACAAAAACTACTAGTTTTAGCAGACAGTCATGGTCGTGGACTCCAGGAAATACTATCCGAAAGACTACCTAGAAATTTTGATGTAGAAGTCTTTTTCATGCCCAATGGAAAACTAAAACAAGTAACCTCGAAATTTGGTATTACTATTGATACATTGACCGAGAACGACACGGTGATCTTGATAGGGGGAACAAACGATGTTGACAAGTGTGCGCCTTACCCGTTAACCCTGAAACAAGCATTTGAAAAATTTCCGGTGAAGTGGAAAGCGAGAGTAACTGTTCTGTCGATATTTGACCGCTATGATCAAGACCTCAAATCCGAACTTGGAGATGCCAACGGAATTCTTAAATCCATCATTCAAAATTTAGCTAAAAATAGAGATAAAATTCAACAGGGTAGGATTGAATTTCAAGACCTCAAAGGAAAATTAAGCCATAACATGTACACAAAGCACGGGTTGCATCTGAACCAACAGGGTAAAGTGAAATTGGCCACTGTTGTGCGCGACATAGCACTTCATAGCTACAAAAGGCCACAGGCAAGAGTAGGCATGGTGAGTCGTTCTGACGAATCCGACTTAGAGGCGTGCTTGGACGAGAAGCTTAGGCATCTGCCAAGTCACGAGCGAGACCTTGTGAAGTCCACTCTCATGGAATTCAAAAATGTTCTTGCTCACAGTGAAGACCAACCCCTGGGTTGTACTTCGACAGTGACACATGTCATACGAACCGGGAATGCAGCCCCTAATTACAAAAAAGCGTATCGCGTACCATACCATCAGAAGGCCACACTTGACGAATTAGTTAAAGATCAACTAAACAAAGGTATCATTGTTCCTAGTCAGAGCGAGTGGGCATCGCCTGTAGTACTTGTGCCTAAGAAATCTCCCGACGGTACCCCTAAATTAAGGTTTTGTGTCGACTACAGAGGACTTAATGCGGTGACCACCCCTGACGTGTACCCCCTCCCGAACTTCACAGAAACACTGGACTCACTTGGCGGGTGCCAGATGTTCACGACGTTAGATCTCCGGTCTGGGTATCACCAGATTCGAGTTGACGAAGATAGCCGACCAAAAACAGCATTAAATGTCCCCGGCGGACATTATGAGTATCAGCGTATGCCATTTGGACTAAACACGGCTCCGGCTACTTTCCAAAGACTAATGGACTCAGTGTTAATGGGCTTGAAAGGTGAGAAATGCCTTGTCTACTTGGATGACATAATTTTGTTTTCCAGGGACTTGCCTTCACACCTGGAAGCCCTTCGTGAAGTGCTATCGAAATTACAAAATGTGAACCTGACAGTACAACTTAGTAAATGTAATTTTGTGGTCAATGAAGTCAGCTATCTTGGTCATGTAATCACTAAGAAGGGTGTTGAACCAGATCCTGGAAAGGTATCGGCTGTAAGGGACTTCCCTGTGCCCACTACGGTGAAGGACGTGCGCTCTTTCCTAGGCTTGGCTGGCTATTATCGGCGTTTTATTGACGGTTTTGCCACCATTGGACGTCCACTATTCGAATTGACCAAACAGGATAGCGAATTTGTGTGGACACCAGAATGTCAAGAGGCTTTTGAGCTCTTAAAGACAAAACTAATATCTGCTCCTGTGTTGATATACCCTGACTTTACCAAGCCGTTCATATTAGCGACAGACGCGAGTACTGTTGCCTTAGGAGCAGTCCTCTCACAGGAGATGGATGGCCGGGAACACCCCGTAGCGTACTGTTCTAGAACATTATTCCCAGCCGAGAAGAACTACTCGACAACCGAGCGCGAATTACTTAGTCTAGTCTGGAGTACAAAATATTTCAGATGCTACTTGTTGGGGCGTCCTTTCAAAGTAATCACCGATCACTCCGCTCTAAAGTGGATGATGTCGCTTAAGGACCCTAGCAGTAGGCTGATGAGATGGTCGTTGCGACTAGCTGAGTTTGATTTCACGGTAGAACATAAAGCCGGAAAAAAACACACTAACGCGGATGGGCTAAGTCGCGCAGTGCGAGCGGTTAAACAGGAAGTGCTCCCTGTCGTTGACCTTGAGTTAATTAGAACACGTCAACGCGAAGATCCCGTAGTTCAGGGATTGAGACAAGCCAAGAACTTCCGGATGAGCCCGAAGAAGGTCCTGTACCGTTTGAGCTCGGGTGAAAAGAAAATTGTAGTACCAACTTCCTTAGTCCAGGAGATAATTAGGATCAATCATGATTTGCCCACAGCCGGACACGCCGGAGTGGCAAAAACACTAGACCGGGTGAAACAGAAGTTCTGGTGGAGAGGTATGGAAAGAGACGTTATGAATTACGTCAGGACATGTCGTAGCTGTAGCCAACGAACGAATTACGGTAAAGCGAAAGCGCCCCTGGGTGACGTCTTCAACGAACCCCAGGAGCCCTTCGAAGTGATAGCGGCAGATATAGTTGGTCCTCTGCCCATTAGCGAATCCCGCAATGTTTATATTCTCAGTGTTATGGATCACTTCTCCAGATACTGTGAGTTTGTTCCACTGCCAGATCAGACCACCGAAAGTGTTGCTCGAGCACTAGTGCAGAGGGTGATAACCAAGTTTGGCGTGCCAAAGGCTTTAGTTACCGATCAAGGAGCTAACTTTACATCCGGCTTAATTAAAGACTTATGCAAATTTCTGCACGTTCGAAAAATCCAAACTACTGGTTTTCATCCTCAGAGTAATGGCAGACTGGAGCGGGTCCATTCCACTGTGATGAGAATGTTGAGTCATTTTGTTAACCGGAACCAGACCAATTGGGATGAATACTTGCCTTATGTCACCATGGCCTATAACTCCCAATCTCATGAGAGTACTGGGTATTCTCCGTATGAGTTAATCTTTGGTCGGAAAATGGAGGTTCCTATGGAAGCGGATCTGAAGATTACGGATGAGACAGATATATATGACAATCATATCGAAGCCCTCCGGGAGAAACTACAGGAAGCTTACAAGGAAACTGCAGTGCTTAAAGCCAGAGCCCGAGGCCGTAATGAAAGTCAGTATAATAAGAAAGCTAAATCAACCGAATTCCGTGAAGGGCAGTTTGTACTATTGCATGTACCCAGTATAGGACGTCATCGTGTAAAGAAATTATCAAAACTATGGAAAGGACCATATCCCATAGTTAGAGTGGTATCACCTCTAAATGTTGTTCTTCGAATACGAAAGCGAGAGGTCGTCGTGCACGTGAACCGTATCAAACCTTATAAGGAACGTCCGCGTCCTTCGACCGCGCAGAAAGAAAAGCAAGACGAGAATAGTTCCAGTGACGAAGAGGTAGATGATAGTGGTCGGCAGACCTTAAACGGAGGTGTAAAGGGTGACGGTGAAAACCAAGCCCCGGTAGCAGTAGCCGGGCCTGCAAGTATCGGACGCCCAAAACGGAGTAAGAAAGAACCCGCGAGATGGGGTGACTTTGTTAGACTTTTGAAGAGCTTTGGAATAGTTGGGGAATAGTGCTCGCTACATAGCCTGGGAAAAGGTGGATATCGAATTTGATAGTGTCACATGAAATCATAGATGTTCTGTTATAGGCCTTTTAGGCGTTTTGTTGATCCTGGAAGGTGTCCTCTGCTTCCACCAGGGTGTCATATTCGAGAAAGAAGGGGACGTTTTACTTACAGACAGCTACTGGACTGTGGTGCTCCAGTATAACCTGACAGGAGTGGAAGAGGAAAACAGAAATCTAAGTATAATCTTGGTAAAGGTAAGAGGTCAGTATGATGAGTTTTTCCAAAATCTTCTCTCGCAAAACAACAGCTTACATACTATAGTGCATGACCTTGAAACCAGTTTCAGATACGAATATTATGGACTACAAAAGATGGTGACCGACTACGTTGGCAAAACGAGTGACTTGGTCACTCTGCTGCCGCGTACCCAAAAGAAGCGCGGTCTGTTTGATGCCGGTGGTCATGTACTAAAATTCTTGTTTGGAACTGTAATCGATAGCGATTTGGAAGTTATGAATAGTAAGATAGATGATGCCAATATAAGGAATGATGAAATATATCATGACACAAAAGATCAATTAACTGTCTTAGATAACATGCACTCAGAAATTTTAAATCATTCGAGGGTAATAAATAAAATGATTTACATCTTGAAAGCGTATCACCAAGTGATGCATGACAACATGGCTCAAAACTCCAGAACAGAATCCGTTTTCTCAAGTTTGTTTAATACTCTTTTCCAATACTTAAAATTAAGTTGTGCCTTGTCAGAAATTAAAGATGCCATTAACCTTGCTGTACAAAGAATGAATCAACTTCACCAAGCTGTAGAGGACTTGTCTGCTAATAGGATGACTAGCAACCTATTACCCCCTCATCAGTTCCTAGAAGTCCTGAAATCTGTAAAACAGGTTATACCACCACCTGCAAAATTATTCTTAGACGTTAAGTTAGAAAACCTCCATAGCTTCTATAAATTTGCAATAATCAAATCGTATGCTACGGAAATACAGCTTAGAGTACTCATTAAGCTCCCCTTGAAAAATGATAACCAAGTGTATGAAGTTTTCAATGTAATAACTTATCCTGTTTTTGACCCTTCTCTAAAAAGATGGGTGAAGTGGGAAGTAGACGACCAAAAATTAATAGTTAGCAAGGACAGACAAACCTATACCGTTTATTCATCTGACCATTACCGAAGTGAGTGTAGTTTCGGCCCTTTAACAGTGTGTCCTCTGTCGGAAGTGATATTTAATGTACACCAACGACCAAATTGTCCAATTGAACTTTTGCTGAAAGAGAAAATTACGTTGTGCACTAGAAAGTTGATATCCGGCCTGAAATCCCCAGTCCTAATTAGAACTCCAACCCGATGGATCTATACTACCTCGGGTGAAGCCAAAGTAGTATTGAATTGCTTTAGACGGGATGCTGGTCTAAACGTTAGTACAACCATTCTGAAAGGGGTGGGTGAAATTCCGAATCGGGATCGATGTGACCTGATTGCAGACGGGTACAGGATGCCTGCCCGATTCTTCGGCAGCTCCTGGCACTCGAGCGATTTTGGAAAGATAACTTTTCCTGAAGTAGATGGGATATATAGTAAAGAAGAAACCGAACTGTTGAATCAGGACGTGAATGATACTTTGAAGGTCCTCCAAGCATTGGATGACCAATTTGGCACTCTAAGCGTAAAGGAGTATTCTTTAGAGAGTACTTTCCAGCACCTCAGAGTCAATCGTTTTAAGCATCGTATAGTTAAGCAGGTCATATTGAGTGGATCTACGATTACTGTGTTATTAATTGTTGTTTTTATCTGTTTGAGATATCGAGTACGAGTTGCCAATCTGCTCCGTGCCAGCCTGAGAGGTAACCGACGGCACCCCGAAGCTACCCGGACCGATGCGGAACTCAGAGACCTTGGGAAGTCGATTGTCCCAGATAAGCAGACCGTTAGAGAGAGTAACCAACCAGAACGAGAGTGTGTGCTAGGAGGATCTGGTATTATCGCATAACCGAAATCAAATCTTGGTGTGTACTAGCCGTTACGTATGTGTCAGACGTATGAGGATCCTATGAACGTAAGTGAATTCTAATATTGTGTTGAGCTCAACCTGAATGAGGAACTTTCGACAGTGTTTCGAGATTGACGTGTCTCCGTGTGAACTTACAAGGGTCGACCCATGGTGCACTTATCATAGGCCTTGAACAGGAAAATCGAAGTTTTCTAATATTGGGACCATTTACAGGGGTTTAGTTAGTAAGTAACAAGATCTTGCCATGTTTCGTCATAGTATAACTTTTGTAACATTGTAAAAATTTAACGTTGTATTATTAATTTGTAACGAGTAGTCGTAGGGTTTCATTGGAGGCTGGTAAGGGAGAATTTTTCATAAATTAATATTATGATCAATATCCAATGAGTGATATCTGGTGTCCACAGAAAGGTAAAGCCGGCATCCCCTCCCCCTTATACCCATTCCTATCGCTTCCCAATACTGGACTGTGGATGCCTAAAGAAAATAAATTATTAATACATGATGAGCACACAGCAATTAAGACTGTGGTGAATGCCTTGCTGTGGGATCTCCCGGGCCCCATCAGCAAGACAACTGCTGTACCGTTGCCAGCCCTACCAAGATGTTACGCAAGCACTTTTAATATTATTTTAAACTAGCTCACGAATAATACTCAAACTCCAATAGTATATAGATGATTTTTTAAGGAAACTATAGGTTGTAATTCGTGAATTTTTGCTGTTCAAGTGAGCTAAATAGTACTTGCTGTTTTAATGTGTTGCTATGTTAATCGTATGCATGCCTCTAAATTTAGTTTTCAAAATGCTAGATTAAGAAAATATCAAGTGAACACTGTTTGGCACTGCTAGGTGTATGGCAATGCCAACGACTTTAGGTTCTGTTATAAGGATTCTAGTTGCCTCGTTTTTGGCTATTAATGGCAGTATATATGTCAATTTGTATATTGGTATTTTTTTTAACTTAAAATGTGTATTCTCGTTTTAGTAGTAAGACCTTGTGACTTAACAACTGTTCCAATTTTAAAGGGGTGACTGACCTACGGCGGCCCCGAGTGAAAGCCCATGCGGCCTCACCTATACTGGGCAAGTAGCGGTTAAAATTTCCTAATCGACACACTTAAATACCTTTTTTTGTAATAATTGGATCTTAGCAATCCACTGTGGTGTGCTCGACCAAAAAAAGGAGTAGGAAACTAAAATTAACGATCTCCTCCTTCTCCATAATCCCACAAATAGTTGTTGTGTCACTAAGGGTTGTTGTTTAAAGCATGTTTGGTTGCCTAGTGTTAGAGTGTCTTTTTTGTTGTGAGCGTATTAATTATAGATGTCACTATTCAACAACCATGTTACTTTAATTATTATGTTAAATTTTATTTCATTTTCTGAAACGAAATTTGTTATTGCTGAGTATGTTAGTCGACCTTGAATTTTGAAGTTTATTTTTTTAATTAATGAAGCTTTTGTTTTATTGACTTTCTGTGAAGGGAGAGGCACACCCGAGCGACGTATGTTTGCAAGTTTCCATCGATTTTTAGCGAGATATATTAGTACGAATTTAACTTCGAAAGAGAGTCCAGATAAGGACATCCAACATTTTTTTCTTTTTTTCTATTTCAATACCTAAATATCAGTTTAGATTAGCTGAAACAAATTCCTGAATCGATTAAAAAAAAAAAAAACAAGGGAAACCTACTGGACATTGGACTTACCGTTTTATGTTACCTCATGCTGAGGACAGCATGGTCTAAGGGTGAGGGGTGTGTGACGGCCCATTAAGAAAGCCCCTGACCATTTGACACTGTGAGGTTAATATTATTATTGACCAGTGAAGTACTACAGTATTTATATTGTAGTACTACCAACCAACGATTCTTCATTGTTCCTAACAGTAAAATGTAAGTACTATTACTTACAAAATATCTACCGTCACCTAAATTATTAAAAGGAAATAAGGAACAGTGATTATTATATATTTATTTAGTAAGATATAAGTCCAAGTAATAGTTGCTCGGAATATTCTAGTTGATCTCAACTGAGTTGTTAAGCGGAAGTAGCCCGATACCCGTGGCAGCTTTAGCTGCAGCTGGCTGAGGAATTTGCTGATTCTGCTGACTCCAGCCTGTGTCTGGCCAAGTTTTGTCGTTTCTAGACTCTGTTACGCCCAAGTAAATCGTTTGGGAGCAGCACCGTACGGAGTCTAGTCCGCCATTTTAATAAAAGTTTTTAGCGAAAAAGTATGTGCGTGGAGTGAGTTGATCGCCGGTACTCGAACGTAACGCGTCGCTCCGTGTTTGCCCTTCCCTCTAAAATCTAAATTTTTTAACCTACTGTTTCGCTGATGAATGATTAATATATTTTAAAAGTACAGTTTAGGGAATGTGAATAGTATCGTAATAATTATTAATGTGAAAGATTAAATTAAAATCAGATTTTTTCGGCCAACTAGTTTTCTGATTATCTAATTCCCAAGTCCCGTCTCGTCCGTTACAGAACGTTGGCAAATGTAAGGTAAGTCCTTTTTCTTCACATTCCTTCTATCGTCAAAAATAAACTTTAAACTTCTATGTTTTTTTGAGTCATGAAATGTTCTTGAAGCACGAAATGACTCCAACTTACCTAAAGGTTGAAAAAAAGAAACAAAAAGTAATATCTATAAATATCTGTAATTGAGAATTGCTTATAGTTTACTTTCAAAAGTAGTTATTTGTTAATTAATTTTTAATTGGACTTAGTATACAGTTTTAGACTTAGTTGTGCACCTAGTCTATATATAAAAGAGAAAATACATTATTTTTTAAGCAGTCCAGCTTTCAAACCTGTCAAATCATCTACCTTATAGTAAATGGCGTAACATAATATTGCTTTTATCAGAGCTTTGGGAACTTTTGGTTCGTAAAAACTTTCCTCATAAAGGTAATAAAGAAGTACAAACTGGTTTCATAACTTTCGGAGACTGGAAACAATGGGAAATTGTTAAAGTCACATAAATGTTATGAACTTTCTTTGTTCTTACCTGGTACCAACAATGCTCACATTTTTGGGGCAAAAAAAGTATATAGAATTCTAATTTTTAGTTCCTTACTACAAGAAATAGTTGTAATTGAGTTTTTAAATACTGTATAACCAATATTACTACAATGCAATATATTACTCATATATATGAAATATATAATGTATGCATGTAATATTTTAACTGTTTCGTCACATTCAAACATAGTATGAAGAATCACTATATAATAGGAAGGTAAGAGAAGCCATCATTTCCTACAACATCATTTGACTCTGAAGTGATAACTGAAAGAAGCAGGGAACGTCTAGAGATGGGGAACTACCGTCGGTCTGAAACTCCTAGAAAATTCAAGAACTCAGAGCTTCTAACGGAAGGGGAGGATATCGAGTAAGTGAAAGCCTCAAGACACAGCTTCCTCAGCCAAAGACGTCTTAAAGTTTAGATATGAGTTCTCAAGGTCACTAAGAAGGAACGCTCGTTACATGCAATCCATGCTTCTGAAGCTCTGCTTTAACATAAAAACTTGTTATAAATGTGGACTTGACTCAAACCATTAAAGGTTTATTTTAAAAACAGTTTATAATCTTATAATATTATGTACTATTACATGCGAATGTAATATTGACCGAATGTATGTTTGAGTGTGTCTTTATGTGTTATACAATCTCGTATAAACAACCGGACCGACTTTAATTCAATTGTACGTGGAAAACACTAAGAGCTCTAGTTAAAATTTATGACAATTAAAGTTTCGAAATAGGCTACGGCCCAATGGTTTATGCAGTCACAAAAACTCCCATCTTGTATATCTAAGGATATATTAAAGCATTAAAAAATTAATATTTTTTTAAATATTGCATTGATTATGATCATGTATGGAACATTAAAGATTACTTTTTTTTAAACTATGCTACTATTTAAATAATTTATAATGGTTAATAATGTTTGTAATAGTTTTAAATAAAAAAATAATTCATTTAAATCTTTGCTAGCAGTTAAACAGTGAACAGGATGGCTGAGTCAAGTTACTACCAGTGACTGTCACACTTAACATGTCAAAGAGTCGCGGGTCACATCAGGTGATGCGTATAAATGGACGTCTGTAACTGTTGACTCTGACTTGGTGGTTGGTGAATTTTATTATATTTTTACCTTAAAAATATATTAAAAATTGTATTTATCTAGTTAGTTTTACATTTATATTTGAAAAGGAAATTTCATATAAGGTATGTATATTAAATTGTAAGAAAAGAGAGATTAATGAGACATTAGAGTTTATTCATAGCTATCGACCCATATCAGTTATATTTTGGCTTGGAATTAGGGAAGTCTATCATTATCTAAATGAAAAAGAACATTTAATTTTGTGTTTTCTCTCAACTAAAATTATTTACAATGAGACGAGCAATTTTTATTAAACTGTATTCATATGAAAAATAACATTAAGATTCATTGTAGTACATATTTGGAATTAGTTAATATTTTACATTGGTGTTATGAGTGACTATGATGGCAACAAAACAATGCAGGAAAATAAAATATATAAAAATGTGTAAAAAATTTAAAACAGTCGTACGGCATTTATTATTTTTGATAAAAATACTTGTAGTATAATTGTTCATAATATATTTCGAGGACGATGTCATTTGTGTATTTTAAATTAGAAATTAACATTTGTGTATACATAAAGAAGGATGCAATTTTATCTACGATTGTGCATGTTCACCGCTGGAATTCGGCTGAGCGCCTCTGAAACTTCAATAAGTAGGCTAATATCTCTTTAGTGTACTGATAATATAAACATTTGTTACATATTTTCAACATATCCGCATGTTATAATAAAAATAGCTATGACTTAAAATAAATTGGAATAAAAAATTGCCTACAATCACAGTGACAGCTCTTTTTGCACGTGACACGTAATTGTGACATAATATTCAACTATATAACTGACGCAACAGCGCCATTGCAGAAGATTTGTGTTTGGTATATAAAATACGTATATTTTGGCATTTATAAACTACCATAGTTATAAATAATAAAAAAATATTTTGAATATCACGATAATGTAAAACCCTATCTTTTTTAACTGATTTTACTATTATTTGCTATAACAGCATACTTAGTCATACTCAAAAATAATTTAAAATTAACAACTCATATTTTTCTCAAATACAATTTAGAATATTTATCAAAATATCCTGCCATACGGACAGATAGATGGTACAATATATTTGTAATCCATTTTACTTTTAACATAATTCTACTACGTTACTAGCATCATTATCAAAGTTTATCTTTAAATTAAGCCTGAGGTTAATTTTGAATTTGACAAATATTTAAATTTTAGTCATACTCAACTATAAATTTTTAAGGTATTGCATCGCTATTTTACATTAAATCTTGATTTTGTACTTGAATGAATGGTAAATACTTGCATAACCACTTCGTTCTCAGAAGTTTGATATTATTTAATATCAAACACGTTCAATCTCGTTTCCGTTCACTGGAGAGGATACTGTAGTCCGTATACACATCATATTGACAGAAAATTGAAAAGTGTGATACAGTGACAGCTGGCTTATCGAACAATCATATGAAACAGTTCTTGTTTTATCTTGTGCAACGATATTCTATTTGCTTATAAAATTGAAACATATTTTAATGCATACACAAAATATATATAAATGTAAGGGAGTTATTGCGTAACCAGCGAGTACGATTACAGCACCACTTCAACACTTATCTTCACAATTTGTACTAAAACAGATTTCAATATAAAAGTAATATATTTGACGTATTTTCGTAATATTTGTACTAATTTCTTTCTTATATATAAAGAACACTAAATCAGTATAATACCCGCTTTTTGGCACAATCCTATTTTACGAACCCCTCCGAACAATCATTTGAAACAGTTGCTACTCGACTTTGTTCCACGATATTCTATTTATTTATAAAAATGAGAAATATTTAAATTCATACACAAAATGGATATAAATTTAAGGAAGGGACCGTGTAACCAGCAAATCCGGATTTTATTTGGAATACATCACTGATTCATAATTTATTTTCACAAAATGTTCTGATACAGATTGAAATATGAAAATAATGTATTTTATCAATTTTAGTAAAACTTAAAAATTATTTACAATTTACAAAGAACATTAAATAAATGTAAACGTGATATTTGACAAAATTTATTTTCTATAATGTTTTTTATTGTGTTTAGGAAATAAATAATGTATATTTATATCCTAAAAGTTAAACATTTTTAATTTTATAATTATATCCTAAGCACTATGCATAATTCTGTGCTTATTGAATGAGCGTTAGCAAAACCTTTTACTCTGTGAGCTTGAAAGTAGTATTTTAATAAAAACTGAAATATTAATTATAAAAGATTGTAAAATCGGGCGTTAAAAGATATCTCGAGGAATATTGTAACTATAGACTTATAATGAAAGGTCTTTAATAAATAGGGAAAAATAAATTCTATAAAAGTTTATGTCCGTATATAGACTTTGGACGTATTTTAAAAGTTGACAATTGGATTCTTTTGCCAGGGTAATGTAAATATTTGATTTTTCTTGTTTTTATCTGTCCATTGGACATATCGAGAATGATAAGTGCTATGGATTTAAAAGTTTGCATGCAACCGTGTTTCACTGGATCTTTTTGTAGTACTCCATCTGTGTTACTTAATATTATAATAAACTAATAATAATATATAGTTTAGTTTCAGAAATATAAGAATAATTTGTTTATTAGTTATTTTGTATAATATATTATTCTCCTAAAACCTGCGGACATTTCAATACTAATTAAGGAAACAGTCAAGTGTTAAATGTATGGATAGCATAACATTCATATATGTACAAAAGTTTTAATACGTCATATAGTTTTATGTTGTAAAGTAAACATAGGAATTTTGAAATAATACTAACAGGTACTAACTAGATCTATTACAAATTAAAACTATCTAAAACTAAAGATATAAACACTTTCCGTATAGTACGAGTGTATCTATAGACATACCTTCAAATAATAAAGATTTCCACATATGAATATTACATCATATTATTGTTTAATGTGGAAATGAACATACTTAGAAGTGTATGATTTAATTTTAGGATAGTGATAGACAGAAAAAGAATCCCCACGAATAGCAAATTAATAAATGACAAATTGTATTTTTGACGCACTTCTGATGTACTTGTTAAGATTCGACTGATCATTAACAATTAATTACAACTTTCAGTTGAGCTATCCACGCTTACTGGATACTGTGGCTAGTAATTCCTACCAGTATTGATGTAAATTTTTTTAAATTATATTTTCTGGGATAAAGTATATTGTATTTATTATTGACATAAATGTATGAAAAGCGCTTTGGTAAGAATATACATTTGGACCGTTTAATCACTTTCTATGCTGCATTAGCATTTGATTTGTTCTCCTGAATAAGAAAATATAAAATACATCTGCCTAAAAAAACTCCTTAAGTAAAAACTAGTTCTTCAATGTATTTTTATTTCTCTCTCTTGTAGGATATATCTGGAGCCGGTAGTATTTACAGGGCATAAAACACATGTTTGTAGTATTTTACTTTTTTGGGCAATGAAGATTTAAAAAAACATATAATTCTTACTGGAAATTAATGTATCCTGTTTCTCATGGTTAGCGGAAATCTATAACTATGAAGATCATAACAATTTTTGAGAGTACCCATATTCCATATTTTATCGTTCTAGAGCATCGGAAGATTGTTTGTTGAGGTTTCACACAGGTTAAACCTCATATCGGGTTGGTTGATTTGCATGGATAATTGTTTTAATTATATTAAGAGTATAATGCAAATGTTTGTCACACTTTATATTAGTGTGACGTCGTAAACTTTAAAAACAAAGTCATAGTTTTTCTAAGTGTGGCAAACCTCGTTTAGGTGCAATGCATATTCGATTTGAATGAAAAATAAGTTTTTTAATAGAGTACATGTGACACATTTGTATACATTTATATCGTAGTAGAACACCAGAAAGCTGAAAACCAAATATATTGCTCCTCTAGGTTTGTCTTCCAATTGAAAGCCTACGGTTATTAAAACCAATAGTTGTTCTTTATCAAAATGTTTTTTGCCTACATAGTTGATTTTTTCAATTTCATGTCCATAGGTCATTTAGACTTTGTATAAAACTATTTATAGTTACAGTAAAGAGACTGTAATTCTCGTGTCTGTTGAATTCAATTTGTCAGAGGCATCAAAAAGTGAACAAACAAAATACAATTTGTATGAGTTGAAAACCTACTAATGTTAGATATTTAGGAATATTCTTTATTTAGTGTATACAAGTCAGAAAGTATACATGTGCCTGTTTAAAATATCATTGACATATGAAGGAATAAAATAATTGTCCATGAGTTTGTAAAACCTTTTAATTTTATAATGCAGATTTTACAGTCGGACTTACAAAGGCGCAATTTTTTAAATGCGTATTCTTAAAGGATTTATTGTTAAGCTTATAACACCAATAAGCAAAGTGGAAGAATTTTCTTGTTTTAATCGTAATGTCTCGTCTAAATAAGGGCTTCATTTGTAGTAAGTGGCAATATAATTGACGATAAAAAAAATCAAAATATAAAATATTTAGTCCAACCCATATTTAATTTAAAGTAAAAAAGTACGTAATAATACAATAAATGTTATACATAGTTTATTCCCACAACCGAACATAGTAATAAATGTTCGAGAAATGCCTAACCAATCTTGGCTACCCTGATAAATGAAGATTGCGGTTAAACGTTTTTCCTCGCCTCGGGCCGCTGTACAATTTCACTTGTAACCCAGATGTCACTAGCTCTTGTTAGCAGACCATATATCTTACGTGAATGTGTTTCTAAATCTCATTACAAGGGCAGTAAGATGTGATCTATTACATATTTTCAGTTAATGTTACATCTAGAGAATAAACAATCCCTGATACTCTAATTGTATGTTATACTAAAACAGAAGTATGCCAACAGTCACAAAGACGATTAAGCAGATATTTTCACAGAGTATTAGCAAAGCCTATCATTAAAGGGTATCAAAAACGTTATCACTCTGCCTTAACTCTCAACTAAAACGAGCTAACATAAAGATTTTAATATCGCATTAAGTATATTCATATATATTCATTTCTATACCATCACGTTTGGTGGTCGTGTATTTGAAGAGATTATATTCTGCTAGGCGTTTGAGAACTTTTGCTATTTATTATGGGTAATCATGATGGCAATATGGAATCGTATTAAAATCTATTTTTTAAATAAACTGAGAACAATCATAATTTTTAACGTTTATAAAATTAACATGTGTAGTCAAGTCATCCGTAACATATTGTGATAAAAATTATATTTTAAATTTTAAACCATAATACATTTCTTCCAAAAATATTAAACTTTACAGTGTATGTCTATCTAGGTAATTTGGCTGAGTAGATTTTGAAAACATTATTCAAAAGGATAACACAAATTGTCTTTAATGTGCCGGAGATGTATTTATTATTATCTGTCCATTTACAAGAATAAAATTTTGCGTTTAAGTTCAGCGAATGTAAATCTACCTACTACAACTAACACAAGAGCAACATTACAGAAAATGTATGTTTATAAACATAATAAAATACGAATGTCTGTTGATGAAGTACTATAGTTAAAAATATGTTTTGTTGAGAAATGTAATTTAAGACCTAGTCTTTTTATTGAAAAAAAGATTGAAATAAAACAGTTTATTATGTTTGTTAAAATGTAAGACTTCTCTTAGAAAAATTTCTATAAAATATTCTATAGTAAGATATATTGTAAATAGTATTTGTTTTAATGGTAATTTTAGCCAAAATATTAATAAGTGACATGCACCATTAACGTAGTCGATGTATTGATTAAGCATCACGTAAAATTTTTTATCACCAACAATACCAGATACAAAACTCCAATGAGATTTAATTATTTTCCTTATATTCTCCAACTAAAGGAAAAGTTGTAATTATAAAATCATATAATATTCCAAGTCATCGAGTAGTAAAAAAGTTTTAAACCTAACAAACTAAAACTCGTAAAATCAAGATACATTTTATGAATTTTAAAATTATTAAATATAATTACAGATATGTTGACACTATTTTAACACACAGTAATATTGTAAACGTGTTTTAAACGTACACACAATAAGTGTGTGTGTGTGTTTCTACATCTCATTGTTACATATATGTAAGGCTTTCTGAGATTAATTATCAAATGCTTTGTAAAAAATAATTAAATTTACTTCAAAGTAAGATTTTTATCATTTTATAAAAGTAACAGAGTATTTATTATTTTTGCTGGAGTGCTGGATTTTTGTAAGAACAGATTTTAGTAAACAGTTACCTATTTTCACTCATATTGCTTCTATTTTATTTAATTTTTTATAATAATATATTTATTTCATGCTTTATGAGTAAATTACAAGAAATAAAAAACTGCTATCAATAGAATTTAAAAAGTTATTTAACGGGACATTAAAAGAGTTAAAAAAAATCTGTATACTTAAGTATATAAATATTTTAAAATCTCTTTTAATATTGAAGTAAAACTATGTATTTATTTAATATGTGGCATGAAAATTTAGACTGAAAATATTATGATCAATGTCAGCCAAACCTCTACGTACTGGTGAATGCCCTGTTTTGTGGTAAATTATGTAACATTAAATTGCTTTTATCACAGGTACGGAAACTTCTGTTAGATATAAATTTTCATGAAAACGCAGTAAATAAGGGTAAACTATTTCCTTGCGTTTTGCAGACAATACAACATTGCAAGTTAAACTCACAAAAATCTTAACTTTCTTTACTGTTAGGAAATAATACTCACTTTATTATAACAACAGAATTCTAGTCCTTAAGTACTAAACGTTATTATTGATTTGTGTTTCAAAAGTGTTTCTTAATAAACTATAGTGGGAGCAAAAAATATGGGTGTGTACGTACATCTTATTTTAAACAAACAAATTTATCCATATATCCTTTGTGGTGTACTAAATAACACCAATTACCTTTTTTACAACTGAGTTTGCCAAAAATCACACGCATACCACTAGAGCTGCAATACCTGATGTTAGCTGAATGTTAGTTTCCTGTGCTTAGACAGACAAAGGATAATTTATGAATCATTATAAAAAAATATAACAAAATCTACTCAATTATATCCCGATTTAACATGTGGTGGTTGGTCAATTCAATGGTCATATATTGACTCTATAACGAGGGATGTTAGCTGAATGTTAGTTTCCTGTGCTTAGACAGACAAAGGATAATTTATGAATCATTATAAAAAAATTTAACAAAATCTACTCAATTATATCCCGATTTAACATGTGGTGGTTGGTCAATTCAACGGTCATATATTGACTCTATAACGAGACCAAAAATAGTGGTTTTCAACCGCGCGGTCAAGAATAATAGTTAAGATGTTAATTTTCTAACGAATCTTTTATATAATTCGAAATTTACATACCAATATCATGATAATTTACCTACGTTTTATAATACTATGGTATTAATTGAACTGTAATTTACAGAGCTGTTATTTTTCAAAGGTAGCAGTCTGTTTCAAGTGCACGTAAAATAAGAATTTTCTTTTGTGTAGATAAAACATGTAAATTATTGTTTATAAATTATATCCCTTACAATAATAATGGAAAAGAATAAAAAAGCTAAACATATATTTACCTTATGTCATTATTTTTCTACTAATTAGTGGTTTAAACTTGAGAATAGAAACATTTTTTGACATTAGTTTATTACGAAGTATCAAATCTAAGTTGTCATTAATACATGTAAGCACAATTTATGATATTCCAACATCATTACGGCACGTGGCTCTATAGTATTACATAACTGTAAAAGAAGACATGAATCAGCTCTTATAATAATTCAGTATGCTAAATACCTTTTTTTAGTATGCCTGAAATATGATTATATTGCTCTTTGAAACGGAAAGTTCTTAGGATTACGGTGCTAAACTAAATTGGTATGGTTTATCATACGAATAATATTTTAAAATTTTACCTGAAGAAGAGATCAGATTTCAAATCTCGAAACGTAGTTTTATTCATTTTTTTTAAATTCATTTTCTTCATAATCCTTCCGATTACATTCACCTGTAAACCATACATCACTCAGAAACTCAGGTTCTTCAAAGCATATCGCTAACATTGAAGCACAGTACTAAAGTGTGGCTAGTTTGTTTCTACAGTACAAATGTTGTCCAGTTTGTATCCTGTAGGGAAAACAACCAATGTTTTTTTAACATTCTTCGAATTGACGTATTGCTAATATTCAGATTAAGAGAAGCTCGCATTAGGCTTCTTTTCGGTGACTGTAACACTTGCTGCAACACGCTTCCGTGGTTTTTCATTTGTACAGACATTAGTTGGACAACCTGAAAAGTCCTTTCGCTGTCTCAAAACACTACCTGTTCTTCAAAATGTTTCAACGATACTTAGAATGACAGCATTACTAGGCGGGTTTTTGTGGAAATGTTTCTGAAAACGTAATGCAGTGTATGACAAGCTTGGCCCACCCGCACGTCCAATTCCATATGAGCAAAAATAATGCTCTACTATAAAAACTTTCTCTACCTTTATTAGCACCATGTTAGCAAAAACTAACCTCAAATAAAAAAGATGTAATGCACCCGAAGCCGTGGCAACAATCGACAATTGAATCAGCTGATCGAGAAGGCAACTACATCTAATTCAGTTCCAGTACTGTTTATTGTGGCTAATACTGTAACTGGTCCAGGGATTGCTGTTATAAATTCTATATTATGTACTCACAAATTGACTAATCTAATTTATCCCCAAAATCAACGCGTTTCGCTCGATCATGGCATTGTGAAACGAGCTTGCAAATAAATAAGAAACCTCCAACAAGAAAATAAGTAGGTTTTAGGAACCTATTTCAGTCAAAAAATATTTTTTAGGTTTAGTTATATGTGTCCGGTTTAGTATATATTCAGTACCTCAGTAGAAATTGTTTTGTTTTCTGGATGAAAAAACCACATTTTGGCATACATAATAAATAGAATCCTAATTTCAGCTATTTAAATTCACTTACTGTGCCATAGATTAGTTTATCTTATTGGCCCGATAAAAAAGTACATGCGTACATAGTTTTAGAAATATATTTAGTTAAAAAGCGTCTACTTCCGAGCCTTTTAAAACACTGTTTGTCTAATATGATTCCAGTGCCATAGTTAAGTTTGCCTTGCTATCCCAATGTAGAAAATATATACAAAAACGTAGGAATGATAAACCTATTACAGCGTAGGGGGAATCAGATCTGCCTCCCGTATTAGGGATAAATACTTATTAAGTTCATTAAACGTGCCAAAATAAGTGTTTAAAATGTTTTGCGTTATAGTAGTGTTGTGGTTTTGGGACTGTAGACAGCGAAAGAATGGATTTTCGAGGCTGGTTGGTGTTCATTTATCTGTGTTTTAGCCATCTTGTTGCTCTAAATAGTATTTATAGTACAATTAAATCCTTTTAAGTAAGTTTCATTTTGTAGAGGATTAATGAAATTCTACTAATTATAATATATTTGAACACATCTAAGCCCAGTATATTATGACAGTTTTACAATGTCGAGCCCACTTATGCTGCTGGAGGCAATTATCTACATGCAAGACCTGTATCATTATGTTTCTTTATAGAAAATTAATTGTTCCTTGAATCAGAAAACTGAATACTAATACATTTATTACCCAAGACTATGATGATGGATAATGTATTAACAATCTAAAGAACCAAGAAAATGGACGCCTATAGAGTAAAATTATTTAAATGTACCTTAAGATGTTGGTCTTGAGTTTGTTTAGACGCAAAACATCATTCACACATACTGACATCGTGAGTATAAAGTCTATAAAGGATGTAATGATACATAGGATTATCGGTAAACGTAACAACAGATTTATCTCATGAGCGGACAGACAGATAGACAAACTAAACTTTTATTTTAATTTTGAGTTCTTTCAAATACCTATTGGAAACTAAGTCAACTGTTAAGTCGCCAGGAACTTTGCATCACAAATCGTGTAAGACGAGCAAGCAGTCAGACTAATTGACATATCAGTGACCTTTAGTCTTTTGACCGAGTGTTCTTGATTGGACAAAGAAGAGCCCATGTACCAAGTTTCATGCCTAGTGGAGCTTTCTATCAAGAGTATCGCACAAACTATTCAGACTACACCGGTCCAGAACCGAGTTGTGGTATAAGCAAGTCAGCCGCTTACCAAAGTATAAACAAATGGTCCAGGAAGACACACAGCTTGCGGTGGCAGAGTCACCAAGGACAAGCACTCAGCAAAAGACTGCTTGCTGATTCTAGCTCCGGCTTCACCAGATGGCTTATGGGGCTGGGCAGGGATCGGGTTAAGCAAGTGATTGCCTTGATCACTGGACACGGCCACTTCAGGAAACACCTAAACACTCTAGGTTTACGAAATGACGACTCGGAGTGTAGACTCTGCAATAAGTCTGAAGAGACTGCAAAACACATAATACTGGACTGTGAGAGACTGGGAGCAAGGAGAAGGGCTCTTTTCGGTGATAAACAACCAGGCGACGAACCAGATGCTAGTATCGGGGAAAAGTTTCTTAGCCTAATTAAGGGCACAAAGATAGGCTTACCCCTCTAACATCAAAGGGGCACACAATAAGCTCAGGTTGACGTGTGAGGATCTGTCAATCCACCCCAATACCCCATCGCTAAAAAAAAACAAAATCTGACTACAAACCTAAAAAGACAAGCATGTCATGATAAGTATGTTATTCCTTACATATCAAATAGTCACTCTACCTTTAAATGTCTTTATTAATGCTTACTTTAGCGTTACTCCTACATCTTTTATATTTATCCAGTCAAATTTCTGTTACTGGTTTATCACTGTTATATTTGTTTACGTTTAACAATTATTTGTTGTTTTTATAACCTTCAAACTACGAATATCACATTTAATGGCGTATCATCTAAATTCAATTTAGAAGGAATGTTCCTTGGACCAAATGGAACCGATGTACCAAAATCTAACTCTCTAAATTTTTCTAACCAGGTTCATCCCACGGACGGACAGTCAGACCGGAAGACGGACAGACAGAGTGCCCTTTGTCCGTTCGATCCCGAAATCAAAACACTTCTTCCTCGGACCAGAGATAACACACATATTGAGTTAAACAATTAAGTCCTTATTAAAGAGTTTTCACAGAGAGGAACAGACAAGGAAACAATTTTAATTAATTTATCTTCTGGAATAATTCATTGGTTACTTTGTAATACTATTAATGTAAAGATGTGTAAGGTCTTAATAAACATAAAATACTAGAAATATAATTTTACCAGTAATTAAACATATAAAGGCTAGTAAAATGTCTTCAGATATAAAGAAGCTACTTATAAGAAAATATATTTATTATATACCGCGCGGTCAAGAATAATAGTTAAGATGTTAATTTTCTAACGAATCTTTTATATAATTCGAAATTTACATACCAATATCATGATAATTTACCTACGTTTTATAATACTATGGTATTAATTGAACTGTAATTTACAGAGCTGTTATTTTTCAAAGGTAGCAGTCTGTTTCAAGTGCACGTAAAATAAGAATTTTCATTTGTGTAGATAAAACATGTAAATTATTGTTTATAAATTATATCCCTTACAATAATAATGGAAAAGAATAAAAAAGCTAAACATATATTTACCTTATGTCATTATTTTTCTACTAATTAGTGGTTTAAACTTGAGAATAGAAACATTTTTTGACATTAGTTTATTACGAAGTATAAAATCTAAGTTGTCATTAATACATGTAAGCACAATTTATGATATTCCAACATCATTACGGCACGTGGCTCTATAGTATTACATAACTGTAAAAGAAGACATGAATCAGCTCTTATAATAATTCAGTATGCTAAATACCTTTTTTTAGTATGCCTGAAATATGATTATATTGCTCTTTGAAACGGAAAGTTCTTAGGATTACGGTGCTAAACTAAATTGGTATGGTTTATCATACGAATAATATTTTAAAATTTTACCTGAAGAAGAGATCAGATTTCAAATCTCGAAACGTAGTTTTATTCATTTTTTTTTAAATTCATTTTCTTCATAATCCTTCCGATTACATTCACCTGTAAACCATACATCACTCTAAACTCAGGTTCTTCAAAGCATATCGCTAACATTGAAGCACAGTACTAAAGTGTGGCTAGTTTGTTTCTACAGTACAAATGTTGTCCAGTTTGTATCCTGTAGGGAAAACAACCAATGTTTTTTTAACATTCTTCGAATTGACGTATTGCTAATATTCAGATTAAGAGAAGCTCGCATTAGGCTTCTTTTCGGTGACTGTAACACTTGCTGCAACACGCTTCCGTGGTTTTCATTTGTACAGACATTAGTTGGACAACCTGAAAAGTCCTTTCGCTGTCTCAAAACACTACCTGTTCTTCAAAATGTTTCAACGATACTTAGAATGACAGCATTACTAGGCGGGTTTTTGTGGAAATGTTTCTGAAAACGTAATGCAGTGTATGACAAGCTTGGCCCGCCCGCACGTCCAATTCCATATGAGCAAAAATAATGCTCTACTATAAAAACTTTCTCTACCTTTATTAGCACCATGTTAGCAAAAACTAACCTCAAATAAAAAAGATGTAATGCACCCGAAGCCGTGGCAACAATCGACAATTGAATCAGCTGATCGAGAAGGCAACTACATCTAATTCAGTTCCAGTACTGTTTATTGTGGCTAATACTGTAACTGGTCCAGGGATTGCTGTTATAAATTCTATATTATGTACTCACAAATTGACTAATCTAATTTATCCCCAAAATCAACGCGTTTCGCTCGATCATGGCATTGTGAAACGAGCTTGCAAATAAATAAGAAACCTCCAACAAGAAAATAAGTAGGTTTTAGGAACCTATTTCAGTCAAAAAATATTTTTTAGGTTTAGTTATATGTGTCCGGTTTAGTATATATTCAGTACCTCAGTAGAAATTGTTTTGTTTTCTGGATGAAAAAACCACATTTTGGCATACATAATAAATAGAATCCTAATTTCAGCTATTTAAATTCACTTACTGTGCCATAGATTAGTTTATCTTATTGGCCCGATAAAAAAGTACATGCGTACATAGTTTTAGAAATATATTTAGTTAAAAAGCGTCTACTTCCGAGCCTTTTAAAACACTGTTTGTCTAATATGATTCCAGTGCCATAGTTAAGTTTGCCTTGCTATCCCAATGTAGAAAATATATACAAAAACGTAGGAATGATAAACCTATTACAGCGTAGGGGGAATCAGATCTGCCTCCCGTATTAGGGATAAATACTTATTAAGTTCATTAAACGTGCCAAAATAAGTGTTTAAAATGTTTTGCGTTATAGTAGTGTTGTGGTTTTGGGACTGTAGACAGCGAAAGAATGGATTTTCGAGGCTGGTTGGTGTTCATTTATCTGTGTTTTAGCCATCTTGTTGCTCTAAATAGTATTTATAGTACAATTAAATCCTTTTAAGTAAGTTTCATTTTGTAGAGGATTAATGAAATTCTACTAATTATAATATATTTGAACACATCTAAGCCCAGTATATTATGACAGTTTTACAATGTCGAGCCCACTTATGCTGCTGGAGGCAATTATCTACATGCAAGACCTGTATCATTATGTTTCTTTATAGAAAATTAATTGTTCCTTGAATCAGAAAACTGAATACTAATACATTTATTACCCAAGACTATGATGATGGATAATGTATTAACAATCTAAAGAACCAAGAAAATGGACGCCTATAGAGTAAAATTATTTAAATGTACCTTAAGATGTTGGTCTTGAGTTTGTTTAGACGCAAAACATCATTCACACATACTGACATCGTGAGTATAAAGTCTATAAAGGATGTAATGATACATAGGATTATCGGTAAACGTAACAACAGATTTATCTCATGAGCGGACAGACAGATAGACAAACTAAACTTTTATTTTAATTTTGAGTTCTTTCAAATACCTATTGGAAACTAAGTCAACTGTTAAGTCGCCAGGAACTTTGCATCACAAATCGTGTAAGACGAGCAAGCAGTCAGACTAATTGACATATCAGTGACCTTTAGTCTTTTGACCGAGTGTTCTTGATTGGACAAAGAAGAGCCCATGTACCAAGTTTCATGCCTAGTGGAGCTTTCTATCAAGAGTATCGCACAAACTATTCAGACTACACCGGTCCAGAACCGAGTTGTGGTATAAGCAAGTCAGCCGCTTACCAAAGTATAAACAAATGGTCCAGGAAGACACACAGCTTGCGGTGGCAGAGTCACCAAGGACAAGCACTCAGCAAAAGACTGCTTGCTGATTCTAGCTCCGGCTTCACCAGATGGCTTATGGGGCTGGGCAGGGATCGGGTTAAGCAAGTGATTGCCTTGATCACTGGACACGGCCACTTCAGGAAACACCTAAACACTCTAGGTTTACGAAATGACGACTCGGAGTGTAGACTCTGCAATAAGTCTGAAGAGACTGCAAAACACATAATACTGGACTGTGAGAGACTGGGAGCAAGGAGAAGGGCTCTTTTCGGTGATAAACAACCAGGCGACGAACCAGATGCTAGTATCGGGGAAAAGTTTCTTAGCCTAATTAAGGGCACAAAGATAGGCTTACCCCTCTAACATCAAAGGGGCACACAATAAGCTCAGGTTGACGTGTGAGGATCTGTCAATCCACCCCAATACCCCATCGCTAAAAAAAAAACAAAATCTGACTACAAACCTAAAAAGACAAGCATGTCATGATAAGTATGTTATTCCTTACATATCAAATAGTCACTCTACCTTTAAATGTCTTTATTAATGCTTACTTTAGCGTTACTCCTACATCTTTTATATTTATCTAGTCAAATTTCTGTTACTGGTTTATCACTGTTATATTTGTTTACGTTTAACAATTATTTGTTGTTTTTATAACCTTCAAACTACGAATATCACATTTAATGGCGTATCATCTAAATTCAATTTAGAAGGAATGTTCCTTGGACCAAATGGAACCGATGTACCAAAATCTAACTCTCTAAATTTTTCTAACCAGGTTCATCCCACGGACGGACAGTCAGACCGGAAGACGGACAGACAGAGTGCCCTTTGTCCGTTCGATCCCGAAATCAAAACACTTCTTCCTCGGACCAGAGATAACACACATATTGAGTTAAACAATTAAGTCCTTATTAAAGAGTTTTCACAGAGAGGAACAGACAAGGAAACAATTTTAATTAATTTATCTTCTGGAATAATTCATTGGTTACTTTGTAATACTATTAATGTAAAGATGTGTAAGGTCTTAATAAACATAAAATACTAGTAATATAATTTTACCAGTAATTAAACATATAAAGGCTAGTAAAATGTCTTCAGATATAAAGAAGCTACTTATAAGAAAATATATTTATTATATACCGCGCGGTCAAGAATAATAGTTAAGATGTTAATTTTCTAACAAATCTTTTATATAATTCGAAATTTACATACCAATATCATGATAATTTACCTACGTTTTATAATACTATGGTATTAATTGAACTGTAATTTACAGAGCTGTTATTTTTCAAAGGTAGCAGTCTGTTTCAAGTGCACGTAAAATAAGAATTTTCATTTGTGTAGATAAAACATGTAAATTATTGTTTATAAATTATATCCCTTACAATAATAATGGAAAAGAATAAAAAAGCTAAACATATATTTACCTTATGTCATTATTTTTCTACTAATTAGTGGTTTAAACTTGAGAATAGAAACATTTTTTGACATTAGTTTATTACGAAGTATCAAATCTAAGTTGTCATTAATACATGTAAGCACAATTTATGATATTCCAACATCATTACGGCACGTGGCTCTATAGTATTACATAACTGTAAAAGAAGACATGAATCAGCTCTTATAATAATTCAGTATGCTAAATACCTTTTTTTAGTATGCCTGAAATATGATTATATTGCTCTTTGAAACGGAAAGTTCTTAGGATTACGGTGCTAAACTAAATTGGTATGGTTTATCATACGAATAATATTTTAAAATTTTACCTGAAGAAGAGATCAGATTTCAAATCTCGAAACGTAGTTTTATTCATTTTTTTTTAAATTCATTTTCTTCATAATCCTTCCGATTACATTCACCTGTAAACCATACATCACTCAGAAACTCAGGTTCTTCAAAGCATATCGCTAACATTGAAGCACAGTACTAAAGTGTGGCTAGTTTGTTTCTACAGTACAAATGTTGTCCAGTTTGTATCCTGTAGGGAAAACAACCAATGTTTTTTTAACATTCTTCGAATTGACGTATTGCTAATATTCAGATTAAGAGAAGCTCGCATTAGGCTTCTTTTCGGTGACTGTAACACTTGCTGCAACACGCTTCCGTGGTTTTCATTTGTACAGACATTAGTTGGACAACCTGAAAAGTCCTTTCGCTGTCTCAAAACACTACCTGTTCTTCAAAATGTTTCAACGATACTTAGAATGACAGCATTACTAGGCGGGTTTTTGTGGAAATGTTTCTGAAACGTAATGCAGTGTATGACAAGCTTGGCCCACCCGCACGTCCAATTCCATATGAGCAAAAATAATGCTCTACTATAAAAACTTTCTCTACCTTTATTAGCACCATGTTAGCAAAAACTAACCTCAAATAAAAAAGATGTAATGCACCCGAAGCCGTGGCAACAATCGACAATTGAATCAGCTGATCGAGAAGGCAACTACATCTAATTCAGTTCCAGTACTGTTTATTGTGGCTAATACTGTAACTGGTCCAGGGATTGCTGTTATAAATTCTATATTATGTACTCACAAATTGACTAATCTAATTTATCCCCAAAATCAACGCGTTTCGCTCGATCATGGCATTGTGAAACGAGCTTGCAAATAAATAAGAAACCTCCAACAAGAAAATAAGTAGGTTTTAGGAACCTATTTCAGTCAAAAAATATTTTTTAGGTTTAGTCATATATGTGTCCGGTTTAGGATATATTCAGTACCTCAGTAGAAATTGTTTTGTTTTCTGGATGAAAAAACCACATTTTGGCATACATAATAAATAGAATCCTAATTTCAGCTATTTAAATTCACTTACTGTGCCATAGATTAGTTTATCTTATTGGCCCGATAAAAAAGTACATGCGTACATAGTTTTAGAAATATATTTAGTTAAAAAGCGTCTACTTCCGAGCCTTTTAAAACACTGTTTGTCTAATATGATTCCAGTGCCATAGTTAAGTTTGCCTTGCTATCCCAATGTAGAAAATATATACAAAAACGTAGGAATGATAAACCTATTACAGCGTAGGGGGAATCAGATCTGCCTCCCGTATTAGGGATAAATACTTATTAAGTTCATTAAACTTGCCAAAATAAGTGTTTAAAATGTTTTGCGTTATAGTAGTGTTGTGGTTTTGGGACTGTAGACAGCGAAAGAATGGATTTTCGAGGCTGGTTGGTGTTCATTTATCTGTGTTTTAGCCATCTTGTTGCTCTAAATAGTATGTTATAGTACAATTAAATCCTTTTAAGTAAGTTTCATTTTGTAGAGGATTAATGAAATTCTACTAATTATAATATATTTGCCAACACATCTAAGCCCAGTATATTATGACAGTTTTACAATGTCGAGCCCACTTATGCTGCTGGAGGCAATTATCTACATGCAAGACCTGTATCATTATGTTTCTTTATAGAAAATTAATTGTTCCTTGAATCAGAAAACTGAATACTAATACATTTATTACCCAAGACTATGATGATGGATAATGTATTAACAATCTAAAGAACCAAGAAAATGGACGCCTATAGAGTAAAATTATTTAAATGTACCTTAAGATGTTGGTCTTGAGTTTGTTTAGACGCAAAACATCATTCACACATACTGACATCGTGAGTATAAAGTCTATAAAGGATGTAATGATACATAGGATTATCGGTAAACGTAACAACAGATTTATCTCATGAGCGGACAGACAGATAGACAAACTAAACTTTTATTTTAATTTTGAGTTCTTTCAAATACCTATTGGAAACTAAGTCAACTGTTAAGTCGCCAGGAACTTTGCATCACAAATCGTGTAAGACGAGCAAGCAGTCAGACTAATTGACATATCAGTGACCTTTAGTCTTTTGACCGAGTGTTCTTGATTGGACAAAGAAGAGCCCATGTACCAAGTTTCATGCCTAGTGGAGCTTTCTATCAAGAGTATCGCACAAACTATTCAGACTACACCGGTCCAGAACCGAGTTGTGGTATAAGCAAGTCAGCCGCTTACCAAAGTATAAACAAATGGTCCAGGAAGACACACAGCTTGCGGTGGCAGAGTCACCAAGGACAAGCACTCAGCAAAAGACTGCTTGCTGATTCTAGCTCCGGCTTCACCAGATGGCTTATGGGGCTGGGCAGGGATCGGGTTAAGCAAGTGATTGCCTTGATCACTGGACACGGCCACTTCAGGAAACACCTAAACACTCTAGGTTTACGAAATGACGACTCGGAGTGTAGACTCTGCAATAAGTCTGAAGAGACTGCAAAACACATAATACTGGACTGTGAGAGACTGGGAGCAAGGAGAAGGGCTCTTTTCGGTGATAAACAACCAGGCGACGAACCAGATGCTAGTATCGGGGAAAAGTTTCTTAGCCTAATTAAGGGCACAAAGATAGGCTTACCCCTCTAACATCAAAGGGGCACACAATAAGCTCAGGTTGACGTGTGAGGATCTGTCAATCCACCCCAATACCCCATCGCTAAAAAAAAACAAAATCTGACTACAAACCTAAAAAGACAAGCATGTCATGATAAGTATGTTATTCCTTACATATCAAATAGTCACTCTACCTTTAAATGTCTTTATTAATGCTTACTTTAGCGTTACTCCTACATCTTTTATATTTATCTAGTCAAATTTCTGTTACTGGTTTATCACTGTTATATTTGTTTACGTTTAACAATTATTTGTTGTTTTTATAACCTTCAAACTACGAATATCACATTTAATGGCGTATCATCTAAATTCAATTTAGAAGGAATGTTCCTTGGACCAAATGGAACCGATGTACCAAAATCTAACTCTCTAAATTTTTCTAACCAGGTTCATCCCACGGACGGACAGTCAGACCGGAAGACGGACAGACAGAGTGCCCTTTGTCCGTTCGATCCCGAAATCAAAACACTTCTTCCTCGGACCAGAGATAACACACATATTGAGTTAAACAATTAAGTCCTTATTAAAGAGTTTTCACAGAGAGGAACAGACAAGGAAACAATTTTAATTAATTTATCTTCTGGAATAATTCATTGGTTACTTTGTAATACTATTAATGTAAAGATGTGTAAGGTCTTAATAAACATAAAATACTAGTAATATAATTTTACCAGTAATTAAACATATAAAGGCTAGTAAAATGTCTTCAGATATAAAGAACCTACTTATAAGACAATATATTTATTATATACATTTAAATTTCAAATAATATGAAATGTACGAGTACACCGTATGAGATAAAAAAATATATTAAAATTGTTAAAAAGGTTTATTATTGTACATAATTTCATCAAACACTTTTTGTGACTAAAAATTAAATAAATACATTTATACCCAGTAAAAATATGAAGTTATATTTCTCATTAAAATTATTTCTAGAGTACATATATATGTTTAAATTTTTAAGTAATAGAATCGTGGTATTAATTGTAACAGAAAGTTATAGTCAAACTCGGCTACCGTGCCAAATAATAACTGCGGCTAAACGTTTTTCCTCGCCTCGGGAAGATGTAAAATTACACTTGTAACCCAGATGACTGCTTCCTCCTGTTACCAGACCATATATCTTATGTGAATGAGTTTCGCAATCTCGTTAAAAATGCAATGAGTTATACTGCAACATACTTTTATTTCAACAATTGTTAGTTTTTTGTTAGTTTCACATAAAAACTTATAAAATGTGTATATTAATTTTAGCAGGATATAATTCACACGTAAAAAGGATTACTTGATCAATAGATATTAATCAAAACTATCAATTACACTTTGGCTGAAGATTAACGATGGAGGGCTGAAACAACGTTTATTGTCTCTGTCTGTTTCTAATTAAGATGTCACGAAACGAACTAAGCCAGAAACTTCAAATTTGCATAAAGTTTTATTTGTATACAGGAATTTTCAAGATTGTTCCTGGTCCTTGCCAAAGTCTGGGATATATTTGAACGTTAGTAAATCATTTACATTGGTATTACGGGTAATCATGTTACCAGCAAATATTTCCTGGAAAATCTAATTTGTAAACGAACGGAGAACAACAACATCATATTTTAAGAAGTGACTAAGTACCATGCATAGAATAGTTTATTAGTTTGGTATCTCGCGTTGGTTTTCTTTTGGGATTACATTTTTTTATTTAATATTACAGATGTCTACGATATCGTTTTTCCATCTGCGTAATTTGGACGAATGGCATTGAACGTCATTTAGTTGGCAGGCCTTATTTCTTAGAAATAAAATTATATAATTAGTATAATATAATATTATCTATGCTATGATGTAAATAGAAATTTTCATTCATGTATATTACCGCATATAATATAGTTTTGAGTGATATTTCTTAAAATGTTCATCGTTACGTTAAAAAGTCATAAATTTACAAATATCGCCCAAGATAACTATTAAGAAAATTCGGAATTTGTGCTAGATTAAAATGACTGACAACATGTATTAGTTGCACCTCTAAATCTACTTAAAATCGACAGGTACCATGACTCTGATGTTTAGCTGTTATATTTAAATCATATTCGTACCTATTTTATTTTCAATACATGAATCCCCTTTGGTTTCTTCTTAAGAACGATTTTATTTTATTGCGTGCTGTCTCTAGTGTTTTTTTTTTTTTATTTCAAGATCGTAGAATATTATAGGGACAGCTTCGTTTATTACTAGTGCGTTAATTAAGAACTTGTATCCCGAGTACAATGTCCTGGAAAACCTATAAATAAAATGTTATGTTTTTTTATGTAAAGGTTTATGAGAGATATGCAAATGGACCCGTATAATTTTTCAGTAAAACGTTACTAATATTTAATACACGTATCGAGGACACTTTTTTAGAATATTAAAGGGTAATAAACCATGGAATCTATATAAAAGTTATTAACGTTGATGTAGATTGAAAATCATATATGGCTTTTTCTAGTATCCTGTAATGCTTTTTAGCTCTTGCTTTATTCATAATGAATTTTCAAACAAAAGCTGCAACCTTTGATGTTTAAGTATCATTGGGATATCTTTCTTTGTTACTGTTATTGAATTTTATTTTGTATTTACTTTTGTGATGTGTCTGAAGAAGATATCTTTGATATCGAAAGGCCTAAAAAAAGTAAAAGTGTTAAATATTGGTTTTATGTTTTAATGTAAGTAAGTTATCAGTAACCAATATAAGCTCCATCTACAACATGTATTTGAAGTGCTGAAGCACAGCGATACTTAATATTTATAGTAAGCTTTGTTCGTAGTTTTCATTAGCTACATAGTCTTTAATGTTTTAATTTGATTTATCACATATTATGTTTCTTTGGAAGCACGTATACTGTACCGTCTTTTGAATCTAAGGAAACAAACTATCGTCTAACACACGATTTTCATTGTAAATGATAAAATTGAAGATTATAAAAACTGTATTTGTAAATTTAAAATTTATGCCTCTGTACGTGGAGTTAAGTCATAAGGCAACCATGAATTCACTCAGTAGTATGTACTACATTTTTCTTCTGCATGTTTGTTTGTTTGTGGTCTATTTGCATATATATTGAGCCCTAATTGAGTGAAATATTCAATATGTACAAGGGAATTTAAGTTTACATAGATCATAATATGTCCAAAAATAGTGCAAGTATTTATTGTAGTTGACATTTATCAGTTCCTTACTACCCGTAGAATATCTCTAAAACAAATTTACGTACTTAAAAATTATATATCAAACTTAATAATCGCATCATAACCATCGATTTCAATTAAAATTTTGCTTAATATAATTTAAATATATTGAACACTCAATTCAATCACACACCGGAAAATATTTATGTGGTTTAATACACTTTTCAATACACAAAAATACTAATAATTAGTTGTAAAAAGAGCTTATTAAAATTTATTATATCATAAAATCTGTTTTGATATTTAGAGAAGAAAGCCAACTGGTTGTAGGTTCGCTGAAGTAAGCTGATTACATTTGCTTCCTGAGCTCGTAATCCTAACATTATATACGAAAGACTTACAACGGCTTATATAGTGCAGTGATAAGAAGACAAAACCGAGATAAGTTACTATAGAAAAATTGTATACTACTAGCTTAATTACTAGCTTAATTGAGGATTGCCTCGATATTATATACTAATTAGGGCCATTAAAAACTAATTTTAGTCCAAAGTAGCGTTTTTATTTTACCCCACTTAATAAAATATATAACATTTTGGTTTGAAAAGCATTCTTAGGTACAAAAGGGCTAACTTTATGATCTGACGTGCTTAAGGCAAAACAAAGGAACAATAATTGGAAGCACAAAGTAATTTACACTATACTACTAAACATTAAATTCGTAAAAAACTTAATAATGTTTTATTGATAAAATAAATACTGTACTGAAAACTGTTTTATCCGCAGTAATGGTCAAACTGTCGTGCACGTGATGCGGGATTTAATATGGATAAATAGTGACGAAAGCACAATCTCACAGAATCACAGGATAGCATAAAAAAACTAGAGGAGTTAATTTTGTTTAATTTGCAGGAATGTCCGACCTGTCGTGCACGTGATGTGAGATTAAATAAGGATAAACAGTGAAGAAAGCACAATGTCACAGAATCACAGGATAGCAAACCAAAAACTAGAGGAGTTAATTTTGTTTAATTTGCAGGAATTTCCGACCTGTCGTGCACGTGATGCGAGATTAAACTGGTATGAACAGTAACGAGAGTACAATATCAAAGTTAGCCTATATGGAAAAGTTGTAAAATATTTTAGTGAATATTAGCTTGATATTAAACTAATTAATTTCAAGTATAAATTAATGTTAAAGAATGTTTTGAAACATTGTCTTAGAATGTTCTTTGAATGAGATAGACTTTTTTCGAAACTATCGGAGTACAAAAACTCTAACCTAGTACCAGTCCGTAATAGACTGAATGC
This sequence comes from Homalodisca vitripennis, assembly GCF_021130785.1. NCBI lineage: Eukaryota > Metazoa > Arthropoda > Insecta > Hemiptera > Cicadellidae > Homalodisca > Homalodisca vitripennis. The sequence continues at coordinate 77,178,027 of NC_060214.1, read as the reverse complement.
AAGATACTATACCTTATTTTTATACCTGCAGCACAATTTCATAAGAAAACATATTGTTAGTTAAACATTTAGATAACCGCTTATTAATAAACAAAGTTTTTCAAATAATTACTATTCATGTGTACTTATTATTTTCTTCTTTTTATTTTTTTAATTCTATGTGACCATCGAAAACTATCGAAACTAGTTAAACAATGTGTGCTGTAGCATAAATGAGCCATGTCTTGTTTAATATTATCAAGTTTGTAATGTTCTTAACAAAATTTTAGTTGTATATTGTAGCATATTTTTAAAGACGTGGTTTTATAAAATATTAATTTTATCATTATAAGAAAATATAAAAATGTACGTAATTCACTTTGTTCTCATATATTATTCTACAGGTTGTTGAAAAAGAACGGCATTTTATAGTTTCAAATTTTGATGTGAAAGCTATAATTAAAAGTAAAACTTACATTAAATGCTTCTAAGCTGTAAGATAAATTATACTGTAACTAATTACTTTTTACTACTTATCGTGCCCTATCGTAACCAACTTTGGCAGGTCTCTGAGTATAGAAAAATTATATTTGGTCAAGGTATATCGAATGATGTTCAATAACACTCCATAATATGTAGTTCAGACATACTAAAAAAACCATACTGGACGGTTCGTCTCCCCGGACTTGACCTTGCTACCTGTGTAAAAATAGTTCTGGAGACTTAATGATTGGTATACGGGATCTTCTTTAAAGAACGTAAAAACGCTATTAGTTTCAGAGAAAACTCCTTACGTCTAAGTTGTATTTTATCAATGAAACCTCTTTTTACGTTTTATTATATATATAAAGAGTACCAAGCAGACATTAAAAACATTTGTTTAAATTTGTGTAGCATACTTTGGTAATTTCTTTAGCGCAGCATTTATATCGTTAATTTGTTTATTACCCTATTTAAACTGTTCTAATATTTCTGTGCGTTCTTATATTTGTTTCAACTAAACTTTATAATTATTATCCATTTCATTTTGTAAGTTGCGTCATTATACAAGCAGAATTTCTAATAAATACACAAATACAATTGTGTATACAGTATAGGTAGTTTCATACAAGCGGAAAGGACTTGGCATTTTACTAAATAAAATATTGTATAGTAAAAATAAATTCTTCTGTTTAAATACCTGTTTAATTTTAATTCTATAAAATCATAAAACCTTTAACACGTTACAGTGTGTCAGAAATACTTTACCTAATATACAATAAACTGACAGTTTTAGTTATTTTTCTACTTTAAACATTTATTAATTTAATTAACTTTTGTAAAGACTAATCATACTAGAAGAAAGACACCCAATTTAATGTTTGGAAATAGTTACCTACACGTAAAATATATATGTAGTATTGAAAATCCGTGTAGTTGAAATCTGTATAAACAAAACTTGAGATTTATAATAATCCATCCTTAATTTTTATTTTATACTTTAAACTAATATATCTGTATGGATAATTCTAGTCAGTTATATTAAAAAGAAAAATATTCAGACAGGTTTATACACTAAAGATAAAACAGAAGAGTGAGTTTAAAGAGATAAATAGAGCGTTCACAGCCTGGACTAAACCGCGGGGCGTTCTGATCTGAGGCTGACATTCACTCAGCAGGTTAACCACTGATTGCGATCAGTCAACAGATGGCAACTAATTGGAAATCGATTAAAAGTTTAATTGAACGCTTGACCAAAATTACGAAATATAGTGTGTAACCAAAATAGAATTGGTTCTACAGCATTAATTTAATAACAACGTTTATAATCTAACTACTATTTACGTATATGAAAATTAGCAAAGCTATTACTAAAAAGTTAGAAAAAAAAAATCATTTCCGCCTGTATGTGTATCTACAATATATCGAATACAGTAATACATTTTTATTTGTGGAAGACCTATCAAAAGGTCCATGTAAAGTATTTTAAGACAAATTTTGGATAAATCTATTCCAGACATTTTAGGTATTTTACTACCATTTTGAACTGATAAAACCTATATTTATTTTTGATTTTTGAAACCATGACTATTGAAATATTTTGTATTTATAATATACGTTTTATATAGGGTTCTCATAATAGTTCATCATTCTCGAATAGAATAATACATTTCTGGCATTTTCTTCTAATATTTCAATAATAAACTAAAGATAATTATTTTGTTTAAAATATTAGTTTTTCCATATTTAACTTCTCATAATTATTTATAAATTTGTATTCATAGATTTTTTTAGCATAGCTTTTTACATTATTATTTTTTCATACAATTTCTTGTTGTATAAAAATCTCATACATTGATAGTTACAGTAATTTCATAATAATAGAAAAAATAAATTTCGCAAAATGGACAATTTAATTTACAGCTTGCTACTTATTTGAAAAATTTTATTAATCCTCTTTATATTTTTGTTTGTTTGTTTCAGAATGTAGCATCTGTTTATTTATTCTTTAAGTGCTGTTGATTTAAACTTCTTTGAGTTTTAAAGATTACAAATTGTTTTGTTTTTATAATTATTCCTACGTAAAAAGTAAGAAAACTAAGGAACGAGTACTTATCCCTGATTTTGCCTAAAAATAAAATATATTCTATTTCTTTTCAAAAACAGGCAATAGGGGAAAAGCTATTGGTTTAGATCTTTTTATGTCGTGCAAAGATTAAAAATTTCAATTAAAGAATTGTATTTACATATTTTTATATTTGGTGTATTTGTATATTGTGTGTAGTGTAAAGTTACATCGCGCATTGGCTCTAAACTTAAAAGAAATTACCTAATCATAAATGCAAAACCAAAAGTGTTACACGCGTTGTAAATTTCATTAATATGGGTGCAGAATGTTACTTAAGGTTTAGGTGTACTATTGACAGATTTAAACAAGTATTTTTAAACTGCATACAAAAAATATGCGTAATGCTTGGAGTGGTCATTTTATTAATAGTCGCAAAAGTGTCCTATAACGGGGTGAAATTGCATATTTAATTTAAAACATGATATTAAGCCCCGCAATATATATTTCATGACGAGCTTGAACGTTAATTTTCATAAAACAAACACGAAATCTTGTGAAACACAAAAAAATAACCTATTCTTTTTCAAGGGTATTTAACAGTAATTGTAATACATTTTAACATTAAAACTTAATATTTAAATATATGACAGTTAAAGAAACAACGGAAACACACTGTTTTGGCAGGGAATGCGGTGATTATACAGGTTGATTCATAAAAGGTGTGCAATATTTCAGGACTTGATACAGGTCATCAAAACAAGGAAAAAACTCCATTGCGCATGGGTCCGGAAACGTACCGTTTACTGTCTGTCTGTCTGTTTGTGTTTTTATTGTAAACCATCATAAATAAGAAACTACAAGAGATAACGAGTTGAAATTTGGTACACTTACTTTAGGTATCTTTTTCTAAAATGGAACAAAATAAACTTAATTTTGCTCATTTTGTTAGAAAATGGTGGACAGGTAAATTCTTTAAATAATCATAACATGTAGGGCTTTTATTTAAAATAAAAATTTTAAATGAAAAAAATGTGCGCTATTTTCTTATAAAAACGACAATATCTTTTTTGCACCGATATTCATATTATTAAAAAAACTGTTTTGGCAGGGAATGAGGTGATTATACTGGGTGATTCATAAAAGGTGTGCAATATTTCAGGACTTGATACAGGTCATCAAAACAAGGAAAAAACTATCTTGTTAATAGTTTTTTGTAAACCTATAACAAGTCTTTTTGAAAAAAGGCTGCTGAGTCTAGACTGGGCAGTTATTATGAGTGGCCAGTGCATTCTAAAATTCAGAACACAAATCAAACATTTTTTTGAACAAATATAACAAATAAAAAACACCTTTATTGTATATTTGTAAAATTCTTGTAACACCGGATCAGAAATATTAGGTTTTTAATCAGCTGCCAATTAGAGGTCTGCTGTTTTAGTAATCAGAGCAATCAGCTGTTTTAGCAATCAGCTGTTTTTACAAGTTTTGTTGCAACTATGGTGTTTAATTATTTCAAATTGTCTCATAAGGATTTGCCTACAACATGGCCACCTTTAGTAAATAAGAGTATGCTGATATTGTTTTTGTTTATGGATCGTGTAACGGGAATTCACTTCAAGCTTGTGCTGAGTATGCAAGACGATATCCCAACAGGCGTCATCCATCAAGAGCAGTGTTTTCAAGAACTTTTCAACGTTTGTCAGACACAGGATCTACAGATAACCTCAAACATAACGCTGGTCGCATTCCACTTCACACGGTAGAGGAAGAAGAAGACGTAATTAATATGGTTGATGATGATCCAACAATTAGCACACGTCGTGTGGCTACACGTTTAGGAATGTCACAAAGTTTTGTTTGGAAGACTTTAAAGCGAGAGGAAATGTACCCATATCATGTACAAACTGTACAAGCGTTGCAACCTGGTGATAGCGTGAGGAGGGTTGTATTTTGTGAATGGTTGTTAAATGAAGTAGAAAAAAACCAAAACTTCATCTCTAGTGTAATGTGGACGGATGAATCACATTTAAGTAGGGATGGGATAAACAATTTCCATAACACCCATATCTGGTCAATAAACAATCCTCATGAGACGATACAAAGGCGTTTTCAACAAAGATTTGGTTACAATGTCTGGGCATCTATTTACAATGGACGCCTTTACATGCAAGCTCTGGGTAATGTACCTCTCAATGATGTATCATATCTAAACTTACTCCAAACAACAGTTGAAGACATTCTAGATGAAATTCCTCTTGGTGATCGCCGCACACTGTGGTATCAACTAGATGGTGCACCACCTCACAACGCTAGGATTGTGACAGATCACCTAAATGCTGAGTTTCCTAATAGGTGGATAGGGAACGCTGGACCCGTGAACTGGCCACCAAGGTCTCCCGACCTAAATCCATTGCACTTCTACTTTTGGGGGCACATAAAGCAGTGTGTTTATTCCCAACAGATTAACAACCGAGATCAGCTGATGGGACTAGTAGAGGCAGCATGCAATATGGTACGCAAAGACAACAATGTATTGCCACGAATCTACCAGTCCCTCATACGCAGATGTCAAGCCTGCATTAGAGCAAGAGCAGGCCATTTTGAACATCTTCTCTAAATATGAGTTATTGTTTGTTATTTTATCTTCTCATTTGTTACTATTTGTTATATGTGAAAGTTAATTAAAAATGTAAATTAAACATTTTTATTTCAATGCTAAATTGTGTAACTTGTAATAGGTTAAAAAAAATCACAGTTTTGTTAATAATTTGAATATTGAAACATACATGGTATCGTTGTTTTCTGAAGACAACAGCGCACATATTTTGCATTTAAAAGTATTATTTTAAATAAAATCCCTTAAAGTTATGATTATTTAAAGAATTTATATGTTCACCATTTTCTAACAAAATGAGCAAAATTAAGTTTATTTTGTTACATTTTAGAAAAAGATACCTAAAGTAAGTGTACAAAATTTCACCTGGTTATCTCTTGTAGTTTCTTATTTATGATGGTTTACAAGAAAAACACAAACAGACAGACAGACATTAAACTGTACGTTTCCGGACCCGTGTGCAATGGAGTTTTTTCCTTGTTTTGATAACCTGTATCAAGTCCTGAAATATTGCACACCTTTTATGAATCACCCTGTATATGGAAAGAATTGTTTCCATATGGGCAATCATTGCTTATGTAGAGAATGTAATGTTTAAGGGAACTATAAGAAAACGTCACTTTCGCAGACTTCAGCTGTGCTGTTCGCCATTAACATATAAAAAATAAATTCTCGTAACTTACACTATTATTGTATTGTTTGATTTGGTGACTACAATATTAGTTAGTTCATGTGTATACTTCATTGCGACGGTTACCTGACACCGGTTACCTGAAACTTTTAAATATCTTATATAAGTTTGGGATGTAATAAACAAAGGCCAGACACAATATTATTTTAGTTACATGCAAGAGGATTTAAGGGTGCTGATGTAACCGTAAACGCTGTGTAAGCCCCAACCGTTGATTAAAACATGGAATATCAGTAAAACCCAATGGCAGCCTTTGTTACTCCGCCGACATAAGCGGTTATACTAAACCACATAAATACAATTATTTTCTCTAAACTAATAAATTCACCTTCTTCATTATTACTTAACCATTTTAACATATTACAAAAGTGTTATACTTAGCAAAATTGTATATGATTGGCAAATATTGTAGTTAAAATAATAAATAAAGGAACTACAGTCTTCTTAATGTAAATACCTTTATTCCTAAACCTCTCTTTATGTAAATACCTCCAAAAACCTCTTTATTCCTATAATAAACCTGTCCGGTAACAATAATTTCATAACACAGATCATGGTTATAATCATATATTAATAGAAATAAAGTGAAATGATAATAAATATACATATATATATAAGCCGAATACATTAATAATACTATAATCGAATGTTGATGAACTTACAAAATATAAATGTTTGCACAAATAAAGAAATGTAAATTTGACAAAAATTATCATTAAAATGTGAACCAAATTTTGTGTAACAGAGTAGAGATTTTGGTTTTCTTCATGTGGGATATAGTTCTAGAACAATCCAGACTTGATATATTCATTTTAGTATATGGTTCTATGATTTTTTAAATTTATCTTTCTCATGGTATGTAGATTGGGTTCGTAATTGGATCGTACATGTGAGATGTCATTTAAGTGTCTAAGCATATGAAAAAATATAAACATTCTAAAATTGAACTATATATAAAATTGAAATTAGCGAATCTACATTGAGAATTTGCGGTATAGAGCATAAAATGCGTATAAACACGTTTGTTCATACAATAAACGTAAAAATTGTGGATTAGTAACATTAATTTCCTTTTTCCATTCAAACGGGTAGGGGAGGCTGCAGGGAAACTTAGTTATATTGAAGTTAATTTACAAGTGTTTAATATATGTAGAATCTTGGAGCATTGAATAAAGGTTTATTGTAGTATCACTAGTATAAACGAATACAACATTTTCCAATATATTTTTTTAATTTGTGCAAGGCCTTAATGTATGTATAGATTGAATTGCCTGATAATGGAATCTTAGATTAAGAAAGGCTGTGGACAAAAAACAAATACATATAAAACACATAAATTGTTAAATGGCATGAGGGCCCTCTACTATATAATATCACGTGATCATTTATCTTAATAAAATGAGTGCCTTCTATGTAGGTCTATTTAAATAGACAATGAGATTTGGAAGTACTATTTTTTATGTTCAAGGCCGTAACTCTCTATACACTAAATATACCCAGGAAAATACTGATCATGTTCTGTTTCACAGAATCAATGCAATAAATAGTATTTCTAAAATCATAAAGATATCGCTTTATCAAAAATTGGGTCATTCCATTAAAACTATTTTTTTAATCCTAAATCTCCTGTTTGCTGGTGTACACAAGTTTTTCATCTTAACCTATTTATGTACAAATCGTTCTATTACAAATACTAACAGAAGAGCTGTGGCAGGATTTACAGAGATTCCATGTAAACTTAAAAGTCAATTTAATTTTGCGAGATTTATTGCTGGCAGATAGAAACACAAGTCAAAAGATTAGTTTTGCAAGACTACTGGATAAGGTACGTTTTTATATTTTTAACATGTAAATGTAAAATTTTTACATTTTTATAGTTAGGCATGGATTGCTCAACCATACAACTCAATCATGAATTTATTAAAAGTTTTTAGTTCATAAAATTTCATATAAGCTACTGTGGGGTACAGCATCGCAAAGGTGCTCTAAAATGGAATGTTATCACCAATTTTTAAAACGACATTTCCCTCCACTATCTAGTATTTTCACTATATGAATAATTCTTACATGTTGAAATAACAATATATTGCATTAATTTAAATTTTATTTATTCTGGTATGTTCTTGATGCTGTAATAGTTACCCTCAAGACTAATATAAACATATTCCCAAAGGCTCAGCCAAATCCCATGTAGTGACGTGGAGCGTCACTAAACTCTCTGATCTTCATATAGAAGTGAATATTTATACACAATTTGAAGTGTATATACGTCTGTTCGTTTTCAAGCTATAATAGAGACCTGGACAAACAGACAGAAATACAGAAATGTGACTTACCCAACACATAGTTATAGTTTCGTTAAATCTCAGCCTGTTATAATACACGTTTATCACAAACGCAGATGAGTTTAAACACATACATTTGGTAAATTATAGTTCCAATAACGCTCAAGAAATAATTTTTATATAGTGTACCGCCGTACGATATAATTTTTAATGTTCTTAAATGTTGTTTTTTGTTCTGGTTCTAGATGTTATGCTTACTCCAACAATGTTTTGCATTCTTACAGATTGTAGAAGAATTTATGGGAACAAATCCCTTTAGTAACATTTGAATATAAAACAGTGGATATTATTTCTAGTATTTTGGAAATCCTCCATATTATTATGGATAAAAGTAGAAAACAAATAAATGGTTTCAGGAAAGCATTTCCGTGAGTATACAAATTATACAAATATTATTAAATGTTCAATAGACAAACTTGTAAAAGTTTTAAGACTCAAATTTCACAGCATAATAGAACCAATGAATAAAGAGAACTAGAATGTTTTTATTAAGAAGAAAGAGATTATAACGTGGAGATTATGTAATTGACCTAAAAGGCTGTGTAGCTTTTGCTTCATTCAAAATAAAGTTTCAAACGGAAGCTGTAAACTTTGATGTAGAAGCATAGTTGTGACGTTATCCTATGTCAGTGATTATTTAAATATTGCATCAGTATGTAGAGAATATGCTTTGTTAATAATTTTCTTAAGAACTAAATATTAACAAATTTTTCTGCCGATAGTATCTGTTTTGGTTCACTAGCAGTTGTTATTGCACCACCTGTTGACTCACATTAAATACAATTTCAACCATCATACTTTATTTTATAAATGTTATTATTGGCTGAACGTAAGGGCATTATTAAAGGGATTGTCTGGGCTAATAGCGAGTGAATAGCGCTAATCAGGTGACATCCGACGCTACGCTCTAAGGTTTATTTCTCAATTGCCTGTTTTGTAAACCTAGCTACCTGACAGTAGACCCGAAGATACATTTGAGTTTAAATGTAAGAATTATAAGAAGGTTATATGTATTTTATAACAAATAATACATAAAAATGTTATATTTAAAAATATAATAACTAATATAAAAATTTTACGTACAATATCATCTTGTCTACTGTCCTGTATTACAATGTTTACATCATTCATAACACCTGGAATGACAGAAGTTTTTTTTCCGACGCTTATCATTTGAGTAGCCGAGAATATTACGTTTTTGTTTGTCTGTATTTATACCTCTCAGCACAATATCTGTAGTACAAACTAACTAATAGATTTGAAATTTTGCATGGAACTTCGTTTCTAAATAGATAACATCGTGTTTGACGATGTATTTCTATTGGATTTGGATTAGCGCTTGCAAAGATTTCTATACTGGATTAATGAGTAATCGAAGAACAATAATTACAGTATAAACATTTTTTTTTATCGCGCTAATTGCAATAATATGATATTTTAACGCAAAAACATATGCAATCTAACGATCTCTGTACATAAAACATCACATGTCTATAGACTTTTATAATTTAAAACTCATATTGGTGATCACAAATGGTACTGTATATGCTTGTTGCAAGATATATCGAGTGAAATATCTTGCTAAAAAGAACTTAGATATCTCCTTTGCTAAGTTATTTGAAAAAAAAACTACTTTCTGTTAATTATTATATTTTTATCTTATTATTAGTTTTTTTTTGTATTGACTCAGGAAATTACAAGACTAAAGACTTGAGATTTTGCGTGAATCGTCACAGAAACTTGTCACTCCTATCTCTAATTTATACGAGTTTTACTGAAAAATAATATGTTTGGATATGTATTACGGTCTGTGAAATATAACAATTTAGTAAAGTTTAGTAAATACCTGAGATGAGATCAATTTCTCCAAGTGTTATAACGTTACAGACCACTAAAAGTAAAAAAGCCAACGATGCTTTCACAAACACGGTATTTAAAAGTCGTCACCCATCTGTTAGGGCACAATGTATCACAAAAGTTTATCATTTCAATTTGTATATTTCTAATTTTGCTGAAAATACAAATTAAATTGCACTTTATCGTATAAATATAACTAAATCTATTTATATAACATACTACAATAAATTAGTTAACATGCGATTAAAATTTAACCCATAATTCTTTTACTTTAATAATCAGAATGTTAAAAATAAATTATTTAAATAAAATATATGTTACATAGGCATGATTGTTTATAATAAATTTCTCCTCGTAATAATAGAGCAGTACTTTAATACACTTTTACGCTTCAGTGTATATTGCTTATTACTTTCTGAATTTAAATAATAAATGAATTTAGTAATATAACTTCTTGAAAGTACCAATAGAGAAAAGATCAAATCGTTAAATTGTGTGATAAGCTACAACATTTTGAAATATTTCACATCTAATACTAAGGCATCTACAAATATTGTAAACTGAACGAAAATAAGTACAGTCTCCGATAGACACAAGGTTGTAATAAGACTACCGCCTGCAAGCAAACTTTTATACAGCGAAACAAACTACAAAAATCTCGACGAAACCAGTAAAGAGGTGACCGCTTACAACCTCTGCCTGCGTCACGCTGCAGATGCGTTATGGCCATGATGACGGCAGCGAACAACTAATTGTTTGATTTGCAAGTTACCACTTGAGAAACTAATTTCCATGGGTAATTGCAGAAACACAAATCTAAACTATGCCCTAAAATTAAGTTAATTTATCAAACAATACATGGGCCATACCTTAGAAATACCAAACTGACAATTTATGACTAATTTTTTAAATTAATTAATGGAGTGCTGTATTTTTAAAACTGTTTTCCGTCTGTTGTTATGCATTTAAAAATGCTTAACAACATTTAAAATGCACCCAGTGCAAACAGACAGTCAGACAGTAAACAAAGTTATAAAATTATATGATATTTCCGCTTGTGATATAACAAATCAAACGTTATATTTTGATAAATCAATTGTAGACACACCTTAAAAATGATTAGATATGCTTAAAATTAAATTAACTACAATATCAGAAGCTCTGTTATTGTCTTCATTACTTTATATTATAAATTATATAATTTTTATCCAGATGATTAAAATTTGTCTTTTAAATCATTCTTAATTTTTGTGTGAAATTAAGCACCATATTTAAGTCATCGTACCAAAAATATTTGTCAAAGGTTAATCAATTAATGATACGATGGTGTTATTTTTAACAACTATCTCCTCCCATACCAGTTTTACTGTTATGTTTCCTAATTTCAGCTCACTATATATGTTATTATGATAATTTGTACATTGGGTTTTTATTTAAAGATATACGGATTTGTTTATTTTATAACTTTGACCCTCGTAATGTACTGTATAATTTGTATTTGAGCAGAATAAATAGAAGCAAAACATTACTAGTGAAATTAATTATTTCTTCTGTTTTTATTTTTGCAAGATATTGTAATGAGAGCCTAGACGTGAAGATACCACAAAGCAGAGCTTCTTTTATTACGTGTTGTCATGATTTATTAGCGGAAGTTTCTCAGTAACGCCCTCCCTTCTTTTGAGAGGCATTTAATATCCTGGTTATCATTCTTGAAATATTTTACTAATTTTCATAATTATTTTTATTCTATAATGTTTACTTATAGCTATTTTTAGGACGATAAATTTAATTTTTCAAATAAAGTATTTGACAAATGTAAAAGTAACCAAAATACAAGTTATACTACATATTTAAGTAACATAGTTTGAATATCAAACAAATATATTATAAAAATTGAATATTAAATCTAATACATCTGTATTTTAAATTATTGAATGTGTGTGTGTGTGTTAATACTGATTTAGTTATTTGTATAAAACAAGATAATTTAAATTTAAAAAATATACTATACTAAATTATAAAATATATTTGTTCTCTTGTATTTTGGAAAACGTTTGAAAAATATGCCATTGATTCCTTACCTACAACCCTTGAATTCTTTTTTCATCAAATGTGTGTACCCCATGAACTAGAAGGAATTGCCAGATAACTCTTTACATTTATATAGATGTAATAAATGTATTGGCTTTCGCTTTTAGTTGCTTAAAAATTTTATATTATACCATTTCTGGACCGTCAGTTTATCCATTTCTGTTAGTGCAAAATCTATTAAATAGTATTTTATAAGGACTATTATCTATTAAAACTGTTATAAAGAAGTTGTGAAACCTATTGTAAAATATTAAAGGCAAGTAAAGCATAATCTAATAGTAAAATTATCCTGGAAACTAATAATCCTAAAGGCTTCCTTCACGGAAAACACAAGTAATTAATATAGAATAGTATAAACTTTATCTGTGCAGGGTCACACGTGCTAACTTATAGGTTTTATATATAGATGCAGGCGTTATTGCGGATTGGTATAATTTCTTAAGAGGGTGGTGTGGGGGATTGTGTTATGACGTTAATTAGGGCAGACGAACCACCCAATATTGCTTCTGGTTTTGTTTATTATTTTTAGAATTTGTTTTAAGTACCAATCAATTAGGTTTAGTTTATGATTGATTGATTTTAAGACTTAGAATTTAGTAAATTCGTCATTTTGTGAAATTTATTATAAATCATACTTGTTTTCCTTGTTATATTTTTATTTGTATAAAACAAACAGAAAAATATTCTGTCTTCAAAACAGGTTGACGATAAAAGTTTTAAATTGAAAAGATTAAGTACACTTAAAGAATATTATGGAAATTATCTGTTCTTCAATTACTTTAATTATTCTCAATTACAGCTATGCCTGAGGGTTTTGCCCGAGCCCTAATACTTTTCATCGGCGACAAAGATGATCAAATTTGTATCACTTGTTTTGATAATTTCAAATTGAGTATAGAATGTATATTGTACTTTTATATTAACCTGCATTTAAAAGGTATTTTTTGTGGTGGCCAATTTATGTATTTTAGTTAAAGAAATAACTACAATCATAAACAAAACACTGTGATTTTTTTGTAATTATAAAGGTATAGTATGTGCCCATGTTACCTTAGGAATATGAATGGGGTGTATTGGCTTTTATATATTTATAAAAGCATTTTATAAAATAGCATTATATTTAGTTAAAATATAAATGACACTTTTTAAATTAAAAAGTTTTATTCAATAGCCAATTTAAAAGTTATAAATTATCCATTTATTAATTTTTTTTAATAACAATAATTAAATTACGCATTTATTATAGAAAACTCATGGTCGTTTAAATACTATTTTTTATTTATTATTTAATAATTCCCTACAAATAATTATTAAATATTCTACTTTAAACAAATAAAAACTAATAGGAATCACATTACTAACAATATTTACTAAAACAGTTTATAAGCGATCCCTTCTTTTAATGTGGAAAAAAATTCGGAATTAAATCTGGCCTGAAATGAAGTAAATCCACTAATAACTAACGATTATAACTGGTCAAGTCTACAAAGAAATAGTAAACATTATTTTAACAGCGAGACTGTCAGTGAAACCTATAAATAAAGCGTTGCCCGCTTGGATTAAATATCGGGATATCAGGGCGTTGTGATCTCCGGTCTGACAATCACTCAGCAGGTAAACCGTGGATTGCAATCAGACCATAGGTGGCAGCTGATTGGAACTTAATGAACAGTTTGATTCAAGTTTTACTACTACAAAATTCAGAATAAAAAATAAAAAAAACATAAAATCAAATCTATAAATTTATACTTTTTAAATATTGTTATACTTGATGGGATGAGTAGTAGTGTAGCATGTTATTTATATAGATAATAAAAATGATTGATGTTTGTTTTTGTATATGTTTTGTAGTAACCTTCAAGGGAAGTCACGTAAAATATATAATCTGGTAATAGTGGGAAGCAAGTGTAATTACAACAACACAATTTCGCAACTACTCAATGTACATACACGTTTGATTGCAGTTATCATCAGTCATGCTACCAAGTCTAAGCCCTTTTTGATTTTTATAATATTTTATTAACATACTTCAGATTCTAAGCTGATGCATCCGATGACCATTTAATAATATACTTTTTAATAGAACCGATGAAGAATGTAAAGTAAAATTTATATCTCTCTGCTCCTATGCACGTAAGTTACATAGTATGTTGGTTATAAGTTATTTGCGTACAGTTTTCGTTGACAACCAATAAAGTTCATGTAGCATAGTTTATAAAGCTCTACACCTTCAATGTCTGTCTTCGGATTTCTTAGAATCTTAATATAAAAACCGTAACAGCAACACATTTATTAGACACACAATTTAAGCTAATTCTGTTTAAAGCTGCAAATTTTAATTGTAAATTCCTACGTATAACCATTAAAGTTATTTACATAAATTTTAGGTATACACAGTAATAAATTATTGCATTTTTAGAATTTCAATTATTCATATGAGGTACAGATTTTAGCCCGAATTTTAAATAATAATAACGGAATTTATAACATACTATTACATGTTATTAGTTCCTTTATGTCCATTCCATTTATTCCTTCACAGGGCTAAAGAGCCAATATAAAATAATATGTTATATTTGTTAGTGTTATTACTCTAAATGCAATATAAGTGCACGTTCGAGGCTGTCACGATCTAGGGTAACTAGTCATGCATACGGATAGTACCCTTTAGCGATTGCGTGGGTTTGACGGTTTGAACCTTTGACAAGTTCCTCTGAATACATTACATTACCCTTAACAGAATGTTACTGCTTCCATTCCATGGCATAGTTGTATTGAAAAGTGTTTCTTAAAATATATTTTGTACAACTAACTTACCTCATTAACTTAAGCATAAGTACTAGTTTAAACAGTTTACTGTATTGTTTTTTCTTTATAATAATATAGAATCAATAAAAATTATTGTTTTAATAATAAAAAAATACATCAGTCTAGCTGTCGTCACTCTATCTTCAAAACTAACGAAGTAAAAAGCTTAAAACTGCATGAAACTTCATTTCGATATAGGACAAACTAAGGCAGATGAAGTTTTATTTAAATTAATTAAATTTTGTTGACTGTTATTAAACATATTAAAATTGGTTTTGTGGGGACCCATAATGTTAACAAGAAAAACAACATAACAAATCTATTTATAAAAACTGAAGATGCTGAAGCTAAATTTTAAAATATAATGTATTAACAATGGACTAATTACTATAACGTATGCATCATATTCTTTTGGTTACATGGTGTGTAGTATCAAGCAAAAATAACTTTTATACCGTAGTTATTAATAATCTAGTATGGAACCTAACACACTATGAGCAAATAGGTGAATCTATTAAGTTGTAAAATATTTGAAGAAATTTGACAAATTAAATAAAATGAGATAATTATAAAAAGCAAAAACCGTAAAATAGAATAAATTTAAATGTTGATCTTTGGCATATTAAAAATAACGTCTAATATACGTTGTAAAAAGTAGTACAGTAAAATAAATAGTAAAAGAGCAGATCGCTTGGGAAATTTTATTATTTTTACAATTAATAAAAACAATCAAAAAACAATGTGCAATCAAAATTTGAAAATCAAAACATAGCTCATAATTTTCAAATTGCAGGCCCATCGTGGTTAAATGTTCCATTAGAGCAAACTAAAAGCACAGGCGTACAATTGTGTATAATAGTGGTATTGTGTCAGTATAAATTAGTGACAGTATTTTAAATATTTAATGCCAGCCTAGTTTTAAGAATTTAGTTGCTATATTTTGACCTGGTAAAATATTTAGTGGATTAAATATTCGCCGAGCGTTCTGTTAAGCAATCCTGTAACATTAATATAATTTTGAATCACGATTATAGTGTTCGTTCTGAGTGTCTCGTAGTGTTCATTTAACCCACAACAGGACGTTTTTTTTGCGTTTGAGATAGACATATAGGTTTTCAGCCCCTCGATTGATTTGCTTTGCCAACGGACTGCAAGTAAAAGTTTTTTACAGTAAAATAAATATAATTTGTAAAACCAATATATTATGATTGTAGAGCATGTTTCAGAGTTTCATAAAACCTCAATAAACATTTTCATTAAATTTAAATCAGTTGCCACCTGTAGTCTGATCGCAATCAGTGGTTTACCTGCTGAGTGATTGTCAGACCGGAGATCACAAAGCTCCAATATCCCGTTGTTTAATCCGAGCGCCAACGCTTTACTCAACGGCTCACAGTCACTCTTACTGTTTAATTTGCAGCTTACCAATATGTTTGTCAACGCTTTCCTTTTAAACTTTACTGTTTCCAATTGTTTAATCGCAATATTGTAAATTATATAATGAAAGACAAGGATGAAATATTTCTGAAATTGAGTGCACGAATCTTTGTTTGCCTAAGTCATGTTTGATCCGTAGGAACGTCTGCCTGTCTGTCTGTATGTCCGTAGGAGCTTTCGGCAAAGACATGTGTCATGGAATTTAAATATCGTATGTAACCTTGCCAAAACATGTTGCGCGAGACTTGTAGCGTATTTGTATCTCGTTGTAGATTTGTAAGTTTGTGATATTTTTTATAAGAAATCGTTTAAAATTTGGGATTTTATAGCAGGATTTTTTTATAAACAAGTTATTCTGCATATATGTTTTGAAAAAAACAAAACATATTTTTAATAGAGTTTTATATTTTAGTATTTTAATATAATATCAACGTGGAAAAATAACTGTTATCGTAGTAATCAATATACATTTGATTGCAACGAAGAAAAGGTATAGTATATACTATATATTGTACCTTAGAAAAGGCAAAGTAGATCATTCTCTGAAAATTACTTACTCATCTCAATGACAAATTTATTGGTAATTAATTACATCTATAAAATACGTTGACGTATCACTAACATTAGCAGTAATGGTCCGTTCGTCTTCTTGGATTTAACGTCACATCTCAATCCCCCCAACCCATCACAAATACATTCGATTCAATCATAACAATTGTTTGAATAAATATAACTTATAACTCTGTGACGTATATTCTTTATGTTTACAGAAGAGAAACAATATCTACTTAATTATATCAAGTACGTTTGTTTTCTTTGATGGTAGCTATTAGGATAATTACATTCCTAGATAAATTACTTGTTGTCTCTAATATTTCAGAATAAATTTTACAACTCTTCTGTCAATTCTAATGAAACTGTCTTAGCTTTTCAAACCAGCTTTGAAAATTAACAATTTCGCTCAATAGAAACAACCACCTTATTGGTTTTAACTATGTTAGGTAAATCTCCACAGTCCATATATTTTAGTCGTACTTTATAATAACAATATAAATTTCTAGAATTATAAACCAGCAATATTCTTCAGTTTTTTTACGTAATAATTTATAAAGAATGAAAAATTATAATAGTACCAGTATTTTTATACAAGAAATATGCAGATAACGCTAGATCCAAAGTTCTGCATGTTTTAGGTATTGTAAATCCCAAAGGGCCTTATTGAAATCGTGTCGTGGTTCATTCTTCTTTGTAAAACTTTTCGATCGAAAAACTCCTATAGACTTTAACCTCAGTACATAGGTTCCTGTTTGGTCATACAAGACTTCTATATATGTTAGGCTCAAAATGTTTTTTGTCAGTTTACGCACGTTCGTTTGCCAATATCTGCGATAGTTCTTGCTAGACGTTCGTAGAAATTTGAAATTCGGAACTTAATCACTTTCTCTCTAGATACAAGGAAAAATGTAGAGTCAAACTGGCAAATGGTGGTGTGCCCAAACAGTTTTAGGATCACTCGTCCATGACATAACCCTTGAAGAGAAGGTCGTAGACAAATTGGTTACTTGGTAATTAGAGGCCTACGTTCTGTTTAAAAAAGAAATACCTCTATTTATGTTCTGGCAAAATGTAGAATGTGTTGTTGTATTGGCATGTATATATAACTTATTGTTGTGGCTAATGGCGTTTAGTCAGATTTCTCTAAATAACTTTTTTGGTTGATATTTCTTGAACCATTACACACAAAATTATTTCCAAAGTGCAGCTCACAAGTGAGAAGAATATTTTGTTATTTATTGTGACATCATTGTTTAAGAAAAACATACTGTTTAAAGTGCCTTTACGTCATATTTAACTTGTGTTACTAAGTGTTACTTGTGTATAATAAGTGAATTACGTATTTTTTCCAAGTCAGCAATTATTAGGAACACACAGCAACCAGGCCTGTCAATAGTCATCTTGTTCTGGTGTTTGTTGACCTGTCAAAATGTAAGTAATTCACTTAGTATATTAAGCCAAGGTGTGTACTTAAAATAATCTTTTGGTTTTAAAGATTTAATATGCCATTACAAATAAACTAATTAATTTATAGTATTTAACAATTGTGAGCTGCCTTATTCCTACTGATGTATGCGTCATGTTTAAAGAAAACTTGGTTACTATCTTCCACCATAGTATGTAACATAATTTGGTTATAGCTAAAAATTTCCAATAAATTGTATGTTATGATGATTTTATTCTACATGTATAATTTATACTATATAATACGTAGAGACCTCTAGTTTGCATTATTGGATTTCTTTTTTTATTCCCTTTAAAATGAGGGGTCACATGATAGGGGTTTGTATTTGAAAATGTTTTGTTTTCCCCCTTTACCCCCCTTGAGAAAAGGGAAGGGAAATTTTCAACAACTTGAAAAATTAAAAAATATGTTATAATATGTAGGGTTAAGGTTTCACATAGATATCTCGGGCCGTTTAAATTATATCCAGGTGTGCCGGGACATAAAACTCACTCTGTATAATATAAAAAACAAAAAAATTACATGAAATTTCATAATTGATTACTTCAGTAAAAGTATTATGCCTAATAAGCACACAATATGTTGTTTGAGACATAACTAAAAATAATGGGTACAACTTAATATCAGAGTTGTGATACGATAGCTAAATGGTACAAGCTTATCATACAATTGAGGGTTTGACGTTCTAACAGAGTCCAAACTTAAAATATACGAAACGTACTTATACATCCCTTACTTGCCTTTGGATAGTACGGAATGAAGGGGGAAAGAAGAATAATATTGTTTAACATTAAAAGATTTCTGATACACTATTCCAATAGACAAAATTATTAAGATTCAAGCTTTTACTATTTTACGTCGTATATCTAGTTTAAATTTGTCTTATTCAAAACCTGTAAAGTTATTATCAAATTAAAATTAAATTCAATAATTTTGGTATTCATGCACATTCTATAAGTGAGCATCGATGGAAGTTAAATAGATTATAAAGGTTATAGATTTTTCTGCAGTTATAAAGAGAAAATATTCTATCATATTCATCATTTCAGGGGTTATTCGTACGCTGTGAGCTCTGCTCAAATAAATATTCATCCATATTCCATATACATATTAGGTAACTCTTGTATATTAGTTGTACAATAATGCATTTATCTGTACCTTTATTAAAAAGCATTGTATAGATTCTTTGCAAACTTTGCAAATGTGTATCAGTAACATATATTTGCAAAGTTTCTCTAAAACCTAGAAAACAAAAATTTCTACTTACCAGGTTCTCAGTCTGTCTGTTTAAAGAGTCATGCTTATAAAAAGCCTAATGAAACATTTTCAATTTCAATACAGGACAGGTAATGAAAGGATAATTAAAGAGTCATTTGGCCATATTTTATATAAAGTGGTATTGTTATTCTGACATGAAAGGAGTTTTATATGTAATAATATTAATGTAATTTATAGGTACTGTATAATATATTGTAATTTTTTGAGAGAATTTTCGTTGGAATTTTTAAAATATTATATTGCAATATATAAACTTGAATACTAGTCGATTAAGTAATGTGTCTATTACTTTGTTAGAAGTTATGTTAAATTAAAGTTGATATCCTGTTGTGGATCATACATGTTAAAATTATAGGTTTAAGGATTATGATCAACAAGATTATTCTTAAGGGATGTTACTACTTAAAGGCTGGTTAAAAGGAAATATAATACCTCCGTTAAAGGATGAGATTGTTCACTGGGAAACTTCCGGTAGTAAATCATGACCACAGGTAATAAAAGAAGCTTTGTTCTGTTTTCTCTCCACTTCCAGGCTGTCATCACATTAGCTTGCTAAACTCAAAAGCAGAAGAGAACGATAATTATCCGTAGTAATATCTTTATTCTAGCTTTTTTTATAGACTAGGATAAATTATAGACGAAATTGTAATTTTTAAATTAGAGCATTAGCTACTTTTTATACAACATTTATAAAATTACAAAAACATTGTAAATAATACGTAGACTACAATAATACGTTAATACAATATTATGTCTTGTAATAGCTTGATTTCACTGATTGAAAATTGTAAATTAAAAAAATATACCACAATTGATGACAAATAGAATAATTTACAAATAACATAATATCAAACGAACATAATAGTTAATGATAAAGGAAAGGTGAATTAGATGGATGGTAGGCGTTGTACAACGTTTTTCTTCGCCTTCAGTTGTTGCAAAATTACACCTCTAACTTCAACACCTGCTTCCCTCTATTAGGAGATCATATATCTTACGGGAAGCTGCTTGATACTCTTATCGTAAAAAACTGTTGTATTAAAAAATACTTCTTCCTCTTACTAAAACGTTCATACGTAAAAATATATTTCGCTGTAGTTATAAAATACAACCTCAGTAATAAAATATAGTAGTAAAATTGTTGAACTTAGAATTTCCATGACGACCATTTATTAGGAACAGTTAATGTCATTCCTTAGCAATACCGTAAGGATGCAATATATAAATATACATATCCATATAATATAATACAAATATAAACCTTAATTTTTTTGTCATGCTATGATTTAAACAAGTTTATTGATTCAAAAACCGAGAGCTTCAGACAAGAATGTTAGATCAATAATAAATGTGCGGCGAGTACAACACATGTTCATCGATAAGAAGATGCATCCGAAAGAGCTGCATCCGATAAAGTGAAGAAATGTTTAAATTTTTAGTTGAATATTACTAAATGTTAATAAAAACACTACTTTTTTCCAAATTGTTTATTTTTTGGACGAGGCCTTTCGAAACCAAAGATTTCATCTTCAGGCAACTCCACAAATAAATATTTACACATCGTTTGTTACAATTAATATTAAAATAACATATGGTGTAAAAATGTAAATACAAAAATTTTGGAAATATTTCAGCCAGTATGAACATTTTTACACCATATGTTATTTTAATATTAATTGTAACAAACGTTGTATAAATATTTATTTGTGGAGTTGTCTGAAGATGAAACCTTTGGTTTCGAAAGGCCTCGTCCAAAAAAATAAACAATTTGGAAAAAAGTAGTGTTTTTATTAACATTTAGTAATATTTAAAGAATTTTCCAATTGCTCCAAGAGTCTACAATTTTTAGTTGGTCAATTATGTTTTACAAAGTTTAGACCCGCGTAAAGAAAAGGTGTAGGTATATATGATCTTAAGCATACAATCCTATTGTTATATTATTAACTAGTAATAACATTACATTTTTTCTGTTGAATCCGCGTAGAAAAATTCCTAGCACAATTATTATTATTTTTAGGACCTGTCGTTAAATTATGAAAGTAGCGAGAAATCATTCAAATTGTAGTAAGCTGTGTTAAAGAAACCGTAACAATCACTGGTTTGTAATTTATTAGTTATACCTATTAAATACAGTAACTGAACGATTGTAGATAGAAGTCATAAAATTTGATTTTCTTTAGTCGTTTTCATTACTTATTATTTGAAACTTCTATTAGACGCTCCAGTTTTCACTAGTTAAAAACTCTGGTTTCCTGCTTACGTTTTGTTTATGTTGTAGTGGACAAGTTTTATTTTAAAATTATTAAAAATCCATAGTAACAAATAGTTGTTTTACCTTTACGACCGAATTTCAAATAAGATATACATGTCCTTTACATTCCAAACAATCAATAAATTATTTGCATTAACTAGCTATACAATAAAAACATTTTTTTAATGATTATGAATTTAATTTTCTCGTATTATGTGCAGTTGTAAATGTGGATATAGGGACTTCAATAAAATACCTCATACCATAAATTTAAGTATTTCGTGTGTTTATATAATATTTTGATATTATTTTTCAAAGTGTGTCGTATTTGCTACTATGACAAATTAATTATAATGCTTATTTTTAAAGTCTTCAGTTATATTCATGACACTATGACAAATTATTCATAATGCTTATTTTTAAAGTGTTCAGTTATATTCATTACACGGTTTGATATGTAATATACTTACAATAGCGATAGAATAAATACAGTTTTGGATCATAAATAATGATAAATCTATAGTAAATATCTCGGCATTTTGAAATAAAATGTTTCATTTTCGTGTATATTTTAAATTATAACAATTTCAAACCTACTTAATGTTTAGTATAGTTGGGGTTTACTAAAGAGTTTGAAAATTGTGTATTAAAAGTCTCCTAATGTTAAGCTAACCAAATGCAAACTTATAATTGAATGATTTTGGATATAACAATCATTGTATTTTAATTGAAACTATAACATAAGCACGTAGGTGTAACCAGAAATCATTTAAATATCAACTTCAAGACAAAGTTTTCACATCTTCAAATTATACTTTTAGTACCACGATCTAAGAAGATATATACGTAGTGAAAGTAAGCTATCAAAACATAACATTAGTAAACGTATACAAGGTAACTTTAAACGACCCGAAAAGTAACATGAAAGACTTGCAGCAAAGGGGGACATGTAAAAGAGACTGTTTTTCTTCGTTTTGACCCGGGAGTCAAGGGGGGTGTTTTTTCATATGGGATCATGTTTTAAGTGTGCACGAATTTTCTATCAATGGTTATTATATCTTGGATAGACACGAGCATAATGAAACGATTTAAAGTCCCATTTACGTTCATAGTATATAAATACGGTGTTGATTTAAATATGTATATACATTTTAGTGGTGTGTGAGTTTAGTAGAGTTAGATTTATATATATATATATATATATATATATATATATATATATATATATATATATATATATATATATATATATAATCCGAATTACACAAAATTAGTGATAAATTACACACTTATATTCCCATTAGTTGTTATATTGAGTGGATATGATCGTTATAGTAAAACACAAAGGGATTTCATGTACAAATGTTTAAAGTATTAAAATAGCGTAGCAACTTACAGATGTTTCCTACAAATAAAAGCTTAGATTATAAAACTTGTCCAGCAAACAACTTCTGGGGTTTTTATACCTTAAGGGCATAAACTGTACAAAATATTCTGTACTGCTGGGTTGTTTGTATAACAACTGTGAACGGTGTTATTATCCTTCACTGTTTTCACTGCTCTGAGAAAGTTGGTTGAAAAAGTTGTGTTTAAACTACATATATCACTCCGTGTACAATTGTATAACATCCACTTAAAACCATAGAGAAAATAGTTGATTAAACAAAACTTTTTAGTGATTTCAATAATGACAGAAGAGCAACATAGGATATCAATATTTGATGAAATGCATAAATGTGTAACCTTTGGTTATAAGATAGTAATCCTTTGGTTTATATAATCCTAATATTCCTTTGTTTGTGTCAGTATAATATTATATTTTGAATGGTCAGAATAAAATTCTAATGTCCTACATAATATATTAGAAGACCTCGGTGCAAAACGGGATGATAGGGTACAAAGAGATACTACTATAATCTAAGCCGTATAGTGCTGTAGCGTATTGGACACATACAACACTAAGTAACTGTAAATTTATAAAGTTTGGCATGATTCAAATAAATTTGAGATATTTATTTTGTAGTAATTTAGTTTATAATTACTTATAAATTAAATGTTATTAGATGTAGATGGACAGATTTTAAACTATTAGCAATCGTGCTTAGAAACCCGTAGAATACGTTTATTTAAAAACGTGCCTATGGCGCAGAATGATATTGGACAGAATGGGATACTATCTAGTTTTTCTCCACTATTTAAATATTTTGCCACAAAAATTATTTAAGTTATTTTGGCATATTGATTTTAATGAGCCTGTAATTGATATTAAGTATTAAAAGCAAACAATTTATATCTAAGTATAAAAATTATTGGATGTGGATTTGCATCAGGATACTATGACACTTAACATTGTTTATTGCTATTTTGCATATTACTTGTTTTGTTTTTGAAACTGTATGATAGGCATGATTAACTCAATACAAAATATATATAAAATAAAATAAATAACATGAAACATCTCTTTAATGAACACAAAGCAAAACAT
Source organism: Homalodisca vitripennis (assembly GCF_021130785.1). Lineage (NCBI taxonomy): Eukaryota > Metazoa > Arthropoda > Insecta > Hemiptera > Cicadellidae > Homalodisca > Homalodisca vitripennis. Next base: position 77,153,623 of record NC_060214.1, on the reverse strand, counting down.
GTTGAATTGGCGACGCTAGGACTATTAAGTCATCTCTTACTCCTAAAATTAAAAAGACGTTTCACGCAGTACAATTACTGGGAATAGATATGAACAGGTTAATACATCATTTCACATATCCTGTCAAGCAATTACTAAATGACAACCTTAGTGGCCGGTGAATTTGTCGTGGAAGTTATTTTTTAGATTGGCTACCCCGATATCCAGATTTAACTATGTGTGATTTCTTTCTATAAGGTTACTTAAAGGACCAAGTTTATACACTTAGTTTCAATAATGATGAGAAATTAAAACAATCAATTGAAGAGGAACTCTGGAAACCGCAGAAAGTCTATGTAAGAGCTTACGATTCACTTGTTAAATGCTGCTATCAGTGTATCACTGTGGATTTATTACAGTTAGAATAATTATGGACTGTAATTGTTGGTGTTTTAATAGGCTATGTTATGGTTTTCTGATTTAAATTATTTATTTCTCTGCAATATGACAATACATAATTTTACAAAACTAAAAATTATGTTCTGTTTATTTTTTTTATAGTATAGGTTTTCTAAATGTCACCATTTTGTTTTAAAATTTGCTAGAGAACTGAAATATTCACAGAATTATTTACAGACCTATTTATTGAATTGTATCGAGTTTAAAAAATTTGTTCTATATAAATGAGCAAGTAATATAAAATCAAACTCTTAAACCTCTTCGTGGGACTCTCGGTACGTGAGTTTCTACATGTTACATTGTCCTAAAAAGTAACAACATATTAAAGGATCTAGATGTCTGAACATAGTTTTTAGCTTTTACAAATTAAAACCAAAGTTTTAAATATGTAATTATGGAATAAAAATCGAAATATCGAAATAATATATTTGTTAAGCACATAAAAAATACCGAATATTATAAGTTGCTATGGTACAAATATATTTTAAAATTCCATAACATGGATATATCGTAGAGTTAAATGAATATTACTTGTAAATTATTGTTTATGGAACGCTAAAATATGCATTATTACTTTATTTCGGTAAAACTAACATGGTTTTCTAATAAAACTAATAAAAATAACAAATACTTGTGTTAACGTTTCCTCACGTATCCATGCCACCACGCCACGGCATGGTATATATATTTGTTATTTTTATTAGTTTTATTAGAAAACCATGTTAGTTAGAAAACCATCTAAAGATATATATATATATATATCTTTAGAAATTATTTACAAAGATATAAAACATTAATATTTAATGCTCGTTAATGTTAGATAATGATAGTGACAAATTTACTGGTATGATGAATGGTCATAGCGGTAGAATGTTTTCTCGCCCGGAGCAACAGTGAAATTATACTTGTAACACAGACATCCCCTTCCCGATGTCAGCAGACTATATATCTTATACGAATGGTACTCAACATCTCATTATATAGATGATACATTGTACCCTAACAATATTTTAATAACAATTTGGTGTCTGGAAAATTGGGATACTACATCTAATTATTCGAGAACGCATAGACCTCTAAAGTTTAATATCCTAATCAATCTGGAAAGCACACTTTAATTAGTAAATACAATTATTCATAACTAATAGTAATTATATGGGTTGTTTTATTTACTCACCCATACTTTTTTACATATATTCAGTCAGACTGCCTCTATTCTTGAATAGTAAATAGAAAATTTGTCTTTAGTTATACTTTTCAGTTGTTATCCCGAATCTTTGATGTGATATTTGAATTCGTGTATGGAGATTGGGCATTGCACAATCCTATCTTCAAAGTAAATACTTTAATGGAGAAAATTTTGATTCTTAAATACTCACCGACATGTAGACTGCAATTTATTGCACCCTCTAATATAATGCAAAAAGTCATAGATTTACAGAGTATTTGATTAGTTTTCCTGTATGCTAGTTGAACGAGAACATTGGAAATCTTAGTTTCGCTGGAAATCTCACTCTGTAATATTTGACATATACTCATTCTTGATAGGTATCAAAATATTTATATGAATTATAATGCCGAATGAAAATTCTATTTTTATATAAAACCTAAATGCAATTATCTTTCCTATGTTGTTGATTGTTTGCGGACTATTTAAAATTGGAATTTCTGTCGGAAATTCTAAACATTAATGCATTTCCATGCTCTTTGTAGGCGATGATTTTGTTATGTGCTGTAACAATTATCTACTAAATGTTAGCTTTATATACGTACCTATATATTTTGTGGATAAAAAGTTTGTTGTAATGAAAAATCGTTGTTAGTTTTAAAACGCACACAAAACGCACAAACTGTAATATGTTGGAATTTATTGATTTATTAAAATACATTAAAAACATACTTTCCGACAGATAAAAGTATGATTACAATAATATATCTACACAAATATGAATATGTGACATAAAAATGTGTGCTCAATTAGATTAAATTTAGGTATCAGACGTGATACCAAAATGTATATAATGTTACAGTATATTTAGTAATTTTAGGATCATAATAAAAAGTTAATTGTCTATACCATACACGGTGCAACACATTTTCTGTTGTATTGGTTCACAGCGGAAGATGTGTATCGACATAATATTGACAGCAAGATGAAATGTGGGACACAGTGGCAGTGGCTTATCGAACCGAGGATATCATCCCGTTTGTAATGGAGTTTGTTGTACATTTATAAAGTTGAGGTCATAACAAATAGTAATATAATTGATTTGTACGTTTCCATAGGTTTACAAATTTGACTATGTCTTCATTTCCTTGAATGGAGCATAAGACGGGAAACAGACTGTCTATAATTTACCTTACATTTTAAGATCATTTCATTTTTAAACAAAACTAATTTCGTAAACAATTGTTTCGTAAATTATGGAGATGACATCCTCGATGCTGTTCTTTACATATTAATGTATACAGTTATCTAAATAGCAATGAACAATTATACATTTTATTTCCCATATTGAGATTGTAGTTTGGTCGATACCTTAAACCAATCTATAGCTATTCCCATATCTTTCTTCCTCATTGTGGCTCAATATACCCCTCCATGGATATTATGTAGAGTTTATTTGTTTTTGAATAACGCAGCCTATGGTTCGTAACCTAAAAACTTTGTATCGGTATTAACAACTATTTAGGTAATAGAGTAATTGTGGTAATATACTTTATTGTTTTCTAACATAAATTACGGATTAATATAAATAAAAACAGTAGATTTGATTACATTTAAATAAACGAAATAGCTATTTGTATTTCAGAGTTCATATCAATCTTCGTTAAATATGAATTTATGTATATTTAACTATGTATACCTCATACTCTCACAGTTTGCAGTGATTAATTTCTTAGATATATCTCTAGACAACAAAGTGTTAACAATGCAGATCGTATATAACTCTGTAATAATAAGTTGCATATGAATATTACAATGTTTATATAATTCGTTTTTGAAAAGCTAATAATGTTTTTGTACATTCATTGGCCACCGAATTTTTTTATTATATTAAATTTATATAGATGAAATGAGAGGGCTGCTAGAGTGGATTTTAAATCAACCACATATTTAAAAGAGGGGACGATAGTAGAAATAGATAAATAAAGCGTTGCAAAGTCGGGTTTAATAACGTGGTGTCGAGGCGTTGTGATCTCCGAGCCGGCAATCACTCAGTTGATAGCCCGCTGATTGCAATCAGTCCACAGGTGGTATTTAATTTGATTTTTAACAGGATTAATTAATACTGAGAATAATCCTGTATACATAGCTTCCTAAAGTTTTTATCCTGTAAAATTTTTACAATATATTAGTCCACCGCACAATTAAAACATCTAAATTACTATTTAAACATAACGATTCCATGACAAACTTGGTCTGGCAATATGCGGTACAGTTTTGTTTGGATTTTTTAGGACTATTTCTGGTCACTTGAAGCCAGGTAGTAACAAAAGGGGTTTTTATGACAGGATATAGTAACAATTGTGATATAAATTAAAAGTTTTAGTACAAAATTGTAATATCACTATTCTAGACTTACTTCTTATGATATTAATATTACTTGTATGTAATGAAATCATCTTTAAGGTTATAAAGTTTATAGTTTCATGGTAATTCGCAACTATGACTTCTGGTCTACCAAGGCTAAGGCATTACTGAAGGTAAGACATTGTACTCAGTGTTTAGTAAAGTAAATAAAAATGTACTATGGATTTATGTGGTACGATTCTTTGATTCAGTATTATAGAATTTTTGTCTGGTTCATAGTGACATCCAAGACGCTATGCGTGTTATCATTGATGTTGCATAAAGTTATGAATGTTAGTACGATGAGTTTAAACCAGTTAGTTTCCTGTAAAATGAGAATTTATTTAATCTAAAGTCTTTTGCATCTCTAATTTTTAAGATGTAATAGGGTTTTTAATCAACTTTGGGTGGGGAAGCAGATGGATTAAGCGGACTTGCTCATCATGATTTCTGGCACCTGTGTCTTGCTATACCAACAAAGTTAAAGATGGACAGGTTGAGTTGAAACTCCTAGTTTTATATTGGGATCAGATTAATTGATTCCCTAGATATTTATGATAGTAGGTTTAACGTGGGGAGGAATCCAGAACATTTTTGGGCCATATACTTTAAATTTCGTTAAAAAAGCTTAATGTGTAACCTTTGAAAGACAGACAAAGTTTCTTTGTGCCAGAATACTTTCTACAAGAGCCATTCTGAGAAATTAAAAGTTATCAATATTTTCTTCAATCGACCTGCAATGAAATTTGCAACTGCTTCATGTTTTATTACCGGACTTAAACTTTATTACTGATTGCAGGAAACTTGAAAAGTAAACGTATAATTAAGTGCTATTTTTGAAAATATTTTTTATTTAATAGAATTTTTGATGTATATAAAATACTTTCTAACAGATTATGTAAACAATCTATATATTTAATGTGTGTTTAAAAATGCCTCATTTCATAAACAACATTTTTATCTAATTAAATATGACTTCTTTGTAATGTTAATTTCAGTACTAAATAAGTACGTTTACCTCCGGAAAGAAATATTGTATATATATATATATATATATATATATATACAGGGTGTATATATATGTCTGGAAACACCCAAATATATCCTTTAATAATTTAAATATAAATTTGAAACCTCTTACAATCAGTGATAGAGATTGGGCATCTACTTTTTGGAACAATGTTTTGTTATGTCACACCAATCGGGAACGTCCCTGCCGAGGGTATCGTGAATATTCTTCTAGATGGAAGCCTATAACCTTGTGATACATAATTTTAAAGGTAATATGCTTACTGAATTGAATGCCACAAACCGCATCTCAAGGGAATTATTCTATCAGAAAAATAGAGCATGTTATAGTATTGAAAAATTTACTGATGTTCAACAACAATGTAATTTAACATGTTCTTGCCACTAAAAGTGTTACACTAATTTTTTTAAGCATTTTTTTTTAAATGTTCAAATTAAAATAAAACAAAAAATTTCATTTTAAGCTGGTTCTATTAGCACAACTTTGCCCAGTTTTTTATTACTGTACAATTATGGAAATACTTTATGTTTATTGATTTTCTGATTACAAATTAAAAAATAATGTATGCTGTTAGAAAAGTCTTACAACAAACGTTTTACCTGCATTTTGGTGTCAAAGCAATTGTCTCGAACTGTGTTCCTTCTTACGGTTTGACAATGAGCCAATCTTGTGTAAAATGATTCGACAGAGTGTGCCTAACATATCTTTTCTTCAGTTTATCAAAGCAATCTCCTCTATAATCCTGTTTCCCTTCTTAGGTCTTCCAAATTATGAGGGCTTTCCTTCTATAAAACATTGGATTTGCACAGATGTAACACCCCCATAAATGGATTAGAAATAAAACCTCTATTGGTGTCTACAAATCCTCCGGAGATCGTAGATCGCTCGAGAGGATGCCATTCGATTTACCAACATCTACTCATCTTCGGCCAATCCATTTATGAGGAAACCTTAAATCCAAATACTCTCTTACATGTCTCCCATAATGGGGTGGAGCACCATCCTGCTGAAACCAGACATTATCAAAGTATTCTCCTGATGCAATTTGAATAGCTGGGATTATTTCATTTTGGAGCATATGTAGTAAAGTTCGGCATTTAAAATTTCCATTGATGAAAAAGGGTCCAACAATTTTGTTACCTAAAATTCCACACCATCGTTCAGTTTTTGTGGTTGCTGTGAATGGGACTCAGTAATCCAAATGTGGGTTTTCACTAGCCCAGTAACGGCAATTGTGCCTGTTAACATTGCCATTTAGGAAAAAAGTTTGCCTTAAAAAAAAAATAATAAACTCATCAAGAAAATAGTATGTTGGTCAGAAAAATCTCTAGTTGTCATCACATTTTGCGCCATCACAATTTCTACAAAAACTCAACTCTTCTGTCGTTAAATCAATCCTCAACTTAACTGTTGGACTAAATGAACTTTAAAATGGTTTTGTATTTATTAATTTTCAAAATCTTACTCACAGACATAGGTGCATATCATGTTGCCCTGTGCAGCTTTTCTGAGCGATGTATGTGGGTCTTCAATAAATGTTTGCAAAACATCTAGTGCATGTTCTTCATCTGTTGCAGATTGTATCCTACCCGACTTTGGCCGATTTACGTACACTCCCTGACATTTCAAAACGCTCAATAGTTTTTGATATTGTTGAAACACTTATGGGATTCCTTTCTGGAAAGTGTCATTAAACAAATTACAAAACTTCTCCCGATAAGATCTTTGACGATCGCCATATTCCTCGCATCATCAACAGAGTAATTCGTTCTCTTTCAGACAATTCCATTATAAATGCCAAATAAAAACTGAACTACTGTAATTAATATAACTTGTTGGACAGCAATGCTGGTCAGAGACACTGATTAACTCGACAGGAATAATATGACCTTTGTCCATTTGTAATTCCCAAGCTTAGACCTGTCTAGTGAAAAGCTCCATGCTCAACAAACTGAAACCTGTAGACCAGATGATTAATAACACAATAATGTTTCTCATAGGCTAGTGACCCTTTTTTTGTCTCTTTAAAACTCTTCCTGCTGACTGGAAAACACCAAGTACAGATTCATAAGTAATCAGAGAAAGTTGACTCATATTTTTTATTCATTGTAATAAAAAAAACTGGTAAATTTGTACTAATGAAACCAGCTTAAAAATAAATTGTTTATTTTATTTTAATTGGACCATTTAAAAAATGCTAAAAAAATTAGTGTAAAACACCATTTTGTGGCAAGAACCATGTTTTTTAAAATTACATTGTTGAATCATCAGTAAATTTTTTTCGTGAATACTAAAAAAATGCTCTATTTTCTGATAGAATAATTCCTTTGAGATGCGGTTTGTGGCATTCAATTCAGTAAGCTATTACCTTTAAAATTATGTATCACAAGGTATAGGCTTCCATTAAGAATATTCACGATACCCTCGGCAATGGACGTCCCCCGTTCCCCCCCCGGTGCGGGTGGACATAACAAAAACAGTGTTTCCAAAAAGTAGATGCCCAATTCTCTATCACGATTGTAAGAGGTTTCAAATTTATATTTAAATTATTTTAAAGGATAGTTATTTGGGTGTTTCCAGACATAATATACTCCCTGTATATATATATAGTATATATATATATAAACTATATATATACATAAATATATATACATATAATATAAAATATATATATATATTTATATTATATGGATAACAAGAAGGAAAGTAAGTAAATAAGGCCTCGGAGTAATAGGGTGGCCACCTACCCGGGATCCTAATATCTCACACAAATGTAATTTTCCGCTTTAGCGTCCCAGCGCTATTACAATTACACAATTGTAACAACATGTTACACAATTTTGCTGCTAAATTTATTATGTTATTTGTGACGCAATCTCCTAATTCCAGATAACAAAACTTACTTTAGGCAAGTTAGGACTAAACTATATAATCCAAATATACAATATATAATTTATTTAACATTTTAGACTTTATGTTCTTAATAGTTTTATATAAGTAAAATAAGCCATTAAACGGCAATAAAATAATTCACTCAGGCTTCATGAACTTCTGCATTTATTATGAGTTTTTTGACTAAAATATAAGATATGTTTATCATTTATATAATATTACTTGTTATGTGTATTGTATTATTTATAGTTTAGTCGTAACTTGCCTAAAGTAAATTCTGTTGTCAGGAATTAGGAGATTGCGTCACAAATAAGATCATAAAATTAGCAGCTCAATTGTGTACCATGTTGTTAGTAATTGTAATAGCGCTGGGACGCTAAAGCGGAAAATTACATTCGTGTGAGATATTAGGATCTCAGGTAGGCGCCCAGCATATTACTCCGAGGCCTTATTTACTTACGTCCCTGATTGGTGTCCGTGTATATATCTTAGTATGTGTATATATAAGTTTATCCGTAAATAAAAAGTATTAATTTAATACTTAAATTAAAATTACAGAAAAACAATACTTAATTACATTACAATGCTGTTAGAAAATTAGATGTTTTGGAAACACACATAATAATAAACCACCAAAAGAAGAAACACCTGATAATAAACTTTCCAAATGTAAGTAACATTTTTTAAATTCTAACAAGTTTTGATTAGTAGTTGATTTTAAAAATTATAACATAATATAATTTAGAATTTAGTGACATTTTTAAATCAGGTATTAAGGATTTTAGTGGGTAACAATAACTTAGGGAAGGTTAAGTCAATATGATTGTTTGGATTTTAATATAAATTCGTGTGCAGATTTATTATTCCTTAGATTCAAATCATTTCAAGAGCTATTTTCACAAGGTTTAACTTTGCTTATAGCTTTGATTTTATAGCACTTCTCAAAGCTTTTGTTACGGTGAATAGCTAAGGCTAATTGTTTTTTTATCTTTATGAATATTAGAAAAATTATGACTGGTCATTCTTACCCACAAAGAATTTTAGGTTTATCCAATGTAGGTATCAAAATCAACAGTTTAGCTGGTGAACTGAATCGTTGAAGGTACATTCCAATTTATCAGCTATTGGATAAGTATTCTTAGAGACGTTACTTTGTACTTGATCGTTCTTATGCATAATTTTGCTAATACCATAACGTGGTTTATTACATAACTCACAACCTAAACATGCAATATTAAAATTTTTTCTAACATGAATTTTGGGTCTTACAAGAATATTCTTAAAATTTTGAGATCTCTTAAATACTATTCTAAGTGGCCTGGAAAATAACTTCTCAGTTAAAGGCGAGTTTATTAAAATTCCATTGTCTAATCCCATAATTCTATTGAATTTGTGTAAACCTGTATAAAAGTTTGTTATAAATTACAAAATTTATTTATATATAAAACTTTTTGCTTCTTACTAACTTTTAATTGTTTGACGTGGAAGTTGTGCGTGTACAAATCTATATAAAACGAAACATTGTTTGATAAATTCTCTAAGAAAGTCTTCTTAGTGGTATACATTTGGGAAAACCTCCTTAGTTTGCGTGTCTATCGAAAGTGACTGTCAAGGAAGTTTTATTTTGTTAGTCAAACTGTGCCTGACATTCAGAAAATCCAGAGGTAAATATAAGAAAGAAAAATGTAACATTTAACTAATATGCTTGTCCATGTATTATGGGTTATCAAGAATAAATTTATTTAAACTTTTATACCACATCGTTACACTTTAACCCTTCATAAACAACTGCATAACCCTAATTATTTAACATTTTAAAATAAAGGCTACGTCTTTAAATAGTTAATTTGTGGATACACATTCGTAAAATGAAAGTATGTTTATTTCAAAATCGAATAATATCTTAATTTATTAATTTCTTCTAGATTACAATGTAATGAAACTGTAACGGTTTATTGTGTACAAACAAGCATACGTATAAAAGAAATCAATAACGGTAAGAATATAGCTCTCTTATAATTGTGATCTCAAAATGGCTTTTTGTGCACAAAAACAACATATATTGAATATGAAATAAATTGTGTATGGTCTTTAATAGGCTGTAGAGGTGCGATAATGGGGAGCGATGGTGGAATTTATGGATTTATATTCCACAGTTTGATTAGACAGAAATCACAGCTATTTATACACGTGTTTATGAGAATCTTCTGCTACGAAATAGTTGTCTGACGATGTGTAATTTTACAAATACCCAGATAGAGTTTAAGGCGTATTAAATTACAAACTGGTCATAGATTGTTATCAAAGTGTATTTTCCTTTCTCAAAATATGTTTTTTTTTATTTCCGATATTCAAAATACGTAAAATATGTAAAAAATTACACAATCAACTGATCAAATACATGGTAGAAATACATTAGGCAAGATGTAAATGTCAGTGAACGGAAGTAACCTCATTGTCACAAATAATAATATTTATATATATATTTACATGTATATATATATTTTATATTTATATTTACATATATATATATATATATATATATATATATATATATATATATATATATATATATCCCTTTATAGGTTGCCTAAAATATGTTTAATTCCCTTAACGCTCACTGGTCGAAATATCGACCACTTGGAAAACTTCCTTGTGCACACCCAAAAATGCATTCAGTTTCGTTTACGCACGGTGGTTGATATTTCAACCACTTTCAATTAAGGTAAGTTTGGCTCATACGGATGGGCGAATACAGTCCTTGTCAGCACTAGCCATTCTTGGAATTCCACCTGACATGATGGGATATGAAATAGACGTAAACGGAACTTGTACTGCATTCTATCGAGATAAACAAAGAAAAGTGGCTCATTCTGCGACCAGCGTGCATCTAGGAATAGTGAAATCAGAGAAAATCCTGTTTGTCATTACGTTTTTAACTGCAGCTGAGTAAAGGTGAGATTTTAATACATTTAAATTATTTTGCATTGGTTTTGATATTTGAGACTTTACATTATGCTTTGTTTTTAAATTATATTAGCCATATAGGCTCTTAAAACAAATTAAATATCACACTAAAAGAATTTTGTCCTAAATTATGGTAATTTTATAATAATTATAAAAAGTTTATCTTTATAGATTTTGAATTGGTGTTATACACTTTTAATGTAGATATTCTCCTCTAGAAGACAAAATTATCAGATAAGACGAATATCTTTGGGCATACAAGTTATAAACAAAAAATAATGTATTTGCTTGAAAGTTTACATGACATTTTAGAGATAATTTTGTAGTATAAACAAATCATGTTATGGAATAGCCCAGAAATCAAGAAAATAGTGGTTAAAAATCTTTTCTTTTCTTTTAGATTCTGTCATAGTCAACTCATTTATTTTGTATAAGTATATTTCAACTGAAAATAGAAAAAAACCATTGACACAACTACTTTTTTGTGAAAAGCTGGCAGCAGAACTCATTGGGAATTTCCGTAGTAGATCACCAAAAGCTAATACCTCAGTAACTGCAAACAAAGTAACTGGTAGAAAGGTAACGAATTTAGACCTTAATAATGTTAGAGAACATTTTCCAATTCCCACTTCTTCTCGTAGATGTGCAAGATGTAATACGAAGGAAAAATGTAAGCGCACAAGTATTGCCTGTGAGAAATGTGATGCAGCCCTGTGTCTAGCCTGCTTCGCCCCTTTCCACAAGCCCTGAGCTATAATTTATATTCATTACTTCTTTTTTAATTAAGATATTTAAGTTTTTAATTAGGTTAGATTAAATGTGTTTTTCATTTCCAAATGACTACGTATTGATTAGGCCTATAAATTTTTTTTTTCTTCTGAATATTGCTAAATCAAAATATGTTTTGATTTAATATGTACAGTATAATTATTTGGAGTTAAGTAGATTCAATTTTTTCTATGATAGTTTATAATATTATTATTAAATTGTAATTTTCTCTTAGCAAAAACTGTTTAAATGTAACATTGTTCACATTTAAAAATTTATAATTTTTACCATTGAATTAAATACTTTTCGTTATAATAGTTAGTTTGAATTAAGCTGTTTTATATATATATATATATATATATATATATATATATATATATATATATATATATATATAAAACAGGGGGGTGGTTATTACTTTTTTTGCTTTAAATAATTAAGGATTTATGATAATCTTGGTTTATATTGGTTTGGATTACTGTTTTGCTTTAGTAATTGATGTTTTTTATAACAATTATGTTTAAAATTAAACTAAGTTTCTGTTTAATGCGATTAACTTTTTGGGTTTTAATAAATAATGTTTATTTATTATTATTTGTACGTTTTTAACCCTATCCATAAGTGATTGAAATTTTAACCAGTGAGCATGAGGTATTATGCATATACCTGAAAGGTCACTGGTCGAAATATCAACCTAATATATAAAATATATCAACCTAATATGCCTAAAATATATCAAATAAAAGAAAGGATTTTTTAAATTATTTTTCAAAGTATAGATACGACCCCAGTATTAAGTTAAATCAATAAAACATGTACTTTTGATACATATATATATATATATATACAAACTGTACGTGTAAACTGCATACTTCGGGTCCTCAAATCCACACCTAAATCCACTCTTTAAACTGAAGGCCCAGTTGTTTTGAAATGGATCATATGATGGAAGTAACTTCCAATATCAATCACTTATATTCTGAAGTGTTTATACACACCATTTATACATTTATACCTTTAGTGTACCTGTTTTTCAATAGGAAACATCATGAAAAGTCGAATATACCTAAGGCTTAATAATATGAAGTTTGTTTTGTAGCTTTTTATTTTTCAATAATTTTATTTTGAAGGAAACGTATTTTTTACGGACATGTGCCATCGTTCAGTGGGATACAAAAAATCAGTAACACTACGTTTCGAGATCTGTGATCTGATTTCTTCTTTAGGTAAGGATTAACCTAATACATAAATAAAAACTTTGGTTTTTTATAATAATAACTAGGTAAGGTTTAAATAAACAAATCATACCTAGTTTTTAATTATGTATTCGGTTATTTTTTACCTGAAGAAGAGATAAGATTGCAGATCTCGAAGCGTAGCGTTACAGAGTTTTTGTTTCACTGAACAATAGCAAATGTCCGGAAAAAATCCTCTTTCCTTCACAATCGTCAAAAATTAACTTCAAATAATTTTATTTCTTAATCAATAAGGTTAAAAATTGTAAACAAGTATTCATTACTATAATTTATAATTATTCGTGAATAGTTTCGGAAAAAATTTAAAAATTGCTCTACGTATTTATTTTGACCCGACCTGTGACATTTACTCTGAAATATTAGAGACAAGAAATAAAAGGACCAAGACAACTAATTATCCTGAAAGCTTCTCCTATGAAAACCCAGGTAATTAATATAGCTTGTACATATTTTCTCTGACCATTACGAACATTCGTGATGGAGTTACATGTTATATTTATATAACAAGGATGGATAGGAACAGTTTTCTGTTGCAAGGGAGGATGAGAGTAGTTGTAACATCCGGGCAGAAGAACCATCGCATATTTCTTTGGGTATTGCAGATTTTTTATATTCTGCGTTGTTACGGATACCAACGGATACGTGTTGTGATGTAGTGTACCTTTTACGTGAATATTTATTTAAATACTGCAGATTGAATATTCAAATTACATAATAGGTGGAATACAAAAAACTATATTAATTTTTAATAATATTTACAAAAACAGGGTGGTATCTATAGTAGAAGTAAAAAATACATAATATTATTAAAAAAATTATATGTCAACGAATTCAACAAGATACTGTTGAATTCGTTATCAATATAAAATATTGATAAAGATACAACGAACATTGTATATTATTTTACATATGTGTTGTTGATTTTCTATAGCATATACTGTTGTTTAAATAACCTATGCATGAAAATATTAATTGCTTCAATTATACTACGAATTATTTTTATCTTTGCGTTATGAATAAGAAAATACCTAGAATCTTTTACATCCACGATTGTGTATTGTTAGGTAATATCTTAGCCTTTATTCAGTTTAATTAAATATTATTGATATTCTCTTCCTGTTAAAAGAGAAACTAGTAATAAATTTTAAATGTGAATCATAATAAATGTTATACTAATACGAATACAGACAGTTTTTACACATTTTCCCTATTTAAACCTTGAAGAATACCATCAATCTTTATATATCTGATTGGTTATATCATCTTTAAGATGGTATGCATGCATGCAAACATATGATATATTGCTGCTTTCACTAGGATTAAATTAACAAAAGTTACAATCCATATTTAGTTATAAAAGAAACGTACTCATCGTAAGAAAGCTAAACAAAAATGAATGAACAAAAATGAAATTAATAAATATGCTCACCTTATTGATAATATGTACTATTAGGTTACTATGTGCCATTAGGTTTATTAAAATTCCAGAATTCAAAAGAAATCGGTTCTACAAAAAGAGCACCTCCTCCCGATAAAACTGTGGCATTTACCGCGACTTTTTATGGTTGGTGCTACATTAGACGTGATCAAACAATATATCTGTCACATTTTTATTGTTTTAGTGTAACACATTCATGTATTATCTGTATTTATTTAATACATTTTGCTTTAATGTTATAACCATGGTAACAACTACAAAGAATTTACTATAATGATAATTTTTAACAAAAATCGTATTTATTGTTATTTAAAATATAATTTTTTTTATTTAAAATATTAAGGTAATACATCAATCTTCAAAGCCAGGATAGATAACACATTTTAAACCTATTGAAACTGATTGAGACTTGATTTAATTTTGCATTACAAATTTATTATTCATTTATATCCAGTTTACAAATTTTTTCCATCAACATTTGTTAAACTACTATAATAACTAAATACAGATTTTATTTTAAAAAAGTAAAGGATATGTAAATGTATGGTTTTCAATTAATAAATGTTATATCAGTCTCATTTCGCTACAAATATTAATAACATAATATTAGTTTTACTAAGTGTATAAGCCGTTCGAGTTACTAATGTTGTTTTAAGACCTGGAACCATACACCTCAATTTTTGTCACACTAACGCGTAACACTGGGGTACTGTGAGCCCCAAAAATTAAAAAATATTTTTTCATATAAGTAAATTCTTTTTTATTAAAAACACATCTTATTGGTTTACAAGTTTTGCGAACAATGAACAAAAATATATTGTTACAATTTTTAAGTATATTTCAATGCTGTAATACATACATACGAGAAAAAAGTTACATTGTATGAATGGTTTAGTTAGATCCTGAACTTATCAGTTTTTTTCTAGTTTTCACTCCTGCAATCAACACAAACAGAATCAGAATGTGTTATGCAAGTAAACTGCTACATTCATTCACATAAGTTTGGTTTTTGTGTTTTTGCTCCGGGGACAAATGCTGCCACCTTCCCGAGCCATCCCGGTTGACAGTGCTGGCTGACTGGCACTTGCAACACCAAGTTGTTTCCGCAATGGAAACCTAATCCCTCTTCGAATTGATGTGTTTTGTAGCCCGACTGTTCATCCCAGGCCCTCATGAGGGTCTTCTCCAGAGTAAACAAGAATTAAGTCTAACATTGGGGCTCTGGTTGGACTTCATATAGTATTCTCTTTGTAAATAATGTACGGAGTTCAAACCAATACTATTTAACATTCCAAAAATATGCACATAGGCCATCTTCTTTCTCGTATTTTCCCTAGGCCCCCTTTGCAAGAGTACTGATGCAGGAGACATTTGATCCAGTACATCAACAACTCCCTCCTTTCGTACAGTATAAAAGTGAATCCATTTTTCTGCACAAGTGTTACCTTTCTGTAAGCTGGGAATCCTTAGGTGCATGTTAGATAGGAGAAGCACGATTTAATTTTTCTTTAGCTGCTATAGACACCGATTGTTTAGTTGTACTGTCAAACAAAAACAGTGATGTTTCCGCTGGTCTGTTTTCAACATTTCTGGTGAAAGTGTTTTTATTCTTTCGTAAAGTTCCAACCATTGTAATATATGCTTTATCGAGCATCTCGTTGAAAAGTTGAACCGAATAAAAACCAATTATCAACGGTTATATTTCGGTTACTACCTTTAATGGATTCCGACAACTTTTTCCTCAAAAAATTTTGCTTGGGTTTTTCCTTCAGTATCCATTTTTTTTCCAATATAAGAATGGCATTAATCAAATACCCATTTGTATTACATAACATTACAATTTTTATACCATATTTGGCAGGCTTATTTGGGATTTACATACGAAATTGCAGTTATTTAAAAAAAAAAAAACTTATAAAAATAAAAAAACAAAAAAAAAAAAACAAAAATTATTAATAACAGAAATAAAAAAAAAATTAAAAAAAAAATAAATTTTAACAAAAAAAATATTAAAAAATAATATTAGAAAAAAAAAAAAATAATAATAAAATAATAATAAAAAAAAAAAGTTTAAACAAACAAAAAAAATATTAATATAAAAAAAAAAAAAAAAAGTTAAAATTAAATATAAAAAAATAATTTAACTTATTAATATTAAAAAATAATAAAAAAAAAATTAAAATAATAACATAAAAATAACAAAAAACAATTAAATTTAATAAATTATAACTTAAAATTAAAAAAATTTAAAATTAAAATATAAAGAAAACCAAAAAATAAAAAAAAAAAAAAAATTATAAAAGTTAAACTACATTTAAAAAAAAACTAAAAAAAAAATTATAATTAAATTAATTAAAAACACAAAAAATAAAAAAAAATAAATTAACAACTTAATAAAATTATTAAAAAATTAAAAATAGTAATAAAAAAAATAACTTTAAAAAAAAAAAATACAAAAAAAAAACAAAAAAAAAATAAAAAACAACACTATAAAAAAAAAATAAAAAAAATAAAAAATAAAAAATTAATAAAAAAAAATAAAAATAAGCAAAATAAATTAAAAATAAAAACTTAAAAATAACAAAATAACCCAAGTTTAATTAAAAAAATAAAATATTTAAAATTAAAAAATTTATAAAAGTTAAAAAAAAAAAAAAATAAAAAAAAAAAATATTATAAAAAAAAAAAATTTAAACAAAATAAAAAAAAAAAAACTTATAAAAATAACTAAAATTAAAAAAAAAAAAATTTAAAAAACTAAAAAAATTAAATAATAAATTAATAGAAAATAAAAAAAAAATAAAAATAAACAAAAACTATAAACTAATATAAACAGCTCCTGACAAGCTAGCAACTGTACACAATTGTTTAAGCAATACGCTTCCAGGAGTGTAGAGCACTTTGCAGTGCGGAATAAATATAACCCAAATTTCTCCGGATTTGCAGCAATAAGATCCAGCTTCTTTTCCTCGCATCTCGAGTAGTTCTTTTCATCGAACCTCAAAACAATTGATTAAGACATCAAATCTACGAAGAGCATGACAGTTTTTGGTTATGCGAATCCTCTTGATTCATGCCAAAGAATTTCGATGGGTGTGGTTTTGTTTTTTTAGCACCAAAATAAATCACAAGTCCTAATAAGGCTCTTATCTCGACTGGACACGTTTTCTCCGGTACACTTTTATTTTGTTGGTATGTAATTTTTGATCCTCAATCTCCTGTTAGTATGATAAACTATCTTATTTAGAATATTTTTCATCCAAAAATAGGTCAAATACCTTGAGTAGGATTATGTGACACCCCTACGGAGCTCCTTCTGGACGAGATCTAAATAAAATTATATTCTCTTCTTGGCGTTCTCCAACTCCTTGTAGATGTTTTGTAACCAGCGATGTTTTTATTTTTTCCGAATGGTGTCCCAAAAGTTGTTTTTTTTTAGTTGGATTACATTTATTTGTTGATCATGAGAACTGTTTTACCTCTTATTCAGCGGTACAAAAACATCTTCATCAATCTTCTGACAGAACCTGTGCTGAAGTTGTGGGTACAGCGCAACACTTTCTCAAAACTTTCGTAACGACCCCTTTTTTTTCTTATGCAGAATTTTCTGACACTTCTTCCTCTTGGTCACTTTCATTGGTAAACATACTTCATCCTCCCGATGCATCAGGCGAAAAAACAATCTGATAAACATCGTCATCTTCTACATAGTCCAGTTCATTCTCATAATCAGGTTGATCTTCAAATACATCAAGCTGATCGGTCTCAGATGATCGAAGTAATTCATTAAAATGTCTTCATCATCTTGAATGTTATCCATGATTATTTTAAACACACAAAAACTAAAAATAATCAGACATAAATAAAAAATAACTAAAATATGTACACTTTGGATAAAGTAACACTAACCGTACACTGGGGAACTGAGTGCCCCAAACATGAACTGTAGACAATCAGCGATGAGTCAACGCAACACGGCAAACAATGCAACTGACTGTCGCCACAAACAAGCAAAAGTCCGTGGAAGTATGTTGGGCGCTGCGCGTTGCCAACGTAAAACTACAGTAAAAAAAACAAAATGAAAAATCCTTGGTGCACTCAGTTAACCCCGGTATAATACGGTTCCAGGGTTAAAAGCTGACTAATAATCATATTATTGCAGTGACTAACCATAGCAGGCTGAAAGAACCTGGCATTACTGACTAAAATACAGAATACTGTATACTGAAGTACTGCATTAGATGTTTCACAATATCGATATCAAAGTGTTGTTTATTTGCAAATATAGACAGACAGAAAAGAAATGTTTGCTTCCCCTCGACGGACCAAAGAGAATTATTGCTGGCGCACTTAGTAGTAGCTTCAAAGCGCTTCAATGACGCTCAGAATAATTCCATGGATGAACATGCATCAACTGAGAAGTATTTATTTTTGATGTATCATTAAATATTCGGTCTAAAATTAAATCTTCTTAAGATTTCTGGAATAATTATCATTATTTCACATTTTTATTTATACATTTGGTTTCACAGGAGTATTTAGACAATAAATTAAACGCAAAAAATTACCAAAGTATGACTCTATAATAATTGTTAGAGTACCCAGTTCACTTAAATTTATATGTCACAATGCGATAAAATTTCATATCATCGTAATCATTGTTTTTATAAATAATTAATTTTTCACTATAATTAAAAAACTTTTAAAATTTAAATGCGAGTGTAAGTATTATTTTTCATAACTGTGGTACCGGTAAATGAAATAGATATAGTTATTTCTCGAGATATCCTGTGTCAGAACTACAGACAAACCCAGACGGAAATTATATTTATTTATCTACATTTGACATCGATAACGCTCAGAAAATAATATAATTAAAATATGATTCTTCCTTTACAGTAATTTTAGTGCTCATAATAATTTAACAAAAAGAACATATGTTAGTGGAAATAATTTCTTTCAAGATTATTTTAAAAGATCCTTCCAAAGGTTCTATGACTTATTTAATATTATTACTGTAAAACCTATACAATTTCAGTAGTAATTTAAATTATAATATTTTCCGTAAGTACTATTTAGTACATTTATAATCATTATAATTTTTATTGTAATAATATAAAACCACGTTATTCTGACATTGAGTAAAACCGAGACAACCTTTACACATTGTCTAAAGTAGTAAAACTAATTTATGGCTGTTGCGATAAAGTTTATGATTCTTTGGTTGATATCCGTGTATGTCATTTAGTTTTATAGGCTATAAATAAAGAGATTTAACCTCAGAATAGCATGTAAAGATGTCGTATGTCCCGTGAGTGCAGTTATTTACTACATTTAATGGTTTAGTGCGTAATTAAAATTTAATTGTAAAACAAATGGTAAATTGAGTTATTATACAAATATTAAATACTAATTCTAGGTAATGCATACAAAATATAACATACATTTAATATTTTTGACGTATATATAAATGTATATATTATATATTTACTTATATATTATACTACCGTACACTCATTATTATTAATACTACTGCATTACATTATTAGTATTGGAATTGACATTTATTACACAAGTGACTGCTTCATTAAAAGGTTTTTCCTATCATCCCACCCTAAGCCGTTATTGCTGACGTGATTGTTTTCGACACCACTTTCGATTTCTATTAATGTTCCAAGTAATATTGATACACTATAGTTCCATGATTTCCTTTGAGTACGTAAAAAATTTCTACCCTAATATTATTACATATGAAAAAGATGTTATATAATTTGTAAGTTAATATTAATTAAGTTTTATATTTAGTAATTAAATCATCTGTTATATTTAAATTATAAAATTAGTATCATCTAAATTCTGATTATATTTAATTTCAAAAGATTATATGCTTGATAAAACATTGAGTATTGATTTTAATATTAGTAAACATTTTATTATAAAGGGTATGTATATTTATATACAATACATTTTTGGAGAAGCCATAATTAATTATTCATAGTAATAAAACTTTACAACTCTTGATTTAAACTCTTCATATATAATGAAAAACATACAAGTATCGATATTTTTTTACAAATAATTGATTTCCATGCAATTAAGAAACAAACAAAACAAAATATAATAGTATTTTCACATGTGAGGGACTAAAATTTATGGTTACACAATAGTATTCGAACGACCCTTTGTCTACATTTTTTTATTGTAATACGGCAAGTCTTATGTATATAATCGAACTCCATATAATCTTTTAAAATACATCATGGTAATAACAGCTTTAACTTAACTGTTCATTTGTTACCTCTGAAAGAGCAATTGTATTTGTTAATTTTAAAGTTAGGTTTAAAAATATTTTCCTTCTGAAAAAATATTAATGTCTGAGATGGTGAACGGCCATCAATTGGATTTATATAAGCGTCACTCAGTATTCTAGCACAATGTATCTTTTCAGTCACTGGAGGTTATACAGATTTTTTATTGATATCAAGAATGAAATGAATCATAGGCTTGACATTTTGCAAGCATTAACTTCATGTACGACTGATACATTATACGCGGCGTGGCTTATCATTTATTGTTATCACTGGGACAATGTGTGGTTTTTAGGAATGTTCTAAATTTTATCATTTGTAATGGTTTGCTAAATTTGTTTGTGATATCTCCGAACCTTTAAGGTTGTATCAATCTTAAAAGTAATTAATCAAACTGCTTTGTTTTACCTAAAACGGTTTACTTAATTTTCTTCCCGTTCATTCAAAAAAATTATAAACACAGTGGTGTTATTTTATTAAATATATTGAATATGTGATAATGTGGAAATAAATACTAGTGGTATGAAACCACCCCTAGTGTTTTTAAAGTGGTATGTGGACTACTCAGCCAGGTTCTTAGTTTAAAGTAAGAGAATTGAAACAGAATAGTACAAACGAGTACAAATAACATGCTTAAAAACAACTATTATATGATTTCTGAGCAAATGTTAGGACTAAAAAACTTTTCCTGCCAAAATGTTTTCTTACGGATTCAAAAGGGAAAGGGTAGCTTTAAGATGTTTTCCTGAACAGCAGATGTGGTTATTTCTACTCTGATTATTCCAAGAATTCTAAACAAAATTATGTTTGTGAGGGTACTTTTACTTTATTTAAATGCTATTTTCCAGTAATACACCATTCTTATTATATTATCTCTTTCATTAAAAAATTTCATTAAATTATTTTTGTATAAACGATGTAAATGAGGTATCATGAATTTAATCATTCTTATTTATAAGTTCATTGACTACATTTCATATTATGATTTAATGTTCCAAATATATTGAAAAGGTAATTTTTGAAGTTGCATTTGATATTTATGCGTAGAACCTGGGAAGTTGGATCATCCTTTACTTTATTTTAGAAGTGTATTAAAAAGAACAGTAAAACACATAATCTGTTCGTAATAACACGTAGAAATATTTTACTACCACCTATGTCATATTATTACCAAGTGTGCGTTTAATTAATACTACACATGCATTTAAGTTTGGCACCAAAACGTAACTTCTTACATCAATTATATGTCGATTATATAGTAGATACAATATGTTGGCCTTTTTCTACACATATATATATATATATATACAGTATATGTGTGTAGAAAAAGGCCATCATATTAATATTGTCAAAATGTTTACATATTAATATAAAAGGCATACACATTTATATATATATATATATATATATATATATATATATATATATATATATATATACATACAGGGGTGCTGAAAAGTCCCGGGACGGTCTAATAACTTTTGAACTAATTATAATAAAAGAACCAAAATTTACATCAAGCTTTTGCTCATATAAAACTATTATTTTATGTATTTCACCATGATATCCTGCTTATGGAGGACGTCCTGCTATGGGTTGGTGAAAATTCTTAAATAGAAGCATAGGTCGAGTCGTACATCAAATTAAAGCTCTTTTAATTAGAAACATTTTGGCGAAAATCTGACGTTAAATAGTTGACGCATTACAAAATGGCGGACACTCAAAGATTATAAAATACAGAATTTTTCAAATGCAAACATTCTGGTTGTTAGAGAAAACTGAGACACTTAATCTTTTATTTTACTTCTTTTACTTCAAATCACTTACCAAAACAGTTATAACAAATGTTCAAAGTGTGTGCCTTCAGTTTGCTGACAATATCCCAATCGTTTGTAGAACGCTGATATCGC
Organism: Homalodisca vitripennis; assembly: GCF_021130785.1. NCBI lineage: Eukaryota > Metazoa > Arthropoda > Insecta > Hemiptera > Cicadellidae > Homalodisca > Homalodisca vitripennis. The sequence goes on along the minus strand of NC_060214.1, from coordinate 77,131,042 downwards.
ATTGTTTATAGCTTTGACAGGAACACCCTGAGCTTCTCTTACAATACGGTTTCTCAACTCATCCAAATTTTGAGGTTTTGTTTTAAACACTTTTTCTTTGAGGTAGCCCCAAAATAAGCAGGATATCATGGTGAAATACATAAAATAATAGTTTTATATGAGCAAAAGCTTGATGTAAATTTTGGTTCTTTTATTGTAATTAGTTCAAAAGTTATTAGACCGTCCCGGGAATTTTCAGCACCCCTGTATATATATATATATATATATATAGTAGAAGATGTTTTAAAGTATTTAAAAATATAGACATATATTTACATGTTGAATTTGTTACTGAAGAATACTTAAAAGAAAACTTACTGATGCTACTTAAAAAAATGTTATTAAGACAATTTGGAAATAAGTATTTATACAACTAATTAATAAAATTTGTATACAAGTAAAAAAATATTGAGTCCGAAAGCGTGAAAAAATGTATACAAATGTTATTTACCATAAATATATGTACTCTAGAATACGGGAATCTTATTGAAAAACGTTTCATTCAAACAAATACAAAAGTAATTTTTAAATAACGGATCTATAACACTTCTTATAAAAATACAAAAAATATCTTTCTTTTTGTTTTACTATTTAAACATACATGTTTAACTACTTAATCTGGACAATGTAAGCAAAAAAGTTTTTAAAATGTAACAACTTTAAAAAATGGTGTTATTACAGCGATACATTTTAATTTTATGAAGTATCAATGTCTTATTTGAAGTTGTCTAAGCAAATAGCTGTTGACCGTATTAAATTCCCGATTAAAGGCCTAACAAGTCAGGTGACTCGTTTAAGAAGCTGAAGGACAATGCCAGACACCAAATTTTAAATGGAGAGTAGGAAGGCTGTCCAAAACGTCTAGGGAGGACGCACAAAAAAGCAAGGTTACTATTTGCATGGACGATGTAAAATCACGTCAATTTATGTTATATTTAAACCGTTGTTTTTATGTTTCTACATTTAGTTAAGAAAACCTGAATTTTTATGCTTGGGTACAATGCACTCAAAAGCCGCCTGATATTGATCAATAAATAATTTTCTTTCCTAAACTCTGAACACACATGGTATGCATTATACCAATTTGCTTACTCTTATATAAATAAAAAATATTATTTCCTTAAAACATGATATTTTTAATATAGTTACAAATATTATAATTATATTACTAATAAATCAGTATGTTATTATGTAAACACTATTCATTTGAGGTATCTCAGAATAGTGTAGAATTTTATTTTGCCTACCTTAATTGGCAAAAAAAAAAAACTACTTTTCTTATTTAAATGGCAACAAAAGAGAAAATCACTTAATTCCCTTTACTTCCTTTTGACTGGATGAGTTTCGAGTATACAAAGCCGTTTCACACCAGTATGTACCACACCATTATTTACATTTTCAGCTGTGAATACCAAGTAGGCTTGCCGGCAACGTGACAAGCCTGTGTGAGCGGTGGTAGAAGTTGTTTCGTGTGGGCTATGTGTAACAGGTATTATATAACAGCTTGGAGAGATGACATCGTTCAAGTGACATAGATTTTCCTACCAGGAATAATATTCAGAGCCTTTATTGTTCTTTAAATGCAAATTTTTTCAACTAACTTTACTAGTTTTATAAAGGAGGAGACGAAGATTTCATTAAAGTATTTATACAACGCTGTCAGTAAGCACAATTGAAACAAATAGACGTGGACCTTGAATGATGAATTTCATATTGCTACCAATATATATATATATATATATATATATATATATATATATATATATATATATATATATATACCTTTAGGGTAATATAGAGCAATATATAGATTTTCTGACTGGATAGTGTTGGTGACTTTATTCATCTTGACCTTAGCTTGCGTGTCTACCGGAAGTTACTGCCAAGGAAGTTGCATTTCCTAACGGAACTGTGCCAGACAACCGGCAAATGTCAAGATAAAAATACCAGGAAAAATATAACAAACTGTATCATACTCTCCTAAGCCGATATAAGTATTCAATATAATACAAATATGTGATGCAAAACAAATATTCCATTTTTGGTTAATAATTTGTTTAACTTAGTTTTCATTACTTTTTGATATTCGGATTCTAAGGTGTTTATTTATTCTTTGTTTGAAGGTTGTTTTTGACGATGGAAGGATTGTGAAGGAAACAAGGTTATTCCGGACATTTGCCATCGTTCAGTGAAACAAGAAATCAGTAACATTACGTTTTGACATCTGCAATCTGATCTCTTCTCCAGCAAAATAACTAACGTAATACATAGATACAAACTAGGTTAAAATGAACAAGTCATACTAAAGCGTTGTGGCACGCCTAAGTCAGGATTCACAACCACCATGTTGTTTATCAACTTCACTAACTCTAAAAACATGCACTTAATAAAAAACTACACAACACTAACCATTAAAACTGAACTACTGAATACAGGTCACAATACGTCTGCATTCGTCTACCAACCACCTACGGCAGACAAAAACAAGCAGGCGGAAATAAAAAGGTTGGGGAACAGGAATGGGCCCTTTTGTTATTATTTGTTCATACTAGATGAACTTCTTAAAACCATATTGTGACTCCGCATTGGTTTACTACAAATATCTGATCCGTTTGATACTTTTGGTTTTCTTTTTAGTTCATTTCTTAGAATTGGCAACCGAAGCGGCCTAATCTCGACTGATGGTTGACTGATTGGTTGGTCTGCCAATTTAATGTATGTTTCCCCAATTCCCTATTGCAACTACATTTTATACTGCAAACAAAGTTTTTCGAACCCTGCGTGTCATTCTTTGGTATTGTTTTTACGAGACTTTGTCTAAGATTATTGTGTGTTTTAAACGCGGGTCTAATGTTGTACTTTCTACCTACTCTTCTAATTTTCTCTAATAATCCCGGCACATAAGGGATTGAGATAAACGAAAATTTATCACAATTCAGTTTTTCTGACTCAGGAATGATTATTCTGGTTGGTTTGCACTTATTTATTACTCATTGAGGGTATCCATTGCTTTTGATATCCAATTAAACTTGCTTAAATTCCTCTTTTTAATCTATCATTATCTGAGCACAAGCTTTTTTGCTCTATCTAACAACGAGTATACTACTCCTTCCTTGACAGATTTTTGATACTAGGATTGATAATTTGAAAACATGCCTGTAAAATTGGGTTTTGTGGAAGGAATTTTCCTGAATAAAAGACTAGCCTCACAACGAAACCGGTCACCTCAGATAACTGTGAAACAGCCGACTCGATTCCAGTTACGAAATCCACTGCCTTTACCGATATCTGTGCCACGGAAAAGTGAAAACCCTTGGATAAAACTGATATTTCCACTTCATTGTGTATTTGTTTATTTATGCTAGAGTGAAATATTTTCTGTTGCAGCCCTAAAACCTTATTTGCAACAAGAGAATTGCAGAATAATTTTATTTCTAAAAAAATTACTATAATCATGTGACAAGTAACACATGCATGTACATACTTTTCCAAAAATTTTCCTATAATTTTTTTGTGACATGTAGTGAGGAATATTACTATAGCAGAGTGAAAAAATCAATACAAAGCATACTATACACAATTATCGTACTAAATAATTTTTTGTTAATGGATGCTTAAACTACTTCATGTATTATCTTTCTTTTTAATAAATTTGTTTGTTGTTAAAAAAGTTTATCATAGTTTATTACTTTAAACAATTTCATTATAAATATAAATGTTTTGTCTTTTTAAAATAGTAGGAATACGCTGCCACATTTTTTTAATGTATGTGAAAAAGGATGATCTAAGGGGAGTTAGAGGCCCTTATCTCGGCCATGTTAAAATGAGTTACTTTAATAACATATAATATCAGGAACCATAGAACATAATTTTGGTGACTTGATAATTTTATGACTGTTCAATACGAATTTTTAATGAAATAGACTAAGATCTTTCTAATATAAATATTAAAATTTGTTCACACTTAAATTTATTTAAGAACTTAATTTTTTTTATACTGATTACTTTATAAATGATTTAATAATTATAATTTACTTTGTACATGTTGTATGCATAAAAATATTTCAGAGTAATAAATTAATTAGAACCGTAATAAAATGTACCTAAACTTAAAGATTTTACTCTCAAGAAATAGTAAAAAACTACAAATGTAGGAGTTTATATGAAATACTTACCTTCAAATCGTCCTGGGCATTATTGGGAGTCATATAATTCTAATGTATTCCTTCTGCTGGTAGTCCTGGTTTCTTTAATTGATTCTTGTGATGCTCGATGAGCATTCATCGGATTTTGTTTAGTTCTTTAATTGCGTTTATGCCAAAATCACTAATTCTTAGTCGTTTCAAAACAGAAATCGCCCTATGTTACAATCATAAATTGTCAAGATGGCATAAAAACTCCTTTTTCTAAATTTTTCTCCCAACAAACACATTTTTATGAATCGTACTGCAATCTATACTATTGAAGGACTCATTCTCATTTTAAGTCTTGCCATGGATGCACGTTTCTTTAGCTTGAATGCAAAGGACTGTAGTGCAGTCAGTACCACCAACATTGGTTTTTCCTCCCTTTTTACTATTCAATTCAGTAATGTCATATGCAAGTAAATTCCTTATGATTGTTAACAAGATTTATTTAACTACTAATTTTCCCGTTAAAAGGGCGTGCAGAATACTTTTTAAAATTAAATAAATAATTATACACTATTTTATTGAGTAATTTTTTTTATCAAACTTTGCAGGAAAAAGTGGATACATTATTTTAGGAAGACAGAAAATGTATTTGTTTAGTATAGACACTTCAGCTCCCCATGTTATTTCATTATTCATAGTTTATAAAATATATGTGGTTTTGGTTTTAACGTATTATAATAAATGAGGCATGGAACCAAATGTAACATCGTTGTAGTTTTCCATATTATGTAATCCTAATCGAATACATGTACAATGGTCCTGATTGTTGAAATATACCAAGTTACAGTATTTTTAGATGGAAGATATATGATTTGGTTCTTACATTATTGAATAGTAAATTATATTAAAAACAAATGTTACAAAAATGCATTACTTTTATCAACTCTCAACAATAATTTTTAAAAGCTCGGTGGATGAAATCACTTTGCTGTCAAACTGAAATAAATTAATGACCAATAAAAGTTGTAAATGTGAAACAAAAACTAAGCAATACCCGTGCCCAATGAATTGGAGGACGAGACGAGATTTTACGGTGAGGTGCACCAACATAACATTGACAATATAGGATCATGGATACAATACAAGAAGACTTATCGCAAGATTAATTGGTTGTACTTCACATGACACACACACCTAATTCTGAAGTGCTATTGCAGTTTTGTGGAAAATAACAGGATTAGTTTAAATTTATGGATTTTTATGCGTAAAACATATGTATGAATATATTTGTGTAAATATTTTAGTTCATTCCAAAAATTATTCTTTTATATAGATATATGTTTCTTGAAGATTACATGGCGTACGTGTTTAACTTTACGTCTATAATACCAAAAAATTTACTTTGGCTTTATATCTAAAATGAATCACAATACATTTATCAGTAAACAATATATAGGGCACGTTACACCTAGTTGTATTAACATTCTTCGCTGAGGTTGCATGAACAATTTCAGTTCTATTCCTGATTTCCTTTACGATATTTCCTGCAGACATACAAACTGACAAACAAAAAGTAGTAGAACGAAAAATTTACTATTTACCCCAGGCAGGTAAAAAGTAAACTGTGTTAGTCTTATAAGGGACAATATAGACGGTAGTCCAAAAAATTATGTTCAATAATATGAAATATTGTTACTTAATTTTAAAAGTAACCATCTAATTATCTCTAATATTTAATTAAAAGTCTACACATAATTTCATCTAATAGTAAAGTGTTGTGTTTGGGAGTCAAGTTCGGGAGTAAATATATCATATGTTACTAATCATGTATGAATAATTGAATGACTATTTAAGTCGTCATAGAAATAAAGATGACACATATATAAAAAACAGGAAATGATCTCCACGTGGGCGTAGCCTGTGTGTGGAGAATGTGATACATTCACCAGTATGAATGTATACTAATAAAATAGTAATTACTGCAAAATCTTCATATGGAAAAAATAATGTAATGAAAACACGAAATTTACAAAATAAATATGTATTAATGTAGTCGTAATATAATAAAAAAGAAAAAACAAAAATACATCTTAGCTACAAGAAAGTGTTTGGCAATAAGATAACTACCATATAACAAAGGCAACAATGATAATGTGATTATGTATGATATTAATAAATAATTACAACAATATTAACTTAATTTATCCACAAAGATAAGTATCCGTAGTAACTCTGAGTTTAAGTATAAATGAACTCAGGTAATAAATGTATTACTGTTGTTATTTTCTCGTTGGCTCACTGTTGTCCATCAAAACTTATTCGCTAACTCTCAGTTAATTCCTATGGAGGGAAATGGATCAAAATCAAACATGGTGTACCTAATATAAATAAAAACTAGCTCTAAAATGTTCAAGTCCATAGTTCAGCTCGATTTTAATTGGTCGTGCGGACACAGATAGACAAACATATCAATATCATTAAAGTGGTGAGTTTCATAAACGTTCAGCTAATAATTATAAAATTTTAAAGGTAATATGTTAGAAACAATGTAATAAAAATAATTAGGTAAAATTGAAAAAATACTTATAAATGTGTCTCGAAATATTTTGCTAAATTATACACACACATTCGTTCCATTCTATTATGTTTCGTTGCTGTATTCAAATAAAAAAGTGTCAGTGAGCTCGCGAGGGTACTACGGTAAAATATTTACATATTTACCTGCAGAATCACAGTTATTGACAAATGTCAAAAAAATACTGGTTTAAAAAAACGCCAACATGAAAAGAGTTAGTCTTTCTTTTATTCGTTTGTTATTTTTTTTGGTTGGAACTTGTATTTTAGTTTATTATGTGTTGTTATTTGTTTTATATAAAGAATTTAATGCACCAGTTTTCATGAGATGTTTAAATTTTATATGTCTTGATATGAACATGTTGGCAGCTTCTCATGTACTTGTGAATTAGTTGTCTTGTATATTCGTCCTAAATAGCTTCTGCTAAAGAGTATAGAAACTAGTAGACTGGCATCCAATATTAATTGTTTTAATACCATTTAAATTGGGTTCAACATATAAAGTGTGTAATTTAGTAAGACATCAGTTATTTTTTTTTAACTTTATTTTGTATGGTCACGTTTTGAATTACATTAACTGAACATAATTCTACATAATAGACATGAAGAAATATAGCATAAAGTAAAGATAACGTGCATAATTCTATGTGCCAATATATTTGAATATATAAGAATCCACGAAATTATATTTATTTGTTTTAAAAGACGTTTTTTTACAATATGTGTTTAGTTTTAAAGTTTAATCAAATTATTACAATTAATAAGAATTTTTGATATTTCTTGGAAATAGCTAGAATTTTCAAACTTTGTCATTTTATTGCATTAGAAGTTTAATACTTTTTTGTTTTAATTTTATTTGAAGTTTATTAAAATTCTGATGGTTGATGAGGAACTCTTAGTTTTGCACTGAATGAATAAATTATAACTGCTTCGTCACTACCATCGATTTAACGCATACATATATTTTTAGATACTAGAATATATTATATCATTTAGTGTAAAGGTTTAAAGCTTTAGTACTGCTGCATAAAGGGTTAATAATTAAGCTAAGGGATATTAGTATTTAATATTGAATTTCCAAAGTCGAATTATAAAGCAAGGGTTGGTGTTATTCAGTTCAGATCCTAAAACGTAGGGATATAGAATAAGGGCTTTGTTGAAAGAAAGCTGTACCTAAATATTCAATATTAACTGATTTGATATAGTTTATATTTTATTTGATTAGATAAATTTACCTAACTATGTGGAAATTTAATTTCCTAGCAATTCCTACTGGAACGAACAAAAGCATTCATAGTAATAAATCACCATTGTTTAAATGTAAAGCTTTAATGTTGACTTTGAAATAATATAAAAAAAATATAACTAAGCCATATAATAAATTATCTTAATAGTTCCTGCGAGTATTGCTAATTCATAATGAAGCTTAGAACAAGTTGTATCTTTTCATTGAGAATATGCGTGCCAGTATTGATGATATTAACTATGAAGAAAGATTTTTTTAAGATTAAAATGGTGTATATTTGTGGGGGGGGGGAGTTGCAGAGTTGTGTTAGATCCGAGTTACTAACCACTAAATTTCGTGCCTTGCATTGAAGATATTCCATGTTTAGAAGGTACATACATCATGATGATAACAAATTTAATATATAAATTTTAAAATATTGAATTATTAAAAATAACCATATGTCTAATTAAATCATAGTAATCATATACAAGCTAATTAGCCAAAGCTAAAAATTATTTACTTATAGAACAATAAATAGAGTGAATACTACACTAGTACACTTCAAGTTGTGAGAAACACATTATCTTGTTCGAGAGCACAGACGTTGTATTATTTGTATAACTTATCATAACTAATTTTAAGCATTTTCTTTGTGTTTCTCGTCAAATTTAAAATTAAAAAATACACTAGTAATTCGTGCCTTCATAGCCTAGAGTGCTTTAGAAGGAGTCGAAAACTTTATGAATTTCTCTTTTGCCATAATATATAAACTATGGCTGCATATGCATTTTGTTCTCTTAGAATAATAACCTGGTCAACTGCTCTTATTCCTTAAATACCTCTACGCTGCTTCCGGAGGGACAAGATATAGTACTGGATAGATAAGGCTGAGGGTAGAGGCCGCCTCCAGTCGAGATCTATGAGGGATGATTTTAGTATTCTTAGAAAAAAAGGATGCCAGCTGGACACTAGCCTCTCCAGCTAAAGCAGGGAGGGGCTGGCACGCTCTTATGTCTAGGCTAGCAGCATCGCAACAGCTAGGGAGCTTCATCAACTCCAACAGTCATCTACTGCAGAAAAGTTGACCTATAGATCTACAGTGCGTCCCAGTATTTAAATATTTGCGGTTAATATTGTGCCACTTCTGGACCTCCATAGGGTTTTTTAGATTGGATTGACACAATGGTTTTGCTCTACCTAGTGCAGTTTCTACTTAAAGGTATGAACTACCAGAATTGAATCCCCAGGTTTCAGTATATATATATATATATATATATATATATATATATATATATATATATATATATATATATAGTGTAAAATTTAATTCATTAAATTAAAATATATCAAAGAAAGAAAATCATTTATTTTTTTGTTAATATTTATGAGTAATATTAATTTAAAATTCAAATAGTTCTATAAAAAAATTAAATTTACTGTAAAGGAAAATATATTACTGTCGAAATAATGATTGGAAAAATTTAGAAAATCATCTCTAACCCTCACCTGCTTTTAGGGCAATGATTGAAAGAAGTCGGTTTACAGAAAGGATTTCACTGGACCTTGTATGTCAGCTGATGGCAATAAAATTCTTGGTAGTGAATTTTATCTCAATGAATAGATGATGCTGCATTATAATAACCAAACTGAGTGCCATTGAATGATAATAGTGTATATAAATAATTGTCCTACAAAAAACTATAATTAACTCTTTTGTGTGTATGTTATCTCCCTCACACTAACAATAAAATCGATAATAAATTACTGAACATCTTTTGACACACATTGGCAGTTTAATTAATTTTCGCTATTATAATACTCTAATGAATAATGGTATTTCAATTACCATTCATATCCTTTGTCACTCATACGGAAAATATACTATAATATTTTACAAATTCCTAGAGTTTAGCTATGTTATTGAAACTTGTCTGTTATAGCCATATAGTAATACACATAGAAATAATAAAATGAATATTCTACGCATAGTCATAAAGGATAATTAAAGAAAAATATTTTTCATCGTTAAAAGGTGGTTTTTATTTAGAGATCATTTTTATGTCATTAATCTAAGGTTTTAATTACAGTACTTTGATTGCATGTTAATAAAACTACCTAATTTAATTTGTTTTTGCCATTATGAATTAAATATAAATAAAGTGGTTTGTTTGTAATAATCATTTTATCCATCTACATATTAATAGAAAATAAAATAATAACAATAAAACAGAAAATATAAAGAATTCATATATCACGAAAAACCTTTTAGAAGTTGACCGAAAATCAACATAAACTATAATTTATGTTTTACTTTACCGACCACATTGTACAAAGTAGTAAAATAATTTATAGCTGTTACGATAAACTTTACGCTATTATTGTTGATATCCATGTATGTGATTTACTTTTATAACCCCTAAAAAAAAAGAAATTTAACCTCAGGATTGTATGTAATGGTGCCGTACATGTATGTCCTTAAGTATGCTATACAGTGTGTGTTCTTTATTGCCAATAATATGTACAAACGTAAGAGTTAATTTAGTGCTAAAAACCCTTAATAGTAAAAAAACCAGTTTAAAAATATTTGTAGACTATTAAATATTGTTTTAAAGAATATATATAGATTTAAAAATTTTGTTATGATATCTGTGAAGTAACATACCAGCTATCTTTTTTTGTAACGTAGACTAAAGATTGTTAATTTGTACTTACTAAATACTATATAATATCTTATTTATCGAATAAAACATTAAAATAATATATATATTTATAAACATATAAATTATATATATACAACCCTGTATATATATCTTTATAAATTTCATAAGATTGTGACATTTATTTTATTAAGTTATTACTACATATTCACTTCATTCAAGAAATTACAAGCTTAGTACCAGATTATTTTGCTAATATTTACTAAAACATGTTTTTTATTTATAAATAATTTTAATATAAACCTGATGTGTTCAGTAATAGTGGAAATCAAAACAATACACATGTCTCTTACAATATTTGTTTTTATTTTTACTAATTGTTTTATACCCGTGACTTCTTATTGTACAGGAAATATGTTTTACTTTACATTAAACAACTTATCTTCATGTATGAGGTTTGCACTAATAACTTAAATTAATAAACCTGTTATTAAAAGTATGTTTGTTGAACGTTTTTGTTTATGTGGCTAAAGTAGGGTTTCAATTCACGTGGATGATATGTAATATTATTAGGGATAACGGTTTTTAAAAAGGATTCAAGCCGGACCTACTGTACCGTATATGCAAATAGTTACAATAATACATTGTTAAATAAAAAAAAAATGGAAAATTGAACCAAATATTTTTATATGTAATATGCTTAGTTTAATAAAAAAAAATAAATAAAACCTAAGATTGGTATAATGTTAAAATAAGGCATCCCTGAAATAGCTTGAATTGGACAAGTTCAGTTCTGTACATTTAAAACAATAGTACTCCATTGTAAGAAACTGAATTTTTTGATTGGTTCAGAGGTCTAAAACTTGCTAACCAATAGGAAACCTAGTTGGTTACTTGTCTTGTAATGTTAGAACAAAAACTAATGGAGAGCTCTGCTCATTATCTTGTGTAGTTTAGCCTTGTAGGCACATAGTTAGTAGTCCGGATTGAAAGAAGACCCCAGTTTACGGGGTTTTCGGTGAACCGGACAAGAAACCAAATAAAAGGTGTAAGTGATTTAGTTTAATATATTAAGAAGAAGTATTTTATTTTTGTTGGATACAACAATTCAAGCTATAGTCAGGAATATAAAATGGTTTAACTATTGAAAATTTATAATGAAATGTGCTCTTACTAAAATTATATTAAGAAATGCAAAAATGTACAAAACATCAAATTAATTGTCAATTGAAGATTGCAACAAGATAAATAAAAAAAATGTTAACATTACAAGACTACAATTTCATTTTGGCAGAACACAAACTCCATTTAAATATTATTATTTATGATACAAACCAAATAATCTGGTTATAATTATTTGTCATGGAGTATCTCCACCAGAGGATACAGTGCATAACTAATAATATACATATTTATTAGAGCAACCATGTTACACTACTAATCTAGGGACTAAACTACCTGGTAGAATCGTTTCCACATTCTTTGAGTTCCTAATGCTCAGAAAGAATTTTAGGTACAATTCCTAGATATCCGGCAAATGCAAAATGATATCTCAGACAAGTTTTTTTCAAGGGCAGCTCTTAACAAGAAATGTACATTTTAGGTTTCCTGTAATAACAGATTAATTTTTTTATATATTTGCATGAGGCAATAAACTGGATAAACCATATGTTTTAAGGTTCGATTCATCCTTGCTTGTCACTTTTAATTTGGTAAATAGAGGAATTGTATATGTTATATATTTTTTACTTAAATTATTAAAACTAGTACAATCACTTTAGCTTTTTTCACGGGAATTGTAGAAAAAACATATATTAAGGTACAAAACAAAGGTAGGTAACATAATATGACAAAATATTATTTTTTCATGAAGTATTCGAGTTTGTATATGATTTTAATTAAATGAATACGGTACATCATACTAAAATTAAGTTTTTTTTCATAAAAAGAGCTATATAAACAAATACATTACTTATTTATTCAATTTAAATTTTAAAAACCCAAGTAAATCATTATTTATGTCTTTTCTTCTGCTACCTCTTGACCCTTAAGAATCTAAAATTAAGAAAACAACACGGTAAAACTCTTTTACTGTCAACGTTTGTTTATAAAACTAGATGATAAATCTGATGGTATTGTTTGTATTTATCAATAATGAATATGATGGAGATTATTTGTAAAATATCTTGATATTTTAAGAATTACAGCTGTTAGCCGGATATGTTCTCAAAGTCTATTCTTCTGAAGCAAATAAAAGGTAACATGTACATTTGTACGAAGGTAAATTAAAATTTATTTTATACTTTTGTGAATTTTTTAAAGACGAAACTTACATGTACAATTAATTAATTACATGCATTTAGGTATATGTGATTACATATGAAAACAAGTAAATAAAGTAATGGACATAAATAAGACTGTAACGGTGTTTTTTACGTCATAAACCTGTTATTTAAAAATATCTCGTTACGTTCGGGAATGTTATTCGTTATTCTGCGAAACGTTTTTTAATTAGCGTTTAAAAGAAAGGCAAACACTTTTACAAAGCTTCCTGTACATTCGATATGCAGGATGTTTTATTCTGAGTTAGTCAGCTGCACACGCACGAGAGTTTAAAAAAATTAATTATATAGATTAACGAAACGAAATTATTTGGCGTTTATTTTATCCCACGATGCATTATTACATACAATTAATAAAGTAAGAAGATACAGTTTAATAGCATTTAGACAAATTCTATTTATATATGTATGGCAGAAAGAGTGGTCTTTAATCATATACATTGAAAGTCCGTTCTTAAAATGTACTCCTATACTGTAAAAACAATATTAGAAGAACAATATTGTCCTGAAATAAAATTTAGCTACGGATATAAAAGGAAAGAGTTGCTTAAAATGTTTTCCAGACCACGGAAGTTTCATTTTACTTTGTTTGTTTTTAGACAACTTTTACTTAATTATGTTTTTTTGTAATTTGGTATAATAGATTTCAATTTATATAAGTAAATTGAACCTAAGGTAACATTAAGAAAAGAATATATATTAATATTATTGACAGCTTTTTTATAGTAATTATTTTGGAGCACTGAATAATTTTATACACTATACAATCTTGCGATGTATTTCACTTTTGCCATTATATATATATATATATATACAAGGTGTACATAAAGTCCTGCACGGGTATAATATTTTCTGAACGATAACAGATAAATAAACAAGATTTGGTACATCAATACTACACCTAAAAATCTACTTTTTGAAGGAACTATCAGTTTTTTGTAATATCATGGGGATGTCCCGCAAGGAGTCAGAAGGAAATCTTAAATAGGAGCATAGGTCAATATGGACATCATTTTAAAGGGCTTATCTAGCAGAGTTTAATGCCGCAAACCGCACTCAAAAAGATTGATCTAGTAAAAAATGGCGGCTGTTCAAAGATTTTACTTGGTTTACATTTTATTAGTAGCCATAACCCCAGTAAAGCAAAACTGCAACCAAACGAATACTGCAGCTAACTACTACATTATGCTTGTCAGTTGTACAGAAGTGAATTATGACATTAGTTATCCTCAAGGGTTACAAATTTGGTCCTAATATATTGATAACGGGAAAACCTGATAACAGTAACAATTAGAAATCTCTTATCTTTGGGTCGCAGTTAGGACTTTCCTATTAGCCAGTCTATTCATAGTAGGCTATTCTAGTTTTCTTGTTTTAGTAGTGCTGTCCATCCATTTTATCAGTGTGCTTTAGTACAAAAGAGTTTGTCGTATTGCTTGTAGTTCTTCAACTACACTATGTCGCTTGACGAACGTGAACGTATAGACGATCACACGAGGAAGCATGCCATTTATTTAATGACTACTTTCACGAGAGGCAGCCAATTTCTAGAACAACTGTAGGGAGAACTGTTCAACACTTTATGAAAACAGGAAGTATTTCCGATCGTCATAGGTCGCTGAGATTTCTAATTGTTACTGTTATCAGGTTTTCCCCGTTATCATTATATTAGGACCAAATTTGTAACCCTTGAGGATAACTAATGTCATAATTCACTTCTGTACAACTGACAAGCATAATGTAGTAGTTAGCTGCAGTATTCGTTTGGTTGCAGTTTTGCTTTACTGGGGTTATGGCTACTAATAAAATGTAACCAAGTAAAATCTTTGAACAGCGGCCATTTTTTACTGGATCAATCTTTTTGAGTGTGGTTTGCGGCATTAAACTCTGCTAGATAAGCCCTTTAAAATGATGTCCATATTGACCTATGCTCCTATTTAAGATTTCCTTCTGACTCCTTGCGGGACGTCCCCATGATATTACACAAAACTGATAGTTCCTTCAAAAAGTAGATTTTTAGGTGTAGTATTGATGTACCAAATCTTGTTTTATTTATCTGTTATCGTTTAGAAAATATTATACCCGTGCAGGACTTTATGTACACCCTGTATATATTAGCTATAAAATCTATTTACAGTTTTAATATGTATTCGATATTATACGCTTGCATATGCGTTTTAGTAGTATATAGTAAGACATTTTCCTTCAATTACAAAAATAATACGCTTTAAAAAACTCTTTTACTCGATTTTAAATTTTATGTAAAATTTATATTGAAAGCATGCTAGAGCCTTGATTTTCATATAATGTGTTTTAGAGCAATTATTTGAAAAATGTTGCAGTTGATAATATGGTCTTACTAAACCGGTGTGAATATGCTGTTTTATTTCCACTACTTTAAATTTAAACGTCATGGGATTCAATTACTTGTTACAAGGAAAACACATTCTAAACATCATTGATGGTTTGACACCAAGAAATAATGTGGGCAATATGATGAATACAATATAATAGTTTGTTAATTCTCATAGTTTAGAAATTCTCATTCAGAATTTATTTGATGATTTGTTTTTAATTGTTCATAATAGTATTTGTATAAACAAAGGTGTTGTATTAATTTTGAAGAATTTAAGTACAATCATTTTAAAAATAAGTTTATATTAATTATTTAACATTTGTTAATATTCTATTAATTATCTTTTATACACTCAGGTTACAATAATAAGAGATATTTACAAAAAATTTGGCTGTAATTTTTAACAATAAAAATATATGAACAATATACATGAAATACAACGGAATAATGTATATGAACAGTATCATTGGTTTAATGTCTTCTTTTTATATTTAGGGTTAATCTGGTCTAACCTCTTGCGAAAAACCCTATATTTTACACTGTATTTGGAGATTGCTGAGATAATGTTGTTATGTAAGCAAATGGGAAAGCTTAATTAGTTATACATTAGTTTAGAAATTGAAAAACCTGTCATAATTTATAAATTTATAATGTTAAACATGGAATACTCTGTTAACTGTTAATAAAGATGTTTTCAGTGCAATTATTTAGTATATGAATTTAAATGACATTTATAAATATTTTCAATGATTGTTTAAAGATTTTGAAAAATATATATTTAAAATATATGTTCATGTGAGAGTAAAAATTGTAAACATAACTGCACAATATAACCAGAACTTTAAAAGAAGTGACAGAAATATTATACGGCTTATCTAAGGTAGAATGTTCTCTGACACACCTGCGGTAATAAATCACATTAGGTAAGAAAAGAACTGATGCTCTGTTTTGTCTTTACGTATTTGATGGCATAGAATTATATTTGTAAAGTAATGAGCAGTATAGAAAGAAAATTGCCTATTGCTAAGTTGTAGCTTCTCTCATTGAATAAGAATTTAAATTATTAAATAAAATTCTATGATGGAAAACCATTTGCATATATTTTATTTGATGATTTGTTTAACCGTTCATAAAGTATTTTAAAAATAAAGGTTTTTGAGATATTAATTTTAAAAACTTTAAATACAATAATTTTTAATAATATTATATAAATTATTTAAAATTTGTTAATATTTTAATAATTGTCCTTTATATACTCAGGTCACAATAATAAGGTATATTTACAATAAATGTAGTGGTAAAGTTTTATAATAAAAATATATGAACAATGCACATGAAATACAACGGGATAGCACATATAAACAGTATTTATTGTTTTATGTCCCCTTCATTTCTTATATCTTTTCTAACCTCTTCTTAAAACCCTATATTTTACACTGTATTTGGAAATTACTGAGATACAGCTGTTATAAAAGCCAATTGGAAAGCTGAGAGTATCTTAGTTATGCATTAGTTTAACAATTTAAAACCCTGTCAGAATATATAAATCTATAGTCTTAAACAGGGAATACCCTCTGAACTACTAATAAAGAAGTTTTCAGCGTAATTATTTAGTTTATTCATTTTCAATAACAATTATAAATATATTAAATTATGGTTTAAAAATATCGAAATATAAATGTTCATGTGAGAGTAAATATCGTAAAAATAACTGCACAATATAACCAGAACTTAAAAAGAAGTGACAGAAATGATTTACGACTCATCTAAGATAAAGTGCTCTCTGAACACATCTGGTAATAAATCACATCAGGTAAGAATAGAAGTGCTGCTCTCTTTTGTCTTTATGTCTATGATGGCATAGAATTATATTTATAAATTAATGAGCAGTACAGAAAGAAAATTGACTGTGCTAAGCTGTTGCTTCTGATATTTAAATAAACAATTACATTATTTATTAGAGACGATTTTGGAAGATCGAATTCACATACATTTTTTTGCGTTTTTCAGTCAAAAATAATCTTAGATACGTACTCGATTATATGTTTCAAATGTCATTGCAGACTGTTGTTGCAAATTAATATTTTATAATAACTTCAAAATGATAAAAATCATTAAGCACCTAAGAATTATATTAATGTAAATAAATTAATATAATATATTAATATTCATGCCCAGGTTTTAAAATAACATGAATAGCTTTACAAAATAATTAAATTACTGTAAAATTTATATGAGTTTCTATGTTTTATATATTATAATATAAGCTAAGTTTGTGAAACTGTTTATAGGCTTCTCATCTGCTAATATTGTTGTGTGAAGGTAAAAATTATCAAACGAGTGCATGTTATATCGATGAAATTAAATTCAAATTTCAGATCGATTGTAAAACTAATTGCAAATATAAAATTAAATTTATTGCTGTTTCGTCAATTACTGTAGATTATAAAATATGGAAAAATGCATGAAAATGTTTATAACTTCTTTCTTTTATGCACTTGACCTATGTACTTTACATAATGTTGTTTGTTAATCAGAAACTTGTTATGATAAAAAACGTATGTATAAGCCTACGTTATTTCAACAGGATTTTAAAGGTTTGTATTACTGATTAATGTGAACTATTTCCGACATGTATTATTTTAATACAAGAATAATAAGGATTTGTTAGGTTAAAGAATCAGGCAATATATTAGGGGTAGTTTCATTGAAAATATATAGATTTTTATCCTACCAAAGATATTAGTGAACTTGAAAAAGAAATTTTACAGGTTTTAATATATAAAGCATCAAGGTTTAAAAATGACCAAATTTATGTGTGTGCATACATTTATATATATACACGAGGTGTTTGAAAAGTCTGGGTAGGCTTAATATTTGACAAACCAAAGCAGATAATATATATATGTATGTATATATATATATATATATATATATATATATATATATATATATATATATATATAAACTTTGCACAGTGTCATATGGTTATGTAAAATATTTTTCCTTGCTATTACCATGACATGCCAACCATGGGGGGACGGCCCACAGAGGAAAACATGGAAATCTTAAATTAAAGCATGGGTCGAGTGAAACGCCGCCTACCGCATCAGAATACGACGATCCAGTCAGAAATTGCAGCGCATAATGTACTTCACAATGTGTACATAAAACAACCCGCCATTTCTGATTGGATAAACCTTTTGAGATGCAGTTTGCGGCATTCATCTCTACTAAGTGTGCTCTTTAACATTAGGTAGCTCGACCCATGCTTTAATTAAGGATTTCTATGTTTTCCTCTGTGGGCCGTCCCCCCATGGTTGGCATGTCATGGTAATAGCAAGGAAAAATAGTTGACATAGCCATATGACACTGTGCAAAGTTTATAGATGTTATCTGCTATGGTTTGTAAAATATTAAGCCGTACCCAGACTTTTCAAACACCTTGTATATATAAATTTATGTGTGTATATATATATATATATATATATATATATTATATATATACACACACCCACATATATTTATTGAAATCAAATTTTATATAATATATTTTTATTCTGCCTGCATTTTTTAAATATTAAAATGTAGATAAAAATTACGAATTGTTAGACATGTCATTTTTGAGACACGTACCATTTGAAATATATAATACCCAACCTGATAGGTGCTGGTTTGCACAAATTATATGACTAGAAACTAACATACTACTATAATAATCATAATAATAGTTACAAAAACCTCAGTAAAAGTCACTTTTAGACCAACTGTTTTCACACAGTTTCTTTATTTCACTAAACAGCTGATTCCAAAAGTATGTGCAGTAAATTATCTGTCAGGTTAACAAACCATCCATATATTGTTATACAAATTCACTTCGATAAAACAAATAAAACTGTGTTTTATGAATTATTTTAAGAAACCGACCAGAAAATTAAACACATGTATGATATTTTAGAAATCAATATAAATTTTTCATGTGTAAAAGTGTTTTTTTTATTTGAAAAAATAATATACTAAAAGTATAGTTTTACCACCTTAACAAAAACAAAAAAAAAACAGTAGCAGTCGTGGGACTGCCGATAGAAGTGAAAACGGAACTATTAAGTTGAGAGTAATTAACAATACGTTATATAGTAGCAGTACATCTGTAATTGTAAATGTGACGCGTTTTTAATTTTCTAATTTTAAAATCCACGAAAAAATATTATCAAATAACTAGAAATCTATTTTACCACGCTAGTAAGATAAATCTTATACCGTAATAATACTCATTTCATGATGAAGAGGTTAAATATTAAAAACATAATTAAAATGAATAATGCTAAATTTTTAAATACAAATATTCGTACAAATAAATATTAAAAATGTTTAAAAATATATTCGTTGTTTTCATTATTCATTTATAAGTGAGTAAACACCGAGTGAACAACAGTGAGTTGAACACCGTTGTAAATAATACAGTTATTGCTACGGATAAAGTATATAATTGCAATAACAATTAAACCCACAATATTTTTTAAAACTAATAAATTAGTTAAATTAACTTGGTTCTTTCGTAAAGGTATTTTTATTGCACAATAAACTAATTTATTGAGTTAATACGGTATCAGTGAGCCAATGCGCCAACTACAGTTCCGGCAGAAACGTTCACTCATCACTTCATACGTTACTACAGGCTAAACTAAACTTCCAATAAAAAAAATGATAAATTACAAAAAAAAAAATATTCATCTATTTTCACACAACTTCCTCGCTGACAAATTTTGTCTGACCAAAAAATAAAAAAAATCCTCGCTTACTACTTTTTTCTTGTCATTGTAAACGCTATGTAAAATGTAAACAATAATCAAAATTATTTCGAAATTTTTTTAATATTTAAAAATGTAACCAATAAATTGCCAATATTAAGAAGCTTTAATTTGACGCATCTTACAGAATTGTACGACATTGGCTTCACTTTTAAATCGCGAGAGGAAGCCGTAAAGGTCACTGATTTTCGCAGTCTGTTTTTCATACTCCGCCGGGACAGTTTTAACACAGCGAGACTGACTTTTTCATGCAGGTTAGTATCATTAGCATGTCGGTGACGCGAACCGAGGATTTTACCCTCTACCAAAACGCTCAACGCGCCTAAAGAAGTTTTCACTTCAAAAAATTTATCAAAATTTACCTAATGACCACTGTTGTAGAAGTGTTTGGGAGCCGATGAAAACTATATAGATAGTAAAGTCCCAATATATGAAAATTAATAGTAACTGTGTACTCGAAAAAAAGGATAGTGTTGAGAAAAACATTCGCAATGTAGTTTAGAAGGACATAACTGTAAATGTTGAAACTGAACAAATATGAATAAATGTTTTTTATGGTTATTTATGTTAAAAAAAGATTAAAAGCGAGTAAACTTAAATTTTTGTCATGTGATATCTCAACCTACTTCTTACGTCTATATTCTTTAGAACTTTTGTAATAAGCACAATTTAAATAAGATAAGAAGTAATTAGTTTATTTCACATTTTTACAAAATAATTAAGTAATAAATTGGAACCAAAAAATTCTATAACTTGTTGCCATAATGCTATTGCACAATAATATATTTGCTGATACTGAATTCTATTAAAATAATATTTTGATTTAGGTAATTTATAAAGAAATTACAAATTCGATTGCATATTGAGTTTAAAATCAATCGAGCTAAAAGTTTTGCTTAAAAAAAAAAAAAAAAAAAAAAAAAAAGCGAGTAGTCGCCATTTTAAACAATTGCTTAAGAATTACTAAAATATTTTCCCAGCAATGTGCAAGTAATCCTTCTATGCAAAGTTCAAATTGCAATCCTGAATAATTAAATAATTGCGGCAGGATGTTGCGAAGAACTTCGCGTTATATTGCATATGTACACACACACACACACACACACACACACACACACACACACACACACACACACACACACACACACACACACACACACACACACACACACACACACACACACGCTCGCGCACACACACACACAAAATGTTTGGCTTATAGTAGTTTTAGTTTTTGTTTGTGTGTGTCATGATTGGATATAAAGCAAGTAATACTCTAAAAATTGAGGCAAATTATTATTGTGAACTTATGTTGAATTCTGCATGATACTACGCTCGTTTTAACTTAAATAAAAAGCTTTTTATTCAATTCATAATTTTCAGGATGTCTTGACATTTCCGCTTTAAAAGGATTACATTAGCAGCACTACCGTTACAAAATTAATTAAAGTTTCTTGCCCAAGTGTACTCTGTAGAAGCTAGAAGATGGTTTGTCTTACCGAGAGCGTACAGTTTACATACATATCGAGTTACAAGGTTTAATATTATTGGATCCTTTGGTTAGCTTATTTACACAAAGCATCGAGCAGACTTTGCTTTACACAAGAACGTAGTTATTAATAATTACCCATCTTCTATAATTAGGTTAAATAATTCTATTTTTAAATGATATTAATGTCCTATTTTAATAAGTATATGTAAATACAACAAGAAAATTTCACAGGAAAACTCTAAAATTAAGCTACCACTTGTGCTGTCTTAAAAATAGTCCTCAGTAAAACGTTTTATAATTTCATCTTTGCTATTAAAAACAATGAACTGTCTCAAACATACCAAAGTAATATACTACGGAATATATAATATTTTGTCTGAGTGTCATCTTGCAACGTATCTTGACAGGGAACTGACCTATTGATATAAAATGTAACATCGAGTTCAGTGATAGTGCCTGTTATCCCAATGCTTGATATCTAAATGAGATTTAGTGAATTTTTTACATTGGTCTTATGGGTAACCATTATGGGAAAAAAAGCACAGAATAAATACATTTCTAAACAGAATATAATCCTATGACGTTTAAAAACGTGACAAAATATATTTAACTATCCGTATACAATTTTGCATGAAACCTAATTTCTTAAAAACTTAGAACCGATTATATGATGGTGCATATTCATCCATAGGATTTGAATGGGCGTCACGTAATCCAGTCACTTATTAGATAGGAAGGATTTCTTTTTCTCTGTAGAGAGGTGTAAAAATATCTTTCCTAAGTGATTATTATTCTGCCTGTCTGTCTCAAGACATTAAAGTTTAAATGAAATAAAAATTAGAAAATCTGAATCTACCGTAAAACAACCAGTTACTTAACACTTATTGTTGTGTACTCATTTCTGCTTCTAGTTATAATTATCAAGGAAATATAAATTTTACTATATATTAAATTTAAAAATAAAAACACTTTCAGCATCAGTAGTTTCATACATTCTTGAATACGACAATCACTTAGCATTGCAACAAAGTTTTATGCTTTTAATAATTATATAGTGACGTACCAGATGTAGTTTATGCATATTTTAACTTATAATAAGCATATAATATATTTTATCCGGAATACCTCCACAGAGATTTATATAATTTTATATTTATTTATATAAATTTATATTTCACAATAAATTTTCATCTACAATTATCAATGTCATCAAGGATAAGGGAAATCAAACTCAAATTTTAGATACCTGATTGACAATTTATTGTGCCTTCTTTTACATTTTTCTTTTTCCTTAAGTAATTGTATCGAATAAATAAAACACATGGGGTTGGAGATGTCCGAATTCGTGGTTATCCGGTAATGAATACTCGATAACTCTTGGTTCGGCAATGCTACTGTAGTCACACAAAATGAATATTTAGTCAAAGTAGTCCTCAAAGAAGAATTATTCTAGGTTTCAAAAACTCGATGATGAATTTAAATTTAAGCTCAACATCGGACTGAAGCTCTACCCAAATAGAATCGCAACGGATTTAATTATCTATAGAGACTACTTATAATCACGACAACGTGGTCTTGTCAGATGGACATGCCGACTACTATATTTGTATTAATCTGGTAAATTAAACATCGTGAAAGGTAGGTTACTTTCATATTTACTTTATAATACATTCAAGTTCTAGAGAGAACCAATTACTACTAGTACCAATAAGGTTATTTATTTGGAATAACATCGGATAAAAATAATACTGTCCTATAATGAGTAAAAGCGTTGGCAATATGTATATATATTATATGTTTGTTTATTTACTTTGCTTTGCACTGTTTTCTGTTATGTCATAAAATTTATGCACCTGAAGACGGTTTTAACGAAATATAGTGCCAATTTTTTTTAAACATTTTATTTGTACAGTAATTTACTAACAAGTACAGTATATTTACATATATACACGTATAACAAGCAGGAACTTAAGTAAATAAGCCCTCGGAGTAATAGGGTGGGCGCCTACCCAGAATCCTAATATCTCACACGAATGTAATTTTCCGCTTTAGCGTCCCAGCGCTATTACAATTACTAACAACATGGTACACAATTTGCTGCTAAATTTATGATCCTATTTGTGGAGCAATCTCCTAATTCCATAAAATATTACTTACTTTAGGCAGATGAGTATTACATTATATAATCCAAACACAACTGAAGTAATATTATATCAATATTTAATATATCTAATATTCTAGGCAAGTGACTCCTAATAAATGCGGAAGTTCATGAAGCCTGAGCGAATTATTTTATTGCCGTTCAATGAGGTAATTACGCTTATATTAAAAATTTAAGAGCATAATTAAAAAAAAATTAAATAAATGATTTATCGTAAGGGGATTTGTTGTCTCATATGACTTGGGAATAATGTTTTAATACATAATTATTACAGTTTGTGAAAAAATTAACAAATCATACAACAGCGTTGTGACAGGAATCACATTGACCATGTTTTGTGTCAACTTCACTCACTCTAAAACATGCACTTAATAAGAACTAAACACAACATTAATTATGAAAACTGAACTACATAATACAGGTTCCTGAGTCAGATAACAGATTAGTGATAAATTTGCGTTTTTGTCAGTCTCCAATGTGTCGGGAATAACGGAGAAAGTTAGTAGAATAGGAAGAATAAGGCCGAGTAAGAAATTTAGGGCTATTTTAATCAATATTTTTATAGAAGCAACAAGAAAATACTAGTGTAGCGGAAATAAATTAGATACGAAGAAGATTCCAACGGCGAAAGTAGACACGCGTGTACAAAAGAAGAGGACGAACAATTTTTTTTCATTGGGGCAAGTAACTGTTACTCTCTGACTTCAAAGCACCAACGAATTGCTCTTTAAACTTAAAATACAATACTTACAAATATGTATATACGTATGTATGTATGTGTGTTTTATTTTTAATTACTTTGCACGATATAGCTCAATAACATTTATAAACCTTGATTTCTACGCTTTTTTACCATGGGTTTGTTGCATAAATGTATTCTGAAATATATATATATATATATATATATATATATATGTGTGTATGTGTGTGTGTGTGTGTGTGTGTGCGCGTATGTGTGTGTGTGCGTGTACGTGTATGCGTGTGTGTGTGTTTGTGTGTTCTTATAAAATAAATGTAAGTATTTAATAGTTCCTTTCTAATTTATTATTAGTAAGGTAGGAAGGTACTGAAACAGATATTTATGAAAAATGCAGCGGTAAAATATCTATTTTATTCGTACATATTTCAAAAGTACTCTCTAAAAACATGTAAGTAATTATTTCAATTGAAAGTAATGCGAAATAACTTCTATAGAAAACCTAATATTGTTTGATAGATTTTCTGAAGTACACTGTATCAATACACACTGAATAAAATAAAAAAAGGAAATAAGAAAAAACTGATAATAAAGTTTTCAAATATAAGCAAAAATTATGACATTGAAAAAATTTTGATTAATTGTTGATTTAAAAAAAATATAACATAATATAATTTTAAATTTAGGTAAATCTTTAGATCCGAAACTAAGGATTCAAGGGTATGACACTAATTTGGGGTATGTTAAGTCCACAATGTTGTAGCGGTTATAATGTAAGTTGGTGTGCCAATTCATTATTCTTTAGATTCAAATAATTTCAAGAGCTATTATCACAAGGTTAATTTTGCTAATAGCTTTGATTTTATAGCACTTCTAAAAGATTTTGTTATGGTAAAAAGCGTGTAAGGCCAATTGTTTTTTTCGTATTTGTGATAAAATAAAAAACGGTAACCGGTCATTCTTACCCGCAAAGAATTTGAGATTTTCCGGGTAAAAAAACCACAGTGTGGTTTATTACATGACTCACAGCCTAAAGATACAATATTAGAATGTTATTAATTTAGAAGAACATTAATTTTGGGCCTTACAAGCATATTCTTCAAATATTGAGGGCTCTTAAATACTATTCTATGTGGTCTGGACAATAATTTCTCAGTTAAAGGCGAGTTTATTAAAATTTCATAGTCTATTCCAATCACTCTATTAAATTTGTGCAAACCTCGATAAAAGTTTGTTATATTTTACAAACTTTATTTATAAATAAAACGTTTTGCTTCGTACTAAATTGTTTGAGTTGGAAGTTATGCGTGTACAAATCTATATAAAACGAAACATTGTTTCATAGATTTTCTAAGAAAGTCTTGTTAGTGATATACATTTGGGAAAATAGGCTTAGCTTGCGTGTCTATTGAAAGTGACTGTAAAGGAAAAACCTCCTTTGATTTTGTTAGTCAAACTGTGCCTGAAATTCTGAAAATCCAGAGGTAAATAGAATCAAGAAAAAGGTAAACTTTTTCAATTACTCTTGCTCCAGTATGACTGGTGATCAAGAATATATTAATTTAAATCTTTACTCCACATATTCACACTTAAACTCTTCATAAAGCATTGCACAAATCTAATTATGTTACTGTTTTAAATAAAGGATATGTTTTCAAATAGATTTTCCATGGATACATATTTGTAATCTTAAAGTAAGATAATTTCACAATCACATAATTTCATAATTGATTTTTAGTCCTAGATTGTGGTGTATTGTAACTTTAACGGTGTATTAAGCAAAACAAGCGTACGTAGCAAATAGAACGAAAACAGGGTAAGACTATGGCGTTATATAAAATTAAGCAACTGCAATCATTCCCAGGATGAAATTTTCCAAACATTTATATAATTTGTGTCTCAAAATGGCTTTCAATGAACAAAAAATATATATCAAACATAAAAAAATTAAGGGACTGTGAGGGTGAGAAAATGGGGATGGATGGTGGACTTTATGGGTCTATATCTCACAGTTTTATTAGACAGAAATCATAGTTATTATTTTAGAGATGTGTTTATGATAATCTTTTTCTACGAAATAGATTACTGACGACTACTGTTTTTACAAATACCCCGATAGAGTTTAAGCTGATTAACGATTTTATATTGGAGAAATGGGGGTATATCTTTTATGATTAGTTTCACTGCAGACTGCGATAAATATGTAGTAATGTTTGTTGTTAATTATATTACATGCTGGCCCATCCTACTCTTTTTTACCTTTATAAGATTACAACAACATAGAATTTTTTGAGGTGTAACGATTTAAATCTTCCGATATAACAACTCTTTGACTATTGTCTGAATTGTATAATATATTGATAATTACATTGCATTAACTTTAAGTTACATTAATTTTCTATCTTGGTATTTAAATAGATATCAGTATGTTACATTTTTTTTAAATATAAAGAATTACTTGATATCGTTATATTTGTGTAAATATTTCCCAATATATTGTATGCTACGGTGAAGATTCTCAAATTTTCTTAAAATCTTTAACATTTTCAAATTTAGATTAACTCTTGAAACAGCAGTTCTACTAAGTGATCGTAAATATTTAAAGCTGGTTTCCTTCGGAACAGAACGAAGAATAGGTCGGAAATAACTAGAGTGGTTCGTAACTTTGCACAGTCCATATATAGATATACTATAGTAATAGAATTGATTAAAGTGGCTAATCACCTCATGTGTAAAAACAAGTAATAATAACATTAGCCATCTATATGTAAAATCATACACATTCGGAAATACATACGTAAATAACGTTACTAGGTTTGGCCGGAAATTTTGTTACTTAATAGTAACGTTTAACGTTAAATAGGTATAAAAAATAATGTGATTCACTTATAAATTATTTGAGGCTCTAATAATGATAAATTATTTTGTTTTAGCGTTACATTACATTTACTATTTAACTAATTATAGTCCATATCCAAACAAAGAGCTTTCTACAACTAAGAACAAAACATATTTTTCTTCAATATTTGTGCTAAACTTTTTTTATTTTTAAGAACTCTTTCCTGATACATCAAGTTCTTTATAGAATTACAGTAATTGCATTTGTAGTTTTATATATATATATATATATATATATATATATGTGTAGTGTATATTTATATATATATATATATATATATATATATATATATATATATATATATATATATATATATATATATATAAAACAAAAATTCTCCCTCATAGATCTCGACAGGAGGCGTCCTCTACCCTCAGCCTTATCTATCCAGTATATCTTGTCTCTCCGGAAGCAGCGTAAAGGTATTTAAGGAATAAGTGCAGTTGGTCAGGTTATTATTCTAAGAGAACAAAATGCATATGTAGCCATAGTTTATATATTATGGCAGAAGATAAATTGAAAATAATTCCGAATACTTATAAAGTACTCTAGGCTATGAAGGCACGCAATGAAGGCATAATGTTCTTCAATATTTGCGCTAAGCCTTTTTTTATTATTAAGAACTCTTTCCTGTTACATCAAGTTCTTCACAGAATTACAATAATTGCATTTGTAGTTTTATATATATATATATATATATATATTTATATATATGTATTTAAAATTTTTAATATAGCCTTTTTCAGTTTTACACAAACTAAAAGCTGCAGCAAATACACACTATCGTGCATATACAGCTAAATTATGTTAAATCAATATTTTATTACTATCTATA
The DNA here is from genome assembly GCF_021130785.1 of Homalodisca vitripennis. NCBI lineage: Eukaryota > Metazoa > Arthropoda > Insecta > Hemiptera > Cicadellidae > Homalodisca > Homalodisca vitripennis. The sequence goes on along the minus strand of NC_060214.1, from coordinate 77,102,818 downwards.
ACTATTTAATAGCAACGTAGCAAGCAGTACGCCACAGAACTTGTGTCGAAACTGAATTCATTACTTTGATTAAAATATTTATATTTGTTTAAATTATCATCAACACGAGAGAACTGTATATATATATATATATATATATATATATATATATATATATATATATATATATATATGTTTACATAGACAAGTGCTGTGGTATACCGCTACCTTGCTATTAAATAGCCGTAATGAAAATTTTGTTTCTTTTAAGTCTGACAAAGCACTTTCTTTTGATAAGGACTATAATTAATTAAATAGTAAATTAAATCTAACGCCATATGAACTTGAAATTAACTTTCTTAATTATTGTTTTCAGTTTACTTCTATTTTAATATGTTACATCGAAACAAAAATTGCGCATTATTAGAGCCTCAAATAATTTATAATATAAATAATAATAATAAATACAAAGTCCTCAGTAAAATGTAGTGTTTTGAGTTATTCATCCCTATAATACTGTTTTAAAAACAAAAGAAGTAATATGCAAAAAGTCAACAAACAATGTTAGGTTTGAAAGGTTTCCTGATGGAAATCCACATCCAATTATTTTCCTTTCAACATATAAATTGATTTGACTCTTTACTATCAATTATAGGTTCGATAAATCAGTATACAAAAAGAACGTAAACTATTTTTATGGCTAATAAGTTTGTGTTCTTATTAAATTATTGACGGATGATTTGCCACGTTTATCAGTTATAATTACACACACACACACACACACACACACACACACACACACACACACACACACACACACACACACACACACACACACACACACACACACACACACACACACACACACACACACACACACACACACACACACACATATATATCGTGTCTGTACAAATATTTTTACAGCTCTAGTTTTATTATTTGTTAAATATATATATATATATATATATATATAATTTCAATAAACATTGAATCACAAAAAGTACTTGCTCCGCCGGGACTCGAACCCGGATCTCTCACTTGCCGGGTGAATGTGCTACCATTACACCACAGAGCCCTCACTGTTTACGATTCAATTATTTTGTATTTGGCCGTTTCTTTCACATATGTAAATAACCAAACTAACATATGATCGGAAGACCAAATACCTGTCAAACGACTTCTATTTACATTCATTAAATTTGTATACAGTGGCAATTTAATTTCATAAAACTGAGAACATTTATATTTGTTACATATATATATATATATATATATATATATATATATATATATATATATCTACAAATATAATTATTTCATGTCATTATTTTAACATTTGTATAAAAATACTATATATATATATATATATATATATATATAAAGTTCATAATATGTGTTTTATATTTACATGAGATCACATTTTATGATCTCGTTTTCTAGTGAGCAGATATACAGATAGAAAATCATTGTTTAACTCTCCGCCAGACTAAATAACCTTTTTATCAACCTCTTGACAAGTATGGTTCAATAACATTCAATGCAATTATTCAGGTTGGACGTTTTCTATCATCGATCTAATTATTGTGTATGTAGAAATTAAACTTTATTCCTATTTTGGTCTGAGAATTATGTTTGCAGTTTGTTTTAGCAATGGATGCATTGTTGATGAAACATTTGTCATTGTACAGTATTACATATATGTATGCTTTAGTAGCTTATGGTAGCTTATTAGTAGGTGACAGACGGCAATACAACAGAAGAGCTACTGCATTTTGCTATCCATTGAGAGCTTGCGGGGATTGGGAGTTTCCAGAAGACGGGACGTGCTAGAGGTTGTAAGATTCTAGAGACTGAAAGCTCCCAGAAGTTGAACAGGAACGAGGGCTTGTTAGTGGCTACCTGAGGCTTTGAAGTTAAGAGTAAATTAGAGGGTAAGAGCAACTAAATCCCTGGGATTGTCAGCTAGAGAGTTTCCCGGACTTGTTATAGGCTTGGGCTTGACAAAGGCAAGGGTTTTCCAAAAGCCGGGAGGGTCTTGTGGCTGATAAGTCTTGGAATCTAAAAAGTCCCAAAAACAAGGTACTAAAAAAAGACAGAAACATAGATAGTAAATTTTTTGGCCTTAAATATCCAGATGGTTAGACGACGTAAGTTTCACTGTCACCGCATATGAACTGCCACGGAAATCCACATAAATACTTGTGGTCGTTAAACAACTGACATTAACCTTGACATTTTAAACTTCTTACAAACAGGATTCCTTTCCCACTAATTCTCCTCTTTGTTCTTTTATAGACCTTAACTAGGTTTTCATATATAGAAATTCAGTTTGGACTGTGGCATTATGACATTCGTTCACATTTAAAACACATAATAACCAAAAGAATTTAACCCTTAGTTAGAGATAGTGCAGGTTCATATCCTATACGGGACAATGGATCGTTGCATTCATAATATCAATGTTGTAATTTTTAGACATTGTTCCTTATTACGTTTCATTAGATCATCGTGCAGGACTAACAGTTCACCAGGTTCGGCAGTATAAGGTTTAAAAGATTAACTGCTTCTCCTCTCATAATAAAATGAATTATAAAACATAAAGAAGAGAAATATATCGTTTTCCATCCAAGTTAACCGATATTTCCTCGTAAGAGTAGAGTTGATATCATTCTTCAATTGCATTATCTGAACCACTATAATATAGTCGATGAGTTTATAATGTTGCAAAACTATGAATAGTTCTATTATTAAATAAATACGGTTAAAGATTGTAAGACAAATGTGTTGGTTACTATTTATAACTATGTGTAATTGGTTTAGTTTAAAATAAAAACGTTTTCTCTAGTATTTACTCAGACTCTGTGACATTTACTCTGAAATATTAGAGACAAGAAATGAAATGACCAAGACAACTAATTATTCTGAAAGCTTCTCGCTATGACAACACAAGTAATTAATATAGCTTAGTACATATTTTCTCTGTCCATTACGAAAATACGTGATAGAGTTACATGTTATATTTATGTAACAAGGATGGATTGGAACAGTTTTCTATTGCAAGGGAGGATGAAAGGATTTGTGACGTTAAATCCAGGCAGAAGATCCACCACACACTTCCTTCGGTATTGCAGAGTATACATATTCTGCGTTGTTACTAAGTGGCAAAAGATATATAACCAGGTATATATTCTAAAATTTGGAGGTTGTGATTATTGTTTATTTATAATAATGAATAAAACTAGAATCGTATTTTAGTAAATAATATAAATATTTAAATATAACACTGTTAAGATAAATTCAATACACTTATTGAATCAGTATTTAATTAATCAATAAACGTCCGAAATCAACCGTAATAGACCAAATGTGTTTGCACATTATAAAGAAATAAAGTGTAACCTATTAAGTACAGATTCACAAACCTGGGTGTTACTGATCTTAGAAATTGCTTACATCCTTGAAAAAAGCACAGAATAACAATACTCACACCTGTAACTACGTTTTTAATTTGATAATTTGAATAAATATTGTATTGCGGATAAAACTACTATAGCTAGGAACTGCGGTTCTGTAGAATGCAGATTACCGTTCACGTAAATACTTGAATTAAAAACGACGTATAGAATATTCAAATCACATAATATGTGTAATACAAAAAAACATGTTATTTGTAAATAATATATACAAAAACAATGTGGTATGCATAGGTGAAGTGAAAAGGACGATAATTTAACTCCAACTTCCTAAGATGACAAAGAAATTGAAAAATAGAGTTATAATGATGCCATTCAATAAATTTATATGTCTAACGTTTCAACATGATACTGCCAATTGTATAGTAATAATAAAGATGCAAAAAACATTATACAAGATTTTACATATTTGATGTTATTATATCATAGCATATACTGTTGTTTAGACAACATATGCATTAAAATATATATTCCTCTAAATATATTACGAATTATTTTCATCTTTGTGTTATGAGTAAGAAATTACGTATAATCTTTTAAATCCATGATTGTGCATTGTCAGGTAATATCTTAGTCTCTATTCACCTTAATAAAATATTATTAATATTCTTTTCCAGTTAAAAGAGGATCTAGTAATACATTTTTAATTTGTATCTTAATAAATGTAATACCAATACGAATACAGAGAGTTTGTACACATTTTCCCTATTTAAGCCTTGAAGAATACCATCAATCTTTATATATCTGATTGCTTATATCATCTTTAAGATGGTATGCATGCAAACATATGATATATTGCTGCTTTCACTAGGATTAAAGTAACAAATGTTGGTTGATTACAATTCACATTTAGGTATAAACGAAAGTATTCATCTTTTGAAAGCTAATTAAACAAAAGCCACAGTAAAAATATAAATGAAATTTCTATACACGTTTACCTTACTGATAATATGTCCTATTACAAATACGCCATTATTTATTAAAATTAGAGAATTAGAAAATAAATCAGTTGGGCCAAAAAAACGCCTCCTGCCGAGAAACATTTAACAGTGGCTCTACCGTGACTTTGTATGGTTGGTGCAAAATTATCCACGATTAAACAAAATATCTGTCACATTTTTATTGCTTAATGTAATATATTCATGTATTATCTTTATTTGTTTTATAAATTTTGCTCTAATGTTATAACCATGGCAACAACTACAAATGATTTACTATAATGATCATTTTAAATGGAATAATCGTTTTTGTTGTTATTTAAATTTACACTATTATTCGATGAAATTTTATATTTCAAGGTAATATAAGGCATAAATACCACATTTTAAACCTATTGAAATTGATTCAGACTGATTTAATTTTGAATATTAACTTATTTTATTTATTTATGTAATATAAAATTTCCAAATTTGGCAATCAAAATTTTTTAAACTGTAATAACTAAATACAGATTTTATTTCATAATTTAAAGGATATGTAATGTAAATGTTGGGTTTTTCAAATAAAAAATGTTAGATAAATTTCATTTCGCTACAACTATTAATAAAATAATATTTGTTATACTAAGTCTATAAACCAGTCGAGTTACTGCTGATTAATTCATAACATTGTTATAACTAATCATAGCAGGCTGAAAGAACCTGGAATTGCTGACTATCTGTACACTTTGATGCAGTAGATATTTCAAACATTCGATATTAAAATTGTGTTTATTTTTAAATGTAGACAGACAGAAAAGACATACTTCTATTCCCTCAACGGACCAATGAGAATTATTGCCAGCGCACTTAGTAGTAGCTTCAAAGATCTTCACTGGCGCTCAGCATAATTCCATGGATGAACATGCATCAAATACGAAACATTTATTTTCCATGTATCATTAAAGATTCATCTACAGATGAAATGTTTATTTAAATTTAAGTAGATTCATTGACATTTTCATTTATATATTGTTTTTCATAGCAGTGTGTTTAGAATATTAATTAAACACACAAAATTAATAAAATACGATTCTGTAACTGTTAGGGTACCCATGACACATAACTTTACATGTCACGATGCTATACAGTTGCATACTATCATGATCAGTGTTTTTATAAATAATTAAGTTTTCACTACTATGTAAAACTGTTTTCAACTTAGAATAAAATTGTACGCACTATTTCATGACTGAGGTATATAAAATAGATATAGTTAGTTCTCGAGATATTGTGTCGGATATACAGAAAACGAAAAAAAATATATATTTATTTATCCTCCTTTGGCTTGGGTAACGCTCAGAAAATTATATGATTGTAATACGATTCTTATTTGCAGTAGAAAAGGTCATAATCATGCCTATTATAATAATGTTACAAATGGAACATATTTTCGTAAAATTATTTCTCTCAAGATTATTGAAAAGATCCCACCATAGATTTTATTGTGTAACATTGTCAAACTGAAAGACCAATACAATTTCAATTGAAATAATAATTTCCGTAAGTACTATTTAGTACATTTATAATCATTATAATTTTTATTGTAATAAAATAAAACCATGTTATTCTGACATTGAGTAAAACCGAGATAACCGCTAACTTTAGCAATATATCGTCCACATTGTCTAAAGTAGTAAAACAAATTTATGGCTGTTGCGATAAAGTTTATGATTCTTTGGTTGATATCCGTGTATGTCATTTAGTTTTATAGGCTATAAATAAAGAGATTTAACCTCAGAATAGCATGTAAGGATGTCGTACGTCCCGTGAGTGCAGTTTTGTACTACATTTAATGGTTTAGTGCGTAAGTAAAATTGAATTAAAAAAATTGAAAATTGAGGTTATTATCCAAATATTAAATACTACGTATATAGGTTATACATCTTAAATACTACATATTTATACATTTTATATTTTTACGTATATATATATATATATATATATATATATATATATATATATATATTTATTTACTTATATATTATACTACCGTACACGCATTGTTTAAAGCATTAGTATTCGAATTGACATTTATTACAAAAGTGACTGTTTCATTAAAAGGTTTTTCCTATCATCCCACCCCAAGCAGTTATTACATTCGTGATTGTTTTCGACACCACTTTGAAATTCTCTTAATGTCTGAAGTTATATTAATACACTACTTAAGTTTCTTGATTTCCATGGAGTATATAAAAAATATCTACAAAACCATTATCACATATGAAAAATATGTCATTTAATTTATATGTTATTAATAATGACATTTTATGTTTTGTGATCAAATAATCAGTTACATTTTAGTTTAATTACAAAAATAAATGCTATAGCTCCTTTAAATTCTGACTTTAATAAATTTTAATACTATTATCAACTTGGTAAAATACTGAGTAGCCTATTGATATTTTTGGAGAAGCCATAATTATCTACAGTAAACAAACTTTCTTTAATAAGCTACATTATAAACAGAAAACCTACAATTATCACTATTTTTTACACATAATCGATTTCCATGCAATGATAAAACAAACAAAACAACATAGAATTTCATTTTAACATGCAAGGGACTTAAACTTATAGTTACAGAATAGTAGTCGAATAATTTTGAATGTAAAATAAATATTAATAACACAACTTATACTTCAGAATTTGCTTACATTTTTCTTTGTATCCCTTATTTGTACCCTTAAGCGTCGTGTTTAAAAAACCTTAATAATTCCTGTACTGCCACAACATTACTTTGATAACAAACTGACTTACAGACTTGGAATTTGATTGAAGCTTAATTTTTTATATGCAATGAGAATTAGCGTACATGTTTACGTTAGTCTCCTAACGTTTATCCTAACTGCCTACATATTACCTCTGAAGAAAGTAATTATATTTTTTAACTTTAAAGTTATCTATGGGATTTAGCTGAGCTTCATTTAGTATGCTACCGAAATGTATATTTTCTCTCTCGGGAGTTTATAAATATTTTTGTATAATATCTCAAGAATAGAATGAATTCATAGGCTTTACATTTTGCAAGCAGTCATCTCATTATTGTTATCACAAGGAAAACATTTTAAAGGATTGATAAATTTGTTGTGGCTTTTTCCAAACTTTTAGCAAATTTAACTAATTGAACCGACTGATTTGTTATACTTAAAAAGGTTCTTTGTTTGAACGTTATTTTTGACGATGGAAGGATTGTGAAGGAAACCGGATTTTTTCTGGACATTTGCCATCGTTCAGTGAAACAATAAATCAGTAACACTACGTTTCGAGATCTGCAATCTGATCTCTTCTTCAGGTAATAACTAACCTAATACATAATAACAAACTAGGTTAAAATAAACAAATCATACCAAAGCGTTGTGGCACGCCTAAGTCGGGAACGAAACGTCGAATAAAAAGGTTCAAGTAGTTTTCTTATCAGGCAAACAAAGTTATATCAAAATTATTATGCCTGTGGTGCTTTTTTATGGAATGTAATGAATATATTTTAATAGGTAAATATACTAGTACTGTGAAATATTAATGAAGCAATCCGTTTTAACGCTAGTGTTTTTTAAATAATCTGTGCGGACTATTCAACCTAGTTTGTAGTTTAAAGTAAGAGAACTGAAACAGAATACTACAAGCTGGTAGAAATAACATAATTAAAAAAAAAACTATTAAATTATTACTGGCAAATATTGGGACGGACAAACTTTTTCTACAATAATGTTTTCCTACGGATTCAAAAGGAAAAGGGTTGCATTAAGATGTTTTCCTGAACAGCAGAAGTGGTAATTTCTACTCTGATTGTTCCAAGAACTTTTAACAGACTTATGTTTGTGAGGATATTCTTGCTGCATATAAATGTTATTTCATGTTAATAAAGTATTCTTATTATATTCCCTGTGACATTCACAAACACAATTTTTGTTATTTTTTATAAGTGATACAATTGATATCATAAATTTAGTTATTATAATTTCTAGGATCACTTATTAAATTTCATATAACGATCTAATTTTCCAAACGTATTTTAAAAGGTAAATTTTCTCAAGTTCTTTTGGATATTTATGACTAGGAGCTAGGAAGTTGGTTCCTTCATTTAATTTCTTGTAGTATTGTATTGTAAAATGAGTACAACACATAATATGTAACAAGTAGAAATATTTTATTATCACATCTGTCATATTACTACCAAGTAGGCGATTAAAATATTATTATAAATGTTCGTAGGCCTTCGAGATTTGCAAGAAAAAGTAACTTGCTTACATCAGCTATCTAACGACAGTCATGTAGCTATACATCATAGAAAGAAAGTATATGTTTTTAAATGTAAACATATTTTGAAATCATTTTACTGAAGAATATGTGATGATACTTAAAAATTTTATTATGTCAGTTTGAAAATATATTTTTAAACAACAAATTAATCAAAATTTTATTGAAATGAAAAAGTCATTGTGACTGAAAGCGTTTAAAATGTAAATACAATTTTTTACCGTATAATATACGGTAAAAAAATTGATTTATATGATTTATTGATATTATATGTAACTCAAGAGTAAGGAACGCTTATTAAAAAACTTTAAATTAAAACAAATTCAAAAGTAATTTTTAAATAAATAATGAATTAAACTTCTTATTAAAATAAAAAAATATTTTTCTTGCACTTCTACTACTTAGAAATAATGGTTTTACCATTTAATCCGGTCAGTGTAAGCAAGGAATATTTAAAAATGTAACAACTTAAGAAACTGGTGTTATTAAAACGATACATTTTTATTTAACGAAGGTAGTAGGTAATGTCAATAAAATTGTTAAATGCAAACTGCTGTTAATCGTATTAAATTTATAATTGAAGGACTAATAAGTCAGTTAGGCAATAAAAAAATCTGAAAGAGAATGTTAGAATCATCTTGCTAAAAGAAGAGTAAAAAGAAGGTTGTCCAAAATGTCTAGGGAGTTGGTAGAGAATTAATAAGTTCACTATGTTCATGGACCAATTAAAAATCAGGTTAATTAAGATAAGGTTAAAGTAATATATCTTTACATATAGTTAAAGAAACCAGTATTTTCACTTTTTAGTTCATTGCACCCAAAAACTATCCGACATTGATCAATGATTGTTTGCTTGTATTCAAAACTGCGCATATGATATACATTATAGATATTTGCTTCCTGTCATATCAATAAAAAATAACATGATATCTTAAAACATTTAAGACATTTATACTATCCATGAATTATAATACGACAAAATCAGTATCTCATTATGTAAATACTGTTCATTAGATGTATGTTTGAATAATGCAGAATTTTCTTTTGCCTACCTTAATTATTGATAACTAAAAAAAACTTGTTTTCTAATTTAAATGGCAATATAATAGAAAATTATTAAATTCCCCTTACTTACTTTTGACTGGATGAGATTCAAGCCTACAAAGCCGTTTCACAGCAGTATGTACCATACCATTATTTACATTTTCGGTTGTGAATACCAAGTAGGCTTGCAGCCAACGTGACAAGCCTTTGTGAGCGGTGGTAGAAGTTGTTTCGTGTGGGCTATGTGTAACAGGTGTTACAGCTTGGAGAGATGACATCCATCCAGTGACATTGATTTTCCTATTAGGAATAATAATTCAGAACCATTATCTCTCTTTTGTTGCAGATGTTTTAGACTAAATTTACTTCTTTTATTGAGGAATATTACATTGAAGAATGTATACAACACTGTTTGTAAGCACAATAATTTATAGGCGGATCATTTACTCTAAAGGTTGAACTAAACTATGACACTTTAAGACACAATAAGCCCAAAAATCGGCTAAAACATAATAATAAATTTCCGGTTGGCTCCACTGGTATCAATGATTTAAAATTTGTTTTCTTGTAATTTAAAACCTACAAAAAAATTTAAACAAACTGACGTAAATGATGAAAGATTTAATTTCCCTTTCTAATTAATATATATATATATATATATATATATATATATATATATATATATATATATATATATAATGACTTGTACATAAGAACTAAAGTCTTATTATTAATGTTCATAACCTTTTTAAATTTTATTTTCATCCAAAATCAAAAAGTTTCTTAGAAGTGAAGATTTGTCCTGATGAAAACTATAGCTTATAATTGTTTTACTTTTTATATATTATCCTGGGGTTCTTCTAAGAGAAATTCATAACTATATATATATATATATATATATATATATAATTTTAATATAAATATGATAATATATACTACCCAGCAAATATTTTAGTGTGATTTTTGTGATTTTATTATAGCGGAGTGATCTTTATATTCCTAAAAATGAAACAGAACATTCAACTGCTCGATTTTCTGACGGGGTCGTGTTGGTGACTTTCCTCAGCAAGCCTTTAGCTTGCGTGTCTATCGGAAGTTACTGTCAAGGAAGTTGTGTTTCCTAACGGAACTGTGCCTGACAACCGGCAAATGTAGGGATAAAAATAGCTGGAAGAATATGTTGTACTATATCATACTCTCCTAAGCTGATATGGGTATTCATTCCACCAAAAATGTACGTTGCTATTCAAAATACTCCCTTCTTGGTTTATAGTTTGTTTTATTAAATTTTCATAGTTTTTTCAATATTTACCTTATAATGTGTTTATTTGCGCTATAGTGAAATCTTTTCTGCTGTAGCTCTACAACCTTCATTTCAAGAACACAGTACCTGTATGAGCACACTTCTAAAAAAATTATTACAATTATTTGTTATTTAAACACATGTAGCAAAATACTTTACCCTATTATTTTTCACAATTTGTTATGTGTAAATCTAGTAAAGCAAACAACTATAGTGTGGTAAACAAGTCAATACAGTCCATACTATAAACAAAAATTTTCGTAATATTTCTATTTTCTGAAAGATTTCTTTAATTCCTGCATGCATATTATTTCATTTAAACAAAATAACTAACCATAGTTTCTTGTTTGAAGGTTATTTTTGACGATGGAAAGATTGTGAAGGAAACAGGATTTTTCCGGACATTTGCCATCGTTAAGTTTCACTTAACGATGGCAAATGTCCGGAAAAATCCTGTTTCCTTCACATAGTTTCTTATCTTAAACAAGGTCATTCAAAATTACTGCGTATTATTTTTAAGTAGCAGGAAGACGGTGCCATATTTTTAAAAATGTTGTGAACAAGAATGTTTTAAGGGGACTTAAAGGCCCCAATCTCGGCCATGTTAAACTACGTACTTAATATATTTTAAAATAATAATACGTGTTACATGTTACCAAATGAAGCAACGTTGTATTTTGTCCTGAACAGCATGTTAAATTTAAAATAACAGTTACAAAAACGGATATAATTAATGAAATCCCGAAAACATAAAAACAATCTTGGTGCATGAAATAATTTCATGTATTTATTATTATTTCATGGTAAAGTAATTATTACTTTACCATCAAACTTAAATATAACCTTCAATAAAAGTTGTCAATGTGAAACATAAACTGAGCAAGACCGGTGCTCAATGAATTGGAGCACAAGACGAGATTTTACGGTGAGGTGCACCAACATAACATTGACAAGATAGGATCCTGGATACAATACAAGGAGACTTATCGCGTGATGAAGTGGTTCTACTTCACATGACACAAATAGAACTCTGGAGTGCTATTACGGTTTTGTGGAAAATAACAGGATTATTTTAAATTTATGGGTTTTGATACGTAAAACATATGTATGAATATAATTTTGTAAATATTTTAGTTCTTTCATTAGAATAAATAACGTAACTTTTTCATAAAGAATTACTCATTTATAGAGATATGTCAGTTTATTTAGGATTGCAAGGCGTACGGGTATAATTGTACGTATGGAAGACAACACATTTTTATTTATCTTCGTATCAAACGTATATCTTAGTACATGTATCAGTAAACAATATATGGGGTACGTCACACTTAGTGGTATTAAAAAGACTTCGCTGAGGTTACACGTACAATTTCTTGTCTACACCCGATTTTAATCCCAAAATTTTATGCAGATATAAAGACAGACAGACAGTTAAATAATAGAATGGTAAGTTTACTTCAGGCAGGTAAAACATAAACTTTATTACACTTAAGAGTGACAATAAGGAGAGTACTACAAGGAGTGTGATCAATAAAATCAAATTAATTTATTAAGATATAATTTTAAAATTAACCATCTACTTTATGTTTAATATTTAATTAAAAGTCTACACAAAAAAATTAGTTAATAGTAAAGTTGTGATTTGAAATCGTTAGACTAGGTTTTTTTAATATATCATATCTTACAATTTTGTAAGAATGACCTCAGGTAATAAATGTATTACTATTTTTATTTCCTCGTTGTCATCCCTGTTACTCACAGGACTAATAAAAATACATTCGCTAACGCTCAGCTAAATCCTATGGAGGGACATACATTAACATTAAACTTCATTTTACCTTATAGTATGAAAGCTAGCTAAAATTTTTCTAGTCTATAATTCAGCTCGGCGTGATATCAATTTCTCGTGTGGACACAGACAAAGAAACACATTGTTATAATTAAAGACATGAGTTTTGCAAACGTTCAGCTAATAGTTATAAAACTTATTAGGTAATATGTTGTAAATATTGTAATAGGAATGTTTAGGTAAAATTAAAAACCTACTGATAAATTTATCTCTAAATATCTTGCCAAATTATACACACATGCTATCCATTTTCTTATGTTTCATAGCAGTGATCAGATAGTAAATGTGCCAGTGAGATAGTGAGGGTGCTACAGTTCTTGTGGATGATAGGAAACAATAATTTCTCCAACTTTTAAAGTTGACTTTTTCCTCTAATAATTTAAATTAATCTTAGACGTGAAAAGCTACAGTTTCATATTTTAGTTATAAATTTCAATTTTATGTTTAGAATAAATTTAATTGTATTTAGTTTTAGCTTTATAATGTTAGCAACAATTTTATTGTTTTTACCATGCAATCCCTTAGTAATCGTTTTGTGGTTATGCAATCTTTGTGATTAAATAAAATTCTTATATTTGTATTAAGATTCAAAATGCAAATTTTTATAAGTTTATTAATTTTTTTATATTTATTATTGTATCATCCATATTGAGGTCCAAAATTAAATGTTCATATTTTTTTAACGAATAAGATTTTTAGAGCTTGATCACTTATTGGTCTACAGCTCTATTATAGTTCATTTAGCTACTGAACAATATTCTAATGACAGTTTCGGAGTAGTTTCAATAATACAGATTTAGTTAAAAATGGTAAACTGTTTATATATTTACTCTCTGGATCACATTTGTTGAGAAATATCAACAAATACTGGTTTTAAAAAGCATAAATACATATAAAGTTGTTTTTTCTTCATGTATTTTTCTTTTCATGTATTTGTTATTCATATTTGGTTGGAACATTTATTTTAGTTTATTGTATATTGCTATATGTTTTATGTAATATACTTAATGCATAATTTAGAATAAACAATGCATTTTTAAATTTAGATATCTGATTCTAACATGTTTGCATTTCTTCATGTACTTATGAAATATCTTTCTTACGTTTTCCTCCCAAATAGCCTATGCCAGTGCGTATGAAATCCAGTGAACGAAAAACCAATTTTTGACTTATTTTTAAATATTTTTAACCTATATTCAACAATTATCTTGGTTGAAAATTACAGTTTATATTACAATTTTAAAACTATTTAGCTTTGCTAAGATCAGTTATTCGCTATATTATAATATTGCTTATGAATATATTTTGTATAGTCACGTTGTGAGTTATATTAAGTTAATTATTCAATGTACCTGTATACTTGAAAATATGAGAATCCTTGAGAAGATATGCATCCGTGATATAAGTTGTTTAAATGTTTTTAATATGTGTTTGGTTTTAAAGTTTAATCTAAATATAATAATCAATAAAAATCTTTATTATTTCCTAGTAATGACTAAAATTTAAAACCTACGGCATAGGATTGCATTGGAAGTTTAATAATTTTTATTGCTTGTGCTTTTATATAAAATATAATAAAATTCAGATGGCTATAAAAATGTCATAATTGTGCACTGAAGGATAAAATTACAACATGCACATCCCTACCATAGATTTTACACATACATACATTCATTAATACTAGAATATATGATATATTTGAATGTTAAATTTTAATACTGTTCCACAGAGAGGTTAATATAGGAAAGATATATTAGTATTTAATATGGGAATTAAAAGGCCAATTCCAAAATAAGAGTTTATGTTATGCAGTACATATCCTGAAGCGTAGGTATATAGAATAATGGTATTTGTAACAAAACTTATACCTAAATATGCAATATGAATTGATTTAATATTATTTATATTGTAATTTAATAAATAATCTTATATAATTTAAAATGTACACAATAAGGTCAAAGGTTTAATATTTATTTAACGGAATACAATGGCAAGCTAATTCCAGTATCTGGTAATTTAATTTGTAAGCAATTCCTAGTAGAACTAACAAATGCTTTCATAGAAATAAATCTCCACTGTTTAAAATTAAAGCTTTAACATTATCTTTGAAATATTAGACACAAAACATAAATGAAGCCAAATAAATATCTTCGTAGTTCCTGCGAGTATTGCTAGTGCGTAATGAAGCTTAGAACAAATTGTATCTTTTGTGAATATTCGTGCCAGTGTTGCTGGTATTATCTACGAAGAAAGATTTCTTGAGGATTAAAATAGTGTTTAATTGCTGGGAGGGTTGCAGAGGTGTGTTAAATCTGAGTTACTAACCACCAAATTTCATCTCTTACATTGCATATATTCCACGTTTAGAAGGTACATACGTGGAATAGGAAAATATAAATTTCAATATCAAACTATTAATTCGATTACTACACATGGTATTCTTTTAATTTATTCACTTTAGATACAGGTACCAAGGAATTTTAAATTAAACATATTAAAATGATTAATGAAACCCAGATGTATAATATTGCGTTGCTTAAATTAATAACAAGACTTTCTTAACTTACATTTAGTTTGCACTTGACACTATTTCGCCTAAGATATTTTTGCACCACACAAACACTCGCACTTGCACTCCTGATCGTCGCCTTCCGAATGCAATCTAAGACTCTTTTCCATCTCCCTAGGGGTTCCTGATTTTTTATGTCGCCCCCGCCAGCTCTCCTGACCACGCCTCTGTCAAATCTCTCCATAGTAATTATTTGAATACTAATATTTTGATATCAGTATGGCTCTATCTTACAAAGTCGCATGATTTTTAGAAATTATCATTTCCACTGCTTAAACGAGCATTTCCTGTTTGTACATAATCAATGTCTGGGCGGATGTTCATATCTACCTTCATGCGGAGGGTGTTTGTTTCTAATTGTACAAGACATCCTATACAACAAATATCTATACATTAATTCTATGAATTTTGTTATACTAATAATTACGTATATCTTATACATGATAATAATGGATTTATTATATAAATTTTTTAAATATTGAATTATTAAAAATAGGTATCTGTCTATTTAAATAATAATAATCATATAGAAAATAAGTGGCAATAGCTGAAAAATATTTACTTATTACAGAAAATTAAATAGAGTGTATACTACACTAATACATTTAATGATGTGAGAAACACAGTAATCTTGTTTAAGAGGACATACAATACATTGCATTATCTATAGATCTTATTATAAATAATTTTAATATTTTACTCTCTATTTTTCTCAAATTTAAAATTATAAAACACTAGTAATTCGTGCCCTCATAGCCTAGAGTACTTTACAAGGAGACGGATTTATTTAAATTTCTCTTCTACCATAATATATAAACAATACATATGCATTTTGTTCTCTTAAAAATAAGAACCTGGTGAGCTGCACTTATTCCTTAAATACCTTTTACGCTGCTCTCCGGAGAGACAGGATTGCGACTTCGTGTCGTCGCGACCGGAAGAGGGCACGTTTCCAGAGGACTAATAATTAACAGTGGATCAGCCACTAGAAATGACCTATCCAAACCTAACCAGCTTTGATAAAGAAAGATAAACTGATAATTTAGATACGGTTCCGAAAAGTTCCCTAACAATTATAGTAAGCCTAGACAACGTACGTACACTTCTACCCGGTCCACTCTACCCGATAGCTGCACAACGACTCCCCACAACCTGCTAACCTAGCAGGAATCGCCCTACCAGAACCTGTCCAGAAGAATCTAGGATAGTAGGAGGCTCCTGTTGTTTAAGCTATCACCAAGAGGTTGGCGCAACAGGCTATCGTGTTCGTGGTTACTGAAAGATTACTCCAATTTCAAATAAGGATTACGGGATAAATAAGGCTGGAGGGTAGAGGTCGCCTCCTATCGTGATCTATAAGGGAGGATTCTATGCTGTCTCCTTATAAAAAGGGGATGCCAGATCTACTCTAGCCTCTTTAGCCAAAGCAGGGAGGGGTGACACGCCCTTATGTCTAGTCTAGCAAAATTGCAACACTTAGGGAACTCCATCAACTCTAACAGTCACCCTCCCACAGTAGACTAGTCCTATATATGTATAGTGCATCCCAATATTAAAAATACTTGCGGTTAGTGTTGTGCCGGTTCTGGACATCCATAAGGTTATCCTGTGTGGATTGACAAATTTTTTTTGTTCTAACCAGTTGCAGTTTATAACTTAAAGGTATGAACTAGCCAGAATTGAATCCCCTGGTGTTTCAATATACATTTGTTTAAATTTTACTCATCAAATTTAAATATATCATTGAAAAACAATGTTTATTCTTTTTATTACAATTTAGGAGTAATTAACCTAAAATGTTCATATTGTTCGATAAAACTAACTAAAATACTGTACATGCAAATACATATTATTGTCAATAAAACTATTAACAAAATTTAGAAAATCATCTATAACCCTCATTGGTCCTTGTATGTCACCCCCTTCCGATAAAACTCTTTTGCAGTGGTTTTCATTCTCAATAAATAGATGATGCTCCATTATAGGAACCAAACTGAGTTCCATTGAATGATAATGGTGCATAAAAATAATTGTCCTAATACAAAATTATAATTAACTTATTTGTGTGTATTGTGTGTATTTATCTCGCTCACACTTACAATAACATTATAAATGAAATTAACGAACATATTTAACACACATGTAAAATTAATTAGCGCTATTATAATAGTCTAATGAAATGGTATTTCAATTACCCTTCATATCCTTTGTTACTCATACGGGAAATATACTATTATATTTTTAAAATTCCTAGAGTTTAGCTATGTTATTGTAATTTGTCTGTTACAGTCGTACAGTACTACACATCGAAATAAAAAAAAATCTACTAATAGCTACTAATGATAATTAAAGAAAAAATGTTTTTATATTTTAAAAGTGGTTTTTTAATCAGAGATAATTTTTCTATTTCTTAAACTACAGGTTTTGATTATAAAGCACTTTGCTCGCATGTTAATAAAAGTACCCCAGTTTTAATTTTTTGATTTACAAAATACATGGAAATTGGGTTTTATTTAATTTTCTGAAATTAGAAATGTAATAAAACACAAAATCTAAAGAACCCGTGAAGATTTTTCCTGATGAAAAACTATAGCTTATAATTGGTTTACTTTTTTATATATTATCCTGGGTTCTTCTAAGAGAAATTCATAACTATATATATATATATATATATATATATATATATATATATATATATAATAATTTTAATATCAATATGATAAATATATACTACCCACAGCAAATATTTTAGTGTGATTTTGTGTGATTTTATTATAGGGGAGTGATCTTTATATTCCTAAAAATGAAACAGAACATTCAACTGCTCGATTTTCTGAACGGGGTCGTGTTGGTGACTTTACTCAGCAAGCCTTTAGCTTGCGTGTCTATCGGAAGTTACTGTCAAGGAAGTTGTGTTTCCTAACGGAACTGTGCCTGACAACCGGCAAATGTAGGGATAAAATACTGGAAGAATATGTTGTACTAATATCATACTCTCCTAAGCTGATATGGGTATTCATTCCAACCAAAAATGTACGTTGCTATTCAAAATACTCCCTTCTTGGTTTATAGTTTGGTTTTATTAAATGTTCATAGTTTTTTCAATATTTAACTTATAATGTGTTTATATTGCGCTATAGTGAAATCTTTTCTGCTGTAGCTCTACAACCTTCATTTCAAGAACACAGCACCTGTGTGAGCACACTTCTAAAAAAAATTATTACAATTATTTGTTATTTAAACAAATGTAGCAAAATACTTTACCCTATTATTTTTCACAATTTGTTATGTGTAATCTAGAAAAGCAAACAACTATAGTGTGGTAACCAAGTTAATACAGTCCATACTATAAACAAAAATGTTCGTAATATTTCTATTTTCTGAAAGATTTCTTTAATTCCTGCATGCATATTATTTTCATTTAAACAAAATAACTAACCATAGTTTCTTATCTTAAACAAGGTCATCTCAAAATTACTGCGTATTATTTTTAAGTAGCAGGAAGACGGTGCCATATTTTTTAAAAATGTTGTGAACAAGAATGTTTTAAGGGGACTTAAAGGCCCCAATCTCGCCATGTTAAACTACGTACTTAATATATTTTTAAAATAATAATACGTGTTACATGTTACCAAATGAAGCAACGTTGTATTTTTGTCCCTGAACAGCATGTTAAATTTAAAATAACAGTTACAAAAACGGATATAATTAATGAAATCCCGAAAACATAAAAACAATCTTGGTGCATGAAATAATTTTCATGTATTTATTATTATTTCATGGTAAAGTAATTATTACTTACCATCAAACTTAAATATAACCTTCAATAAAAGTTGTCAATGTGAAACATAAACTGAGCAAGACCGGTGCTCAATGAATTGGAGCACAAGACGAGATTTTACGGTGAGGTGCACCAACATAACATTGACAAGATAGGATCCTGGATACAATACAAGGAGAACTTATCGCGTGATGAAGTGTTCTACTTCACATGACACAAATAGAACTCTGGAGTGCTATTACGGTTTTGTGGAAAATAACAGGATTATTTTAAATTTATGGGTTTTGATACGTAAAAGAATGTATGAATATAATTTTGTAAATATTTTTGTTCTTTCAGTAGAATAAATAACTTAACTTTTTCATAAAGAATTACTCATTTATAGAGATATGTCAGTTTTATTTAGGATTGCAAGGCGTACGGGTATAATTGTACGTATGGAAGACAACACATTTTTTTATTTATCTTCGTATCAAACGTATATCTTAGTACATGTATCAGTAAACAATATATGGGGTACGTCACACTTAGTGGTATTAAAAAGACTTCGCTGAGGTTACACGTACAATTTCTTGTCTACACCCGATTTTAATCCCACAATATTTATGCAGATATAAAGACAGACAGACAGTTTAAATAATAGAATGGTAAGTTTACTTCAGGCATGTAAAACATAAACTTTATTACACTTAAGAGTGACAATAAGGAGAGTACTACAAGGAGTGTGATCAATAAAATCAAATGAATTCATTAAGATATAATTTTAAAATTAACCATCTACTTTTATGTTTAATATTTAATTAAAAGTCTATACAAAAAAATTAGTTAATAGTAAAAGTTGTTGATTTGAAATCGTTAGACTAGGTTTTTTTAATATATCATATCTTACAATTTTGTAAGAATGACCTCAGGTAATAAATGTATTACTATTTTTATTTCCTCGTTGTCATCCCTGTTACTCACAAGACTAATAAAAATACATTCGCTAACGCTCAGCTAAATCCTATGGAGGGACATACATTAACATTAAACTTCATTTTACCTTTATAGTATGAAAGCTAGCTAAAATTTTTCTAGTCTATAATTCAGCTCGGCGTGATATCAATTTCTCGTGTGGACAC
Source organism: Homalodisca vitripennis (assembly GCF_021130785.1). Classification (NCBI taxonomy): domain Eukaryota; kingdom Metazoa; phylum Arthropoda; class Insecta; order Hemiptera; family Cicadellidae; genus Homalodisca; species Homalodisca vitripennis. Next base: position 77,082,459 of record NC_060214.1, on the reverse strand, counting down.
AGACAAAGAAACACATTGTTATAATTAAAGACATGAGTTTTGAAACGTTCAGCTAATAGTTTATAAAACTTATTAGGTAACATGTTTGTAAATATTTTTTAATAGGAATGTTTAGGTAAAATTAAAAACCTACTGATAAATTTATCTCTAAATATCTTGCCAAATTATACACACATGCTAACCATTTTCTTATGTTTCATAGCAGTGATCAGATAGTAACTGTGCCAGTGAGATAGTGAGGGTGCTACAGTTCTTGTGGATGATATGAAACAATAATTTCTCCAACGTTTAAAGTTGACTTTTTCCCCTAATAATTTAAATTAATCTTAGACGTGAAAAGCTACAGTTTTCATATTTTAGTTTATAAATTTCAATTTTATGTTTTAGAATAAATTTAAATTGTATTTAGTTTTAGCTTTATAATGTTAGCAACAATTTTATTGTTTTTACCATGCAATCCCTTAGTAATCGTTTTGTGGTTATGCAATCTTTGTGATTAAATAAAATTCATATATTTGTATTAAGATTCAAAATGCAAATTTTTATAAGTTTATTAATTGTTTTATATTTATTACTGTATCATTCATATTGAGAGGTCCAAAATTAAATGTTCATATTTTTTTTAACGAATAAGATTTTTAGAGCTTGATCACTTATTGGTCTACAGCTCTATTATAGTTCATTTAGCTACTGAACAATATTCTAATGACAGTTTTCGGAGTTTTTTTTTTCAATAATACAGATTTAGTTAAAAATGGTAAACTGTTTTATATATTTACTCTCTGGCTCACATTTGTTGAGAAATATCAACAAATACTGGTTTTTAAAAAGCATAAATACATATAAAGTTGTTTTTTTCTTCATGTATTTTCTTTTCATGTATTTTGTTATTAATATTTGGTTGGAACATTTATTTAGTTTATTGTATATTGCTATATGTTTTATGTAATATAATTATAATGCATAATTTAGAATAAACATTGCATTTTTTAAATTTAGATATCTGATTTCTAACATGTTTGCATTTCTTCATGTACTTATGAAATATCTTTCTTACGTTTTCCTCCAAATAGCCTATGCCAGTGCGTATGAAATCCAGTGAACAAAAAACCAATTTTCGACTTATTTTTAACCTATATTTAACAATCATCGTGGTTGAAAATTACAGTTTATATTACAATTTTAAAACTATTTAGCTTTGCTAAGATCAGTTATTCGCTATATTATAATATTGCTTATGAATATATTTTGTATAGTCACGTTGTGAGTTATATTAAGTTAATTATTCAATGTACCTGTATACTTGAAAATATGAGAATCCTTGAGAAGATATGCATCCGTGATATAAGTTGTTTAAATGTTTTTTAATATGTGTTTGGTTTTAAAGTTTAATCTAATATAATAATCAATAAAAATCTTTATTATTTCCTAGTAATGACTAAAATTTAAAACCTACGGCATAGGATTGTATTGGAAGTTTAATAATTTTTATTGCTTGTGCTTTTATATAAAATATAATAAAATTCAGATGGCTATAAAAATGCCATAATTGTGCACTGAAGGATAAAATTACAACATGCACATCCCTACCATAGATTTTACACATACATACATTTATTAATACTAGAATATATGATATATTTGAATGTTAAATTTTAATACTGTTCCACAGAGAGGTTAATATAGGAAAGATATATTAGTATTTAATATGGGAATTAAAAGGCCAATTCCAAAATTGGAGTTTATGTTATGCAGTACATATCCTGAAGCGTAGGTATATAGAATAATGGTATTTGTAACAAAACTTATACCTAAATATGCAATATGAATTGATTTAATATTAATTATATTGTAATTTAATAAATAATCTTATATAATTTAAAATGTACACAATAAGGTCAAAGGTTTAATATTTATTTAACGGAATACAATGGCAAGCTAATTCCAGTATCTGGTAATTTAATTTGTAAGCAATTCCTAGTAGAACTAACAAATGCTTTCATAGAAATAAATCTCCACTGTTTAAAATTAAAGCTTTAACATTATCTTTGAAATATTAGACACAAAACATAAATGAAGCCAAATAAATATCTTCGTAGTTCCTGCGAGTATTGCTAGTGCGTAATGAAGCTTAGAACAAATTGTATCTTTTGTGAATATTCGTGCCAGTGTTGCTGGTATTATCTACGAAGAAAGATTTCTTGAGGATTAAAATAGTGTTTAATTGCTGGGAGGGTTGCAGAGGTGTGTTAAATCTGAGTTACTAACCACCAAATTTCATCTCTTGCATTGCATATATTCCACGTTTAGAAGGTACATACGTGGAATAGGAAAATATAAATTTCAATATCAAACTATTAATTCGATTACTACACATGGTATTCTTTTAATTTATTCACTTTAGATACAGGTACCAAGGAATTTTAAATTAAACATATTAAAATGATTAATGAAACCCAGATGTATAATATTGCGTTGCTTAAATTAATAACAAGATTTTCTTAACTTACATTTAGTTTGCACTTGACACTATTTCGCCTAAGATATTTTTTTGCACCACACAAACACTCGCACTTGCACTCCTGATCGTCGCCTTCCGAATGCAATCTCAGACTCTTTTCCATCTCCCTAGGGGTTCCTGATTTTTTATGTCGCCCCCGCCAGCTCTCCTGACCACGCCTCTGTCAAATCTCTCCATAGTAATTATTGAATACTAATATTTTGATATCAGTACGGCTCTATCTTACAAAGTCGCATGATTTTTAGAAATTATCATTTCCACTGCTTAAACGAGCATTTCCTGTTTGTACATAATCAATGTCTGGGCGGATGTTCATATCTACCTTCATGCGGAGGGTGTTTGTTTGTAATTGTAATACAAGACATCCTTTACAACAAATATCTATACATTGATTCTATGAATTTTGTTATACTAATAATTACGTATATCTTATACATGATAGTAATGGATTTATTATATAAATTTTTAAATATTGAATTATTAAAAATAGGTATCTGTCTATTTAAATAATAATAATCATACAGAAAATAAGTGGCAATAGCTGAAAAATATTTACTTATTACAGAAAATTAAATAGAGTGTATACTACACTAATACATTTAATGATGTGAGAAACACAGTATCTTGTTTAAGAGGACATACAATACATTGCATTATCTATAGATCTTATTATAAATAATTTTAATATTTTACTCTCTATTTTTCTTCAAATTTAAAATTTAAAAAAACACTAGTAATTCGTGCCCTCATAGCCTAGAGTACTTTACAAGGAGACGGATTATTTAAATTTCTCTTCTACCATAATATATAAACAATACATATGCATTTTGTTCTCTTAAAATAAGAACCTGGTGAGCTGCACTTATTCCTTAAATACCTTTACGCTGCTTCCGGAGAGACAGGATTGCGACTTCGTGTCGTCGCGACCGGAAGAGGGCACGTTTCCAGAGGACTAATAATTAACAGTGGATCAGCCACTAGAAATGACCTATCCAAACCTAACCAGCTTTGATAAAGAAAGATAAACTGATAATTTAGATACGGTTCCAAAAAGTTCCCTAACAATTATAGTAAGCCTAGACAACGTACGTACACTTCTACCCGGTCCACTCTACCCGATAGCTGCACAACGACTCCCCACAACCTCCTCTCTCAACCTGCTAACCTAGCAGGAATCGCCCTACCAGAACCTGTCCAGAAGAATCTAGGATAGTAGGAGGCTCCTATTGTTTAAGCTATCACCAAGAGGTTGGCGCAACAGGCTATCGTGTTCGTGGTTACTGAAAGATTACGCCAATTTCAAATAAGGATTACTGGATAAATAAGGCTGAGGGTAGAGGTCGCCTCCTATCGTGATCTATAAGGGAGGATTCTATGCTGTCTCCTTATAAAAAGGGGATGCCAGATCTACGCTAGCCTCTCTAGCCAAAGCAGGGAGGGGTGACACGCCCTTATGTCTAGTCTAGCAAAATTGCAACACATAGGGAGCTCCATCAACTCTAACAGACACCTCCCGCAGTAGACTAGTCCTATATATGTATAGTGCATCCCACTATTAAAATACTTGCGGTTAGTGTTGTGCCGGTTCTGGACATCCATAAGGTTTTCCTGTGTGGATTTACAAATTTTTTTTGTTATAACCAGTGCAGTTTATAATTTAAAGGTATGAACTAGCCAGAATTGAATCTCCTGGTGTTCAATATACATTTGTTAAATTTTACTCATCAAATTTAAATATATCATAGAAAAACAATTGTTATTCTTTTTATTATAATTTACGAGTAATTAACCTAAAATGTTCATAGTTCGACAAAACCAACCAAAATACTGTACATGCAGATACATATTATTGTCAATAAAATTATTAACAAAATTTAGAAAATCATCTATAACCCTCATTGGTCCTTGTATGTCACCCCCTTCCCATAAAACTCTTTGCAGTGGTTTTCATCTCAATAAATAGATGATGCTCCATTATAGGAACCAAACTGAGTTCCATTGAATGATAATGGTGTATAAAAATAATTGTCCTATACAAAATTATAATTAACTTATTTGTGTGTATTGTGTGTATTTATCTCGCTCACACTTACAATAAAATTATAAAGAAATTAACGAACATATTTTAACACATATGTAAAATTAATTAGTGCTATTATAATAGTCTAATGAAATGGTATTTCAATTACCTTCATATCCTTTGTCACTCATACGGGAAATATACTATTATATTTTTAAAATTCCTAGAGTTTAGCTATGTTATTGTAATTTGTCTGTTACAGTCGTACAGTACTACACATCGAAATAAAAAAAAATTCCACTAATAGCTGCTAAGGATAATTAAAGAAAAAATGTTTTTATATTTAAAAAGTGGTTTTTAATCAGAGATTATTTTCTATTTCTTAAACTAAGGTTTTGATTAAAGCACTTTGCTTGCATGTTAATAAAACTACCCAGTTTAATTTTTATTTGCCTTTATGAATTAAATATAAATAAAGTGGTTTGTTTGTAATAATCGTTATAATCTATTTACATTTTAATAAAGCTACCAAATTATTAAGTTTTTTGATTTACAAAATACATGGAATTGGGTTTTTTTATTTTCTGAAGTTAGAAATGTAATAAAACACAAAATCTAAAGAACCCGTATATCACGAAAAACCTTTTAGAAGTTGACCGAAAACCAAGAGAAACTATATTTTATGTTTTACTTTACCGTCCACATTGTACAAAGTAGTAAAATAATTTATAGCTGTTACGATAAACTTTACGCTTTTATTGCTGATATCCATGTATGTAATTTGGTTTTATAACCCCTAAAAAAAGAGATTTAACCTCGGAATAGTATGTAAGGGTGCCGTACATGTGTCTTTAAGTATGCTACACAATGTGTGTTCTTTATTGCCAATAATATGTTAGTACAAACGTAAGAGTTGATTTAGTGCTAACAAAACCTTAATAATGAAAAAAAACTACTTAAGCCTAAGTTAATAGTTCAACTTTAAAATAATATCAGTAGCCTTTATAATATTTTTTTCATAAAAAATATAGATTTTGAATTTTGTAATAATATCTGTGAAGTAATATACCAACTATCTTTGTTTGTAACGCTAATATTTTTACTGGGTATTAAAGAATACTATACAGATATATCTGATCTATGGATTTAAAAATTTAAATCATTTATAGTTGTATTGGTATTGTATTAAATAAAAGAAGAGAAGTATGTATAATTGAAAATAATGTTTACTCTTTTATTAAAAATAATGTATCGTATATATATATAGGTATATATATAGTTATATATATATATATATATATATATATATATATATAACTATATATATTTATATATATGTATACCCAAACATTTTTTTAATCATTATGGAAATCAAAACAATATTCTGACTCACAGTATATTTTTAATTTTTACTAATAATTGTTTATCAATGTGCCTTTTAATTGTACAGTTTATATTGTTTTTTCTTTACATAAACAACTTATTTTTCATGTATGCGGTTTGCACAAATAACTTAAATTAATGTACAGTTATTAAAAGTAAGTTTTTTAATGTTATTGTTTATGTAGCTAAAGCAGGGTTTCAATTCATATGGATGAAATGTAATATTAGTAGGGATGACGGTTATAAAAAATCGGTTTTTTCCCAGAGGATGAAGGCTTCCAGATTCAAGCCAGACCTATTAATGTCGGGACTAAACTACATGGTAGAATCGTTTTCACATTCTTTCCTAATGTTCAGAAAGAATTACTGGTACAATTCCTAGATACCTGGCACATCCAAAAAAAGATATCTCAGGCCAGTTTTTTAAAGGGCAGCTCTAACAGGAAATGTACATTTTAGATTTCCTGCGATAACAGTCAAAACCTTTTTATATTTATATGAGGTATTAAACTGGATAAACCACAATGTTTTAAGGTGCGATTTATCCTTGCTCATGACTTTAAATTTGGTAAAAGGAGGAACGCACAACTTATATATTTTATACTTAATAAAACTTGTAAAATCACTTTAGCTTCGTTCATTGGAATTGTCTGAAAAAAAAAAATAAAGTAAGGCACAACAAAACATAAAAAAATAATATCATGAGTAAGATAACATTGTTTCCAGACTAACTTTAAAAAATTTATCAAAATATGAAATCTTACTTTTAGGCATTAAGTGATTAGTGTTTCATAGTATTGTTAGTAGTGAAGAGTTAGACAATTTTTAAGTAATTGAAATTCTTTTTAACTTGTATATTATCGTATAGATTTTGAAACATAATGTAAATGTAGAACACTTTCAAAATGTATATATAAATATTTGGGTAATTGAAATTTCTAATTTAAAGGTCGTTAAAAGAGTAAGAAAAGAATACAACGTTACAGTGAACATAAAACATTTTCGATTTTGTAGTGTTGTCAGGAAATGAATATTGTTTTCAATATTTTCATAAATAAAACTCGATTTAGTTATATGCAGTTGATAATTAACATAATATGACAATATATTTTTCATAAAATAGTCTAATAAGGTTTGAATTCTATCTGGTACACTAGAGTAAAATTTAGTTTCGTCATAAAGAGAGTTATATGAACCAAAAATTACTTATTAATCCAATTTAAATTTTTTAAAATCTATGTAAATTATTATTTATACATCTATTCTTGTACTTTTGAAGATTTCGTGATGATGAAACTTACATTTATAATTTATTTATTACATGCATAAAGTATATAGGTGATAAGATATAAAAACCCGTAAATAAATTCATCTACAGGACGTAAAAAAGACTGTAATTGTGGTTTTTATGGTTAAAAAATAATATAATAAACCTGTTATTTAAAAATAACTCCTTACGTTGGGGAATGTTATTAGTTTGGCTGCAAAACGTTGTTTTAATGAGCGTTAAAAACAAAGCAGCAAACACTTTTACAAAGGTTGCTGTATATTCTATTTGTAAGATAATTCATTATGTGGTTGTCAGCTGTACACGCAGGAGACTTTTGAAACTTAGGTATAAAGATTAGAGTAACGAAACTGTTTTGCGTTTATTTTATCCCACAATACATTATTACATATCATTCATAACGTAAAAAGCTACTATTTAATAGCATTTATATTAATTATTTTATATAAATATTGCAGAAAGAGTTGTTTGTAATCATATACGATTGAAATTCCGTTCTTAAAAAGTACTCCTATACTGTAAAATCATTATTGGAAGAACAATATTGTCCTAAAATAACATTTTGCTACGGATATAAAAGGAAAAGGTTGCTTAAATGTTTTCCAGACCACGGGAGATTCATTTTACTTTGTTTGTTTCAAGACAAATTTACTTACCAATGTTTGTTGTAATTTTGTACGTATAATAGATTTCATTTCATATAGGGAAATCGAACATAAGATAATAATAAAGGAAAAAATGATCTTAATATTATTGACAGCTTTTTTATAGGAATTACTTTTCGAGCACTAAATGATGTTATATACGTACTGCACAATCTCGCGATATATTTCCCTTTTGCCATTATGTATATATTAGCTATAAAATCTGTTTACAGTACAAATATGTATGCGATATTATACGCTTGCTTATTTGATTTAGAATAAGCTCTTAAAATAGTAAGACATTTTTCTTTAATTACAAATATAATACGATTTAAAAAACTCCTTTACTAGTTTTTGAATTTTATGTACAGTTTACATTGAAAGCACGCTAGAGCCTTGTTTTTGCATATAATGTGTTTTAGTGCAATTAATTGAAGAAAGCTACAGTTGATATCTTCTTATTAAACCGTTGGGAATATGCTATTTTATTTCCACTACTTCAGCAGTCATAGAATTCAATTACTTATTAAAAGGAAAAAAAAATCTAAATGGCAATGATGGTTTGACACCAAGAAATAATGTGGGTAATATTTTAAATAAAATATGATAGTTATTCCAATAAATTTTATAGATTATAAAATCACATTCACAACAGTATTTGTAAAAACAAAGGTTTTATGTGATATTAATTTTGAAGAATTTAAGTACAATCACTTTAAAAATAAGTTTATATTAATTATTTATCATTTGTTAATATTCGATTCATTGTCTTTTATACACTCAGGTTACAATAATAAGAGATATTTACAACAAATTTGGTTGTAATTTTTATAATAAAAATATATGAACAATGTAAATGAAATACAACGGGATAGCACGTATTTTATACTGTATTTGGAGATTGCTGAGATAATGCTGTTATATAAGCAAATGGGAAAGCTTAATTAGTTATATATTAGTTTTGCAATTGAAAAACCGGTAAGAATTTATAAATCTATAATGTTTAAAAGGGAATACTCTGGGAACTAGTAGTTAAGATATATATTTAGTTTATGAATTTAAATTACATTTATAAATATATTCAATTATGGTTAACAAATTTGGAAAAATATATGTACATGTGAGAGTCAAAATTTGTAAACATAACTGCAGAATATAACCAGAACTTTAAAAGAAGTGACAGAACCATGATACGCCTCATCTAAGGTAAAACGTTCTCTGAAACACTTACGGAATAAATCACATCAGGTAATGAAAGAACTGTTGTTCTGTTTTGTCTTTACGTCTATGATTGCACAGAATTATATTTATAAAGTAATGACTATTATAGAAAGAAAATTGTCTATGCTAAGTTGTTGCTTCTGTCGTTGAATAAAAAATTTAATTATTTAATAAATACGATGACGGAAGACCAATTGCATATATTTTACAAATGTGTTTTTAATCTGAAATACTCTTATATACATATTCGGTAATATCTTTAAAATTTCATTTCAGACACTGTTGTTGCAAGTTAATATTTTATAATAACTTCAAAAGGATAAGAATTACGAACCACGTTAAATTATATTAATATTATTAAATAAATATAATATATTAATATTCATCCCCAGGTTTTAATAACATGAATAGTTTTACATAATAATAAAACTACTGTAAATTTGTATATAACTTTCTAAGTTATATATTATATTACCAGCTAAGTTTGTAAAAATTGTTATAGGCTTCTTATCGGTTAATATTTTTGTGTGAATATACAAATTATTATTTAAGTGAATGTTACATGGATGCACTTAGATTCAAATTTCAGATTTTGTGTAAAACTATGTGAAAATTTAAAATTTAATTTATTGATTGGTCTGTAATTATTGTACAGTATAAAATATGGAAAACAGTTTCTGTATTTCACTAAACAGCTGATTCCAAAACTATGTGCAGTGAAATATTTGTCAGGTTTACCAACTATCCGAATATTATTATACAAGTTCACTTTTAAAAAATAAATAAAGCGGGGTTTTACAAATGATTTTTATAAAACCCACAATAAAATAAAAACATACATGATATTTTAAAAATCAATAGCGGTTTATTATGTTTAAATGAGTCTGTGTATTTATAAAAATTATTTGAATCGTACACCTTATTCTCAGTGTTATTTAAATTTTTTCATTCATAATATTTAAATAGTAGATATATTTTAAATTATATATTAAACAAGACGGCCTTGGTTCCTTTATATTAATTGTTTACTAGTCTTGTAAGATTTCTGTTGCATATAAATATATTTTAACTAGCTTATTACCTTAGTTTAAACTCATGTGGACATAATTTTCTTGTTAGAGAGGATAGTTAGTTCAGTCTTAAATATTAAAAGTGACAATATATCTAATAGTTTTGCCATGGTCACCTAGAAGTGTAAAGTACTTCTTTACCTTACGCCTCCTAGGAATAAAAATATTATTACTTTAGGACAAGAGCCTAGAGACTTTCTCCTCGAACCATTTTTTTCAGACTCGCAAGGGTGGTGGGTAACAGCTCTCTACATAAACTACAAATAGTTATGACAGGTAGCTGTATTGCATTATTACTATAACATCCAGTTATATACGTTGTAATAAAATTTCGTGTCTCAATCACATTGCATTGTGGTTTCAAATCCTCAAGAAAGAGTTTCATTTAAAAACTAATAATATACAAATAATAAAGGCGTATCACGAACGCTGCAGCAATATTTAAAATAAGGTAAAAAAGGTTATTTATGAGTACTACAATGTTACGTTATAGGTACATGTAACAGGTTAAAAGTTTTAATAAAAAAACAGTTTTTCGGGCCATACAAGAGAACAATTCCACCAATAGTTAAGCTAACTACATTTGATTTTTCGGCCTTTTATTTACGCATAGCTTAGTCCTTTTAAAATTTACTGTGTATTTGATAGTTTCCAAGACCCCTTCAGTGTGCATAAAATTTGCAACACACTGTATAGAAATGAATATTCATGCAAAATGTCAAGGATATGGGTCAGATCATCTTCGAGATATCGTGCAGAGAGACAGGCAGATAGACAAACACACGTACAAAATATTAACAGCCTTTAGACTGAGAGGCTTTAATATTAACCTTTTACCTTATAATTTAATTATTAATACTAAAACCATGGTTTCATACAATTGTAGTGCTCAATTATTAATATTTATCAAATATGTAGTTTTACATACCATTATTCACTAATTCTATAAAAAAAACTAAAAGTGTGCTTTTATTATCTTAACAAAGATCATACAAAGTTTATTATGACCACTGTTGTTTAAATGCTTGGTAAAAAGTGTAAACCCTATGGATAGTAAAAACCCACTGTATGAAAATACATATTAACTGTATACTCGACTACAAAATAAAATGTTGTGTTGAGAAAAACCTTCGCATTTTAGTGTAGAGGGACTTAACTGTAAATGTTGGAACTAAACAAATATTAATAAACGTTTTTATGGTTTTATGTAAAAAAAAGATTTAAAAGCGAGTAAACTTACATTTTTGTCAGGTGATATCTCATCCTGCTTCTTAGGCCTTTATTCTTAGCATTTTTTTAAAAGCAGAACCATTGATATATTATAGAAACTCATTTATGAGTGAAATTAATACAATATTTTCAACACTACTTTGTGTTATATAATATTATAAGCACTTTTCAAATAATGTACGAAATAATTTGTTGTTTTCACATTTTTCCAAAATGGTTAAGATATATATTGAAACCAAAACATTCTATAACTTGTTGACATAATACTACTGCGCTATAATATATTTGCTGATACAGATTGTATGAAAATAAAATGTTTTAAATAGTAATTTTCTTTATTTAATTATAAATACAGATATGATTCCATATTAAGTTAAAAATTAGTCGAGCTAAAAGTTATGGTTAAATGCAAGTAGTCGCCATTTTAACAATTGCTTCAGAATGACTAAAATATTTTCCCAGCAATGTGCAAATAATCCTTCTGTACAAAGTACAAAGTGCAATCCTCAATGTTTAAATAATTGCGGCAGGATTTTGCGAAGAACCTCGCGTTATATTTCATACGCCCATACATTCACACACACACACATACACACAAACAAACACACACACATATAAAATGTTTGGATTATAGTAGTTGTATTTTAGTGTGTGTCATGATTGGAGATAAAGCAAGCAATCCTCTACAAATTGAGGCAAACTATAATTTTGAACCTATGATGAATTTTGCATGACACTAAACTTGTTTTAATATAAATAAAACGCTTTTTATTTCATTCATAGTTTTCAGGACGTCTTGACATTGCCTCTTAAAAAGGATTACATTAGCAGCACCACCGTTACAAAATTAATTACAGTTTCTTGCAAAAGTGTACTCTGTAGGAGCTAGAAGATGGTTTGACTTGAGAGAGTGTACAGCTTAAATACATATCGAGTTACAAGGTTTAATATTATAGAATCCTTTTGTTAGCTTGTTTACCCAAAGCATCGAGCAGACTATGCTTTTCAAATGAACGTAGTTATTAATATTTAGCCATCTATTATAATTAATAGTTTTTTAAATACTAGAAATGTACTGTTTAATAATTATATGTAAAAGAAAAACATTATTATCCCAAGAAAATTTACAAAAATAAGCTGACACTAAGGATATCTTTAAAAGAAGTCCTCCGTAAAACGTTTTATAATGTCATCCTTGTTAATAAAAAACAAATTATCTAACACAAATCATCTGGGTAAGGTTTCCTTGATAATTATAAAAGTATTTATGCGTTGAGTCTGTGCGCTACTTTATTCATCATTTACCGATAAATATATTATTGTTATTATTACTCTACAAACATTAATTTATTAATTAAGTTAAGTTCAACCCATATGCGATTTCCAGTTACAGATTTTGTAGTAACAACAAAATGCCACGGTCCCTATGCTAAAGTACTACACTGCTTTGTAGCGTAGGCAGTATGGTAATAATGAAGTAATTGAATAGTAGATTAGTCATTTATATAATAGAAATACCAACATTTATCTTTATGCTTTCATTAAACACGTGTTGACCCTGTCAAAATAAATCTACAGTAACAGAAAAATATTTTTATATCGATTAATAAAGACCCTTCGTTTTATAAAAACGTTCGACTATATGTAGCTTTATTAATTTTTAAGAATACAATGAACACAACAAACAATATATGTATATTTATTTGATTACAATTGTTTTCAACCTTTAGTAAACACAGATTTTGTTATTACGCCCCATTTATTCAGTGTAACGAAACTAAACAACTTATAAAATATCGTCATTCACACTGTGAAATAGCTAGTGATTTTTATTTAAGTACACATTCTTTCCACAGTTAATAAAAATAACTGGGCACCAGTTATTTACTGAATATATTAAATTACTTTTCAAAACGCCTAAAGCTAAATCATAAACATTTCTATAATTGTATCACTAAAAGATTTTATGAAGGCCTATGTACGTACTGTATCATATTAGACTTTTAATTATATATTTTATACACTGTGTTACAATCTAGGTAAATCTTAGATATGTATCTAAAGTAATAAAATATTTTAACGTTCGAATTCAGTTAACATTATATTCATTATTTGCAGAGTATGCACATATAGTATCCATTTAATTTGATTTATTATTCTTGAAATAGTAATGTATTTTTATAGTATCTGAGAAAAATATTTTCTAAAACGCATCGAGTCATTTTCTTACAATGAACTAAAACATAAAATGTAATTAAAATGTTAATAGTCTATTAAGTTAAAGTTAAGTCTAAGTAAAAATATGTATTATCTACTTAACTAAACTTTGTAAACGTTACATTTTATTTAATCCTTAAGAGTTTATGCGTAATGATCCATATTCCTTTATATATTTGATATTTACACTAGCTGTTTTAACAGTAATCGCAATTCTTTTAAATTTGATCAACAAACAATACTGACAACACAATGAAAACTGCCTTAGAACTTATCACCCGTAATAATGTACCAGGTAATATATTAATTTCTATCTGTCTGTCTGTATTCCAGCAACGTATCTCGACATTGAACTGAACGGTTGACATACAATGTTGACAATGTAAAATTTTTATATAGGTAACGTAGAGTTCAATGATAGTGCTTGTTATCCCATGATATCCAAATGAGATTTAGTGAAATATTTTTATATTGGTCTTATGAGTAACCATTATAACAACGAAAAATCGCAGAATAAATACATTTCTAAATATAATATAACCCTGGGCATTTTACAGGGGCAGATAATTTCGAATGAAACTAAAATTCCTAAAAAGCTGGAATATATTATAATATATAATATTCACCATCATATTATGATAGTGCATATTCACCAATAAAAGTTATTGTCAGTTAATGCAATAACTCATTAGAAAGGACGCATTTCTTTTTTTGTGCAGAGATGTCTAAAAATTATCTTTCCTGTATGATTATTATTCTGCCAGTCTGTCTCAAGACATTAAAATTGAAATGAAATTTAAAATTGAAAATCTGAACTTACCATAAAACAACCTGTTACGTAAGACTTATTGTAGTATACTCATTTCTGCTTCTAGTTAGTTTTCCTTAACTAATTGTATCGAATAAATAAAACACATGGGGTTGGAGATGTCCGAATTCGTAGTAATGAATACTCGATAACGCGGCGTCAGCATCTTCGCTCGACAATGTTCATGTAGTCACAAAAAATATTATTTAATCAAAATAGTCCTCAAAGAGGAATTATTCAAGGACTCAAAAACTCGATGATGAATTTAAAATTAAGCTCAAAATAGGACTCAAGCTCACCGCAAATAAAATCGCGACCTGTTTAATTATATATAGAGACAACTTATAATCACGACAACGTGGTATTGACAGAAGGACACACCGACTGCTATATTTGTATTAATCTGGTAAATTAAACATAATGGAAAGTAAGTTACTTTCATATTTACTATATAATACATAAAATTTCTAGGGAGAAACAATTACTACTAGTACCAATCAGATTATTTATCCGATGTTATTCGAATTAAATACCATAATAAATTGGTACTAGTAGTACCAATTATGTATATATGTCTTAAGATGTATGAAATAGAATAATTTATTGTATATTAATTTTCATGAAATATTATAACTGAAACAAATTATTAAAATCGGGTACCAGTTAGTGTTGGTTCTATTTTTTAAGATATCTGTTCACAATCTTTACAGTAATAACACTAAATGGTATAATATTGAAAACTATTGATAATCTAATGATTTGTAATTTTTCCTAACTAAATATTGAAGTCCATACCGCTATATCAAGACCAAGCTGCTGATTTCTTTTTTAAAGTATTGATTTTGGTATTGTTATTAATATATACTCATTGATACAAAAGCGAGCACTGTATTAAAAGGTTTTTGCCTTCATCCCGCCCCTAGCCGTTATTTCCGCCCGACCTGTTTTTTTTACGAA
Source organism: Homalodisca vitripennis (assembly GCF_021130785.1). NCBI lineage: Eukaryota > Metazoa > Arthropoda > Insecta > Hemiptera > Cicadellidae > Homalodisca > Homalodisca vitripennis. The sequence goes on along the minus strand of NC_060214.1, from coordinate 77,067,100 downwards.
CCCTTTCTACTCTCTTCACATTGTAAATAAAAGTAGTAATGTATAATGAGCTCAAAAGTAACTAACTATAAACACACGTTATGTTTATGCTAGATGTAAAGGGTGTGGTGTAAATTATTATTTTGAAAGTAAACTAGTTCATAATTCCATTTTGGTATTGAAAATAAGATTTATACATTAACAAAAACTATTCAAAATATTTTAAGTCAATACATTACTAATTTTATTACATTTTGATTTAAATTTAAGTATAATTGTGATGTTTTAATTAAATATATATTTGAATATGTACATATTACGCTGATTATATACATTTTAAACTTAAATTATTTGTGTAATCTAAAATAAAAAGGATATTGTGCTTTAAAACGGCACAAAATAATAATTTGTTCGATGTTTTATAATTTTATTGGTATTATATTACAGTTTAATTCTTCGTAGTCCATCTAACATTCATGCATTTTATGTCTTAAAATTTTAAATGTACTAACTGCCATAACCAGAAACTATTGATACCAAATGAATAAATAAATCTCACTATAGATAGACACTTTTCTTTTAAAATACCTCCGAATAAAAATTACACTACATAAATCAATGCCTTTTTGTACTTTAGTAAAAATATTGATAATGCAGTATACCATGAAAATCAATGAATTTTGTATCTAACAAAATATATAAATACAACAAATATAACAAAATATTTTGTTACATATTTATACAATACAGTTGGGTTTATCAAGTATTGTAAAGGTAATTTTATTATAAACGTTATGTTTGTTGGAACAAATTATAAAATTTAGGTAATTCATAATAAGTATGTACCGTGAGTGATTTTATGAACATTGTTCCAGATATACGAGTCAAACTCTGATGCTAATGTAATGTGGTCGAACACTCGATTACAAACAACGAGTAACAAAAGATATAATAGGAGAATAACGATGTTAAAGATAAAGCGCTCAGTTAGTTCAGTCAGTTCCTTTGAACCATACGGCTTACCCTATTAACATTAGCGTGGGTTGGGCTAGTAACTTGAATGTTCTGGAAGCACCAATAACCTTGTAAGGAGATGTAGTGGCTCAGCTTGAGATTTGAGCACCAGAAATGAACTTCTTAAATGACAGAATTAGTGGTAGTACTAATGACAGCTTGAATTGAGTTAATAATTTTGACTGTGTCCGTGCTAAATTGGCTCGTGTGTAAATAGAGAGACATTATAGTTAACAGTGATGTTGTGACAGTATAAATTAATGATAGTTCTGTATACAATTAGTTCATTGAAAGCCTGCTTTATTTAAAGTTTGTAGATATTATATTTAGATCTATTTTTTAAGATAATTGACATATTTATTTTATTCACTATTTGTCGAGTGCTTACTTAAACTAACTCATAAAAATATCACATTTTAATTAATACCTTAAATTAAGTCATTATTAGTAGTTTTTATTTTTAAATTAATAAATTTTGACACATTAATTCAGACCCTTGTGTATATATATTTTACCCAAATTACGTAAAGCTATATATTTTACAAATTTGTAACAATTTTTCAGTACAAAGTAAATCTGTTTTAAAAATATCGCGTAAATTTCGCAAAGAAACTGGAAATATGACAAGTAGAACTATTGTATTATTTAAATACAAATTATGTTACTTTTTAGTAATGAAAAAATATTTAAAATATGTAATACCGAAAATGCTTTAGCGCATTTATTATCCCTCCAAGCACGAACACACTCACGTGCAAACCTGAAGTTTCGACTTTGTGTTGACCGCCACGAACTCCCCTTGAGGGTCATCCTTTTGAAGGTTACCCCACCATAAATTATGGGACCAAGCCTTTGCGAATTTCCACTGGTAATTTCTGAGTACCGATATTTTTTTGTATCAGAATTTTGATGTGAACTGTTGAAAGTGATTTTTTATCATTACCTGTTGCATAGCAGCTATGTTTGAGTGATGGGTAATCTTAGATTACATCCGGCGGATGTTTGATATCTTTGTATTATTATATTTTGTTTCCTACGGTGTGTAGGTGGTACCTCTTTAGTCGTGAATTTTGATTTACTAATAATTACATATCCCTTTATATTTAACGAAAATGCTTCGGTTTTTCTAATTACGTTATGATCATCACGGCATTTAATTTGATTTTTAACAGGATTAATCAATACTAAGAACAATTCTGTTAAAATACCTGTAGATTCGTAAGGTTTTTATCCTGATAACGTTTATAATATCGTAGTATACCGCACAATTAAAATATCTAAATTACTCCTAACGATTTCAGGATAAACTTGGTCTGGCAAGATGTAGTAAAATTGTGGGAGGTCGTTTTAGGACTATTTCAGATCACTTGAAACCAGTTAGTAGCAGAGAAGTTTTTCATGAAAGGAAATAACATCAGTTATGATATAAATTATATTTGTATTAGTAAAAGTTTAATTTCCCTAATCTATATTTACTTCTTATGATATTAATATTAATTACATGTAATAAAATTATCTTTAAAGTTATAGAGTTTAGTAGTGATTCGCAACTATATATTCTGGTGTACCTAGAATAAGGAATTACAGAGGGAAAGACATTGTACCTATGCTAATTATTAGTGTTTGAAAAGAAATTACAAATTTAAAGTAGATTTAGGTGGTACCATTCATCACTTCATTACCATCGAATTACAGTAGGGTTTAAATTAATATAATACAAGATGCTATGCAATTAATATCCTTGATATGCAGCAGGTATTTGTGCTTGATGTTTTAGGACTGTACAGTTATACATTTTGTTACGATGACAATGCACCAATGTTTATTTTGAAATGAGAATTTATTATCTAATCCTAAGTCATTAGCATTTATTTCTGATTCTAAAGTAGTAATAATGGTTTTAAATAACTTAGGACTTATATTATTTTTTTAATTAATTATATTATTTTTAGGAGAACTGCAATGAACAGTACAACTGTTTCATGTTTAATTATCGAATATCCAATTTGTTACTGATTGCAGGAAGCTTTCAAGAACCGCATATTATACGGTTCATAAGGTACAGAAGAAGAAGTCAAAGTGGATTTCATCAAAATATATTGTACTATGTAGATTTCTATTATGTGAAGAAAGCCGATTTTAGTCATCTATGTTATTTTGCTTGGATGTGATATTATGTTCATAATCGCAACTTAGTGTTTTAGCTTTAATATTTTTAAATATTAAAATAACTCCCTTGATCTCTTATTTATGGGCTGAATTTATATCTTTAATTTAGAGTGAATATAGGGCTGGTATGTAGTAGTTCATTTGATAAAGTTGAATATAGCTTTATTCTATGATGATAACTAGATTAAATAAATATGAACAATTTTACCATTCGAAATATTAACTGATTATAAAGTAACAGTAATCAGCAGTATTAATTGTTAGTTAAAGCTATAGCCGATTATAATAATCCTGATTTAAATCTACATAATAAAAAGGATGATATTACCATTTGTTTTAGATTTTATATTTAAAGATAAAATAAAAAGACCTTTATTACTGTATATATGCATACAACGGTTACTTATTAGTATTTAACCTGTTAAGCAAACATGTATTAAAACAATCTATTTAAAATCATTTCTGTATTAATAGAAATTCTTATGAATATAAAAATGTAAAAAATTCTAAACATTATTGGGTACTGTACTATTGTAATATGTGTTTCCAAATTATCTCATTTCTCAAACAGCGTTGTACTCTAATAAAGTAATATTTTTCTTTAATATTAATTTGAGTACTACATGAATACATTTTACCTACAAATATAAGTATATATAGATATATTTAAATATATACACGGATAACAAGGAGGAACTTAAGTAAATGAGGCCTCGGAGTAATAGGGTCGGGGTCTACCCGGGATCCTAATATCTCACAGGAATGTAATTTTCCGCTTTAGCGTCCCAGCGCGCGCTATTACAATTACTAACAACATGATACACAATTTTGCTGCTAAATTTAAGATCCTATTTGTGGAGCAATCTCCTAATCCCAGACAACAGAACTTACTTTAGGCAGATGAGTACTACACTATGTAATCAAAACAAAACTGAAGTATTTTTATATCAATATTTAATATATCTAATATTTTAGGCAAGTGACTCCTAATAAATGTGGAAGTTCACGAAGCCTGAGCGAATTACCTTATTGCCGTTTCATGGTCTTATTACACTTCTATCATACATTTAAGAGCATAAATTCAAAAATATTAAATAAATGATTTATCGTAAACGGTTTTGTTGTCTCATATGACATGAGAATAATGTTTTATATACATAATTAAAATTTGCGAAAAAATAAACATAACAAGAGCGTTGTGACAGAAATCACATTAACCATGTTGTGTGTAAATTATAATTATTTTTTATTATTAGTAAAGTGTGCGTAATATTTATAATTATTATTTACTGTAAGATATTTAGCTGTAATTACAACTTTCTCAAGTACACGTTATCAACAAACACTGAATAATATAAATAAAGCAAAGAAGAAAAAACTGATAATAAACATTCCGAATACAAGCAACAATTTTGATTAGTTGTTGTTTAACAAAAATTATAACACAATATAATTTTAAATTTAGATACATCTTTAGATCCAAATCTAAGGATTCATGTGGAGGACATTAATATAAGGAATGATAAGTCCACATGGTTGCTTTTATTATAATATAAGTTGATGTGCCAATTCATTACTCCTTAAATTCAAATAATTTCAAGAGCTATTTTCACAAGGTTATTTTTTTTATAGCTTTAATTTTATAGCACTTCTTAAAGCTTTTGCTATGGTGAATAGCGTGTAAGGCTAATGGTTTTTTTCATCTATGTGATTAATAGAAAAACGGTGACTGGTCATTCTTACCCACAAAGAATTATAGGATTACCCAATGTAGTCATTGAGACAACACAAACGGCTTAGCTGGTGAACTGAATTATTGGAGTTACAGTGCAATTTACCAGCTGTTGTATAAGTATTTTTAGTGACGCTACTTTGGACTTAATCGGTCTTATCCATAATTTGGGTAGTACCACAACAGAATCACAACCTAAAAGGTACATTATTAGAATTTTTTCCAACATGAATTTTGGGCCTTACAAGCATATTCTTCAAATTTTGAGGTCTCTTAAATGCTATTATAAGTGGCCTGGACAATAATTTTCTCAGTTAAAGGCGACTTCATTAAAATTCCATAGTCCTAATCTCATAGCTCTATTGAATTTGTGCAAACATGGATAAAAGTTTGTTATAAATTACAAAACTTTATTTTGTAAATAAAACGTTTTTGCTTCGTCTTACCTTGTAATTGTTTGACGTGGAAGTTATGCGTGTACAAATCTATATAAAACGAAACATTGTTTGATAGATTTTCTAAGAAAGTCTTCTTAGTGATACACATTTGGGAAAACCTCCTTAGTTTGCGTGTCTATCGAAAGTGACTGTCAAGGAAGTTTTATTTTGTTAGTCAAACTGTGCCCGACATTCAGAAAATCCAGAGGTAAATACAAGCAAGAAAACTGTAACATTTAACTAATATGCTTGTCCATGTATTATGGGTTATCAAGAATAAATTTTAAACTTTTATACCACATCGTTACACTTTAACCCTTCATAAACTACTGCAAAACCCTAATTATTAATTTGTGGATACACATAGGGGTTCCTGATTTTTTATGTCGCCCCCGCCAGCTCTCCTGACCACGCCTCTGTCAAAATCTCTCCATAGTAATTATTGAATACTAATATTTTGATATCAGTACGGCTCTATCTTACAAAGTCGCATGATTTTTAGAAATTATCATTTCCACTGCTTAAACGAGCATTTCCTGTTTGTAAATAATCAATGTCTGGGCGGATGTTCATATCTACCTTCATGCGGAGGGTGTTTGTTTCTAATTGTAATACAAGACATCCTTTACAACAAATATCTATACATTGATTCTATGAATTTTGTTATACTAATAATTACGTATATCTTATACATGATAGTAATGGATTTATTATATAAATTTTTAAATATTGAATTATTAAAAATAGGTATCTGTCTATTTAAATAATAATAATCATACAGAAAATAAGTGGCAATAGCCGAAAAATGTTTACTTATTACAGAAAATTAAATAGAGTGTATACAACACTAATACATTTAATGATGTGAGAAACACAGTATCTTGTTTAAGAGGACATACAATACATCGCATTATCTATAGATCTTATTATAAATAATTTTAATATTTTACTCTCTATTTTTCGTCAAATTTAAAATTATAAAACACTAGTAATTCGTGCCCTCATAGCCTAGAGTACTTTACTAGGAGACAGAATTATTTAAATTTCTCTTCTATCATAATATATAAACAATACATATGCATTTTGTTCTCTTAAAATAAGAACCTGGTGAGCTGCACTTATTCCTTAAATACCTTTACGCTGCTTCCGGAGAGACAGGATTGCGACTTCGTGTCGTCGCGACCGGAAGAGGGCACGTTTCCAGAGGACTAATAATTAACAGTGGATCAGCCACTAGAAATGACCTATCCAAACCTAACCAGCTTTGATAAAGAAAGATAAACTGATAATTTAGATACGGTTCCAAAACGTTCCCTAACAATTATAGTAAGCCTAGACAACGTACGTACACTTCTACCCGGTCCACTCTACCCGATAGCTGCACAACGACTCCCCACAACCTCCTCTCTCAACCTGCTAACCTAGCAGGAATCGCCCTACCAGAACCTGTCCAGAAGAATCTAGGATAGTAGGAGGCTCCTGTTGTTTAAGCTATCACCAAGAGGTTGACGCAACAGGCTATCGTGTTCGTGGTTACTGAAAGATTACGCCAATTTCAAATAAGGATTACTGGATAAATAAGGCTGAGGGTAGAGGTCGCCTCCTATCGTGATCTATAAGGGAGGATTCTATGCTGTCTCCTTATAAATAGGGGATGCCAGATCTACGCTAGCCTCTCTAGCCAAAGCAGGGAGGGGTGACACACCCTTATGTCTAGTCTAGCAAAATTGCAACACATAGGGAGCTCCATCAACTCTAACAGACACCTCCCGCAGTAGACTAGTCCTATATATGTATAGTGCATCCCACTATTAAAATACTTGCGGTTAGTATTGTGCCGGTTCTGGAAATCCATAAGGTTTTCCTGTGTGGATTTAAAATTTTTTTTTGTTATAACCAGTGCAGTTTATAATTTAAAGGTATGAACTAGCCAGAATTGAATCTCCTGGTGTTCAATATACATTTGTTAAATTTTACTCATCAAATTTAAATATATCATAGAAAAACAATTGTTATTCTTTTTATTATAATTTACGAGTAATTAACCTAAAATGTTCATAGTTCCACAAAACCAACCAAAATACTGTACATGCAGATACATATTATTGTCAATAAAATTATTAACAAAATTTAGAAAATCATCTATAACCTTCATTGGTCCTTGTATGTCACCCCCTTCCCATAAAACTCTTTGCAGTGGTTTTCATCTCAATAAATAGATGATGCTCCATTATAGGAACCAAATTGAGATCCATTGAATGATAATGGTGTATAAAAATAATTGTCCTATACAAAATTATAATTAACTTATTTGTGTATTGTGTGTATTTATCTCGCTCACACTTACAATAAAATTATAAAGAAATTAACGAACATATTTTAACACATATGTAAAATTAATTAGTGCTATTGTAATAGTCTAATGAAATGGTATTTCAATTACCTTCATATCCTTTGTCACTCATACGGGAAATATACTATTATATTTTTAAAATTCCTAGAGTTTAGCTATGTTATTGTAATTTGTCTGTTACAGTCGTACAGTACTACACATCGAAATAAAAAAAATTTCCACTAATAACTGCTAAGGATAATTAAAGAAAAAATGTTTTTATATTTAAAAAGTAGTTTTTAATCAGAGATTATTTTCTATTTCTTAAACTAAGGTTTTGATTAAAGCACTTTGCTTGCATGTTAATTAAACTACCCAGTTTAATTTTTATTTGCCTTTATGAATTAAATATAAATAAAGTGGTTTGTTTGTAATAATCGTTATAATCTATTTACATTTTAATAAAGCTACCAAATTATTAAGTTTTTTGATTTACAAAATACATGGAATTGGGTTTTTTTTTTTCTGAAGTTAGAAATGTAATAAAACACAAAATCTAAAGAACCCGTATATCACGAAAAACCTTTTAGAAGTTGACCGAAAACCAAGAGAAACTATATTTTATGTTTTACTTTACCGTCCACATTGTAAAAAGTAGTAAAATAATTTATAGCTGTTACGATAAACTTTACGCTTTTATTGCTGATATCCATGTATATAATTTGGTTTTATAACCCCTAAAAAAAGAGATTTAACTTCGGAATAGTATGTAAGGGTGCCGTACATGTGTCTTTAAGTATGCTATACAATGTATGTTCTTTATTGCCAATAATATGTTAGTACAAACGTAAGAGTTGATTTAGTGCTAACAAAACCTTAATAATGAAAAAAAAAAACTACTTAAGCCTAAGTTAATAGTTCAACTTTAAAATTATATCAGTAGCCTTTATATTATTTTTTTCATACAAAATATAGATGTTGAATTTCGTAATAATATCTGTGAAGTAATATACCAACTATCTTTGTTTGTAACGCTAATATTTTTACTGGGAATTAAAGAATACTATACTGATATAGCTGATCTATGGATTGAAAAATTTAAATCATTTATAGTTATATTGGTATTGTATTAAATAAAAGGAGAGAAATATATATAATTGAAAATAATGTTTACTCTTTTATTAAAATTAAAGTATCGTATATATATATAGGTATATATATAGTTATATATATATATATATATATATATATATATAACTATATAATTTATATATATGTATACCCAAACATTTTTTAATCATTATGGAAATCAAAACAATATTCTGACTCACAGTATATTTTTAATTTTTACCAATAATTGTTTATCAATGTGCCTTTTAATTGTACAGTTTATATTGTTTTTTCTCTACATAAACAACTTATTTTCATGTATGCGGTTTGCACAAATAACTTAAATTAATGTACAGTTATTAAAAGTAAGTTTTTTTAATGTTATTGTTTATGTAGCTAAAGCAGGGTTTCAATTCATATGGATGAAATGTAATATTAGTAGGGATGACGGTTGTATAAAATCGGTTTTTCCCAGAGGATGAAGGCTTCCAGATTCAAGCCAGACCTATTAATGTCGGGACTAAACTACATGGTAGAATCGTTTTTACATTCTTTCCTAATGTTCAGAAAGAATTACTGGTACAATTCCTAGATACCTGGCACATCCAAAAAAAGATATCTCAGGCCAGTTTGTTAAAGGGCAGCTCTAACAGGAAATGTACATTTTAGATTTCCTGCGATAACAGTAAAAACCTTTTTATATTTATAAGAGGTATTAAACTGGATAAACCACAATATTTTAAGGTGCGATTTATCCTTGCTCATGACTTTAAATTTGGTAAAAGGAGGAACGCACAACTTATATATTTTATACTTAATTAAAACTTGTAAAATCACTTTAGCTTCGTTCATTGGAATTGTCTGAAAAAAAATAAAGTAAGGCACAACAAAACATAAAAAAATAATATCATGAGTAAGATAACATTGTTTCCAGACTAACTTTAAAAAATTTATCAAAATATGAAATCTTACTTTTAGGCATTAAGTGATTAGTGTTTCACAGTATTGTTAGGAGTGAAGAGTTAGACAATTTTTAAGTAATTGAAATTCTTTTAAACTTGTATATTATCGTATAGATTTTGAAACATAATGTAAATTTAGAACATTTTCAAAATGTATATATAAATATTTGGGTAATTGAAATTTCTAATTTAAAGGTCGTTAAAATAGTAAGAAAAGCATACAACGTTACAGTGAACATAAAACATTTTCGATTTTGTAGTATTGTCAGGAAATGAATATTGTTTTTAATATTTTCATAAATAAAACTCGATTTAGTTATATGAAGTTGATATTTAACATAATATGACAATATATTTTTCATAAAATAGTCTAATAAGGTTTGAATTCTATCTGGTACACTAGAGTAAAACTTATTTTCGTCATAAAGAGAGTTATATGAACCAAAAATTACTTACTAATCCAATTTAAATTTTTTAAATCTATGTAAATTATTATTTATACATCTATTCTTGTACTTTTGAAGATTTCGTGATGATGAAACTTACATTTATAATTTATTTATTACATGCATAAAGTATATAGGTGATAAGATGTAAAAACCCGTAAATAAATTCATCTACAGGACGTAAAAAAGACTGTAATTGTGGTTTTTATCGTTAAAAAAAAAATAATAAACCTGTTATTTAAAAATAACTCCTTACGTTGGGGAGTGTTATTAGTTTGGCTGCAAAACGTTGTTTTAATGAGCGTTAAAAACAAAGCAGCAAACACTTTTACAAATGTTGCTGTATATTCTATTTGTAAGATAAGTCATTATGTGGTTGTCAGCTGTACACGAAGGAGACTTTTGAAACTTAGGTATAAATATTAGAGTAACGAAACTGTTTTGCGTTTATTTTATCCCACAATACATTATTAAATATCATTCATAACGTAAAAAGCTACTATTTAATATCATTTACATTAATTATTTTATATAAATATTGCAGAAAGAGTTGTTTGTAATCATATACGATTGAAATTCTGTTCTTAAAAAGTACTCCTATACTGTAAAATCATTATTGGAAGAACAATATTGTCCTAAAATAACATTTTGCTACGGATATAAAAGGAAAGGGTTGCTTAAATGTTTTCCAGACCACGGGAGATTCATTTTACTTTGTTTGTTTCAAGACAAATTTACTTACCAATGTTTGTTGTAATTTTGTATAATAGATTTCATTTCATATAGGGAAATCGAACATAAGATAATAATAAAGGAAAAATTGATCTTAATATTATTGACAGCTTTTTTATAGGAATTACTTTTCGAGCACTAAATGATGTTATATACTACTGCACAATCTCGCGATATATTTCCCTTTTGCCATTATGTATATATTAGCTATAAAATCTGTTTACAGTACAAATATGTATGCGATATTATACGCTTGCTTATTTGATTTAGAATAAGCTCTTAAAATAGTAAAACATTTTTCTTTAATTACAAATATAATACGATTTAAAAAACTCCTTTACTAGTTTTTGAATTTTATGTACAGTTTACATTGAAAGCACGCTAGAGCCTTGTTTTTGCATATAATGTGTTTTAGTGCAATTAATTGAAGAAAGCTACAGTTGATATCTTCTTATTAAACCGTTGGGAATATGCTATTTTATTTCCACTACTTCAGCAGTCATAGAATTAAATTACTTATTAAAAGGAAAAAAAAATCTAAATGGCAATGATGGTTTGACACCAAGAAATAATGTGGGTAATATTTTAAATAAAATATGATAGTTATTCCAATAAATTTTATAGATTATAAAATCACATTCACAACAGTATTTGTAAAAACAAAGGTTTTATGTGATATTAATTTTGAAGAATTTAAGTACAATCACTTTAAAAATAAATTTATATTAATTATTTATCATTTGTTAATATTCGATTCATTGTCTTTTATACACTCAGGTTACAATAATAAAAGATATTTACAACAAATTTGGTTGTAATTTTTATAATAAAAATATATGAACAATGTAAATGAAATACAACGGGATAGCACGTATTTTATACTGTATTTGGAGATTGCTGAGATAATGCTGTTATATAAGCAAATGGGAAAGCTTAATTAGTTATATATTAGTTTTGCAATTGAAAAACCGGTAAGAATTTATAAATCTATAATGTTTAAAAGGGAATACTCTGGGAACTAGTAATTAAGATATATATTTAGTTTATGAATTTAAATTACATTTATAAATATATTCAATTATGGTTAACAAATTTGGAAAAATATATGTACATGTGAGAGTCAAAATTTGTAAACATAACTGCAGAATATAACCAGAACTTTAAAAGAAGTGACAGAACCATGATACGCCTCATCTAAGGTAAAACGTTCTCTGAAACACTTACGGAATAAATCACATCAGGTAATGAAATTGCTGTTGTTCTGTTTTGTCTTTACGTCTATGATTGCACAGAATTATATTTATAAAGTAATGACTATTATAGAAAGAAAATTGTCTATGCTAAGTTGTTGCTTCTGTCGTTGAATAAAAAATTAAATTATTTAATAAATACGATGACGGAAGACCAATTGCATATATTTTACAAATGTGTTTTTAATCTGAAATACTCTTATATACATATTCGGTAATATCTTTAAAATTTCATTTCAGACACTGTTGTTGCAAGTTAATATTTTATAATAACTTCAAAAGGATAAGAATTACGAACCACGTTAAATTATATTAATATTATTAAATAAATATAATATATTAATATTCATCCCCAGGTTTTAATAACATGAATAGTTTTACATAATAATAAAACTACTGTAAATTTGTATATAACTTTCTAAGTTATATATTATATTACCAGCTAAGTTTGTAAAAATTGTTATAGGCTTCTTATCGGTTAATATTTTTGTGTGAATATACAAATTATTATTTAAGTGAATGTTACATGGATGCACTTAGATTCAAATTTCAGATTTTGTGTAAAACTATGTGAAAATTTAAAATTTAATTTATTGATTGGTCTGTAATTATTGTACAGTATAAAATATGGAAAACAGTTTCTGTATTTCACTAAACAGCTGATTCCAAAACTATGTGCAGTGAAATATTTGTCAGGTTTACCAACTATCCGAATATTATTATACAAGTTCACTTTAAAAAAATAAATAAAGCGGGTTTTACAAATGATTTTTATAAAACCCACAATAAAATAAAAACATACATGATATTTTAAAAATCAATAGCGGTTTATTATGTTTAAATGAGTCTGTGTATTTATAAAAATTATTTGAATCGTACACCTTATTCTCAGTGTTATTTAAATTTTTTCATTCATAATATTTAAATAGTAGATATATTTTAATTATATATTAAACAAGACGGCCTTGGTTCCTTTATATTAATTGTTTACTAGTCTTGTAAGATTTCTGTTGCATATAAATATATTTTAACTAGCTTATTACCTTAGTTTAAACTCATGTGGACATAATTTTCTTGTTAGAGAGGATAGTTAGTTCAGTCTTAAATATTAAAAGTGACAATATATCTAATAGTTTTGCCATGGTCACCTAGAAGTGTAAAGTGCTTCTTTACCTTACGCCTCCTAGGAATAAAAATATTATTACTTTAGGACAAGAGCCTAGAGACTTTCTCCTCGAACCATTTTTTTCAGACTCGCAAGGGTGGTGGGTAACAGCTCTCTACATAAACTACAAATAGTTATGACAGGTAGCTGTATTGCATTATTACTATAACATCCAGTTATATACGTTGTAATAAAATTTCGTGTCTCAATCACATTGCATTGTGGTTTCAAATCCTCAAGAAAGAGTTTCATTTAAAAACTAATAATATACAAATAATAAAGGCGTATCACGAACGCTGCAGCAATATTTAAAATAATAAAAAAGGTTATTTATGAGTACTACAATGTTACGTTATAGGTACATGTAACAGGTTAAAAGTTTTAATAAAAAAACAGTTTTTCGGGCCATACAAGAGAACAATTCCACCAATAGTTAAGCTAACTACATTTGATTTTTCGGCCTTTTATTTACGCATAGCTTAGTCCTTTTAAAATTTACTGTGTATTTGATAGTTTCCAAGACCCCTTCAGTGTGCATAAAATTTGCAACACACTGTATAGAAATGAATATTCATGCAAAATGTCAAGGATATGGGTCAGATCATCTTCGAGATATCGTGCAGAGAGACAGGCAGATAGACAAACACACGTACAAAATATTAACAGCCTTTAGACTGAGAGGCTTTAATATTAACATTTTACCTTATAATTTAATTATTAATACTAAAACCATGGTTTCATACAATTGTAGTGCTCAATTATTAATATTTATCAAATATATGTAGTTTTACATACCATTATTCACTAATTCTATAAAAAAACTAAAAGTGTGCTTTTATTATCTTAACAAAGATCATACAAAGTTTATTATGACCACTGTTGTTTAAATGCTTGGTAAAAAGTGTAAACCCTATGGATAGTAAAAACCCACTGTATGAAAATACATATTAACTGTATACTCGACTACAAAATAAAATGTTGTGTTGAGAAAAACCTTCGCATTTTAGTGTAGAGGGACTTAACTGTAAATGTTGGAACTAAACAAATATTAATAAACGTTTTTATGGTTTTATGTAAAAAAAAGATTTAAAAGCGAGTAAACTTACATTTTTGTCAGGTGATATCTCATCCTGCTTCTTAGGCCTTTATTCTTAGCATTTTTTTAAAAGCAGAACCATTGATATATTATAGAAACTCATTTATGAGTGAAATTAATACAATATTTTCAACACTACGTCTTTGTGTTATATAATATTATAAGCACTTTTCAAATAATGTACGAAATAATTTGTTGTTTTCACATTTTTTCCAAAATGGTTAAGATATATATTGAAACCAAAACATTCTATAACTTGTTGACATAATACTACTGCGCTATAATATATTTGCTGATACAGATTGTATGAAAATAAAATGTTTTAAATAGTAATTTTCTTTATTTAATTATAAATACAGATATGATTCCATATTAAGTTAAAAATTAGTCGAGCTAAAAGTTATGGTTAAATGCAAGTAGTCGCCATTTTAACAATTGCTTAAGAATGACTAAAATATTTTCCCAGCAATGTGCAAATAATCCTTCTGTACAAAGTACAAAGTGCAATCCTCAATGTTTAAATAATTGCGGCAGGATTTTGCGAAGAACCTCGCGTTATATTTCATACGCCCATACATTCACACACACATACACACACAAACAAACACACACACATATAAAATGTTTGGATTATAGTAGTTGTATTTTAGTGTGTGTCATGATTGGAGATAAAGCAAGCAATCCTTCTACAAATTGAGGCAAACTATAATTTTGAACCTATGATGAATTTTGCATGACACTAAACTTGTTTTAATATAAATAAAACGCTTTTTATTTCATTCATAGTTTTCAGGACGTCTTGACATTGCCTCTTAAAAAGGATTACATTAGCAGCACCACCGTTACAAAATTAATTACAGTTTCTTGCAAAAGTGTACTCTGTAGAAGCTAGAAGATGGTTTGACTTGAGAGAGTGTACAGCTTAAATACATATCGAGTTACAAGGTTTAATATTATAGAATCCTTTTGTTAGCTTGTTTACCCAAAGCATCGAGCAGACTATGCTTTTCAAATGAACGTAGTTATTAATATTTTGCCATCTATTATAATTAATAGTTTTTTAAAATACTAGAAATGTACTGTTTAATAATTATATGTAAAAGAAAAACATTATTATCCCAAGAAAATTTACAAAAATAAGCTGACACTAAGGATATCTTTAAAAGAAGTCCTCCGTAAAACGTTTTATAATGTCATCCTTGTTAATAAAAAACAAATTATCTAACACAAATCATCTGGGTAAGGTTTCCTTGATAATTATAAAAGTATTTATGCGTTGAGTCTGTGCGCTACTTTATTCATCATTTACCGATAAATATATTATTGTTATTATTACTCTACAAACATTAATTTATTAATTAAGTTAAGTTCAACCCATATGCGATTTCCAGTTACAGATTTTGTAGTAGTAACAACAAAATGCCACGGTCCCTATGCTAAAGTACTACACTGCTTTGTAGCGTAGGCAGTATGGTAATAATGAAGTAATTGAATAGTAGATTAGTCATTTATATAATAGAAATACCAACATTTATCTTTATGCTTTCATTAAACACGTGTTGATCCTGTCAAAATAAATCTACAGTAACAGAAAAATATTTTTATATCGATTAATAAAGACCCTTCGTTTTATAAAAACGTTCGACTATATGTAGCTTTATTAATTTTTAAGAATACAATGAACACAACAAACAATATATGTATATTTATTTGATTACAATTGTTTTCAACCTTTAGTAAACACAGATTTTGTTATTACGCCCCATTTATTCAGTGTAACGAAACTAAACAACTTATAAAATATCGTCATTCACACTGTGAAATAGCTAGTGATTTTTATTTAAGTACACATTCTTTCCACAGTTAATAAAAATAACTGGGCACCAGTTATTTACTGAATATATTAAATTACTTTTCAAAACGCCTAAAGCTAAATCATAAACATTTCTATAATTGTATCACTAAAAGATTTTATGAAGGCCTATGTACGTACTGTATCATATTAGACTTTTAATTATATATTTTATACACTGTGTTACAATCTAGGTAAATCTTAGATATGTATCTAAAGTAATAAAATATTTTAACGTTCGAATTCAGTTAACATTATATTCATTCATTATTTGCAGAGTATGCACATATAGTATCCATTTAATTTGATTTATTATTCTTGAAATAGTAATGTATTTTTATAGTATCTGAGAAAAATATTTTCTAAAACGCATCGAGTCATTTTCTTACAATGAACTAAAACATAAAATGTAATTAAAATGTTAATAGTCTATTAAGTTAAAGTTAAGTCTAAGTAAAAATATGTATTATCTACTTAACTAAACTTTGTAGACGTTACATTTTATTTAATCCTTAAGAGTTTATGCGTAATGATCCATATTCCTTTATATATTTGATATTTACACTAGCTGTTTTAAACAGTAATCGCAATTCTTTTAAATTTGATCAACAAACAATACTGACAACACAATGAAAACTGCCTTAGAACTTATCACCCGTAATAATGTACCAGGTAATATATTAATTTCTATCTGTCTGTCTGTATTCCAGCAACGTATCTCGACATTGAACTGAACGGTTGACATACAATGTTGACAATGTAAAATTTTTATATAGGTAACGTAGAGTTCAATGATAGTGCTTGTTATCCCATGATATCCAAATGAGATTTAGTGAAATATTTTTATATTGGTCTTATGAGTAACCATTATAACAACTAAAAATCGCAGAATAAATACATTTCTAAATATAATATAACCCTGGGCATTTTACAGGGGCAGATAATTTCGAATGAAACTAAAATTCCTAAAAAGCTGGAATATATTATAATATATAATATTCACCATCATATTATGATAGTGCATATTCACCAATAAAAGTTATTGTCAGTTAATGCAATAACTCATTAGGAAGGACGCATTTCTTTTTTTGTGCAGAGATGTCTAAAAATTTATTTCCTGTATGATTATTATTCTGCCAGTCTGTCTCAAGACATTAAAATTGAAATGAAATTTAAAATTGAAAATCTGAACTTACCATAAAACAACCTGTTACGTAAGACTTATTGTAGTATACTCATTTCTGCTTCTAGTTAGTTTTCCTTAACTAATTGTATCGAATAAATAAAACACATGGGGTTGGAGATGTCCGAATTCGTAGTAATGAATACTCGATAACGCGGCGTCAGCATCTTCGCTCGACAATGTTCATGTAGTCACAAAAAATATTATTTAATCAAAATAGTCCTCAAAGAGGAATTATTCAAGGACTCAAAAACTCGATGATGAATTTAAAATTAAGCTCAAAATAGGACTCAAGCTCACCGCAAATAAAATCGCGACCTGTTTAATTATATATAGAGACAACTTATAATCACGACAACGTGGTATTGACAGAAGGACACACCGACTGCTATATTTGTATTAATCTGGTAAATTAAACATAATGGAAAGTAAGTTACTTTCATATTTACTATATAATACATAAAATTTCTAGGGAGAAACAATTACTACTAGTACCAATCAGATTATTTATCCGATGTTATTCGAATTAAATACCATAATAAATTGGTACTAGTAGTACCAATTATGTATATATGTCTTAAGATGTATGAAATAGAATAATTTATTGTATATTAATTTTCATGAAATATTATAACTGAAACAAATTATTAAAATCGGGTACCAGTTAGTGTTGGTTCTATTTTTTAAGATATCTGTTCACAATCTTTACAGTAATAACACTAAATGGTATAATATTGAAAACTATTGATAATCTAATGATTTGTAATTTTTCCTAACTAAATATTGAAGTCCATACCGCTATATCAAGACCAAGCTGCTGATTTCTTTTTTAAAGTATTGATTTTGGTATTGTTATTAATATATACTCATTGATACAAAAGCGAGCACTGTATTAAAAGGTTTTTGCCTTCATCCCGCCCCTAGCCGTTATTTCCGCCCGACCTGTTTTTTTTACGAACCCTTTCTACTCTCTTCACATTGTAAATAAAAGTAGTAATGTATAATGAGCTCAAAAGTAACTAACTATAAACACACGTTATGTTTATGCTAGATGTAAAGGGTGTGGTGTAAATTATTATTTTGAAAGTAAACTAGTTCATAATTCCATTTTGGTATTGAAAATAAGATTTATACATTAACAAAAACTATTCAAAATATTTTAAGTCATACATTACTAATTTTATTACATTTTGATTTAAATTTAAGTATAATTGTGATGTTTTAATTAAATATATATTTGAATATGTACATATTACGCTGATTATATACATTTTAAACTTAAATTATTTGTGTAATCTAAAATAAAAAGGATATTATGCTTTAAAACGGCACAAAATAATAATTTGTACGATGTTTTATAATTTTATTGGTATTATATTACAGTTTAATTCTTCGTAGTCCATCTAACATTCATGCATTTTATGTCTTAAAATTTTAAATGTACTAACTGCCATAACCAGAAACTATTGATACCAAGTGAATAAATAAATCTCACTATAGATATACACTTTTCTTTTAAAATACCTCCGAATAAAAATTACAGTACATAAATCAATGCCTTTTTGTACTTTAGTAAAAATATTGATAATGCAGTATACCATGAAAATCAATGAATTTTTATCTAACAAAATATAAATACAACAAATATAACAAAATATTTTGTTACACACACACACACACACACACACACACACATATATATATATATATATATATATATATATAATACCGTTGGGTTTATCAAGTATTGCAAAGGTAATTTTATTATAAACGTTATGTTTGTTGGAACAAATTATAAAATTTAGGTAATTCATAATAAGTATGTACCGTGAGTGATTTTATGAACATTGTTCCAGATATACGAGTCAAACTCTGATGCTAATGTAATGTGACCGAACACTCGATTACAAACAACGAGTAACAAAAGATATAATAGGAGAATAACGATGTTAAAGATAAAGCGCTCAGTTAGTTCAGTCAGTTCCTTTGAACCATACGGCTTACCCTATTAACATTAGCGTGGGTTGGACTAGTAACTTGAATGTTCTGGAAGCACCAATAACCTTATAAGGAGATGTAGTGGCTCAGCTTGAGATTTGAGCACTAGAAATGAACTTCTTAAATGACAGAAGTAGTGGTAGTACTAATGACAGCTTGAATTGAGTTAATAATTTTGACTGTGTCCGTGCTAAATTGGCTCGTGTGTAAATTGAGAGACATTATAGTTAACAGTGATGTTGTGACAGTATAAATTAATGGTAGTTTTGTATACAATTAGTTCATTGAAAGCCTGCTTTATTTAAAGTTTGTAGATATTATATTTAGATCTATTTTTTAAGATAATTACATATTTATTTTATTCACTATTTGTCGAGTGCTTACTTAAACTAACTCATAAAAATATCACATTTTAATTAATACCTTAAAATTAAGTCATTATTAGTAGTTTTTATTTTTAAATTAATCAATTTTGACACATTAATTCAGACCCTTGTGTATATATATTTTACCCAAATTACGTAAAGCTATATATTTTACAAATTTGTAACAATTTTTCAGTACAAAGTAAATCTGTTTTAAAAATATCGCGTAAATTTCGCAAGAAACTGGAAATATGACAAGTAGAACTATTGTATTATTTAAATACAAATTATGTTACTTTTTAGTAATGAAAAAATATTTAAAATATGTAATACCAAAATGCTTTAGCGCATTTATTATCCCTCCAAGCACGAACACACTCACGTGCAAACCTGAAGTTTCGACTTTGTGTTGACCGCCACGAACTCCCCTTGAGGGTCATCCTTTTGAAGGTTCCCCCACCATAAATTATGGGACCAAGCCTTTGCGAATTTCCACTGGTAATTTCTGAGTACCGATATTTTTTTGTATCAGAATTTTGATGTGAACTGTTGAAAGTGATTTTTTATCATTACCTGTTGCATAGCAGCTATGTTTGAGTGATGGGTAATCTTATATTACATCCGGCGGATGTTTGATATCTTTGTATTATTATATTTTGTTTCCTACGGTGTGTAGGTGGTACCTCTTTAGTCGTGAATTTTGATTTACTAATAATTACATATCCCTTTATATTTAACGAAAATGCTTCGGTTTTTCTAATTACGTTATGATCATCACGGCATTTAATTTGATTTTTAACAGGATTAATCAATACTAAGAACAATTCTGTTAAAATACCTGTAGATTCGTAAGGTTTTTATCCTGATAACGTTTATAATATCGTAGTATACCGCACAATTAAAATATCTAAATTACTCCTAACGATTTCAGGATAAACTTGGTCTGGCAAGATGTAGTAAAATTGTGGGAGGTCGTTTTAGGACTATTTCAGATCACTTGAAACCAGTTAGTAGCAGAGAAGTTTTTCATGAAAGGAAATAACATCAGTTATGATATAAATTATATTTGTATTAGTAAAAGTTTAATTTCCCTAATCTATATTTACTTCTTATGATATTAATATTAATTACATGTAATAAAATTATCTTTAAAGTTATAGAGTTTAATGGTGATTCGCAACTATATATTCTGGTGTACCTAGAATAAGGAATTACAGAGGGAAAGACATTGTACCTATGCTAATTATTAGTGTTTGAAAAGAAATTACAAATTTAAAGTAGATTTAGGTGGTACCATTCATCACTTCATTACCATCGAATTACAGTAGGGTTTAAATTAATATAATACAAGATGCTATGCAATTAATATCCTTGATATGCAGCAGGTATTTGTGCTTGATGTTGTAGGACTGTACAGTTATACATTTTGTTACGATGACAATGCACCAATGTTTATTTTGAAATGAGAATTTATTATCTAATCCTAAGTCATTAGCATTTATTTCTGATTCTAAAGTAGTAATAATGGTTTTAAATAACTTAGGACTTATATTATTTTTTTAATTAATTATATTATTTTTAGGAGAACTGCAATGAACAGTACAACTGTTTCATGTTTAATTATCGAATATCCAATTTGTTACTGATTGCAGGAAGCTTTCAAGAACCGCATATTATACGGTTCATAAGGTACAGAAGAAGAAGTCAAAGTGGATTTCATCAAAATATATTGTACTATGTAGATGTTTATTATGTGAAGAAAGCCGATTTTAGTCATCTATGTTATTTTGCTTGGATGTGATATTATGTTCATAATCGCAACTTAGTGTTTTAGCTTTAATATTTTTAAATATTAAAATAACTCCCTTGATCTCTTATTTATGGGCTGAATTTATATCTTAAATTTAGAGTGAATATAGGGCTGGTATGTAGTAGTTCATTTGATAAAGTTGAATATAGCTTTATTCTATGATGATAACTAGATTAAATAAATATGAACAATTTTACCATTTGAAATATTAACGGATTATAAAGTAACAGTAATCAGCAATATTAATTGTTAGTTAAAGCTATAGCCGATTATAATAATCCTGATTTAAATCTACATAAATAAAAAGGATGATATTACCATTTGTTTTAGATTTTATAATTAAAGATAAAATAAAAAGACCTTTATTACTGTATATATGCATACAGCGGTTACTTATTAGTATTTAACCTGTTAAGCAAACATGTATTAAAACATTCTATTTAAAATCATTTTTGTATTAATAGAAATTCTTATGAATATAAAAATGTAAAACAATCGAAACTTTATTGGGTACTGTACTATTGTAATATGTGTTTCCAAATTATCTCATTTCTCAAACAGCGTTGTAATCTAATAAAGTATTATTTCTCTTTAATATTAATTTGAGTACTACATGAATACATTTTACCTACAGATATAAGTATATATAGATATATTTACATATATACACGGATAACAAGCAGGAACTTAAGTAAATGAGGCCTCGGAGTAATAGGGTCGGGGCCTACCCGGGATCCTAATATCTCACAGGAATGTAATTTTCCGCTTTAGCGTCCCAGCGCGCGCTATTACAATTACTAACAACATGGTACACAATTTTGCTGCTAAATTTAAGATCCTATTTGTGGAGCAATCTCCTAATCCCAGACAATAGAACTTACTTTAGGCAGATGAGTACTACACTATGTAATCAAAACAAAACTGAAGTATTTTTATATCAATATTTAATATATCTAATATTTTAGGCAAGTGACTCCTAATAAATGTGGAAGTTCACGAAGCCTGAGCGAATTACCTTATTGCCGTTTCATGGTCTTATTACACTTCTATCATACATTTAAGAGCATAAATTCAAAAATATTAAATACATGATTTATCGTAAACGGTTTTGTTGTCTCATATGACATGAGAATAATGTTTTATATACATACATAATTAAAATTTGCGAAAAAATAAACATACAAGAGCGTTGTGACAGAAATCACATTAACCATGTTGTGTGTAAATTATAATTATTTTTTATTATTAGTGAAGTGTGCGTAATATTTATTAATATTATTTACTGTAAGATATTTAGCTGTAATTACAACTTTCTCAAGTACACGTTATCAACAAACACTGAATAATATAAATAAAGCAAAGAAGAAAAAACTGATAATAAACATTCCAAATACAAGCAACAATTTTGATTAGTTGTTGTTTAACAAAAATTATAACACAATATAATTTTAAATTTAGATACATCTTTAGATCAATATCTAAGGATTCATGTGGATGACATTAATATAAGGAATGATAAGTCCACATGGTTGTTTTTATTATAATATAAGTTGATGTGCCAATTCATTACTCCTTAAATTCAAATAATTTCAAGAGCTATTTTCACAAGGTAAATTTTTTTATAGCTTTAATTTTATAGCACTTCTTAAAGCTTTTGCTATGGTGAATAGCGTGTAAGGCTAATGGGTTTTTTTCATCTATGTGATTAATAGAAAAACGGTGACTGGTCATTCTTACCCACAAAGAATTATAGGATTACCCAATGTAGTCATTGAGACAACACAAACGGTTTAGCTGGTGAACTGAATTGTTGGAGTTACAGTGCAATTTACCAGCTGTTGTATAAGTATTTTTAGTGACGCTACTTTGGACTTAATCGGTCTTATCCATAATTTTGCTAATACCACAACATGAATCACAACCTAAAGATACATTATTAGAATTTTTTTCAACATGAATTTTGGGCCTTACAAGCATATTCCTCAAATTTTGAGGTCTCTTAAATACTATTATAAATGGCCTGGACAATAATTTCTCAGTTAAAGGCGACTTCATTAAAATTCAATAGTCTAATCTCATAACTCTATTGAATTTGTGCAAACCTGGATAAAAGTTTGTTATAAATTGCAAAACTTTATTTGTAAATAAAACGTTTTGCTTCGTCTTAACTTGTAATTGTTTGACGTGAAAGTTATGCGTGTAAAAATCTATATGAAACGAAACATTGTTTGATAGATTTTCTAAGAAAGTCTTGTTAGTGATATACATTTAGGAAAACTTCCTTATTTTGCGTGTCTATCCAAAGTGACTGTCAAGGAAGTTTTATTTTGTTAGTAAAACTCTACCTGACATTCAGAAAATCCAGAGGTAAATATAAACAAGAAAACTGTAACCTTTAACCAATTTTATTGTCCCGGTAAGATGGGTTATCAAGAATAATTTTTTTAACTTTTATACCACATCGTTACACTTTACTCCTTCATAAACAACTGCACAACCATAATTATTTAAATTGTTAAAATAAAGTCTATGTTTTTAAATGGTTTATTTCTTGATACACATTCGTAACATGAAAGTAACTTTATTTCACAATCGAATAGTATCTTAATTGATTTTTTGTTCTAGATTACCTTGTATTTTAACTGTAACGGTTTATTGTGTACAAACAAGCATACCGTTGTTATCAGTCCGCAAACCAGCTGACCTCTTATCAGTAGTAGACTGACTTATCTCAGACTCTGTGTGATGTGTCTAAATATAATTTGATATTCATTATAATCCAATCTAGGAATCAGTTCGGGAAAGTGTTCATTATAATTCCAACTACGTTCAGTGCGAAATGTTCAGCAAGTGCGCGTTGCAAGTGTTTAATGGATTATTCCCTGCGAGTGAAATCATTCGCAAACTGTATGAGTGTTCTGCAATATTTCATCGGTTGACTGGCAGTCTGTTAAAGTAACGATTCAATTAAATATTAGAAACTATCAATGACGCAATATCGTCTCTTAAAAACGAAATCAACGCCAATACCAACAGGCAAGTTAAACGAGGCAGCGTCATCCTTGAAAAACACCTTCACTGAAGGAACTGGAAAAATCAACAAGAAACAATGGCATGACTCAGGAGAAATAGGATTATGTGTGCGCTGTGACGGGCGAGCGTGACTGGTGGCAGGGGACGGAATGCGAGCTGCGGGGACCTACAGCAGAAAATGAACGACAGCGAGCAACACGCTCGGTGCGCAAATCTGGAAATTCTGGGCATCCTTTGACTCCAGGGGAAGACATTTAGCTACATGTGTTCTATATATATAGTTAAAGTGTCTCTTGGTTCTCTTTCTCCAAGGAAAGACATTTCTTTAGCTCATTCGGCTTCGATTATATTCGAGGAAGCATGCTCATCCACCAATTGTAGTCTTTGACGTCCATGGGTGCGGGAGTCTTGGTTGGCAGCGGCGAGGCACAAGAAAGAATCAACAACACCACGGAGATCTCACCTTCGCTCACACTGGCAATGTCTCTAACATCAATGAGCAGCTCACTCCACACAATAAGGCCTGCTGGGCCGGGCCAGGAGGCTGGTCAGGGCAAAGAAGATCCACTTCGTGGTTTCTTCAATGGAAAATAATAATTATGCCTACTTGAGAATACCGAAAGCTGCTCCTGCACATGGAGGACTTGGACCGATATGATTCGTGATATACCAAACTAAACCGGTATGGTAAAATATAACTTGTATTGATATTTTGTTTTATTTATAAATTATTAAGACGGAATAGTTTCTTTTCTAATTATACTGTAGATTTAAAATAGATAAAATATTCTATATCACATAAAATTTTATAATATGTTATTAATTTTTCTTCTCAAAATTTCGTTCTTTTATAATTTAATATTTCTTATTTAGTTTTTTTCATATACTTGCCAAACGCGGCGTACAATAATTTTTAGTTGAAAATAAGATGTTTATATATTTATCAAAAATAATATTTTATTTTAAAACAATTTTATTTTTCCTTTTTTATTATTATTTCAAATTTTTTATGTTATTTACAATTGGAATTATAATATATTGGGCCAGATATCTGCATAAGGTATCTGATTACCTTTAATTCCATTCATATTTAAATTTATTTATTTTCACTTTTTATAAAGTATTAAAATTATTTATGTAATACTTTATTTTTAAATTAGTGATTCATACTATTCAAATACTTATTTTCCCTTACATCTGTATTATGATCTTAAATGTATAATGTGATTATACCTAGTTTTTTCTTAATTTATGGGATTTTTAAAATGTACTGCTTCCAAATTGATGTAATGGCATAATATTTTATATATTGTCAAGTCAGTATTTTACTGAGTAAATCTGAAGAGTAAATGGTTGTTATAATAAGTCATTAACTTAGATTAAATATAGTATTAAATTGAAAAAATATATAGTCCAAAATTTGTTGAGTAGATGTTATAATTCGCCAATTTATGTTATTATTTATTGTCACCTTATCTACTCATTACTCTCCTCCATATGTTACTTTCAATTAAAACATAATAATATTTCATTATAAGGTTATTTAAATTTTTTGTTCTTTGAATATATTTAAAATATTCTAATAAACACATTTCACTTAATAAAAAAAATTGCCTTATTCAAAAATATTATTAACTTTTTGTAATAATATGTAATAATTGAGTATTTATGTTAATGCTAGTTTCTGTGTAATATGTATGTATTAACATGTTATGTTAATATAGTGTACATAGATCTGTGGTCTTGTAGATAATGCTACAAATTATATTAAAGCCTATTTAAAGACTGCGTGCAGGTTTGCGTGGGTGCAACTGGCTTCATTGGAAGGTGATGATGACAATGATGTCTATTAAATTTATCTTGTCTGGACGATTCATTTCACGGAATGTGTTAAATTTTATAATAGTGGTGTTAACAGTTTAAACATTTTCCATTGTAACATAAGAAGTTTTTCCAAGAATTTTGATCAGTTAATTTTTATATTTGAGCATAGCATATGAAAAATTAGATTTAATAGTTCTGTCGGAGTGTTGGTTGAGAGGGGGGGTGAGGAATGGGCGGGGATTTCAAGGTTTTGAACTTTTATCTACTGAGAAACAACGGAATCAAAATGACGGACTAATTATTTTAGTTAACGACCGATTATCAGTTACTACCACTCAGAACCATTAGTTATTTTTTACGGCTCAGACTGGACTTTACCTTATTAAAATAAACAATATAATATTCTTGCTTGCTGTATAGAACCCTTTGATAGCGATTGAACTTATTTATAGACGAACTAGAAACACTTTTTACGAAGACATAGAATGTTCCAAAACATGCATTTTTTCTTGGTGACATAAATTTGGACTTATTAAGAACTACAGAGCATAAGGACAGATATTTAAAAACTGCTTAGAGGGTGCTGGACTTAAGCAATGTATTGATAAACCTACTAGAGTAATGACGACCGTGTTTCCTGCCTGGACCATATTTTTGTAAGACATTTTAACAGGATCATGTGAGAGCAGCTGTGAGAGCAGCTGTGGTCACTGACATTACGATCACTACAGTACTGGCCTATGACTCTCGGTGTCACGAGAGACATTACTACCACTGACCCTGACAATACGCCTCGTTCCTTCATGTACGACTCTTCTCACCGACAGCCTGGCTCGTGTCGACTGGGCTCCGTGTTGAGTTGCCTGATGTTGACTCCTGTTCCGAGCTATTTATAAATATAGTCAACACTATGTTAGAGCTGTCTATAAGATCACTTCTAAAAGAAATCCTTAAACCACCAATTAAAAAATAACCCTGGATAACTTCGGCATTAATTAAATTGATTCGGCGAAGAGATAAACTAGTAAATCTGTAAAAACAACAATTTTTAATTTACAATTAAAATACCGATTATAGATCTCAGACATCAGACATCAGTAGTAGCTCTATAAAGCGAGCAAAAAAGAGATTATTATCGCGATAAAATCGATAGGTCAAAAAATAATCCCAAACTATTCTGGTCGGTAATAAATGAGCTAAATGTGGAAAAATAAAATTAACAGAATTCTTCATTTAGTATAAAAAAATATTTGCCAGCGGTTTCTGATATTACTTCCGATGTAATACAGAAATCTGCAAACAGCCTTAATTCTTTTTTTGCAAAACGTTGGGGCAGGAGTTAGCGGATGCAATCGATTCGGGTGGGGTGCCGATTGCGCCGATTGTGAATGACTGTGACTATAGTAGACTGTGAGTTTAGTGACTGAACATGTGACTGAAGTGGACGTTGTACGTCACGTGAACGCACTGCGGGGGGGCTCTGCGCCCGGCTTTGATGGTGTCTCTGCTGATGTTGTTTCAAGGCAAATATTCAGTTCCTTATTAAACCCTTGTGCCATTTAATTAATCTTAATATTTTATTGGGTGTCTTTCCTAATACTTTTAAAATGGCTAAAGTGTTTCCTTTATATAAAATCAGATGAATTTACCAATAAAAGTAACTTTAGACCGATTTCCTTACTCAGTTATTTTTCCAAGATATTAGAGCGAATAATTAGAACAATTAATTTATGTATCTATCTTAATCGTATATTGGGTGTCAGTATGGGTTCAGAAGCGATAAAAATGTAAACGATGTCCTATTTGATTTAAATAAAGAAATAATGCTTTTTTTTTCAAGAGGTGACTCGCTCAATGCTTGTTTTTCTAGATCTTAAGAAAGCTTTTCGACTCAGTAAAGAGAGACAAACTAATTAACAAATTTAGAAGCTATTGGAGTTCGTGGAGGCCCCCTTGGTTTTCTCAAGCTACCTTAGATAATAGATTTCAATTTGTTTTCTCGGGGTGGCTTGTTAGTATCCATTGTCAGTGGACTATGGAGTTGTTCAAGGATGCTCTCGGACCAATTTTATTTCTTAATTTACATTAATAACATTTCGAAAATAAATTTAAACGGTAAACTTTTTTTTATTTGCAGATGACACTTCAATTTTTGTAAACGGTAATAACTGGTTAGAAGTGCAAAGGAAAGCTCAGAGTGACCTTCATGACGTTAAAGAAATGGTTTGATCAAAACATATTAACGCTTAATATTTCAAAAACAAAATTCTTGCCAATATCTCTTCGCTCTATTTCTGACTACCATTTGAAAAATTTGACAATTCATAGCTTATGAATGATTCATGTACATGCGAAAAGCATAGATAAAACAATA
Organism: Homalodisca vitripennis; assembly: GCF_021130785.1. NCBI lineage: Eukaryota > Metazoa > Arthropoda > Insecta > Hemiptera > Cicadellidae > Homalodisca > Homalodisca vitripennis. The sequence goes on along the minus strand of NC_060214.1, from coordinate 77,038,237 downwards.
GTTTACAAATATCTAGGAATTATTTTTGATCATAGGATGGACATGGTCATATCATATAGATTACTTAGTTAAAAAATTACGCCCGATTTGATTTTTGCTTTCAGACAGCTGAGCGATGTCCTTGGTGCAAGTGAGATAAAGCTGGCGTACTACGCTTACATTCAGTCTATGCTATCATTTTGGAAATATCGCTTGGGGGGGGAGCTAGTAAAACAACTCTAAATAGCCTGTTTTTATGCCAGAAACAGTTGCAAAAACTTGCTTTTCACAAAAATCGTCGTTACCCTACTGACACCCTATTTCAAGAATTATCAATCCTTACAGTTCGTCAGTTATTTATAAAATCTCTCATGGTTCACATCTTCTCACACTTTCACTCTATCTTTTCAGAAATTCCCCATTCATATAACACCCGATATGCCCGTGACACAGGAATAGCCACTTACAACTATATAGATCTTTCTCCACAACTAATTCGTATTACATATCAAATATACTATTCAGAAATATTTCTAGATTCTTTTACGCTTATAATTTCTTTAACGCACAATCCTTGTCAGTTTTTAAAAATCGTATCAATGAGTGGCTATTGCAATTAGGCGTAATCAGAGGCGGAGATCATTATCACTGCCGGGTACAGGGGACCTGACCCTTGACCATGACGTTGTTACTATTACTAACCGAACACACACACACACACACACACACACACACACACACCCTATCTCTCTCTCTCTTTCTCTCTCTCTCTCATCTCACTTCTCCATAAATTGATTATTTGAGTTTAGCAGCACATAACCATTTTTATTTTGTTTCCACCGCTTGATTAAAAACAGTCACTTACACAGTAAAATTCAAGTAGCAATAGACATATATCCCCCTTTATCTTTTTTACCTTATTTTTACTCTATACTAACATTCCAGCGTTTTATTTAAATTTTATGTTGGCGGCTTAGATGCAACTAGGCCTACGCACAGGCAGATTGCCCATGTAGGCTTTTCCAGTATTGTTATTTCATTGTGCTATTCGTTACATTTTCTTACATTTCTTCTACATATATGAGCTGCTGTATATATAATAATAGCTATTTCATTTAAGAACCATTGTATATATGTTACATATAAACTGCTGGAATAAAAAACGTTATTCATTCATTCATTCATTCATTCATTCATACGTATCAAAGAAAACAATAAAGGTAAGACTATAGCTTTCTTATCATATTGATCTCAAAATAGCTTTCAGTGAACAAAAACAACATATATTGAATATGAAACAAATTGTGTGTGGTCTTTAATAGACTGTAGGGGTGCAACAATGCGGGGTGATGGTGAAATTCATGGATCTATATTCCACAGTTTGATTAGACAGAAATCACAGCAGTTAAATGTGTGTTTATGAGAATCTTCTGCTACGAAATAGGTGTCTGACGATGACTATTTTTACAAATACCCAGATAGAGTTTAAGACGTCTTAAATTACAAACTTGTCGTAGATTGTTATAAAATTGTATTTTTCTTTCTCAGAATACGTTTTTCAAATTTCCGATATTCAAAATACGTAAAGTATATCAAAATGAATACAATCAACTGATCAATGCAGTAGAAATACATTAGGCAAGATGTAAATGGCAGTGCACGGAAGTAACCACATTGTCACAGAATAATACTTATGTGAGTTTGTGTTTGTGAGTGCGTGCGTGTGCGTGTGCGTGCGTGCGTGTGCGTGTGTGTGTGTGTGTGTGTGTGTGTGTGTGTGTGTGTGTGTGTGTGTGTGTGTGTGTGTGTGTGTGTGTGTGTGTGTGTGTGTGTGTGTGTGTGTGTGTGTGTGTGTGTGTGTGTGTGTGTGTGTGTGTGTGTGTGTGTGTGTGTGTGTGTGTGTGTGTGTGTGTGTGTGTGTGTGTGTGTGTGTGTAAACTGTATATTTAAACTGCCTAATTTAGGTCCTCAGTTCATTCATTGCTCTTTAAACTGAAGGCTCAGTTGTTTTGAAATGAATCACATGATTGAAATATCTTTCAATATTAATCACTTACATTCAGAAGTGTTTACATGCTCTATTTACACATTTATACTTATAGTGTACCTGTTTTTCAATACGAAGCATCATGCAAAGTTGAATATACCTAAGACTTAATAATATGAAATTTTTCTTGTAGTTTTTTTATTATTTTAAATAATATTATTTTGTAGTCAACAGGATTTTTTCGGACATGTGCCATCGTTCAGTAAAACAAAAAATCAGTGACACTACGTTTCGAGATCTGCGATCTGATCTCTTCTTCGGGTAAGGATTAACCTAATACATAATTAAAAACTAGGTTAAAATAAACAAATCGTACCTAGTTTTTATTTATTCGTGCGATGGCAAATGTCCAGAAAAATCCTGGTTTTCTTCACAATCCTTGCTTGCACCGTCAAAAATAAACTTCAAATAATTTTATTTTTTATTAAATAAGTTTAAAAATTGTAAAAATGTGTTCATAAGAATAATTTATAATTATTCGTGAATAGTTTCGGAAAAAAACTTTAACAATTGGTCTCCGGTATCTACTTAGACCCGAATTGTGACATTTACTCTGAAATATATGAAGAATACGGTATATTTCTTGAAACTGGTAATACATTTAAAATGTGTATCATAATAAATGTTATACTAACACGAATACAGACATTTTATTAAAATTTTCCGTATTTAGACCTTGAAAAATATCGTCAATCTTTATATATCTGATATCTGAAAAATATATCTGATTGCTTATATCACATGGTATGCATGCAAACGTGATGATATATTGTTGCTTTCACTAGGATTAAATGAACAAAAGCTACAATCCATATTTAGGTATAAACGAAACGTATTCATCGTAAGATACCTCATAAATAATAAATAAAAATGAAATTACTAATCATGCTCACCTTATTGATAATATGTACACCATTATGTTTATTAAAATTCGAGAATTCAAAATAAATAGGTTCCACCAAAAAAACACATCCTACTGATAAAACTTTAACAGTGGCTTTTACCGCGACTTTTTATGGTTGGTGCAACATTATACATGATAAAACAAAATATCTGTCACATTTTTATTGTTTTAGTGTAATACACTCATGTAATATCCGTATTTATTAAATATATTTTGCTTTATGTTATAAACATGTTAACAACTACAAAGGATTTACTATAATGATCATTTCAAATGGAAAAATAGTATTTATTGTTATTTAAATTCTCATTTTTATTTGTTTAAATTTAATATTTTCAAGGTAATACATCAATCATCAAAGCCTCGACAGGATAGATAACACATTTTAAACCTATTGAAATTGATTGAGACTTGATTATATTTTGCATTTAAAATTTTATTATTCATTTATGTCAAGTTTCCAAATGTTGGCCATCAAAATTTGTTAAACTGTAGTAACTAAATAAAGATTTATAATGAAATCATAAATAATGTAATGCACATGTACATGTAGGGTTTTTAAATAATAAATTTGATATCAGTTTCATTTCGCTACAAATATTAATAAAATAATATTTGTTTTAATAAGTGAATAAACCGTTAGAGTTACTAATGTTGTTTTACTGCTGATTAATAATCATATTATTGCAGTGATTAATCATAGGAGGCTGAAAGAACCTGGCATTGCTGACAAAAATACTGAATACTGTCTACTGCATTAGATGTTTCACAATTGCGATATCAAAATGTTGTTTATTTGTAAATATGGACAGTCAGAAAAGAAATGTTTGCATCCCCTCGACGGACCAAAGAGAATTATTGCTGGCGCACTTAGTAGTAGCTTCAAAGCGCTTCAATGACGCTCAGCATAATTCCAGGGATGAACATGAATCAACTGAGAAGTATTTATTTTTAATGTATCATTAAACATTCGGTCTAAAATTAAATCTTCTTAAGATTTCTAGCATAAGTAAGATTAATTCTCATTTTTATTTATACATTTGGTTTTCACAGAGAGAGTTTAGACAATAAATTAAACACAACAAATTACCAAAGTATGACTCTATAACTGTCATACTATAACTGTCATACTGTGAGTACAGGTTACTTGACTTTATATGTCACAATGCTATACAATTTCATATCATCGTCATCATTGTTTTTATAAATAATTGATTTTTCACTATAATTTAAAACCCTTTAAAAATTTAAAATTCGAGTGTATTTGTATGCATTATTTCAAAACTGTGGTACCGGTACATGAAATATATATAGTTAGTTCTCGAGATATTGTGTGTCAGAAATACAGACAAACACAGACGGAAATTGTATTTATTGATCTACATTTGACTTCGATAACGCTCAGAAAATAATATAATTAAAATATCATTCTTCTCTACAGTCATGTTGGTGCTCATATTAATTTAACAAAATAACTTGTGTTAGTTGAAATAATTTCTTTCAAAATTATTTGAAAAGATCCTTCCAAAGGTTCTATGACTTATTTAATATTATCACTGTAAAACCTATACAATTTCAGTAGTAATTTAAATTATAAAACTTTCCGTAAGTACTATTTAGTACATTTATAATCATTATAATTTTTGTTGTAATAAAATAAAACCATGTTATTCTGACATTGAGTAAAACCGACACAACCGCAACCTTTACCAATATATCGTCCACATTGTCTAAAGTATTCAAACAATATTAGGGCAGTTGCGATAAAGTTTATGATTCTTTGGTTGATATCCGTGTATGTAATTATTTTGATAGGCTTAAATAAAGATATTTAACCTCAGAATAGCAAGTAAGGATGTTGTATGTCCCGTGAGTGCGGTTGTTTACTACATTTAATGGTTTAGTGCATAAGTAAACTTGAATTGTAAAACAAATAGAAAATTTAGGTATTATATAAATATTAAAAACTACGTATAGGTTATACATCCAAAATATTACATATAATATACATTTGATATTTTTGACGTATATACATGGTGTCCCATGAAGAAACGGAGAAACTGTCAGGACTTGTTCTTACGGTGAAAATAACGAAAAAAGTACATATACACATAGGTCTAGAAACGCTTAGTTAGCAAGCTATACAGGGTGAAAGATTTCGCCCAGATTTCAGTGCTACCGTTAAAAGGGAGCCCTATTAAATTATTTTGGGCGTTACCCAGGACGTAAAATTTAATGCATATTATGCAAATTTAACTGAAAAATTGAATAAAATTGGTACCTTACATCTAGCTGCAGTTTTTTCTATTATTCGTACGTTATTTATTTAATTAAACATTTATTTTCTTAACGTTTACGTAAAATTTTTACTGGCTTACTTTACATCATTATCTTAAGAAATTAATTCTTTTACAAGTTTTTTTAAAGAATTTTACCTGTTTGTTACACATTTAACAAAATTAATCTACTTGAAACCTAAATGAAACTTGTTTTTGGACACCAAATTTTGCGTATTTCTTCAGATATCTTAAAAATTACTGCAGCTAGAGGTCTGGTACCCATTTTATTAAATTTTTCAGTTGAATTTGCATAATATGCATTAAATTTTACGTCCTGGGTTATTACAAAAGTGACTGCTTCATTAAAAGGTTTTTCCTATCATCCCACCCTAAGCCGTTATTACCGTCGTGATTGTTTTCGACACCACTTTCGATTTCTATTTATGTTCCAAGTTATATTGATAATCTATAGTTCCTTGATTTCCTTGGAGTATGTAAACGATTTCTACCCTTATATTATTACATATGAAAAAGATGTTATATAATTCATAAGCTACTATCAATTAAGTTTTATATTTAGTAATTAAATAATCAGTTATATATAAATTATTAAAATAGAAGTTCATCTAAATTCTGATTATATCAAATTGTAAAAGATTCTATGCTTGGCAGAACAATGAGTATTGATTTTAAATAATGGAAAACATTTTAATATAAAGCAAATACTATATATTATGATACGTTTTTGGAGAAACCATTATTATTCATAGTAATAAAACTTTACAACATTTGATTTTAACTCTTTATATAAAATTAAAAACATACAAATATCGATATATTTTACACATAATTGATTACCATTCAATTAAGAAACAAACAAAACTAAATATAATAGTATTTTCAAATGTAAGGGGCTAAAATTTATGGTTGCACAATAGTATTCAAATAATTTAAACATGAATTTAATATTTATAATACTAGTTAAACTTTGTTTATAACTGTTAATTTGTATATATTTTTATTGCCTACATTCTTTATTGTAATACGGCAAGTATCATGTATATAATCGAACTTACTACAGTCATATAATATTTTAACAGACATAATGATAATAAGAGCTTTAACCTAACTGCCTACATGTTACCTCTGAAAGAGTAATTATATTTGTTAGTTTTATAAAATAGCATTATGTTTAGTTAAAATATAAATGGCACTTTTCATCTTGAAAAGATTTATTTAACAGCCAATTTATAAGTAATAAATTATACATTTATTTATTTTTGTTAAAAATAACAATAATTAAATTATGCAGTTATCAAAGAAATCTCAAGGTAATTTAAATAATATTTTTAGCTTTATTATCTAATAATTCCCTACAAATAATTATTAAATATTCTACTTTTAACAAATAAACAGTAATAGGATTTCCATTACTAGCAATATTTACTAAAACAATTTATAAGCGATCCCTTTTCTTAATGTGGAAAAAAACATTCAAAATTAAATCTGGCCTTGAATGTAGTATATAATCCACTAATATCTAACGATTATAACTGGTCAAGTCTATAAAGAAATAGTAAAAATTATTTCAACAGCGAGACTGTCAGTGAAACCTATACATAAAGCGTCATAAAATATCGAGCTCGGATAAAATATAGGGATATCAGAGCGTTGTGATCTCCGGTCTGACAATCACTCAGCAGGTAAACCGTGGATTGCGATCAGACCATAGGTGACAGCTGATTAGAACTTAATGAACAGTTTCATTCAAGTTTTACTGCTAAAGATTTCAGAATGAAAAAGAAAAAAAAAACATAAAATCGGATCAATAACTTTATTCTTTTTAAATATTGTTATATGTGATGGGATGAGTGATAGTGTAGCATGTTATTCACGTGGATAAACAAATTTATTGATGTTTGTTTTCGTATAAGTTTTTAAAGTAATATTCAAGGAAAGTCACGTAAGATATATAATCTGGTAATAGTGGGAAGCAATTGTAATCACAACAACATAATTTTGCAAGCACTCAAGGTCATTGATACCCGGTCCATTGCAGTTATCATCAGTCATGCTACGCAAGTCTAGGCCCCTTTTGATTTTTATAATATTATATTAACATACTTTAGATTATAAGTTGATGCATCCGATGACCATATAATAATATATAATTTTTAATAGAACCGAGGTAGAATGTACAGTAAAATTGATATCTCTCTGCTCCTTTGTAAGTAAGTTACATATTATGTTAGTTAAAATTTATTTGCGTACAGATTCGTTGAAAACCAATAATGAGAACGTAGCATAGTTTATAAAGATCAACGTATAAACCATCAATGTCTGTCTCCAGATTTCTTAGAGTTTTAATATAAAAACCGTAACGGCAAGACATTTATTAAAAACACAATTTAAGCTAATTCTAGTTAAAGCTGCCTATTTTAATTGTAAATTTCTATGTATAACCATTAAAGTGATTTCCCTTATTTTTGGGTATAGAAAGTAATAAGTTATTGCATTTTTAGAAGTTCAATTACTTATTATGAGGTACAAATTTAGCCCTAATTTTAAATAATAATAACGGAATTTATAACATCCAATTACATTGTATTAGTTTCTTTATGTCTATTCCATTTATTCCTTAACAGAGCCAAAGAGCCAATATAAAATAATATGTCATACTTATTAGTATTATTACTCTAAATGCAATATAAGTGCACGTAAGAGGCTGTCACGATCTAGGGTAACTAGTCATGCATACAGATAGTTGCCTTTAGCGATTACGTGGGTTTGATGGTATAATCCTTTGACACGTTCCTCTGAATACATTACCCTTAACAGAAAGTTACTGCTTCCATTCCATAGCATAGTTTAATGGCAAAGTGTTTCTTATAAAATGTTTTGCACAGTTAACCTGCCTCATTAACTTAAATACTAGTACTTGTTTAAATAGTTTACTGTATTCTCGTTTCGTTATAATAATATATAATCAATATAAAGAATTGTTTTGAATATAAAACAAAAAGATATCAGTCAAGCTGTCGTCACTGTATCTCAAAAATGAACTAAACTAAGAGGTTAAATCTGCATGAAACTTCATTTCGATATATGAATAACTAAGGCAGATTATATTATATAAATTAATAAAATTTTGTTGACTGATAGTTAACATCTTAAAAATGGTTTTATAGAGACCCATGATGGTAACGGGAAAATAACGTAATAAATATATTTATAATTAACTGAAAATACTGAAGTTAAATTTTAAATATAACGTATTTTTAAATATAATGGCCCAATTGCTAAAACATATGCATTATATTCTTTTGATGACTTGGTGTGTAGTATCGAGCAAAAATGACTTGCACACCTTGTTTATTAATAATCTAGTATGAAACACAACTATGAGCTAATAGGTGAATATATTAAGTTGTAAAATATTCCGAAAGATTTGACTAATTACATAAAATAAGATATTTATAAAAGCAAAAACAGTAAAATAGGATAAAATTCAATGTTAATCAATGGAATATTAAAAACAACGTTTTTAAAAGTATAGAGACACTAAAAGAGCAGATCGCCTGAGCAATGTTGTTATTCTTACAATTAATGAATGCAATCAAATATCAATGTGCAATCAAAAGTTTAAAATCATAACATAACTCATAGTTCTCAAATTGAAGGCCCATCTTGGTTAAATGTTCCATTAGTGCAAACTAAAAAACAGGCGTACATAATGGTGGTACTGTGTTAGTATAAATTAGTGACAGATTTTTAAACATTGAATGCCAGCCTAGTTTTAAGAATTTAGTTGTTATATTTAGAATAAGTAATAACATATTTATTGGATTCAATATACGCCAAGTGTTTATTTAGGCAAAACTGAGATATTAATATAATTTAGAATCAAGATTATGGTGATTGTTCTGTATGTTTCGTAGTTTTCATTAAAACCTCAACCGGACTTTTCATTAAGTTTCAATCAGTTGCCACCTGTAGTCTTGTCGCAATCAGTGGTTTACCTGCTAAGTGATTGTCAGGCCGGAGATCACAAAGCTCCGATATCCCGTTGTTTAATCCCAGCTGTCAAACATTTACAGAATGGCTTCACAGTCACTCTTACCGTTTTAATATGTAGCTTGCCGATATGTTTTACACCTCTTGTCTGTTAAAAATTACAAGGGTTACTAACAATTATTTAGTAAAAATATTGTAAATTGTATAATAAAAAAACTATTAATAAATAATTATACAAAATAAAAATTATATTATAATATAAAACTAATAAACAATTTAAAACTGCTTCACAGTCACTTTCACTGTTTTAATCTGAAGCTTACCAATATATTTGCCACCGCTTTTCTTTAAATAAATATTGGTTGGAATTGTTTGATAGCAATATTTAAAATTATATAATAAAAGACTAGGATCAAGTAATTAGGAATTATATTTTGGTATAGAGTCATAATCCAAAGATCAACCACTATACTATATCGCTATATTGTGAGTAAATGTTACCAATAATTTGGCTCTTAACAAGTTGTTTTTGATCCATTAGGAATTCTTGATATATTTTCTGGGTAATAGTGTGGAAGGTAAAAATATATTAAAACTACATTCAGATATGGATGAAATTTAGAAGCAATTATCGTTAACTTGGAGTTTCGAATGTTGTTCATAATTTCTTATTTTAATGTTAAGGCTTATAGCCTGTGTAATTTTTACCTTTCGTAGGAAATGTTTGTATTTTAGATATAAACATTAATATTTAAAACAGTAATTTTATTTAGAACAAGGTCATATTATTTATGACATCAAAATATTTATATACGCAAAGAAACTTTGATTCTTGTACAAAATTATGCCTATCACAGTAAACTGCCTCACAGCTGTAAATTGTTGTTTGTAAAATAGCTATTACTGCAATTGTGATGTAAATAAATGATAATATCAGTTTAATGTACTAATTCTACTCTTACCAAATTATAAAAATACGTATTTAAACTTTGATCCATCGGTGGATTATTGCCCTGTTTATTCAATTTAAACAGTATTTTCAATGATGAATTATAGAAAACAACGGCTACGTATAAGAGAGTTGTATACTGTTAAATTAAAGGCAGTTTAAAATACGAGTGATCAGTCACGTAAATAAAACGTTAATCGAGTAATAAAAAAGGATCCAATTAAAATAAAACATATTCTACGAACTTTAATTATTTTTGGAATTCACAATTATTTACATATATTCTCGCGATATTCGTTTACCACATATGCATATGATTGACTTCATAAACACCGTTCAACTATAACATCACTCTCTTCTCTTGAGAAAACGGTAAGGTTTAACAATGCAGTAAACCAAATTTTTTAAGTATCCAATTCTCTGGTGTTATAAGTGATTCATTGAAACTACTATTTACGGAAACGTTCCTTTTGATGTGCGCGACGTAATGATCACTCCTTATTTAAAATTCAATTAATAATCGAATTGTTTGTTTTGTTTTACTAATTAGGTTCTCATTTCACGTTTAATAACCTAGAGTTTTAATTCACATGCACTACGTCTTATAACGTGGAAATGTTTCTTGTGAGCTTCTTTATTACCATAATTTTAACTATTTTGATGACTCCAGGTTTCAGCAGTGAAGTCTGTTACAGCATCAGATACCAGACGTTGCACTACGAGGAATGTGAACTGGAGCTAAAATCGTCATTCACGTAAACAGGATATTTTCAGGAAATATTCATCTTTTAGCGATACGTAAAATCAAGCGATGTTTTATGTCACTGAATATTGAAAAGTTTTCGTAAATATTGATTCTTTCACAATCCTTACATCGTCTAAAATATTCTAAATAAATAATCTACACTAACAAATCTACATGCTTCGAATACGTCAAGCTTTACACTTTTTGGTATTATTTACAGGAAACAGATATATATATATATATATATATATATATATATGTATATATGTATATATATATATATTGTATATATATATATATATATACACAATATATATATGGTGTTATATATATACATAAGTGGATAAGTAGATTGTCGTTCTCCATATAAATAAATTAATAAATAAATATATATATATATATATATATATATATATATATATATGGAGAACGACAATCCACTTATCGTTTAATTAGCTTCTTTAATGTTGCATGTTAATATTTAAATATATACTTAGTTATATTTTTTAGTTTTCTAAATAATTGTTTACATCTCTGTCAAAGAACAGGACATTGTATCAACCTACTTATTTATAGGTTTCAGTGACACTCAACCATATTGTTTGATGGTAGTTGAACATAATATTATAATTCATACTGTAAAATTAACTATAATGGCTTAGACTCTAGAAATGATATGTCTTAAAAAAAACTATATCCTGAGATATTTGCTCTACATATTGTATCAATATTATTCTATGTTATGTTAGGTTATATAGTAGTGTTTGAATGAGAAAGGACATAATATGTCTGTTTACTATATACAACACAAGAAGTTACAAAAACTAAGTTTTATGTGTTAGGGAATTTAGAATATATGTATTAGTATACCACGTGTTAAAAGATTATGAATATTCAGTTTGATTATTGTTTTTATCATATTTTCTTATTGCCATCATATTTAACCGTAGGAAAAGTACAAAAAACTTCGATAACGCTCAGGTAAGTCATATGAAGTGACCTTCACCATAATGAAACTCATTATTGCTTCTATAAAAAGGAATTTGCATCCAAATTTTTCGAAATATAGTGTGGACAATCAGAGATGTATGCAGAGAGAAATTAAATGTTTTTGCCTCTCAAGTGATAAGCTTTGCTAACGCTCAGCCTATAATATGTGTGTCAGCTAAAACATAGTTAACTGCACAAGCCTAGAGTATTACACAATAAATATATATACGAAAACACATGTGGATGTAAATATACATTCGTAGTTCTCAAAACTTTACTTATTTAAAGTCATGAAGGTTTTAATGAAGTATATTTTTCTATTTATATATGATTGCCTATATATTTACTATTTAATAATAATTTCATGAAGTTTATTACTTTCATATTGCAATCTGTATCTGCATGTATCGCGAAAATCATTGTAGACAGGTGTTAGATCCCAATAATATCTGATTTTGTTGTCAATACGGTAATATCATTAAATTTATATCTGGATTTTATGCTTAAAAAACAAATTTTATTTTATATATACAGGAAATATTACAGAAAAACGCAACGCAAACAATACCGTACGGTAGCGTGATAAGCCTGTTGTCAATGAACCCAATTTTCAATGCCCTTTTAATATCATATCAATACCGGCAAAATTATCCTCTCATTGAATGAATGAGCATAAATATACATGTATGTATGTAGCATAAATATAAACGTAGTTAAAACGTAATATGTAATTCAGCAAAACCTGCTGCACGAGAATTGTTGTAGCATATTTCTAGAACGTTATAGGTTTTTAAGTTTGTAATAAAAAAATAAATTAAATTATAGCATGTTTCAAAATAGTTATTTTTATAGCAGTTTTTGCTATAACAACGATATTCTATGTATGTTTTATAAAAATAACACAAAACACATTTTATGTTAAATTTTCAAATTTAGTACTAAAAGACTCTATTGTTTAAAAGTATCTTTTATCCTAATAACCGCAATATATATTTGATGTTAAGAAAACGTATAGTACATTCGTGTACACTAACGTGTAGTATATACTATTTCTTTTCCCTAAGAAAAGCCGAATTTGGCTATTCTCCGAATATTAATAATACATTTTCCAAGATAAATTGATTGGAAAATAATTACAGCTACAAAAAAGATCAACCCAGCACTAATATGATCAGTATTGTTCGGTGTGTCATCCTGGATTTAACGTCACAACTCGTTTCCCCAACCCATCAGGGATACATTCCATTTCATCTATAACACCTGCTTATATAAACACAACATATAACTCTGACACGTATATTCAAAAGGATAGAAACAATTTCTACTTTATTACATCAATTACGTCTGTTTTCCGTGACAGAAGCTTTCTAGATAATTAATTTCCTTGATAATTTTACTTATTGTCTCTAATATTTCAAAATAAATGTCACAACCCCTTCTGTCACTTTAAATGAAACTCTTTAGGCCTCTTAAAACAGGTTTAAAATTAATAATTTCATTCCTTGAAAACCATTTTATTCTATGTAACTCTATAAGACAATCCTCCACCTTACCTATATTTGTTTCGTAGTTTATAATAACATAATAAACTTACAATATTCTTTATGTTTTTCATGTATTATGTTACAAAGCATTAAAAAGTCTAATAGTCACAATTTATTTTATATACAAATCATGCAGAAAACCTTACATCTAAAGTTGCGCATGCTAATTTTTGTGGATCCGAAAGTGCCTTATAGAATTCGTAATGTCGTTCATCCTGCTTTGTAAAAGGTTTCGATCGAAAAGTACTGTAGACTTTAATTTTGGTACATGAGTTCCTGTTTGGTCATAAAAGACCTACATTGATGTTAGGCAAAAGGGTTTCGTTGGCAGTTTATTGTACGTCTGTCTGCCTATACCTACGATAGTTCTTGATAGACAGTCCTAGACACTTAAAATTTGGAAAAATAACTTTATCTTTAGATACAAGGAAAACTCTATTTAATATGGGGTAATACTGGCAAAGAGAGGACTGTCCAAACGTTTGTAGGATCATCCGTATATGACTTAACTTTTGAAGAGAAAGTCATAGACTTGGTTCTTAGAGGCCTACGTTCTACTTAACCAGGAAATACCTCTATTTATCTTAGAAAAAAAATGTAAAATGTATCGATGTATTAGCACGTAAAGGTAAATTAGTGTTCTGCTATATGGCATTTAGTCAGATTTATCTAGATAACTTTTTGAGCTAAAATTTCATAAAAGATTATATAAAAATTAATTTCATAAGGCACCTCACAAGTGGTAAGTATATTTTATTTTATTTATAGTGACATTATAGTTTAAGAAAAATATACTGTTTAAAATTCCATTGCCATAAAGGTTAAGATTTGTTTTATTACGTATTTTTGGCAAGTCAGCAACTATCAGGAAAATTCGACAACCAGGACTGGCAATATTTATCTGGTTCTGGTGTTTGTTGACTAGGCAAAAAGTATGTAATTCAATTAGTATAGTAAACCTTAAAATACGTGTACTTTAAATAATATTTAGTTTGAAAACATTTAATATGGCATTAAAAATAACATTCTTTGATGATTTTATTCTACATGTATATTAAAAAAATTTAATCAAGTGAAATTGTATAAATTGTTCACTTCAGTAAAAGTATGTTGCTTAATCCGCACAAAATATTTTTTTTGAGTCATAATTTAAAATAATAGGTATAATTTAGGATAAGAATTGTATAACGATAGCTAAATGGTACAAGTATAACGTAATATTGAGGTTTTGACGTTCTAAGATACTTTTAACTGATACCTAAAATATACGAAACGTATTTACACCTCCCTTACTTGCGTTTGTGTGATACGAAATAACGGAGAAAGAATAATTATTTATTATTACTAATACTAATAAACTATTCCAATAGACTAAATAATTATGATTCAAGGTTTTGATATTTTACCGCATATATTAAGTTTTAATTTTTTTTATCTAAAACAATGTAACATTAATTTAAAACCAAATGTAAATAAAAGAATAACGATATTCATGCATTTTTTAAGGGAGAATCGATTGTAGTTGAATAAATTATAAATGATATAGATCATAATCGTAATATGTACTATATCCTTTTACTGTCAAAGTAATAAGAAATGTTACAAGATAGTTTAGTGTTATATTAAACGCCGTAAAGTCATTTATTATTAATATTCGGTACAGAATCTATAAAAATAAACTCCAAGGTCCATTCAAAAATATAAACGTATCTTTGATGTTGTTTAAAATTTAGGTTTTTATTTTCTTTTAATGGTATATTTTAATGGAGTAAATGATGTTAAATAAAAATAATATTTTTGTAAGAAAAATGTAATACACAATATATGATTTATTTATTAGATTTAAAAATGATTTTAAACAATGTTATGCGTATTTTTATAAAATTAAACGTATTAGTGTTTTTTTCTTAAGAAATGTCTGAAGAATGACATATTTTCCTATTGTCAGATAATACGATTATAAACAGCTTGATAAAACATTTTCAATTTCAATACACGAGAGTTAATGAACCGAAATTAGTCATATTTCCATATTTTATTTAAAGAGGTCTTAGTCTTATTTTGGTATGATGGAGTTAGTGAGTGATAATATATGGGTATTGTATAATATTTTATAATTTTCTGTTAGATTTCTTGTTTGTATTTAAAACATATTCTAATAAAATATATAAACTTGAATACTAGTCGATTAAGAAACGTAGTCTCTTATTTTATTACAAGTTATGTTAAATTAAAGTCAATATCCTGTTAAGATTATGATCAACAACATTATTCTTAAGGGATGCTAGAAGTTAAAGGCTGTTTGCAAGGATATTTAATGTTTCCGGTAAAGGGTGAGATAGTTTCCTGAGAAACTTCCGGTAGTAAATCAAGACTACACGGGTAATAAAAGAAGTTTGTTTTGATTTCCTCTCACTTCCAGGATGTCATTACTTTATCTCGCTAGACTAAAAAGCAGGAGAAAACGACACATCTCAGTAGCAATATCTTTTTTATGGCTTTTGACATAAATTAGGGAAATTATAGACTAGGTGTAATTTTAAATTAGAATATCAGCCAGTTTTGATAAAACTCTTCCAAAATTACAGTATCAAATGTTTTACTACAATTTTAATAAATTAAATTGTATTACTATGTTGCCTAGAATATATACAGGGTAATTTATAAAGCTATGCAAAAACTGATTGAGCTGATTACATAAAAAACTAAAATTGTTTGTAATAACATGGTTTCGGAAATGCATTCCTAGCTCACCATTTAAAACGAGGTCTTTCTAAAATTCTAGTAAGGTAGATAAAACCGCGAATTCAATTGATTATTATGGTTTTGACACAAAAGTTGAATACAAATAGTACCTATAACTGTGATTTAAGTAGTTATTGTTTTTAGAAAAACCAGTGTAAAATGCAGAAAACTAACAGATATTTTCAAATTTGGGAAAAATAACTTTCTTATATCACCAGGAAACATTTAAACTTTTTACTAAGAAAAAAAACTATGGAAATAAAGCACACAATAAGCATATTCAAGTTTCATTAAATGAATATTTATTCATAACAGTACAAATAAAAATTGATTGGAAAATATCGAAACCTGTTCAACCAAATTACAGTAATATTTCAAAAGTGTCTACGCTGACTTCACGATATTTTTCTGCTCGTTTAAGGATAGCTCTGGATGCTTTCCGTATAATAAAGAGGACTCTTATTTAAGTGTGTAAAAGCTTAATCTATACGTCTAAATAGCACCTTAGTGGATTTGATCTCGTTTACTTTCTGCATAATCCATCCCAATATACGAAAATCCCAAGGCGTTTGATCTGATGACCTGGATGGCCAGTCGTATGGTCTCCACGACCAATTCACATTTTTGGATGTTAATTTAAGTAGGTGAAAAATATTTTTGAAAAAATTTAGCTATGCACAATTAAGTTGAAATTACAACTGGATTTGAGTTCCAATAGTAACGGTATAAAAGATCTGTTAGGTTAGGTTTCGTTCTAAGTATTTTACGGGTAATGTGAATATGTATTTATCAAGAAGGATCTTGAAACTTGAATATCTTCAAGCAACATGTAACTCTTCTTAAAGAAAGTGTAAATATGTATGACCTGTTAAGCGTTTCAAAACTAAACGGTCCAGTCAGCAGATACGCTGTTGAAAGTTACGTTCAATCGCTGCATGAGGATTCACTTCTGCCCATGAATGTTGGTTTCGTAAACAGTTAATACTATCATGAGTGAACTATAACTAATCGGTAAATAAAATAAAACGGGGATGAATGCATTACCATATTCAGTACTCTAAGCGATGGGCATTATAAACTTGATGCTGTATTTTTTGTTGTGGTTTTGCCTGTTGGTATTGAGAGTTCTCAATACTTTACTTTGCGTAACCCTAATCCGTTTAGAACGACTTCTTGTACTAAACGGTAATACCTGGAATATGTACAACAGTAGGAACATTGTTTTCCAATACAATAACATCATTTTGGAAAGAGCGGTTAACTTTACGCTAAGAAGTAATTCTGTTTCCTGTAACGCAAGAAAGCACTAATTGTTCTAGAATTTGTAATTCTGTTGTAAGGTAATGATGTCTGTACTCTTCAACAGTGGCCGTAGCAACGCCTTCAAATACATTATATAAACACTATATCGACGTATTCTTCACCTTCAAATGAGTGTGGGCATTACTACTCTAATAATTCATAATGATTACAGACAAAATAGTACCTACATGGACTGAACACTGTTGTTAGCTTTCAAAATTATATGAAATCTCCAATTCAGTTCATGTTATTGTTGAACAGCTGCTTATTGTATTGCCAACTTATTAAAATATTTCCGCAAAACAAAAAATATAAATAAAGAAACACTGTAATTCTCACAAATAAAAACACGTATTATTCTGTGTTTTTAAAACCAATTAAATAAACCCCTACAGTATGCCAGCAGGACCTGAATTCACTGTTAACATCAATCTGCACTACATATTAATTTTATTATTTAAGAATTTATATTTAAAATTTCTTAGTAGGAATGTAATTGATTCATTACTTAATTAACAAAGTTATTATCAGTAAAATGTTAAATGCTTGTTTTACTGTTATGAATAGAAATTAATATAATAATCTTTATGCTCTCTGTGTACTTAATTTACACAGATTTGTTTTAGAATATAATTATCTACAAGTTTTATAAAATATTTTTATATATTTATTAGTTAAATAAAAGTATTACTATCACCGAAAGATTAAAATTGTGTTTTATTCCATTTATTTTATTTGACACTGGTTTTCTTAACTACTACTACAGTTCTGATACCTGTTTCACTCAATTTATCAGTTCAAAACCATAATAAATTATTAAATTTTCCCTTTAAACCTACCATACCACAAATTCGGGAAGACCTCGTTTTATATGATGAGGTTAAATCAGGTATCTCTCGCTAGTCGTAACTCGCTAACAAAGCATTTCCTGAGCCTCTTCTATGTATAGTTTTTCATTTTTTTTTTTTTTTTGCATTTAGAATGACTCTCCACATTTTCTGCATATTTTCGTATATTTCTCTGTATAAGGCATATTAAATGAAAAACAAGTAATCAATTTTTACATTAAATACATCTTATGACGATATGAATTGAAAAAACAATTATGGAAATATATTTCATATAATTGTATTGAAATTACAAGTATTATTTGTTCTTTTTCACCATAAATACTGTATGTGATAAAGTAAGTACAAGTTCTACATATTTTATTAGATAACCGTTAGAAAGGCTATCAGTTTAGGAGATGGAAAAAATAAACTTTTAAAAAATTTTTATCATTCTATCTGTCCCTATCATTTTACAAAACTGAAAATAGATAAAATTATTAATTTTCTATAAACCTCCAATTTATATTAGTAAACTGTGTTTGACAATGATACATGTCATTCCATGGAGTTTGGATAAATATTAGCGAATATTAATGTATGATTACAACGAAAGATTTCCAAATTAAATAATAACAAGAACGAGGATGGAAATCGTCTTATGTAAATTGACTCATCCAACTACAGAAATACAATATTTAAGTTACTTTTTGTATATAATAGACCAGAAGAAAAGAGTACACACTTTTATTATTTAAACATTATGAAATCCAATGTATTGCAATAATTATCAACTCTTAATTACTAAGATATTAATATAAGTTAAATGTATGATTATAGTAATAATAGAATAATAATAAAAATAATAAATCATACTATGGTAACAGTCCAATCACTGGATTGGACTGCGCGCCCTTTCACGTAGTACACAGATATAAATCCTTTTTTACGCTCGGTATGTCTTCATATTTCTTTATTATTATTATAAAATTTAATTATTTAATTTTACTGTGTGTTGGGTAGAAAGGTATAAACTGAAATTAGTAATGCACTTGAAATCTAGGATGCAACCTTAGAGAAATATGCAATATGTGGTGTGGTTTATCCTGTTCTGTTATTTAATATTAATATACAAATTTGTGTTTTAAACGCAATTAAAAACCATTTATATTCGAATTATTTCTGCTCGTAAAGTCATAAAGTCATTTTGGAAATATTGTTGTGCCCGTATTTAAATTATGCTGAGACATGAAATCTTATGTACACGTTTTAAGGTTGTCTGAAACGGAGTAGCTGCATTTTACTCCGTCTTCTAGATGTTACAATGTAATATTTTATATGAAAGTATATATATATATATATATATATAAATCATTGTGCAACTGGTATTATTTATATCGATTTTTACTATTGGAAGCTGTTGTAAAATTCAATTTACTAACCTCAAAACCTAACATATATATTCCAACATTGCTGCACTTGACACATTTTAAACAAATATTGAAAATTTTAGTTTAGATTTTGGTATATTCTTTCATAAGAATTCGTATATTTATTTTATATCATAATATTTGTAAAACATGATTGTGGTGCTGGTCATAAGAACATACAAAATTACTAACGGATCCCTAATGAAAACCTAATTTTATTAATATTCTATGTATAAATACTTTTGTAAGGTCTTACGTACATAAGCCATTTACCACATAACATTTAGTTGTAATAAGAAATTACGATACTGTTTGCAATACCAAACGTCACTTTTGAGCGTAAAATAAAACAAAAATAGACTATCATAAATATAACTCTAAATTAGTAATGGTGGAGGCGCTAAAAACTCGATTGGCATTCAAATTTTTCACATGGGCATGCCACATAGATTCATAGGATAGGTATAAATTAGAAACTAAATAATATTTATAAGAAAGTATTTAACTAAAAATAGCCTACTTCAGTGACAAACCACTCATTTTACCTAAAAGATAAATTAAATTTCCATAACTCAAAAAATATTTTCAAACCCGTAATTAGAGTAACGCCAAGTAAACTAACTAGGTACGTCATATGAACATGTATAATTAAATAGAAAACCATACTAAATGAAGATTTAATACCATTAGACACATACAGGACTTTTCCAAAAGTGACATAGTAAAAAATATTAAATAAAAATGGAATACAATCTAGAGACACAGACACTGTAGCGGACCTCAGACCTATCCTAGCGGCACTTAAGAAATTAACACGTATAAGCGCAAGTCACCCTAATATTAAAACCATCTTTAATAAGTTAACTACATGAAAGACTCACCTTAGTGAAGAGGACAGGGAAAACTATAAGGATCTAGCTACAATCGAGGATTTTCTAGCACAGAGACCTAATTTATATGACACAGTACATAACCCTGAGGCGGACATCAAGACACAAGCACCTCCAACCTTAGCACAACATTACGAGCCACTCACACTATCTGACAGAAACTAACACAGCAACCATGGTGTAAAACATACCGCTAATATCAGCTGGGACTTACACAGGTCACCAAAGCGAAAAATCCACAAGATTTTTTAGACAAATTCCTAGTGGCAGCAACTTCAAACAGAGGAAAAGATAACACTAAAGTTAATTTATTCCCAGCGCATTTATCAGGCACACAGCACTAACTTGGTTCAAACACTACAAGCAAAAACAAAAAGGGGTAGCCATACAATGGGACCAACTTGCTAAAAGTTTCATAGATGCTTTCACTCCATTAGCACAAACCCAGAGTCTACAAATGATTTTAGAACACAAAATACAGGGAGAGAACGAGCCAACACTAACCTAATTTTTTTAGATATATTAACAACATGCCGAAGATATGACCCTACAATACAGAACAAGCAAAATTATACATTTTATCATACAGGGACTAAAACCAGAAATCTGTGAACGAGTTATAGGCCTGAAAAACGACACCTTAAGTGATCTAGAGACTAATTTTAAAAATTACAGAACAGCTAGTTCTAACACAAATTAAAAACAAAGAAAGGTACAACAGGGTTGCAGCAAACAGACCCCATAGTACACCCTTATATGAACAAAACATCATCCATAAAACTACAAACAGAAGTTAACACCCTAACCAATTTAGTAGCTACCCTAACTACAAACCAAATTTTAAATCATAACCACAGGTACGAAAGGTCTCCATCCCCGTATGAAAACTCAAAATATAAGCCAAGATATGATAGAACACCTAGTCCTCACCAGAATAGACATATGGAAAGCCCAAACTACCCCAAACAAACCCAAAGGCCACTATGATTAAACACGTTACCTTCAGTGATAGGAGAAGACAAAACCATTTCCCAAATACAACCTGCTAGACAAAATAGGTATTGCACTATTTGCCGTAAAGACAACCATAACACTGAACAATGTTGGTTCAAGCAACATTCATTAACTTCTCAACCCCAAAGTAACCGCTTGGCACCTAAAACCAACAATACACAAGAGCTGTTCTGCAGGTACTGCAAGCGAACAAACCACAATATCGAATGATGTTACAAGTCTAATTATTATAAACAGAATCAACAAAAAAAACGGGAAAATAGGGGGGAGGTCATACTAACCCTTACCAAACTTCCCCCTTACTAAAAGCGAAAACAATTAACACTATAGATCTTAACCAAAGGAATCGACAAACTTAAAAATGTATAAAGTCTATGACATTTACTCCAACTAACCCCAAAGTACTACCACTATCAACCCCTGGAAAGAGCAGTTCAGAAGTGATATTTAAAGCCCTAGATTATAATCAAAAAATTCCCACCCTTAAAGAAGATGGAAGAAATTGAACAACCTATTATGCAAAAGCCTATACACACCATAAAAACTTCAATCTGTGTTCAATCCAACCCCAACCCTAAGCGAACCAAACCCCTCGGGGACAACAAATATAAATAAACCCCATCTTTACAAGAAACCTTGGAGTCTCAGAAAATTTCACACGACAGATAAAACCTAGCGTATTAAAAGGGGTAGCGCACGTAAAACAGGACCCAGATTATAGTATGGGGGAGGTAAACACACATACTTGGATTGGAAGAAACCATTGAGATAGACACTATACAGATATTAAATTCACATAGAGCAACAGAAGAAACAGAATATGATAGATTGTACTAACTTGCAAGAAATAACGCAAGACAGGATACACAGACACGAGAAAAAATAAAAACATTATTATTAGAGGATATTTATGAACTCATATTTAATTGCGAAAACAAAACCACGAAGAAGATACCTGTCCTAACAATAGACGTAGCCTTGACCACAAACCCTCGACACCCAGTACCCTGCATTATAGATACAGGATGTAACATAAACATTATTAGAGCAGACCTAGTTTGTGAAACAAAATTAAATACTCAGCAACATACCCTCGTTGATATCGGCTAACGGTATACCATTAACAGTTTTGGGTTCGACAAAAAATCGCCATAAAATTGGCAAAGTTATTACTTGAAGACACGTTTTATGTGACACCTGATCTAAACAGCCCTATATTGGTAGGAAACATATTCCTATTTCAGAACTGCGTGGAGTTAAACTAGAAAAATAAAATAATAAAAATTACCAAATATCAGATTGAACATATAATACCTATGAATGAACAGTGGCAGTTAGACATCAAGAATTTTAAAACACACAGTAGTTAGAAGTACAGCAAGTAACAGATGTAACAGCCCCACAAGACATAATTATAGCACCACATCAGCATATTAGGATTACCTCCTTAAAAGGTATAGAGTCTCGAACAGCCATCAAAACAGATAGGAATCTAAGAATAAAAAAGAAATGTCATCCATATCTTTCAAAAGGGGAAGATGGTACAGATACAATTGTAAATATTTATAATGCATCAAATTTCCCAAAAAGGATACCCGCACTCATACTACGATAGGACATATACATTACCCAACTCTTGAAGCACAGCCTACCCTGGAACACCATCCCACTACAAGTGACACAGGAAAAACAAATATTGACAGATAATGACGGCATAGTATTTGATATCTCACCACATATAACCCTCCAAGAACACAAAAAAGTCCTTGACGTTTTACAAAAATACAGACACATATTTACAACAAAGGTAATCGATTTAACTCCTGCAAAACATACCTCCTGTTAAAACTTGAATTAAAACCGAATACGAAACCTGTAAACTCACCACCGTATAGGCAGAGTAAAACAGAAGGAAAAATTAAACAAATTATTGGACGATTTAGTACAAGCAAAAATATTAGAGGAATGTCAGGATTACACAGAATATGCAAGCCCAGTATTTTTAGTGAAAAAATAAAGATGGAAGCGACAGAATGTTAGCTGATCTCAGGAAGGTTAATGCACAGTTTAAAAACAGATGCCCACCCATTTCTTCAGTAAACCTGATTTTAAGCTCTTAAAACAAAGCGCACACATTTAAAAAATTAGACCTTAAAAATGCATTTTATTCCATGGAGGTTAGGAAAGAAGATAGGCATATCCTAGCCATAAAAACACCCGATAGACTTCTACTGTTTTGCCGACTGCCGATGGGACTTTCAACTTCAAACCACATTATTTTAGTAAAGCCTTGAATGCGATATTAAAACCGTCACCCTTATAATAAAGTCATCTGTTACGTGGATGACCTAATTTTTTATGGTGACTCATTTGAAAATGACTTACATAATCTAGAAACTATATTAGAAGAACTAGAAAAAGCTAATTTGAAACTAAATACAAAAAAGTGTAAATTTCTCTACAAAAGTGTAAACATTTTAGGACACGAGGTATCACGGGAAGGCATTTTACCCCAAAAACAGTCAGTAGAAGCTATCACCGAATTTAAAAGTCTAACTTGTGTAAGCCAAGTGAGACAATTTGTAGGATGCTCAGGATTTATCCAAAATTATGCCAAAAATAGCATAACCCCTTACTGAGATAATACAAGATTCAAATAAAAACATGGCATTTAAATGGACGGATCTATGTGAACAGGCTTTTATAAAAAATCAAACAAATTTAGACAAAACCACTATTACTATCACATTGGAAGGACAACAGGGAAACACACTTATGTAGATAGCAGTTTGATTGGATGCGGAGCAGCGTTAGGACAGTTAGATGAAGAAAATAATAGAACGTACCCAATTTATTACATGTCAAAAAATATTCAAATACCCAAATGCGTTACAGCAATGCTGAACGTGAAATGCTGGCGCTAACCTATGCTGTGAACTACTTCAGAGAATTCACGCTTGGTAGACAAACAACAGTTTATACGGACTGTGCCGCATTACAGTTTTATAAAAATTTTAAGCACACTTCCACTAGATTAAACAGGATTAGCACTGCCATTAACAGACTACGACATTGTAGTAAAACATAAACGTGGCGCTACAAACGTGTTAGCAGACGCCCTTATCAGAAATCCTTTAGAACAACCTTTGGATGAAGAATTTACGGACGTGTGTTTAACTGTCAATACTTTAATACAGACAAATCTACCCCTACTACAAGCTCAAGACAGTTATTTGAAACAAAATACGCCTTGCGATGACCTCACCTGAGGCGGTAAATAAAAAAAATCAGACGGGCTTCAAAACATTACGAAGAAATAGATGGATTGTTATATTTCAAAAACTTTCAACGGACAAGAAACTAGAAGAAACTTATTAGCTACACACCAAAAAAAAAACACAAGAAATATTAAAAATATTCCCATGACAACCCCTACACGGGTGGACACTTATCACATTACAAAACAGCTTCAAAAATAAAATTACGGTATCACTGGCCGAATATGTACAGTGATATCCTCCAATATACAAAATCTTGTGAAGAATGTCCCAATTACGTAGGCCAAAAACGAACAAAAAATTACGGCCTACTACAACCTATTGCACCCTCCATAAAACCCTTTCACAGAATAACCAATAGACTTTTTTGTAGGTAATATTACACAAAGTAATGGTTACAAATATATCCTAGTTGCAACCGATGCCTGCACTAGAATGGCATTTGCACCCCTTGTAGAAATACAGATGCGAACACAGTAGCGCAAAAATTATTAAATCTATTCTGCACATTTGGATTTCCTAGAATTATTAATTATGACAGAGGAACACACTTTATGAATTCTGTAATTTCACAGTTACTAAATGCACTCGGGATTGAAAAAAGGCCAGGCGATGCTTATATGTCACAAGTACAAGTTGCGGTTGAAAAATACAACCACACGCTAATCAAGGCAATATCTCATTACGTTGTGGAAAAACCCCAAACTTGGTCAAAATATGTACAAATAGTTACATTTGCCTACAACACGTCTGTAAACATTCAACATGCTACACACCGCACTACCTCATGTTTGGTTTACGAAGCTAACTTACCATCTGATTGTATATATTTACAGGTTAATCCGAAAAATGGTGTTGGAAAATATAGAAATTTTAGAGCAAATACGCAAAGATATGCCGAAAATCATGAAAAAAAGCCCAGGAAGCGCAAAAGAAATACTTTGACCGTGACAAAAACTCATTTGGATGTAAACCCCGGCGATGAAGTGTTGATCCATTTCCCGAAAGACCACACAAAAAAATATAGTACATTTCAACCACCTTGTAGAGGTCCTTTCGTTGTCAAGAAAAAAATTAACGAAGTGACATATGCAGTAGAAAATTTACCACAGGGGAAGGTTAACAGAACAACCAATACATGTTGCTAGAATGAAATTATTCTATAAGAGAATATAAATCAAATATGAAGGGGATTTGAGCAATAATAAAATATTCAAGAATAAAATATACAATATTTCTCATGAACATCACTGTGCACTCACTGACTTGTAATAAAATTTGAAGAGAGTGAAAAGTATCTTTGCAATACTTTCATAATATATGAGGGTAAAAAGCTACTACATAGTCACGCAAGAATCGCTTTAAAGAATAGGTATTATACTCCAGGAGTTGAGGAGACCGGTTAACGTGATTACGGTTTAAAATGATTCATTATATAACCTTGAGAGTCACTGAAGTAAGTCTAACAGAAAATAAAAATGTATATAAAAATCTCGATGTTGTGTCGGAAAACGATAGAGAATAAAGACATAAAAGATTTAGAAAATTAAAACGCCTGACTTTGTATTTTAATTTGAAGTTTAGTGTAATTTAGTGATTAAGGTGATAGGTTACACGTACCAAGGATATTGGTATAGATAATCCCAATACACAGGACACTAACACAGCACACACGACACGACACGAGCAGAGCATGTAACCCACGGTAAACCGTACTTAGACTGGCTAGTAAGACTTGACCGTGACTCTGGTATGTCTCCCAGGCAGATAAGTTTTCTGCTAACTCAACTAACTTCCCACGCTATACTACACCGACTGTGTTGTGACTATGACTAGGGGCATTGCCTTGTAACAGCCGTCTGGGTCGCCAAGGGCCCTGGTGGTTCAGACAGCTTAGTATGCAAGTAATGTTTCCCACGTACTCGTTTACTACAATAACAAAGCGTACTCTAACTTGATACAAACGTACATATTAGATTTACGTGAGGGATCTGTAAGTATATATATCTATATATATATATATATATATATATAGCCTAGTAATAAGAAATATAAAATTGATAAAGTGTACTTACATATATCATATTTACTTAAGTTAGTAGATAACAATGTAAACATAATATACCCTACAAGGACTCAATTTTCTGAGATGCATCTCAAAGAAAGAGACATAGATGTTCTATATTATATAATCCTATTGAAAAACAAATACTTCAATTAATGACATGTAATTTACTTAAAATGACATGTTTAAATATTACATATCTAATATACCATTGATGGAAAGTAACATATATCTAAATAGCATGTATTAATACGGCAATATTGCTCATTAACAAACTTTACAGCCTTCTTTTGGCAACAGATATTATAATCATGATGATGACTATGGACAATAAGCACAAAGAAGGGATATTACATATGCCTCAGAAACAAAGGTGCGTAGTATCGTTTTGTAATATAATAAATTTAACATAATATCGAACCTTATTTAAGAACACTCTAAACCGTCCCGACCACCCACGAGACAGATGAAGTCCTTACAGCACTTCCTACTACTACTACTCACGCACTTGCCATGACTCTTTTTGACCACTTTTGCCAGCACATCAACCCACAACACAGAAAGAACCCAATAAGCCTCTAGTACAAAATCTTCACAGGAGCGTACTTTACTCCAATGCCTCAGACACTACCTTATATCAGTTCCATCCCTATCATATACAAAATTCCTTTCAACACACAGCTAAATTTACCTAAAAACGAACCCTCTTTAAATTTCTGCCCTAAAAACCTCAACAACTCCCAAACCTATTGCAAGATACAGAACAACCTTTCCACATTACAAACCCTCATACATCAACAAATGGTAGCAGAACACCTCCCATTCATCCAAAGACAACAACCTGATAGAAACAGGAGATCGCTCACGTTCGTCGGAGATTTCTTCGAATGGTGTTGTGACATTGCGACAGAATACCAAATACATGACTTGGCAGACAACAAGGAAGATGTCTACACAGCATTCTCAACACAACAACATTACACCTACTCTCCGAGCTACCTGCGCATTCACCTGCTTCGTTTCACAATCTACAAAGACAACACCACTTCCAGCTAAAACACGACGACAACAACATAGTAAACAACACGGAACACATTTTGTACATTTTATTAGCCTGGAATTCTATTATAATACCACTACTTCTTTTTATAGCCCTCTACTTCATCCAAATTAACAATATCTAAAATAAAATTTCTGAAGCCTACAGTACATGAACGTGACTATCCAATGGATAACATTTATATAGCCAATAAGTACGATTCGTAGGTAGAATCGTCATTAAGCCAGGGGAATGTACGACATATGTAATTATTAGTAAAATAAAATTCATAGAATATATGTACAGATAGTTGCTGAAAAGGAAGTCTTGTATTACAATTCGAGACAAACATCCTCCGGATGTAAGTGGATACGCCACATCCGCCCAGACACCGATGGTGAACAAACAGGAAATGCTTGCTTAAGGCAGCGGAAATGCTTATTTATATAAAAAACAAACCGTACGACGATGTAAGGGGCAGCCATGCTGACATGAAAAATTGGTACTCACCAATTATGATGGAGAGATTTGGCAGAGAGGCGTGGTCATGAGCTGGCGGGAGAATAACATCAAAACTGAAGAACAAAGGGGAGGTCGAGGACGGGAATTCGAAAACTGAAGTTCGGGAGTGCTAGTGTTGGTGTTCGTGTGCAGAAAAATATCTCTAGGCGTAATAAGTGTGATGTGAAATAAAATGTAAGTAATTTTAAGAAATTAGTATATTTTAGGGTTCATTAATCATTTTCAATTCCATATCTATTTAAATGTTCACAATTTCGAAAATGTAAATGAATAAGGGTTGCTGTGAGAGGATTTTAATAATATGTTAGATTGGCAGTACAATACCCTCACATGAACTAACACATATTTATTTGTGACATTCTCATTAAAATTGATAAAAGATTTTAATTAACAATTGATTGGGTCAACCGATATATTAAGCAAAAATTTTAATACCTTAATACTTTGAAGACATATTTCATATTAATTTACTCATTACAATTTATTTTAAATTTAATTCATTATAACATTTACTAGTAAATTTTGTAGTGTTGCAATAATTATGAGTTCATGGACTAACGTGAGAAACTTTCTTTTAAATAGCTAAACATTTACATGAATTTACATTTTCGAAATTGTGAACATTTAAATAGATATGGAATTGAAAATGATTAATGAACCCTAAAATATATACTAATTTCTTAAAATTACTTACATTTTATTTCACATCACACTTATTTACGCCTAGAGATATTTTTCTGCACACGAACACCAACACTAGCACTCCCGAACTTCAGTTTTCGAATTCCCGTCCTCGACCTCCCCTTTGTTCTTCAGTTTTTGATGTTATTCTCCCGCCAGCTCATGACCACGCCTCTGCCAAATCTCTCCATCATAATTGGTGAGTACCAATTTTTCATGTCAGCATGGCTGCCCCTTACATCGTCGTACGGTTTGTTTTTTATATATAAGCATTTCCGCTGCTTAAGCAAGCATTTCCTGTTTGTTCACCATCGGTGTCTGGGCGGATGTGCGTATCCACTTACATCCGGAGGATGTTTGTCTCGAATTGTAATACAAGACTTCCTTTCCAGCAAACTATCTGTACATCGACTCTATGATTTTTATATTACTAATAATTACATATGTCTTACAATAGATTAATGGATAATATCTCATTAATTTTTTATTATTTCAAAACATTTCATAGAGCCCCCTTTATTGGAATGATTTTTAAAGCAATAATTTCCAACATTATAGCGATCTATTACAGTTACAGGTATTAGGAGATTTATAACGAAAAAGGGAGAGTGACAGATTGGTAAGCTAAAGATTAAATAGTAAGATTGACTGTAAAACTATTAAATAAAATGTTGTCACCTAGTATTATACAACGGGATAATAGGGCGTTGTGATCTCTGGGCTGACAACCACACAGCAGGTAAACCGCTGATTGTGATCAGACTACTGGTGGCAGCTGATTAAAACTTGATGAAAATATCCATTGAGGTTTTTATGAAACTCTGGAACATGCTCTACCATCATAACAAATTGGTTTTACAAATCATATTTATTTTACCGTAACATAATTTAACTTCCGGCCCATTAGCAAAGCCAATCACTCGAGGAGCTAAAACCCTATACGTCGGTCTCAAACACAAAGTAACATAAACACACTAAAAACTTTGCATAAAATTGATTAAAAAGTTGAAACATAAAATATGTGAAACACAAAATTGGGCAGGACATGAAAAAAAAAATTGTAAGCAAATTAAAAGTTAATTTAAATTATTTATTTGGTTTTTATTTAGAAGAAATGTTTTTAATTTGGTTGTTGTAAAGTTTTATCTGATTATAAGAGTACTTTGAGCTTTTAAATACATCGCGTGCAAAGTAACCTCGTATTAACCTAGTAAACAAGGATAAAAGAATTCGTTTTAAACCTGTATTTATTTACAGTTAAATTGTTTTTCACTTGTCCAAGTGTTAATGGAGACGTACGTTTCCTTTAAATCACATTATGAAGTCGAAACAGCAGAATTCCACAACGGTTAATATAATCAGAGGAACGCTTCAAAGCCGAGGACATTAGAGAAAGTGTATACTGACTGTCTACTGTACACCTAAAGACACGAGCTTCAATTGTTATGCGAATACATTTTTTGCATACATAACCTCCTAGACCTTGTCAGTCCTATATATGCACAAGTTTCAGAACCATGAATTTCAAAAATTTAAAATGCAGAAGAATAGTTATACAATTAACAATATTTTTTTAAGAACACCTTGTTTTCCTTCTAGAAACAGTTTTAGGTGAATAATATAATTTATTTTCGTATAATATTTTCCGTTTGCATAATGATGTTAACATATATTTCAAATTGAAATTGTATTAATATTATGTTTAGCTGTTAATATTGGATGAACATTTAGTATGTCGGAAATTTGAAGAGAGGTGCCAAGATTAAAATATGCAAAGTTAAATGGCAGTTTTAAATTCTGTGTCTCCGGAAATAGTTTGTGGTTATCGGTTTCAAATCATAAATCTATTATTTTTGGAGTAATGAACTGAAGGTGTAGGGTTACTTAGTCTCTGTATGACGAACTTTATTGTCATCAGTAGAACGTTTTGGCCAATAAAAGATATTTCAAACTAGACTAGCATACATATTAATACAATATTATTTCGTGTACTATCTTGATTTCACTAATTAAAAATTGTAAATTTAAAAATTATATACCAATTGACGACAAATACATTATTTATAAATTAATATCATAGTATCAAACGAACGTGATAGTTAATGAAAAGGGAAAGGTAAACTAGATGGATGATAGGCGTGGTGGAACGTTTTTCTTCACCTTAAGTTGTTGCAAAATTACACCTGTAACCCCAACACCTGCTTCTCGCTATTAGCAGATCATATATCTTGCGTGAAATTGCTTGAAAACTTTTATTGTGGAAACAGTTGTATTAAATATATACTTCTTCCTGCGAGTTACAAGTTAATACTTTTTAAAAGATATTTATCTTCATTTATAAAATACAACCGCAGTAGTAAAACTTTAGAATTTATGTTTTATATCGTGCATTTATCAATAACAGTTAATGTCGTTCCTTAACGATGCATGAGTTATTAAGAAAAAAACTCTTTAATTTAGAACCGTAAATAACATATCACTATATAAAAGCAAAAAGAATATTTAATATATGTACATATATTACATGATTAATAAGGTTACAATTATTACAACCAAAATATTATTACAGCGAAGTATTTATTATATAATTATTATATTTCTTTGACGGACATTTTACCATTTCCTAGGTTGTTGTGAATTTGTTTGAAGTGTTCTCAACATGTCTCAATTTATTCGAACTATCAAAGCTACAGTAAAAATATCAGTTAACAAAAGTTAAAAAGAAACATCTTAAAACGAAATAAAGTTCTAATTTTCCTTAACATATAAATAGCATTAAAACTAATAAAAATTTTCATTTCATTTAGTTTTAAGTATTTATAACAAAATCCTACTTAGTTTTATCACACCATGATTTAAAAAGGATTTAATGAGTAAAACACAGATGGTTTCATACAAGAATATTAGATCAATCATAAACATGCAGCGTGTACGATACTTGTTCACTGATTAGGAATACAGATCATTTCAATAGTAGAAATGCATGAAGAACAAAACATATTTGAAGGAAGAAATTATGTCTTTTAAATTCTAGACTCGCTTTAAAGAAATGTGTAATTAGATATGTTCTTCAGCTAACAATTTTGTATTCATTATTAACATCTAATATTTTAGCTCAAACCACATGGAAATATTTCTAGCACAATAATATTGTGTTAATATGTTATGCTTGCTGTAAGAAACCATACTGATCACTAATTAATAGGTTATTAATCAATAGCCTCACAGACGAATAAGTTTAGCTTGCGGTTTCGGCAACAATGAAAGTGAAAGATCGTGAATGGAAAACCGAAGAAGTTTATTTTATTATTCGTTTCCATTATTTATTATCTGAAGCTTCTGGTAAGCGGTGTATTTTTCACAAGTTTTAAAGTTCTTGTTTCCTTTTTTCATTTCCACTTATTGTTTTAGTTAGCATTATTTATTGTTAAATTATTAAAACGAACATAGTGCCAAATATTTGTTTTACCAGTACTAAAGAATTTAAAATAAACTACTCGTGCTTACATTCATAAATAATCCAGCTTTTTTCTCCGTAAATTATCTATACAATAGAAATAAATTATTGTTACAACTGATCTTAACATTTCTTGTTTGTGTATTTTGTGCTGTAGTAAATAAGCCTATGGGAATCAATTGAAATAAATTAAAACATGAATTGAGATATTTATATGAGATATATATTAAAATATTATATATATATATATATATAATATTTTAAATAGAGTTCTATTTATTACTGTGACAAAATATTAATAATGTTTATTTTTAAACTGTTAATTACTCGATTTGATATATTGTAGTTGAAATTACAGTTACAATAGAAAAAGAGAGAATAAATACTGTGTTGGATCATACATGATAATACACCTGTAATAAAACTCTTAACACTTGAAGTGAAATATATTTATTTACGTGTATATTTAAAATATTAAAACGTTAAAATAAAAACCGACTTAAATTTGAATATTTATACGTTTTACTAAAGAGTTTGAAAAGAGTGTATTATACAAGTCGTCTAATGTTTAATTCATTTTAATCATATTTAAATGTTTAGTTTTCATTTAATTATTAATTTTTCCTACATCCATATATGATTTCAATTTTCCGCATGAGATCTCGAGAACGAACTCACGTACGGACTTCAAACTTTGCTGTAAGCGTTTTTCTACAAAGGCAACACTGAGATGGTGGTGCATGTAACTCCATTGGATTTATGTAAGCGTTAGCGAATATATTTACGTTGGTCGCATGGGCAAATGTGACGGCATAAATAAAATTGCAAAATAAAAAATGTTAAATGAAAATAATTCTTATGGTATTTTAAGATAATATTAATATCAATAGAGTAAAATAGCAAAGGGAAAATAGATGGCAAATTTCAGTGGCTCTTGCATTATATTACCGTCCGTAAACTACCAAAATTTTGTAATTTAAGTACTATTGTGTAAAATAACTAAAAGTACAACGGATATTTTTCCAGGCGATGGCAAATGCTTCATTAACAATGAATCCATTGTCAACAACAAATTTCAAACTTAAGTGGCAGGACAAAAATGTGAGTAATCCTTAATTTCTACACACACAAGAATGATATCAAAGATGGCGCACGTCCAACCTATAGAATTGCAATGAGTGTTTTTGAAGCCTACCAGTCCAGAGGCTGATAAATATTTTATTTAGTCTGTTGGGAGAAATAAAAATGATTTTCTGTCCAATAGCTGCTCACCAGACAATGAGATGATAGAATGTGATAAAATATATATAATACAACATATTGTATCATCTCATTGTCTGGTTAACTGTTCTACAAGGGAGAAAATCATAGTTTTTCATCTAAAAATAGTTATATATATATATAGAACGGATTAGAACGCCCAATAGGTAGGAAATAACTAGACCGGTTCGAAATTTTGCACAGTCCCTATATAGATATACATTAATTAATAGAACTGATTAACGTCGATAATTGCATCATCAAGATTTGAAAATAAATAAGAACAAAAACTTACTAGCTAGAAAATTAAATGAAGTGTTTTTGGTATATTGTTTTTAACGAACATATCATTCATAATAAAAAGTCAAGGCAAGCAATTTATATGCAGATAGGAAAACTATTGGTTGTGGATTTCCATCAGGAAACTTTTAAAACTTAACATTGTTTATTGAAATTTTGCATATTAATTGTTTTGTTTTTAAAACTATATTCTAGGAATGAATAACTCAATAAAAAATTTAATTTATTGAAAACTTTGTATTTATTACCATTAAGTCAATTATAATTTGTATATAACGTGATTTGCCTTAAACTTATTTGAGACTCTAATAATGCGCACTTATTTTTTAAACGTAACAATATGTTATAACAAGGTTAATATGTTACACTGAAACAAATCATGTGCGTATGAGTCTTAAATAATTTTCATGCAAATCAAACGATTGATTAATCCCATTTATTGTTGAACAGAACCAATAAATAAAACACTTTCAGGGAAAAACCTTGCAATGTTATTTACGTACATATTATAATTGTATATAATTTACAATATAAATGACATAATAATCATAAAAACCCCAAGTGATGTGGAATACTGCTACCTTCCTATTAAATAGCCGTAATGAAAAGTATGTTATGTCTAAGTTTGAGAAAAGCATTTAGTTTGGATATAGTCTATAATTGATAAAACAATAATTTAAATCTTAAGTCATACCAAATTGGAATTTACTTTCTTACTTATTTTTTTGAAGTTTACTTATGTTTTAATATGTTACATTAAAACAAAAAAAAGTTTTGTGCATTGGCTATTGCTTTTGAAAACATTACAGAAGCAATTGGAGAGTTTCAGATTGTCTACTCAGGAGTTTAACTACCTAAAATCCAACAAGAAATAATTATAAAAATCTTTATTAGTAACTGGAAATGTCGTAAAAAAGTAATATAGAGGATCAAATAAGGAAAGAGAAGTTCTTGTAT
Organism: Homalodisca vitripennis; assembly: GCF_021130785.1. Lineage (NCBI taxonomy): Eukaryota > Metazoa > Arthropoda > Insecta > Hemiptera > Cicadellidae > Homalodisca > Homalodisca vitripennis. The sequence continues at coordinate 77,003,019 of NC_060214.1, read as the reverse complement.
GCGCATAAATGCTCCGCTGTTCAGGTAAACCGAAAGCAATAAGGAAGGTTAAACTTGAAACTGGTGTTCCAAAGTATTCAGCGTAGAGAATAATAGTAATAAAAAAAATTATAAACGTTACCTATTCCATAATATTTTTAAAGATGATCCGAACATTAGAGTGGAGTATTGTTATCGTATCATTGAGTTTTATGATTTAGATCCTAATTGGCATACTCAAATTGTATTTTTAGACGAGCTCACTTTTTACCGTAGTGGTGATGTAAATAGGTATAATTGTAATTATAACAAAACCGGTAATCCACACATTCTTGAACAGACTCTACTCAAATCAAAGGAATTACTGTTTAGGTAGCTGTCAGTTGTAATGGGATGTTATCTTACGACATTTGAAATAAAATAAAAAATGTCTTTCTGGAAAACAAAGAAAGATATATTCAATTGGCAAGGTTATGATTATTAAAGTCCTATCTTACTCCTAACCATAAAAAGACATTTATACAGTACATTGACTGGGAAATTCGAATGAACAGGTTTAAAATTAAATCAATTAAGTCTTGCCTCTTTTTGAGGTTCCAGAAATGGATCAAACAATCTTCCAAAAGATGGCGCTCCTCCTCATTTCGCTAATCTTGTTAAGCGCTTACTAAATGACAACCTTCAAGGCCGGTGAATTGGACGAGGAAGTGATTTTTTTAGATTGGACTCCTCGATCTCCAGATTTAACTGTGTTATTTCTTTTTATAGGGTTGCTTAAAGGAACAATTTTATACTCGTAGCTTCAATAATGATGAGGAATTTAAACAATCAATTGAAAAGGAACTCCGGATACCGCAGAACCTCTTTGTAAGAGAATACGACTATTTGTTAAGCGCTGTTATTAGTGGGTCATTGCGGATGGATTACAGTTTAAGTAATTGTAGGTTTTTCAATAGGCTATGTTCTAATTTTCTGATAGAAATGCTTTATTTCTTTAGAATATAACCATAAATAGTTTACAAAATCAAAGATACTGTTTTTTGCTGTATTTAAAGTATAGATTTTCAAAAGGTCACCATTTTGCTTTAACAATTGCTAGAGACCTGAAATTTGCACAACATTTTTTAAATTTTATGTAATAAATTGCGTAAAATTTGAAAATATTCGGTGAATAAATGGGCAAGTAATATGAAATAAATCGTTTAACCCTCTTCGTGGGACACCCGGTAAATGAGCATTTCAATTTTCCTAATAACACATTAAAGAATATAGATATCTGAGTATGGTTTGTATATTGTATTAATTAAAACCCTAGTTTTAAAATATGTAATAAGGGAATAATAAATCTGCCGGAACAAAAAAATTGCTAAATGCATGTAAAATTTGTGTTAAGCACTAAATAAGTACTGGTTATTATAGGTTTACATTGAACTAATACATCCTTAATTCCATAATATGGCCACATTGTAAAGTTAAATGTATATTATTTGTATATAATTATTTATTGATCGGTAATTTTCCCGTTTTTTCGGTTAAACTAACATGGTTTTCACTAACAATATAAATAAAAATACGAAATATTTGTGTTAATTTTATAAAATATTTACAAAATACAAGATAATAATAATAAGTGTTGGCTTATGTTAGAAAAAAAAGATAGTGGCAAATTTACTGGTATGAAGAATGGTAATGGCGGTAGAATGTTTTCTCGCCCGGAGCAACAGTGAAATTAGACTTGTAACACAGACATCCCCTTCCCGATGTCAGCAGACTATATAATTTATATTAATAGTACTCAGCCTTTCATTACACCGGTGTCAAATTGTACCATAAGAATATTTCCATAACAACTTTGTGTCTGGAAATTTGGATATTACTTAGAATTTGTCGATAACATAGACCTCTTAAGTTTAATATATTAATCAATCTGGAAAACACACTTTAACTATCGAAGACAATATTATTCATAACTAATAGTAATTAAACAGGTGTTTTAATTACAAACCATTAAATTTTCACGTTTATTTAGTTGGAATGCCATTACTCTTGATTACCCAATAAGGAAACAGATTTTTAGTTAAATATTTCAGTAGTTTTCCCGAATCTTTGTTGTAATATTTGAATTCGTCCAAGGAGATTGGGTATTGTACATTCTTCTCATCAATGTAAATATTTTAATAAAAAAAATGTAGATTCTTAGATGCTCACCGATAAGTAGACTGCAAGTTATTGCCCCCTAAAAGAAAATTCAAACATCGTAGTTTTACGGAGTATATGTTAAGTTTTCCTGGAATATTCATTTATATCTCGGAAGGTATATTTATTCTTTAAATGCCGTTTAAACCGACTGAAACATATTCCTAGAAAGATATGACCCACTCCAATAACCGACATGTATTATAATAGATTCTGGAAAATTAAAGGAGAATTTTACATAGAAAAGCAATGTCATCAAATTCTAAAAACGAAACAGACTAAGAGAATACACAGATGGGTGGTGTATTATATGTCTCGCTGTACCTTGTCCAATAAAAAAATTATTTTATAATTTGGCTCATATAACAAGTATCAAGTGTAGTAAAATCTTCATTCAAATAGAGCACTTATTTCAAGTACAAAACATGCTACTAAGATTATTAGCAGGTGTAATTTTCCCAAGCATCAGAATAATTATGATGCATAGCAGAATTTATATCATGTAGGATATCTGAGATAATATTTGTACTACATCGTATCCACTTAATAAAATTTGTACGCATCAATAAAAATCAAACAAAGTTGTCCTTCTATATAAAATACTTTTCTTTTGCTTGATTTATGTTAATATTCAAACAATATCAACTTAATATACTAAGCTTCATTTGCTCACGCGGAAAATATTTTCGATAACCTAAATCTAAGAGTTTAAATACATACAAAGCCTGCAGTGAAGTACCTAGGTGTGTACACGGATACCAAGATTCCATTTTGAGAGCACATCGCGAGTATTATTGACGATTACTGACTCCAATCTACTCTATGAATGTGAAGTTCGAGACGATATAACAAATTAAAGAAATTATTGAAAGAGAACGACTTATGTTCAGTGAAAAGCCACTTTACCGGTCGCTAGCTCGAACCGGCTAGTCTCCGAGCCAGGGTAGACTGAGTAGCAAATGTAAAGAAAATCGATTTAATCGCAAAGGAACGTAAATGTTTCTGGCAGCAAGGAAAAGCACAGAATAGAGCAAGTAGAGCGAGTTGCAAAGGTTTTGAGTTTATCAGGTTTGCTAGGATGCTAAATTCCACGGCAAGGTGGGCTTCTTCCTCACTCAGTTACTGTTGGGCCCCTGATATTTTGGATCGCACCTAAAAACAGTATGTTAGTTTTTTGCCACATGAAACTTTGGTTTTCGTTTGTGTTTTTGGTGATACACTTTGTGATGACGCGGAAAAACCCCATTTAGTTGCAGACGGAGGACACAAGAGAGAAGGGAGCTAAAGATACACCTGCAGGAATAAGATCTTCAACCTCAGACTATCATAAGAGTTATGTCCTAAGGACAGGAAATCCTGAGTATCGTGACCAAAATACGTGTAGAAAATTCTAATGGAAAAAAATGATCATGAACTTCTAATTTAGAAAAAAATTAAACCAGATGAGACCTTGAATAATGCTCGACAAATGGCCTAGCCCAAAGTATTATAAAGACCATTTCCAGGCTGGTCCAATTTTTTTAAAGGACATGATTCAGGAAAACACCTATCGGAGAACCCCACGATTTTTAAATTTGTTGCGTTAAACAAAGCGTAACAGACATGCATTTTTTACATCCCTCTAAATAAAGTGATTTTTGTTATTGATAATCCACTAAGCAGGAGACTCATTATTATCATAGTACGTAATTACGTCAATATAATCAATTAAAAGAAGTAAACTAGTGATATTAATTCTGGAGCTATCATATTGACTATCAAAAAGACTTCGATCAGGTTACATGGAAAAAGTCAAGGTTAGTTATCGTTTCGATGCACATCCTGTTACATTACGATAACTCGGTATGGCCTAGATCCAGCGATGTAAAGAATTGAATGACCTCTGATGTTAGGTTTTCATATTTATTTATAATAATCAATCAAATTTACACATTAATATAGTTTTTTACTAATAACCAAAATTGTATTTTATTTAGACTTGCTCTTTGTCCATCATTGTTTGATACCATTTTAATTATAAGCAATCTATTTTCATGTATCTTTACACACACACACACACCTGCATTCCAATTTATAGTGGTCCGACTGTCACGTGGTATGAGGGGACTTCTGTCGACCAATCAGGCGTCCAGGACGCGGACAAGAAAAGCCCTCCGAGGCATCTCAGGCAGTTCTTCTACAGACTCCGTACCGCTCGGTCGTACGTTAACACCAGCATCAACTTAGTTTGGGCCGTGCTCCCCTTTTTCTTTTTCTTTTGAACCTTTAAGCCGTTCTATGGCAATTAAAGTCTTGCCACTTCATAGTGTAATAATTGTCGTCAACCCCTTGCCGGACTTTATCTTGTTAACGAGCCAAAAGTAACTTTGTCCCTGTGGAACATCAGCGTTCGTGAGTAAACCGAGGACAGTGTTTTAGTGAATGTGGAATCTTCATCCATCAACAAGAACTCCAACAGTGCAACGTTCCTTGGAAGCAACCCAACTTCATTTGTGTCAAGGTATCAGACAATGGACGGTGCAAGGTAACAGTGCTTCATCATTCTTATGGTCCTTCGTAATTATAGACAATTTTCTCTTCAACCAAGATTTATAAGCCTCAACTAATTCGGACATTATTTTTGGACATTTTTTAATAGAAACGAGAACCATTTTAACACACTGTATTCTTGATTTAATTGTTTGTCTTTTTTCTAATACTATGTTCTTTGATCTTATTCCGTATTTTTATTTTCCCCATTCGACTAATAGTTATTCTTAGAAAATCATCGTATGGGCTCCATCTGCTCAGCTATCGAAGTGTGAGTTTTAATATTGGACATTTAATTGGTCCTTCGAACATAATTTTGGTTCTTCTGACCAGATCCTACATAATATATTGGTCCTTGCGGAGCCGGATCTTCATCAGACTATGGATAAATAAACTTTATTTGGTGCTGGAAAATAAGACATTGTGTTTCCATTGTGTGAGAGACTAGTAATTGCATTGCCAAAAGTTAGCGTCCCCAAGCGACGCGCGGCCATCTTGAACACTCATCCCCCCACTCTCTTACATAACACACTAAAACTGTCAACGCATTGTTTGTAAACAAACATTAACACATCTTATACCTTACATCCATTTCTATACACTACATTGCATTACACTTGCAACATTTATTGTTTTGCCAACTATTGTATCTCATTTGTGATTGTCATAATTAAGTAAGAATTTATTATGAGAGGAAATTGAAATATCTTGTTTCAGTGTTTAACTACAACGTCTCTGGAAATATTGTTTAACCAATTATCATTGGTGATTAATGATTTTTATTGTGTATTGATTATTTGAAATATTGTTACATTATCAAGGGTTAGTTAATTTGGCATAATTGTTATTGATTATAATTTAGTTAGTTATTTAGTTTGCTGTAGTAATTTCATATTTTAAGTCAAATATTCACTAACCAATCATGGCTCCAATCAAAGTCAGTACCTACGAAAGGTTGACGCTACTAGTTAAGAATAGATTTACCTAAATTCTAAAAGAAGTTGAAAAAATAGTTAAGAGCGAAACCCCTCTAACTCATGTTGTTCAACGTACGTTTAAACAGCTATCTGAGCGAAGTTTCCAAAAAACGGAATGACTTCGAAGCTAATTTAGCTAGGATCGTGGAGGTTTTAACGACCGAAAAATTGTCAGTGGAAAGAATTTCTACGGATCAAGACGAAATCAACAACCTTTTTTGTTCAGATTTCTGGTTTGATAGAGTCCGCTACGTCTCCTGAGGAAGCGCTGTCAACACCGTCGGTACACAGTGAGCGGCAAACCCCCCTACCCACGCTGTCACATATCAATCTGCCGCGCCTAGAGCTTCACCACTACTCTGGCGACCCTGCCAAGTGGGTATCCTTTATCAACTTGTATGATAGCACTGTGCATCGCAACACCGCCTTAACAAATGTGGTCAAATTCCAATATTTGCTCTCGATTCTTTCTGGCGAACCCCTCGCTTTAATCAAGAATTTCAACATCAGTAAAGCAAACTATCTAATTGTGTACAATATCTTACGCCAGCGTTATCACTCAACAAGACGTTTGATTACTCTACATTTGAATCATTTGATAGATTTACCCGATGTTAGCAGTCAGTCAGTACGAGGACTCAGAACATTCGTGAACACTTTCCATGAACACAGTGAGGCTTTGAAGGCCATTGAGTGTGACGTAACCATACAAGCCAACCCTTTGCTTTCAGCATTGTTACTTCGTAAATTAGATGGAGATTTACGCAAACGTCTAGAATCTTTTAGGTCCTCGAACGAAGAGGAAACACACACTTTGCCTAGATTCAAAGACATAATCTTGTTTCTGAACACAGAATGTAACATGAGTGAAGATGCAGACCTCCACTCGTCAGCAAAGAAAGCTCCAGTTAAAGCTTTCAATCAGCGATCTCAAAAGGTCACGCGGTTTGAAGACAAACACAAACCCACCGCTTTAGTAACAACTGACAATATAAATAGTAACAGTTTGTTTTGCTTGTGGAAAACTCTGATCACACAATATATGTTAGTCCCACATTTCTAAAGCTTTCAACAGCTGAAAGGTTTCAACTCGTAAGACGAGAACGAAAATGCTTCTCGTGCTTGAGAGATCATAATTTGTCTCAATGTCAATCATCGCACACTTGTAAACAGTGTCGCAAACGACATCACACACTGCTACTTCTCCAGTCAGGCGCGACTGAGCGAAGTCAAGCAACAATCAATACTCGATACGTCATTAATCAGCTGTGGAGTGACGTCACAACACGACTCATCATCGATCGATACCACAGTCGAGAGAAGCGGGACATCCTCTCCAGCTGACGTCACGAGTCACACTCCAGTCACGCTGTCTACGATCAAGACGTTGCCACCTGTGCATCCGCCACAACAACAGTCAACAGGTACTCTTAGGTACCATCCTAGTAAAAATAACTGCTGAAAATGGACAATCCCATGTTTTCCGTGGATTACTGGATTCCGTGGAATCTGATAACGTGTCAGGCAGCCTCCTTGTTAGGAGCGAGACGTATCATTCAAACATTCAAATTGCTGGTTTATCACAACATGCCTCTAACACACGTGGTATGTTATATCTTCAAGTCAACACTTTGTCAGGTCAGTTCATAGCTCCTGATCAGGAGTTCCAAATCTTGGATAAAATATCTGTAAACCTCCCAAGGGCGAAAATAAGTCAAGAGTTGTCGCGTCTAGTTAAGCATTACAATTTAGCGGATCCGACTTTTGACACCCCTTGCGGCATTGATGTATTGTTGGGTGGAACCATAATACCCACTGTCTTTACACAAGAAAAATCATAGTTTAGGACCGGGACTGCCACACCTGATCGGCACTCAGTTCGGCTTCATACTTATGGGAACAGCTCCTTGTGTCACCTCGACAGAGCCAGTTAGTAACTATTCGATTGCACTTTTGTCTACTCACGACAACTCGCTTCACACAGCATTACAAAAATTTTGGGTTCAAGAGGAACCGCCTATCATCAATCACAAAAGCATTGAAGAAACAAAGTGTGATGAACTATTTGATAGTACTCATTCGCGAAATGAAGACGGACGATATGTTGTTCGATTACCGTTCAAAACAGAACCCAGCTGTTTAGGCTCATCTCGAGCAGCCGCAGAAAGACGTTTTGTATCCTTAGAAAGGAATTTTCAAACCCAACCACAATTCGCTGAACGGTACAGGAATGTTATGAAAGACTACAAAGCAACAGGTCATATGACACTTTTGGAGAAACATCTCGCCGACGAACCGCACTACTATTTACCCCACCACGGAGTAATAAAGGAAAACAGCTTCTACTACCAAGCTAAGGATGGGGGGTGGGGGGGGGGGGGGGTGGGGGGGGGGGGGGGTGGGGGGGGGGGGGGGTGGGGGGGGGGGGGGGTGGGGGGGGGGGGGGGTGGGGGGGGGGGGAAAATTCCCAATGAAAACCTGAAAGTAATTTTTTTATAAAGGAAATTAAACATTATTAAATTACATAGCCCAAAATAATGGATATAAAACCCAAGGCGATGACTGTGATTTATTATCTAGAAGAACTACACCAAAGAAAAGAATAATAAGAAGAAATAAAAAGAGAGTATTCAAATACACTCAATCAGAATAACACTATGGTTAAACTTTGGTCACTAAATTAAACAATAAATTCATTTTATAAACAAGGATATCAATTGGCTTTCAAAATCCTTTAGCAAAACAGCACCCTCGGACTTTTAAATCAAAAACAAAATCACATTCATACAAACCGAAAATGAAAAAAATTCAAAATTGCAACAATAGTGGAGTATAGCAAATTAAATTTGCTCAACGATTTTTAAATCCACCCCACTATATTGGAACAACACCGGCCGATACAATCGCAAAATTAGATTTAATGTAACACATGAAAAGCATTGAAAACACCATCAAATGTCAAAATATGCTCGACCATTTGAGAAATAACACCGTGCCATGACATACACTAAAACATACGTAAAACAATCTTGAAATTTTTACACACAAGCAAAAAAATCGCTTATTATCTAACTTTAGATACACTTTGGAAATTGAAACAAAAGTCCAAAATGAATCACAAATACATTATTTAATGAAAAAGATTTTCTAACAAAAAATGTATTATTTCGATTAGACTTTATTAAACAATATACATTGATGACACAATTAAAATTTAAAATTTGACAACATATTTTAGCCATCAAGGTAAGTGAAAAAAAAACACATGAAAAAAGTTGTTTTAATTAATTAATTTTCATAATTTAATATTAACACTTAGTTTTAGTACCTAAAAGATGAAAATCCCAGATTTCGAAATAATAACATTGTAGGAAAAATAAACAAGTAAAAAAAAAAAAATATGGTTTCTGCCTGTTAAAGTCGGATTTTACGGGCCGAAGATTTTTACGTGACAAAACCCGGTCTTTTTCCTCGGTTAGAATATTTGAATTGATAATGAATAATTAATTTAAATTGCACAATAGGAACAAGGAATTGAATGAAAATAAGAAATTGCACACATTTTAAACTATATGAAATTTTATATTTTGTTTACTAAAACACTTGTACATAATTTGGAAATTAATTAAAATTTGTTATTTGTAAAATGGTAAAAGTTGAATAAAACCATTTACTAAAGAATTAGGAATGTTGGAAATTCCTTCGCTAAAACACAGTTGTAAATTCTAACTCCGCGCGTGGGTGGATTGTTCGGTTTTACGATATCGATTTGTTTTGGTCGCACTGTTAATTGACAGTGTTTAGAGGTTATAATTTGTTATTTTAAATGTTTGACTAGCAATACTGTCGCTGGTTTCTTTCTTCACACATCGGACTGAATTTACGATTGTAATTTTGGCAGAGTGATTTCAAACACTAATAATTTACTTAACACTAAAAAAAAAATCAACAATGTTGTCAATAGTCATGACATAACGCTATAAATCTTCCAGTTTCTCAACTTATTGTGTCAATCTAACCAATTAAATCAATCAACTCACTAGTTATACGATGAGTGAAATTATCAGTGTACAATTAATGTACCTTTATTGTTGTAGTTGTTGTAAATGACGAATCTAAGCACGTTGCACCTCGTTCCACATGTTCATGAAATAAATCATAGTTTATCTGCTTTATCCCGGTGCGGATCCCGTGGCCGGCGGGACCCACTGGACGGGCATCGTAACGTTACCCGGGCGTTACACCTTTATCATGAGCTTGACCTCCCGAGCCGCATACCTAATTTAAGACGTTGTCACGTTCAAAAGGTTAATACATATTGTGTTATACATATTTATAAAACACAATGTCTAATAAAATAAAATAAAATTAATAATTATATATTTTCACATTAATTTTTATTATATATTTATATAATATATATTTACTAATATATCTCTTTTCAGAGCTTTAGTAAAAAAATGAAATTCAGTCTTTTATGATCCAAATCAGTTTGTTACAATTTTGTTTGTTGTTTTTAAATTAAAAGAAAACATATTTTAAAAAATTGATAATAGTGAAGCTAGCTGAAAAATGTATTATCATGTTTTAGCTGCTTTCTGGAATTAAGTTTCATAGTGTAATCCAAAATTTAGAGTTAATGATCCGCTTATAAACCGTTGTGCTTACAGACAGTGTTCTGTAAATGTAATTCAAAATATTCATTTATATTATTATATTATATTTATATATATTTATACATTTGTAAATGTAATCTTCCTCAATAAAATATGTAATGTGAATCTAAAACATCTGAAATAAAAGAAAGATACTGGTTTTGACTATTATTGCTAATAGGAGTCACTGTCAATTGAACGATGTCATCTCTCCAAGCTATAATACCTGGTACACATAGCCCACACGAAACAACTTCTACCACCGCTCACACAGTCTTGTCACGTTTGCCTGCAAGCCTACTTGGTATTCACAACTGAAAATGTAAACAATGGGTATGATACATACTGCTGTGAAACGGCTTTGTAGGCTTGAAACTCATCCAGTCAAAAAGCAAGTAAGGAGAAATTGGGTGATTTTCTTTATATTGCCATTTAAATTAGAAAACAAGTTATTTTTATTTACCGATGAAGGTAGGCCAAATAAAATCCTACACTATTCTAAGATACATTTAATGAATAGTGTTTAAATAGTAACATACTGGTTTATTAGTATTATAATACATTGATAGTAAAAATATCCTAAATATTTCAAAGCTATCATGTTTTTTTTTATTTATAGCAGATTAAGCAAATATCTATAATATATATCATGAGTATTCAGTGTTTATGCAAAGAAATTAACCGTTGATCAATGTCTGTTGGTTTTTGAAAGCATTGTACCCAATCATAAAAATACAGGTTATTGTAACTAAATGTAGAAATGTATAAAAAATAAAAAACTGTTTAAATCACATTAATTGACGTGATTTAAAATCTTACATGCAAATAGTAACCTTCTTCATTTTCTATGTCCTAAGTAGGTATTTTGGAAAGCTTTGTTACTCTTGTCTTAGTATTTTGGTTTCTGGCATTGTCCTTCAGATTTTTAAATTAGCCACCTGACTTGTTCGTCCTTCAATCGGGAATTTAACAGAGTCAACAGCTATTTGCTTAGAAAACCTTTAAATAAGATACTGAATTAAAATGTATCGCTTTAATAATACAAGTTTTTAAAGTTGTTACATTTTAAAACCTTTTTTAAGCTTACATTGTCTAGAATAAATGGTTACACATTTATGTTTAAGTAGTAAAAGAGTAAGTAAGAAATTTTTGTATTTTGATAAGAAGTTTTATTTATCAGTTATTTAAAAATTACTTTGTATCTGTTTTAATAAAACGTTTTCAATAAGAGTTCTATATTCTAGAGTAACATATATAAGGTAAAAAACATTTTATATACATTTTTCACTCATTCGGACTCAATTATGTTATAAATTTAATAAAATGTTTATTAATCTTTCGTTTAAAAAACGTATTGTCAAATTGACTTAATAACATATTTTAAGTAGCTTAGATATTCTTCAATTGTAAATTCAACATGTAAATATATGTTTCTATTTTGTACATATATTTTAACCATCTTATACTATATATAATATATATATATTATATATATATATATATATATATATATAATATATATATATTATTAGGAGATGGTATATGATAATCGACAGATAACTAATGTAAGCCAGTCACGTTTTGGTGTCAAACTTGAATGCCTACGAACATGTGTAATATATTACATAGGCAGACTGGTAGTAATGTGATAGAGGTGGTAGTAAAATATTTCTACGTGTTATTACGAACCAGATTATGTGTTTGTACTGTTCTTTACAATACACTTCTAAAATTATTTCAAGGAAGAATCCAACTTCCTAGCTTCTAGGCGTAAACATCAAACACAACTTCAAAAATTATCTTTTGAAATACAGTTGGAAAATTAAATCATAATATGAATTGTAGTCAATGACTATAAATTTGAATAATTAAATTCATGAAACCTTTAAATTGTTTATAAAAATAATAGAACAGTATTTTTGCAAATTTAAAAGGTAATATAGGAAGAATGGTGTATTAATGTGTAATAACATTTAAAAAAACGTAGAACTACCATCACAAACATAAGTCTGTTAAGAGTTCTTGGAACAATCAGAGTAGAAATAACCACTTATGCTGTTCAGGAAAACATCTTAATGCAACCCTTTTCCTTTTGAATCCGACAGAAAATATTATGGTAGGAAAAGTTTATTAGTCAAAGTATTTCCTCAGAAATAACATAATAGGTTTTTTAAGCATGTTTTTTGTAATAGTTTTGTACTATTCTGTTTCAATTCTCTTACTTTAAACTAAGAATCTGATTGACTAGTCCACATAGACCACTTAACAACCACTGGGAATGAACTAATATTGCTTCATTAATATTTAATACTACTAGTATTTATTTCTACATTATCAAATACCCAATATATTTAATTAAATAACACGACATTGTTTCTAATTTTGAAATAGTTTTTAAATGTGCGATAAGAAAATTAAGTGAACGGCTTATTAAGTAAATTAAGTAACAAAGGAATTTTGTTCAATTAGTTAAGTATTATACAATCTTAAAATTTCGGAGATATCACACAAAAATTAGCAAATCATTACAAATTATAAAAATTTAGAAACATTCCTAATGAAAACACATATTGTCCCAGTAATAATAATATATGATAACCCTCGCCAAGTATAGTGTATCAGTCATACATGAAGTGAATGGTTGAAAAAATGTCAAGTCTATATTCATTTCATGGTTGAAATATCATTTAAAAATATTTATATCCTCCAGTGACATAAAATATATATTGTGCTAGTATACAAGTGACGCTTATCTAAATCCCATTAATGGTCGTGGCACCATCTCAGAAATAAACTTTTTTCACTAGGAAAATATTTTCGAACCTAACTTTAAATTTTCCAAATATAATGACTCTTTCGGAGGTAACATGTGGGCAGTAATGTTAAGATCCTATTACTATTATGTCTGTTAAAATATCATATGACTGTACTAAGTTCGATTATATACATAAATTTTGCCGTATTAAATTAAAGAATGTAGGCAATAAAAATAGAAATGTGTACACACATTCTAAGTGTAACTAGTGTTAATAATATTAATTTCATGTTCAAAATTATTCGCCTACTATTGTGTAAACATCAATTTTTGTCCCTCATATGTGATAATACAATTATATTTTGTTTTGTTTGTTTCCTTATTGCATGAAATCAATTATGTGTAAAATACAGTGGAAGATTTTGGAAGAAAGTGTTGTAAAGTTTTCTAACTGTAAATAAGTATAGCTTCTCCAAAATATATCATATATACATATACATTTTATTTGTATTAAAACTGTTACTAATATTTAAAATCAATGCTTAATATTTTACCAAGCATATCATGTTTTACAATTTAATATAATACGAATTTAGAGGAGCTTTATTTTATTTAATAAATTAAAATATAACTGATTATTTAGTTACTAAATATAAAACTTAATTAAGAGTAACTAATAAATTAAAAGACATATTTTTTTCATATGTGATAATATTTGGGTAGAAATTTTGTATATACTACAAGGAATTAAGGAACTATAGTAGCGTATCAATATTACTTCGGACATTAATAGAAATCCAAAGTGGTGTAACAAAAAAAAAATCACGACAATAATAATGGCTTGGAATGGGATGATAGGAAATACCTTGTAATGAAACAGTCATTTTTTGTAATAAATTTGAATGAACTCAAATTAGTAATACAATCCAAAACAAAAAATACATGTCCTGGTTTGGACGGTATAACATATAATATGATTAAATATTTACCAGAATGTGCATTAGAACTTATTTTAAGCATTTACAATGACATTTGGAATGGAGGCTTAGATATTCCGGACGAGGGAAAATTTTTAAGGGAATTGCTCTGCTTAGAGCCAAATAAGGATAAAGAAAATGAAACATCATATAGGCCTATCTCTCTAATTAGTTTGCATTGTTAAGGCTATGAATTGCATGATCAAAAATATGTTGGAATGGAATATTAAAAGCCAGCAGTTAATTCCAGCAACACAGTACGGATTTAGGAGTAAGCGTGGACGCAATGATTATTTAGTAAATTTCTTATGTGATAATTTTACAGCCATTTCCTACAATGAAACGACTATGGTTGCATCACTCGATATTACAGGTGCTTATGATAATGTATATATTCCCGAACTGTGCAAAAAATGGTTAATCTTAAAATTCCCAGTAAATTTATTATTTACCTTCACAGGTGGCTCACCAATAGGCACCTTACTGTGTCAAATAGGCAAATATCGATAACAAGAACAAAAACAAGAGGTATTCCCGCAAGGAAGTGTTTTATCGCCATTATTATTTGCTATTTACATATCACAAATAAATTTAACTTTGCCTTTGCAAATTAAATCCTTGCAATATGCAGATGATATTGTAGTATATAATTCTGATAAAAATCTTAATGTATTAGGTCATAAATTACAGGCAGCACTAAACAATCTCATAACAACATTTGATATTCTCCAGCTACAGCTAAATGCAATACAATTATCTTATCAAGAAAATGACAAGTAAACATGAATCCGTTATCAATCAGTGGACAGGTACTCTCTCTCAAAGATAATATAAAGATTTTAGGGGTAATACTATATAATAAGCTAACAGTTAAGACACACATCAATAACCTGGTAAGTAGATGTAGCCTACTAAAGATCTCAATATTATCAAATCAATCACTTGTGTGAGTAAAGGTTGCAACCCACATTTTGCCATAGAAATTTACAAAAGCTTAATAAGATCTAAGTTGGATTACTGCTGTGCAATCTATGACCATGTCTCAAAAAATGATTTGGGTAAATTGGATTTAATTCAAAATAAGGCGTTAAGGTTAGCCTTGGGTTCCTTTTATAGAACACCAGTGATAGCCCTACAAGCTGAAGCTGCAGTCCTGCCACTGGGTGTTAGGAGAAGTATTCTAACAAACAACCTAGTCTACAACATATTGTTAGAAAATAATCACCCTGCTTTTAAAAATCTTAGCTATTTTAGTTTTGTTTGTGAAAATATTACATACTGGCAAAATAGGAAGATATCATTATTTGTTAAGGCATTCAATAATATAATTGAAGTGATACCTAACCTGTTGGAAAACACTGGTTATAAAAGTCATTGGGATTTTGACCTACCCGTGTTTATTAAAGACACTGGTATTAAATGTACTACACATCTCACAAATTTCCCATTTACAAAAAATAATACAAATAATAGTACTTTAAGACAAATATGGCTAAACAATCTGTCACAAACATACTCAGGTTATGTTCATGTTTACACTGACGAATCGAAAACAAACCAAGGGTGTGGCGCTGCCTTCTTGATTCCTCAGACTAACACAGCTGGCCATTTCTCTCTTAGTAAGTATTTCTCTAGTTATAGTGCAGAACTTATAGCCATATACAATCAGTTAAGTACGTAAATAATACAAATTTAAACAATGTACTCATATGCACGGACTCCCAAGCGGCCGTGAAGGCAATTTACAATTTTGACACCGGTAAAAAAGCACACCAGCTAATAGTAAGCATAGTCTATAAAATCTTAGCTTCAAATAAGAATATTGAATTTACTTGGATTCCAGGACATATTTCACTTCAACACAATGAAACAGTCGACAAAATGGCGAGAGATGCCATTCTTTCTGATGTAAGTACAGCTGATATAAATATTCCTCTAGAAAATTTTAAAATAGCCCAAAAAAGAAAGGGTCTCAAAGAGTTTTCAGGATGTTTTTCAATCAACCCCCAAAGCTCAGTGGTATAAGCAAATCGTAGATAAGGTATCAACAATTCCTTGGTTTCAGAATTCTAATTTAAAACGAAAAGAAATTATGACGATCTCACGGATGAGAGTGGGACAAGCAAAGGTAAACAGCAAGCTATTCATGATCAAACGGTTTTCACAACTCTATAGCACATTAGGTGTGAATGAAAGTATAAATCACATCTTTTTACAGTGCCCGAATTATGAATATGCTAGATGTCAGTGTTTTAATGAAATTGCAGGTAAGTTCAGGAACAGAGATTATCATATAAGAGACATTTTGAAGACAACAGATTTAACATTGTATAAAGAACTTCTCACTTTTCTCTTTACGATTACGAAACACTTATAAGCAAAAACAAAACTATTTCTTCCATTCTATTAACATTAATGTTACCTTTCTTGGGAGTGTTAACAAAATAAATCCGTGGCCCATACCTTTTCGGGTTATGAAGTTGGCCTGACGGGTCCCTGGCCATGAAGACAGTAAACCCTACCTTAATGCTATTCGCATCCTGCCATTATTTTACAATCCCAATCCTCTTTAATTTAACAGTACACAATCATATTTGTTCCCCACGATTCCACTAACAAAATAGGGAAAATTTTTATAGAATATTGAACAACGAGGCTGCATGTTATACGAAGCCTGCTTTAAGAACATAAACTAGAAATAAAATCTGTACATGCTATTTAGAGGTTAAATCTCTTTATTTATAGCCTACAAAACAAATGACATACACAGATATTAACAAAAGAATCATAAACTTTACCGCAACAGCCATAAATTAGTTTTACTACTTTAGACAATGTGGATGATATATTGCCAAAGGTAGCGGTTGTCTTGGTTTTACTCAATGTCAAAATAACATAGTTAAATAAAAAGAAATAATATAATTATAAATGTACTATGAAGTATTTACAGAAAGTTTTATAATTTTTATTACTACGGTAATTGTATAGGTCTTGCTGTTTTATGATGACAAATAATTCATAGAACCTTTGCTAGGATCTTTTCAATAAATCTTGGAAGAACTTATTTCCACCAACATATGTTCTGTTTTTTATATTATTATCAGCTCCAACATGACTTATTTCAACTGAAAATAAGAATGATATTTCAATTATATTATTTTCTGAGCGTTATCGTAGTTAAAGGAGGATAAATAAATACAATTGTCCGTATGTCTGACACACACAATAATTCCAGAAAAAACTATATCTATTTCATGTACCATTGACGTGAAATATTTCGAGTACATACACTTTTATTTAAAATTTTGAACAAAGTTTTCAGAAGTAGTGAATAATTAATTATTTATAAAAACAATCGTATAATATGAAATTGTATAGCATTGTAAAATTTTAAGTCATCTGATCAGGGTACCTTAAAAGTTACAGACTCATACTTTGATTATGTTTTCTGTTTAATTTATTGTATAAAAAAATCCTATGAAAACCAAATTTATAAACGAAAATGTGAATGACTCTTACTTATGCTAGAAATCTTAAGAAAGATTTCTTTTGTAAACAGAATATTTATTGATACGTGAAAAATAAATTTTCTCAGTTCACGCATGTTCATTTATGGAATTATGCTGAGCGTCACTGAAGTTCTTCGAAGCTACTACTAAGTGTGGCGGTAAAATTCTCTTTGGTCCGAGGGAATGAAAACATTTCTTTTCTGTATGTCTGTCTCAGACTTTTTAATATCGATTTTGTGAAACTGGAACAAAACAGTGCACGGATTCTTCAGATTCAGTACGCAGTGCCAGGTTCTTTCAGCCTGCTATGATTAGTTATAATCCTATGATTATTAATTAGAAGTAACACAACATTAATAACTCGACTATTTTATACACTTAATAAAACAAATACTACTCCATTATTATTTGTGGCTAAATGAAAATTATATAAAATTTATTGTTTGAAAAACTCCATGTTTACATATCCTTTTATGTTTAATAAAATGTTCATTTAGTTATTACAGTGTAGAAATGTTGACGGCTAAATTTCTAAAACTTGATATGACAAAAATTAATAAAATATTAATCTATTGATTAATATCTATTAACCTATTGATTATTATAGGTTTGAAATTTGTTTATTGTCCATTTAATGGTTTTAAAAATTGGTGTATTTCATTTAAATATGAAATTAAAATAAATAATATTGTTAATTTTAATAGAGAGAAAACAATTTTTTTTTTTTCAATTTCAAATGATCATTATAATAAATCCTTTGTCATTGTTACCTTGGTTATAATGCTTAAAATTGTATCCATTAATAAAACTTTACACCATATAAGAAAAATTCAAAGAACAAAGACAATACAAATAACAATAAAGTACAATTTATTAGATAAATACAGATAATACATAAATTTATACCACTAAAATAAAAAATTATTAATATTGTTTAATCGTGCATAATGGAGCACCAACCTTAGTAAGTCACAGTCAAAGCCAATGTCAAAGTTTTATTGACCGCTGGTGTTTTGTTGGTTCAACCGAGTTATTTTGAATTCTATAATTTTAGCAAAAGTAATGGTTTATTTTTACTGGCGTATCTTATGCATCAGGTGAGCTTCTATAGCGATTTATTCAATATTTTAATTGTTGACTTTTAAAATTAGTTTTCCTCCTATGAATCTATTGCGGTTATAGTTATAAATCGATTTTAAATAACCAACCTGTGCGACTTAAAACCTAGTGAAAACAACAGTACATCGACATTTTTGCTTGAATTCAAACTTACATTTGATATAAACAATTAAGTATATACAGTTTTAGTGATATTATTCAAGATTTTAATTGAATAAATATGTACAAAATCTATGAATTCGTATTGCCATAACATTAACTATGATACAAATATGCAATTTATTACTAGTTCCTCTGTTAAAAGGAAGAGTACACCAACAATATTATATTTAGCTGAGTAAAGGCTAAGATATTAATGCCAACCGTGGATTTAAAAAAATATAGTTATTATCTTATTAGTTTTATAAAGATGAAAATAATACGTAATATTTTTGAAAGAATGAATATTTTTATGAATATGATTCGAATACGCTTTCTAAACAACACTATATGCTATAAATAAAGAAAAACATATGTAAAATTAATCAATATTTACTGCATTTTTTCAATATTTTGCAATTATCCGTATTTTATTGATTCGTTAGACATATAAACTTATCAAATTTTAATCACGTTAACTCTATTTTTAAGTTTCATTGCCATTTTAGGGGTGGTGGGATAGATTATAGTATTTTCCACTTCATTTCTAGATAATACACTGTTTTTTATATATTATTTTTAAATACATATTATGGTTTGCTGTACATCATCTATTATTTAACCCATTGGCCTAGACTCACGTTTATACCACGTGCAGTGATGCACGGACCGAACCTGGACTTAACGTGCGCCGCACGATCTAGTGACGTTGCGATGTACTTTTTAAAGTATTTATAGTTTTTCCCGTTAGATGGTATGCCAATACGCTTTCTGCAGACCTTTTGAGTTGTTGGTGAGTTTCAGGTGTGCCAACTATGGCAGAAAAAATATTACTTTTTAAATAATTGTAATCTATTACCAGCGCAAATTTTGAGTTGAAACTAGGATTATGTTACGTCTAAAATTACGGCTAGCACTTCTGACAATATTATTGAAAGTTTATTACAGTAGTTTTATAAAATCCACTTAAATATTTATTTGTGATATTCGTTAAAATTTGGTTTTGTTGCAAGGCTAAAGGCTAGCCTGCAAAATAGAAGCAATGTCGTTTGTCATTTGTTTGTGAAGTTTAATTTTTTTATTTATTATTTTTAGTTTATTTATTTTATTTTTACAGTGTATATTTTTAGTGTAGTTCTGTGTTTTTATATGCAAATTTTGTGTGAATGCTACAAAATCTGCGACCCGTGCAAACTTATGGAAAACCTGCACTTGATGAGTACTCAAATATAAATGTTTTAAATAATAAATGTTCAAATAAAAATGTTAATATAATTTATTTTTCATGAAAAAGAGTTCCTGAAAAATTATATATATATTCAGTTTTTAGATGATAAATAATTGTAATAGTGAAAAAAAAATTAAAACTAAAGTTTTTTTACATAAAAACCCAACATTTTTGTTATAATTAACATTATTAGTAAATTTTAAAACTAAATACAAATTAATTTTATAGTTGTAAAGTTTAGCCTAGTTTCTTAGAAACATGATAGTAAAATAACTATGGTAATAACTTAATTAGTTAGGTTTCTATAAAAATTATACGAAACCTTTACACTTTCAGCAAAATTAATTGCTAGTTCAGGTCCATGTAGCACCAGAAAAACTACTAGGCCAATGGGTTAAATTTAGTATTCAATCTGTAGTAAGAGTATTTAATAAAGTATTCACGCAAAAGCAAGCCCACATTAAAAAGAACTAAAATTCCAAAATTTTGTAGTTTTATTCGCAATACAGTAATTCTGTTAATTATTCGATTAAACACGTAGTTACACGTATGAGTGCTGTTATATTGTACATTTTTCAACGATGTAAGAAAGTTCTAAGATTTGTAACTCCCTGGTTTGTGTATTTGTAATTATTAGGTTACATTTTATTTAGTTATAGTCTGCAAACATATTTTGAATAATCTGGTAGTGGATTAAACACTGATTTAATATGTGTATCAAATAAATCTTATCATTGTTATACGTACATATCAGTAACCAATTTATATAATTTTTTAAACAATATTCTAGTTTTATTCATTATTTTAACTCAACCTCAGAATCTTAGAATATATACCTGGTTATATATATTTTGCCACTCTGTATCAACGCATAATATGTATACTTTGCAATACCTAAAGAAATATGTGGTTATTCTTCTGCCTGGATTGACGTCACAACTCTTCTCATCATACCTTGCACCAGAAAACAGTTCCATTACATACTTGTCATATAAATATATCATGTAACTCCCACACTTAAGTTCGTAATGGGCAGAGACTATATGTACTAAGCTATATTAATTACTTGCGCTTTCATAGCGAGAAGCTTTCAGGATAATTAGTTGTCTGGGTCATTTTATTTCCAACATATGATGATATCCATTGTTATTTATGAGTTAATTTAATATTTTGAGTTGATACTATAAATAAAATATTTATTGTTTTATTTGAGTGTATTGTATTGCTAATCGAACCTATTTAAATCCTCTCACAACAACATTGCTCATAATACATTTTAATATTTCACAAACTTACAATTTTAATCTTAATCTAACCATATAACCTTATAAACAGATAATGCAAATTTCTTCAAGAGTCAATCGATTATGTTCAGAAGTGTTTATTACCACAATCCACACATTTAAAAATATGACGTAACCGTTTTTCTATATGAAACCACTTGCAAAGCAGTAAATACCTACTGGTTATTTGTATAAAGTTGTGTTTCTTGCAGTGATTTATGCAAGCAATATTTTAAAAACTATTTTTACCACAAGCCATCTCTGTAGCTAAGGAGACACTTTTATTACAAGGCTGTGGTGTGTGGAACACTATGAGTAAGTGAATAATACGTAAATTTACGCAGAACACCTCATAGTTGGATGGATTTGATAACATATTAACCCAAATTTATGTAGAACAGATACTTTCAAAGAAGATCCCACAGCCGAGACCTAATGAGGCTTAGTTCTCAGACCAAAGCGGTTTTTGTACACCAATATTATATACTTTTTGAATGTTGTGTTAATGAATCTTGACATGAACGTTTTATAAGATGAATCAGCGCCTTCTGAAACAAGTGGGTGGAGCTCTAAAACCAAATTCATTTATGAAACTATGATTGACGTATATAGTTTGATTTATTTTAGCTAAATTTAAATACTCGTTCTGTATGAAAAATTATAACCAAGTATGAAACTTGTGTCTATATTTGAGACAGTAAAAATGTAGCTCTAGAATAAAAACTATTATAGAAACAATTTATCGTACACGTTTTTCAAAAGGTTATATGAGGTAGATTCAGAAAGTAAGTTCCGTTTAAGAATACAATTAGAGTTTAAAAAGATAGAGAATAATTATTTATTGCACAAAATGTAACAGCTCTTCAACTAGTTTTCCACATAACCGCCAAAATTTTGCAGGCCTTTGTCATAGCGTGGCACAAGTGTTTGTATACCTACTTCATACAAGTTTACCGCCTGTATCATCAAGCAGTTGAAAACATTTTCTATCCGCCCGTCCTCATTTTTGAAGTGTCGACCGTCAAAGAACGACTAGAGATGTAAAAACAGATGAAATTTGCTAGTTTTGTTCCAGTTTCACAAAATCGATATTAAAAAGTCTGAGACAGACAGACAGAAAAGAAATGTTTTCATTCCCTCGGACCAAAGAGAATTTTACCGCCACACTTAGTAGTAGCTTCGAAGAACTTCAGTGACGCTCAGAATAATTCCATAAATAAACATGCGTGAACTGAGAAATTTTATTTTTCACGTATCAATAAATATTCTGTTTACAAAAGAAATCTTTCTTAAGATTTCTAGCATAAGTAAGAGTCATTCACATTTTCGTTTATAAATTTGGTTTTCATAGGATTTTTTTTATACAATAAATTAAACAGAAAACATAATCAAAGTATGAGTCTGTAACTTTGAAGGTACCCTGATCAGATGACTTCAAATTTTACAATGCTATACAATTTCATATTATACGATTGTTTTTATAAATACTTAATTATTCACTACTTCTGAAAACTTTGTTCAAAATTTTAAATGAAAGTGTATGTACTCGTAATATTTCATGTCAATGGTACATGAAATAGATATAGTTTTTTCTGGAGTTATTGTGTCAGACATACGGACAATTGTATTTATTTATCCTCCTTTAGCTACGATAACGCTGAGAAAATAATATAATTGAAATATCCTCCTTCTTTTCAGTTGAAACAAGTCATGTTGGTGCTGATAATAATATAAAAAACAGAACACATGTTGGTGGAAATAATTTCTTCCAAGATTTATTGAAAAGATCCTAGCAAAGGTTCTATGAATTATTTGTCATCATAAAACAGTAAGACCTATACAATTACCGTAGTAATAAAAATTATAAAACTTTCTGTAAATACTTCATAGTACATTTATAATTATATTAATTCTTTTTATTTAACTATGTTATTTTGACATTGAGTAAAACCAAGACAACCGCTACCTTTGGCAATATATCGTCCACATTGTCTAAAGTAGTAAAACTAATTTATGGCTGTTGCGGTAAAGTTTATGATTCTTTTGTTGATATCCGTGTATGTCATTTGTTTTTATAGGCTATAAATAAAGAGATTTAACCTCTAAATAGCATGTAAAGATTTTTCTTTTCTAGTTTAGCTTCTTAAAGCAGGCTTCGTATAACATGCAGCCTCGTTGTTCAATATTCTATAAAAATTTTCCCTATTTTGTTAGTGGAATCGGGGAAAACATATATGATTGTGTACTGTTAAATTAAAGAGGATTGGGATTGTAAAATAATGACAGGATGCGAATAGGATCAAGGTAGGGTTTACTGTCTTCATGGCTAGGGACCCGTCAGGCCAACTTCCTAACACGAAAAGGTATGGGCCACGGATTTAGTTTGTAAACACTCCCAAGAAAGGTAACATTAATGTTGATAGAATGGAAGAAATAGTTTGTTTTTGTTTATAGGTGTTTCTTAATCGTAAAGAGAAAAGTGAGAAGTTCTTTATACAATGTTAAATCTGTTGTCTTCAAAATGTCTCTTATATCATAATCTCTGTTCCTGAACTTACCTGCAATTTCTTTATTTCTTTTCGTTTTAAATTAGAATTCTGAAACCAAGGAATTTTTGATACCTTATCCATGATTTGCTTATACCACTGAGCTTTGGGGGTTGATTGAAAAACATCCTGAAACACTTTGAGACCCTTTCTTTTTGGGCTATTTTAAAATCTTCTAGAGGAATATTTATATCAGCTGTACTTACACCAGAAAGAATGGCATCTCTCGCCATTTTGTCGACTGTTTCATTGTGTTGAAGTGAAATATGTCCTGGAATACAAGTAAATTCAATATTCTTATTTGAAGCTAAGATTTCATAGACTATGCTTACTATTAACTGGTGTGCTTTTTTACCGGTGCCAAAATTGTATATTGCCTTCACGGCCGCTTGGGATTCCGTGCATATGAGTACATTGTTTAAATTAGTATTATTTACGTACTTAACTGCTTTGTATATGGCTATAAGTTCTGCACTATAACTAGAGAAATACTTACTAAGAGAAAAATGCCAGCTGTGCTAGTCTGAGAAATCAAGAAGGCAGCGCCACACCCTTGGTTTGTTTTCGATCCGTCAGTGTAAACATAAACATAACCTGAGTATGTTTGTGACAGATTGTTTAGCCATAGTTGTCTTAGAATACTATTATTTGTATTCTTTTTTGTAAATGGGAAATTTGTGAGATGTGTAGTACATTTAATACCAGTGTCTTTAATAAACACGGGTAGGTCAAAATCCCAATGGCTTTTATAACCAGTGTTTTCCAACAGGTTAGGTATCATTTCAATTATATTATTGAATGCCTTAACAAATAATGGTATCTTCCTATTTTGCCAGTATGTAATATTTTCACAAACAAAACTAAAATAGCTAAGATTTTTAAAAGCAGGGTGATTATTTTCTAACAATATGTTGTAGACTAGGTTGTTTGTTAGAATACTTCTCCTAACACCCAGTGGCAGGACTGCAGCTTCAGCTTGTAGGGCTATCACTGGTGTACTACAAAAGGAACCCAAGGCTAACCTTAACGTCTGATTTTGAATTAAATCCAATTTACCCAAATCATTTTTTGAGACATGGCCATAGATTGCACAGCAGTAATCCAACTTAGATCTTATTAAGCTTTTGTAAATTTGTATGGCAAAATGTGGGTTACAACCTTTACTCCCACAAGTGATTGATTTGATAATATTGAGATCTTTAGTACATCTACTTACCAGGTTATTGATGTGTGTCTTAAATGTTAGCTTATTATCTAGTATTACCCCTAAAATTTTTATATTATCTTTGAGAGAGAGTACCTGTCAACTGATTGATAACGGATTCATGTTTACTTGTCTTTTTCTTAAAAAGAAGTCCTTCGCCTTGTCGCTGATAAATTGCCATCCTCTCCCCTGTCAAAAGCTTGATGGGGATGACTCCAGCAATAACCAGGACGGCAGGCTCAGACACTGCACGGTAGGCGGAACACACCCGGAGCGCCGCTTGACGCTGTACCCGGGCGATCCGTATCCGATAAAATTCAATATTTAGTGCGTCTGCCCACACCTCAGCCCCGTAAAGGAGCACGGACTGGACTGTAGACATTACAGTCTTCTCCTGCTGGACTTGGGACCGCCGACGTTGGCCATGAGCCTGCTAAGATGAGTTACCATCTTAGAGGCACTGTCCGCTGTACGGAGAATCTGGTCCCTCCAAGTCAGCTTATTGTCCACCAAGACGCCAAGGTATTTTGCGGCTCGCGTGGTCTTGACCATTACATCTCCCACTATTAATGGGACGACGGTGTCGATTCGTTTCTTAGTCAAAATCACGATCTCTGTTTTGCTTAAAGCGAGCGACAGGCCGTGATTTTCCATCCATCTGTTAACGACTCGCATGACCTGGTTCAGTTTAAGCTGGGCCATTTCCACGTTGCGTGCAGCAATTAGGGCTGCGACGTCATCGGCGTACCCAACAAAAACAATTTCTTCCGGCATCTCGGACCTAAGGAGGCTGTCGTAAGCGACGTTCCAGAGATCCGGCCCTAAGGTGGAACCTTGTGCGGCACCGGAAGTGACATCCACCGTGCGCGGTCCGTCTTTCGTCTCGTATATGAGAGTTCTGCATCGGAGATAGTCTTCTATCAACCTCCGCAGATATGCCGGGATGCGGAAGGTGTTATGCAACGCGTCCAGCATATCAACCCATCTCGCAGAGTTAAAGGCGTTCTTGACATCAAGCGTAACAAGAAGCACTACTCTGCGAGAGAAACGGTTATAGCTCTCGGCTCTGTTCACCGCTTGCTGCACCTCTCCGATTGCGTCGATCGTTGATCGTCCCTTCCTGAAGCCGTACTGACGCGGGGGACAAGTCACCGGCAGCTAAAATGGCGAGAGTCAGTCGGGCTCGAATCAACTTCTCGAAAAGTTTACCTGCCGTGTCCAACAAACAAAGAGGCCTGTAGGACGACGGCATATCGGGATCACCTTTCCCCTTGCTAATCAGTACTAGCCTGGCAATTTTCCAAGGATAATGAAAAATCCCATTGGTCAGACAGGCGTTATACATATTCAGCAGGAGCCGGGGATTGATGTGGAATACTTTTTTGAGGGCCTCACTAGGAATTCCATCAGGGCCGGGAGCTTTGTTGCTCTTCAGGGAGCGAACGGCCATTTCCAACTCCTCGTTACTGAAGAGAGGAAAGTCCTCTACCCGTCCAAAAGCGACTTTTGAGCGTAGCGGGTGGTTCGGAAACAGAGATTTGACGATCCTTTTCCATGGTGGCGCCGTCCATAACGGAAGATGGAGTGCGGGCGCAGAGTCTCTTAGTTACAATCTTGTAACCCAGACCCCAAGGATCGGAATCGACATCATCTCTCAGTCTCCTCCAGCTCTCAGCTTTGCTCCGGTTGATGGCCCGGCGAAGAGTTTTCTTAGTAGCCTTGTAAGCCTCCGTCTTGCTAACTCTGTCTGCGGGTATTCTCGCTCTAGTGGCGACTCGTCTTGCCCTCAGGCAGGTGTTTCGTAGCTGTGCAATCTCTGCTGTCCACCAATAAACGGGTTTCCTAACGCGCCGGCGTTTCCTGCGTGGCATTTACTTATTTTCTGTAAATTTCCAATTTACAAATTATTGAATTATCCAGAATTATCCGCTTGGCTTTGAATGTTAAATTTAGGAACTTGTTAAAATGTATATAGAATCTCAGAACATAACATACATTTTCTTTTTCAGTAGGCTATTCCTGATTTAACCAAATTGAACAGGAAAATATCATCAAGCAATTTTCTATTTCAATATTAAATTCTAACCTTCACAGTACCTCACACATCTGCTGAAGACTTCACCAAGTAACCAAAATGACTATTATAGTTTAATTAATTTGAACTTGAGACTTTAAATTTTGAAAAGAAATTTTAATCTTAAACTCAACCTTCTTCCCGAAAAATCAATACGGCAAGAGTAGGCTATCACTTTACACGACTTCTCTCTCTGAGCACACAGCAAAGAATCCCCTGAAAACGTGGTTGAAGCCACCGGAAGGATCTAGAAGTCCCTCCCACCATCTAATCAACCTAACATTGGCCAATCAAATTTGAGCAAACACAATGTCTGAATTGGATGGTACCTATCCAACCCAGACCTGTAACCTATGCTCAATACCTAGATACAAAAGGAAGCTTCTAGCATTCCTCGAATCCGAATCGAGAAGAAATTCAGCACTGCTAAAAGGATCACAATCTTACAATTCAATTATTATATTAATTCACATTTCTCCTAATAAAAATAAAAATATTCCTATAAATAATTCAATAATATAGGAAGCATCCTATAGTATGTAAATATAGATTCGTAGTTCTCAAAACTTTACTTAATTAAAGTCATGAAGGTTTTAATGAAGTATATTTTTCTATTTATATATGATTGCCTATATATTTACTATTTAATGATAACTTCATGAAGTTTATTACTTTTATATTGCAATCTGTATCAGCACGTATCGCGAAAATCATTGTAGACAGGTGTTAGATCCCAATCATATCTGATTTCGATGTCAATGCGGTAATATCATTGAATTTATACCTGGATTTTATGCTTAGAAAACAAATTTTATTTTATATATACAGGAAATATTATGGAAAAACGCAACGCAAACAATACCGTACGGTAGTGTGATAAGCCAGTTGTCAATGAACCCAATTTTCAATGCCCTTTTAATATCATATCAATACCGGCAAAATTATCCACTCATTGAATAAACAAGCATACATATACATGTATGTATGTAGCATAAATATAAACGTAGTTAAAAAATAATATGTAATTTAAGCAAAACCTGTTGCACGAGAATTGTTGTAGCATATTTCTAGAACGTTATAGGTTTTTAAGTTTGTGATTAAAAAAAAATTAAATTATAGCATGTTTCCAAATAGTTATTTTTATAGCAGTTTTTGCTATAACAACGATATTCTGTGTATTTTTTAAAAAAAATAACACAAAACACATTTTTTATTAAAATTTTCCAATTTTAGTACTAAAAGACTGCATTGTTTAAAAGTATCTTTTATCCTAATAATCCGCAATATATATTTGATGTTAAGAAAACGTATAGTACATTCGTGTACACTAACGTATAGTATATAATATTTATTTTTCCTAAGAAAAGCCGAATTTGGCCATTCTCTGAATATTACTAATACATTTTCCAAGATAAATTGATTGGTAAATAATTACAGCTACAAAAAAAGGTTTGACCCAGCACTAATATGATCAGTATTGTTCGGTACGTCATCCTGGATTTAACGTCACAACTCGTTCCCCCAACCCATTAGGGATACATTCCATTTCATCTATAACACCTGCTTATATAAACACAACATATAACTCTGACACGTATATTCAAAAGGATAGAAACAATTTCTACTTTATTACATCAATTACGTCTGTTTTCCCAGAAGCTTTCAAGATAATTACTTTCCGTGATAATTTTACTTATTGTCTCTAATATTTCAGAATAAATGTCACAACCCCTCTGTCACTTTAAATGAAACTCTTTAGGCTTCTTAAAACAGGTTTAAAATTAATAATTTCATTCCTTGAAAACCATCTTATTCTATGTAACTCTATAAGACAATCCTCCACCGTACCTATATTTGTTTCGTAATTTATAATAATATAATAAACTTACAATATTCTTTATGTTGTATGTCATGTATTATGTTACAAAGCATTAAAAAATCTAATAGTCACAATGTATTTTATATACAAAACATGCAGAAAACCTTACATCTAAAGTTGCGCATGCTAATTTTTGTGGATCCGAAAGTGCCTTATAGAAATCGTAACGTCGTGCATCCTGCTTTGTAAAAGGTTTCGATCGAAAAGTACTATAGACTTTAATGTTGGTACATGAGTTCCTGTTTGGTCATAAGAGACTTATATTGATGTTAGGCCAAAGGGTTCGTTGGCAGTTTATTGTACGTCTGTCTGCCTATACCTGCGATAGTTCTTGATAGACAGTCCTAGACACTAAAAATTTTGGAAAAATAACTTTCTCTTTAGATACAAGGAAAACTCTATTTAATGTGGGGTAATACTGGCAAAGAGAGGGCTGTCCAAACGTTTGTAGGATCATCCATACATGACATAACTTTTGAAGAGAAAGTCATAGACTTGGTTCTTAGAGGCCTACGTTCTACTTAACCAGGAAATACTTCTATTTATCTTAGAAAAAAATGTAAAATGTATCGATGTATTAGCACGTAAAGGTAAATTATTGTTCTGCTATATGGCATTTAGTCAGATTTCTCTAGATGACTTTTTGAGCTAAAATTTCATAAAAGATAATATAAAAATTAATTTCATAAGGCACCTCACAAGTGGTAAGTATATTTTATTTTATTTATCGTGACATTATAGTTTAAGAAAAATATACTGTTTAAAATTCCATTGCCATAAAGTTTAAGATTTGTTTTATTAGGTATTTTTGGCAAGTCAGCAACTACCAGGAAAATTCGACAACCAGGACTGTCAATATTTATCTGGTTCTGGTGTTTGTTTTGTAGTTTACAATAACATAATAAACTTACAATATTCTTTATATTTTTCATGTATTATGTTACAAAGCATTAAAAAATCTAATAGTCACAATGTATTTTATATACAAAACATGCTAAAAACCTTACATCTTAAGTTGCGCATGCTAATTTTTGTGGATCCGAAAGTGCATTATAGAAATCGCAACGTCGTGCATCCTGCTTTGTAAAAGGTTTCGATCGAAAAGTACTATAGACTTTAATGTTGGTACATGAGTTCCTGTTTGGTCATAAAAGACCTATATTGATGTTAGGCCAAAGGGTTCGTTGGCAGTTTATTGTACGTCTGTCTGCCTATACCTACGATAGACAGTTCTTGATAGACAGTCCTAGACACTAAAAATTTGGAAAAAATAACTTTCTCTTTAGATACAAGGAAAACTCTATTTAATGTGGGGTAATACTGGCAAAGAGAGGGCTGTCCAAACGTTTGTAGGATCATCCGTACATGGCATAACTTTTGAAGAGAAAGTCATAGACTTGATTCTTAGAGGCCTACGTTCTACTTAACCATTTTTGAACAAATTTAGCTATGCACAATTAAGTTGAAATTACAGCTGGATTTGAGTTCCAATAGTAACGGTATAAAAGATCTGTTAGGTTAGGTTTAGTTTTAATTATTTGACGTGTAATGTGAATATGTATTTATCAAGAAGGATCTTAAAACTTGAATATCATCAAGCAACATCTAACTCTTCTTAAAGAAAGTGTAAATATGTATGACCTGTTGAGCGTTTCAAAACTAAACGGTCTAATTAGCTGATCACGAATAAAACCACACCATACGTTAATGCTAATACGCTGTTGAAAGTTACGTTCAATCGCTGCATGAGGATTCACTTCTGCCCATGAATGTTGGTTTCGTAAACAGTTAATACTATCATGAGTGAACTGTAACTAATCGGTAAATAAAATAGACCTAAAAAGACGGGGATGAATGCATTACCATATTCAGTACTCTAAGCGATGGGCATTATAAACTTGATGCTGTATTTTTTGTTGTGGTTTTGCCTGTTAGTATTGAGAGTTCTCAATACTTTACTTTGCGTAACCCTAATCCGTTTAGAATTACTTCTTGTACTAAACGGTAATACCTGGAATATGTACAACAATTGGAACATTGTTTTCCAATACAATAACATCATTTTGGAACGAGCGGTCAACTTTACGCTAAGAAGTAATTCTGTTTCCTGTAACGCAAGAAAGCACTAATTGTTCTAGAATTTGTAATTCTGTTGTAAGGTAACGATGTCTGTACTCTTCAACAGTGGCCGTAGCAACGCCTTCACATACATTATAAAAACACTATATCGACGTATTCTTCATCTTCAAATGAGTGTGGCATTACTACTCTAATAATTCATAATGATTACAGACAAAATAGTACCTACATTGGCTGAACACAGTTGTTAGCTTTCAAAATTATATGAAATCTCCAATTCAATTCATATTATTGTTGAACAGCTGCTTATTGTATTGCCAACTTAATAAAATATTTGCGCAAAACAAAAAAAATAAATAAAGAAACACTGTAATTCTCACAAATAAAAATCGCACACCCAGAAGAATACTGGCACAACTAAAAAAATTGTCATTTTTCAGGAGAAGCAAAATAAAGTTTTGTCATTCTTGCCTCGCTAATGTAAAGCTGAAAACCTTGATTGGTTTTTTTTACTTATATTTATAGCTATGGAGAGTAATTGATACAAGAGGTTTTCATAGGTGTTTTACTGCTAAGTTTCTTACAACAAAAAAGTTTAATTAGTTTATTTTGAGTTGTACCACTTTTCTAAAAAACTTTTGCAATATTTATTGGATTTTTTTTAAGTTATGCCACTATTCCAGAATTCTTTTGCCTTTATTTTATTTTACTTCTTTAGATGTGCCTCTTATCCATATCACTGTTCCGCCTATTTATAAGTGTGCTAAAAAGGGAATTAAAGCAATGAAAGAGTAGACAACAGATTAAAGATGATAACCCTTTTAATTGTAAGTATTATAAAAGTACAAAGATAAACATTGGAAAAACCCATATATAGAAAAATGCAGCTTTAAGGTTTTAAATAGCCTAATACGTAAAAATAATAATAAAGCGTTTTACAGATAAAAATAGAAAACTTTTACAATACTGTTGTTACTATCTGAAAAATGGTATTTTTTAGTTTAATAATATCCTGATAAGATAGAAATTAACATTTTCTAAAGACACGAATGATACGTATGAGGAACCTTTGGTTGTAAGTAAAAAGAGCTAAGGTAATAAATTCCAAATACACAATTTCAACTGTAAAGCTTAGGGAAAGTTTTAAAGGTTTTTGAAAAAGTCACTATAAAACTTAGGGATTACGTTGGCATCAACCATGCTCATTAAATCAGTTTTTTTTTTCTCTCTCCAATGGTCGGCTTCTTCTTATAAGCTCCTACAAGTTTGTATTGAGGCAGTTGGCTTTGCAGTAACTTTTCCTTTTTTGTTGATGTTCCATTAACTCCTGTTCACTATAGGAGTTCTTGTAAAGTATCTTTGTAGGTTGATTTTTCTCAACTCGTACAACCAGAGCTTTTGCTTAACATAAATTTGTTTTCTTCGTCATTGTTGTTGCCACTTTCACCAATTTGCTCTTCTTCTTTCCTGATCTTCTACAGTTTCCAGTTTCTTTGTGCTTTTAGATGGCCCTTTACATCCTGATTCCTTTGATTCTTTTTTTTTTAGGATCTTTTCTTTGAGGTTGCCTGAGGCGTCACAAAGCTACAGTCTTTGTACAGTTGTTTAAAATGTATAAAATCATCATGGGACATCTCATTTACTTTGAATGGAGTGCCGGTTTTCTTTGCCATACGTATGATTGATACGTATTGAGAAGGAACATAAACTGGGCCTGACTTTTAGTGTCTTCTTAACTGCCCTTTCTATGACAGAGTGGGCACTGTCTCCTTCGTTTTGGGTATGCCCTTTAATGAGAAACTTATGTGTAATAGTTTTAATTTTTAACACAGTGACTGCATAGACGTACATGGAAATCATGAATTTGTTCTTTTTGCTGCCCCCAAACAATTGTCCGAGTAAAATATCACTTCTACTTCTTCACTAGCAGCATCTGATGTGTCTTTTAAAAAAACTTCCAAACACCAGTTCCCAATTCATTTACACCTCTGCCACCTTCTCCTTCGTGCCAGGTATAAACAGTGTACAGTTTTTGTTTTTAAATCACAAATTGAGAAGTTTTGACAATTCAGTTTAGATTTATAATAGAAAATGGAAACGTCCCCTTTTTGGTATAGGAAAAGTTGCTTGGAGATCATAGCAAGCAACAATAATGATTTTGGTCTTTCAACTTTTCTTTATCTCGCTCCTTTTCTTCGCGAGAGAGGCTTTTCTCTGTTAAGTGAGTGTCATATCTTTTCTTGTAGGTTTTTTTAGTTTCATTATCGGCATTTTCATATGCAATGCATAGGTCACATTGGTCTTTCTTTGGTATAAAAAAAGATAAGTTAAACTCATTGTTAAATATGTGAGAATACATAGCAGGATGTGCAAAGGGTATTCCATCTCTCTCGCAATCTTGTTTGTAGTCCCTATTACAGGTCAGCGATTTGCTTACCACCTTCGATGAACTCTTTAGTGGTTTGCTTGCGCAAATAGTGGCTTTCTATCCGGGGTATTGAGTTAATGTGTTTTCTTACACTTTCCTTGATAGCTGGATCAATCGTTTTGTGATGACCGTGTTTGCCACGATTATCTTTATTTACAAAACCACCTGTGCTCAACTTTTCTACCACAGTTTCGAATGTATCGATTTGGTATATCCAAAGTTTGCAGTAAAGAACTGTTTGCACACTCTAACTTTTTCTTCATCAGTAGTGAAATAAAAAGCGTTGTTCAAATGTCTTTTTGCTTTTTGGTCTGACATATCTGTACGTAGGATTTATTTCTTGCAAACATTTAGAAATAAAGTCACGCTGTCTATTAATATCTCCGAGAGCCCAAAACTGTTCAAAAAATATATTTCCTTTGTTCTTCAGTTACTCTTGAACTGCACTTGAGTCTACATTTTTCCCCACATTGCCGGTCGAATAGCTTTAGCCTTAAACTCTTTCTTACTCTTATAACTAGTGTACCCTTGTCCAGAATTTCTCAAAATCTTGTTTTTGGTTTTTAATCCATTCTGAAGGCCTTGCTTTTCTCTTTCTTCCTTTTCTTTCAGAAACCGTTTCCTGGGGTTCCTCGGTTCAATTCATTTTCGTCTTCCACTTGTGCTGACAGCTCATTATTTTCATTTATATTAATGTTCACATTGTCAAAACGGGAAGTACTTGGTATATGAAACGAATCGTTAGAACTATTACTCTTAGCCTTTTAAAGATTTGTAAGAGTTTACAACTGTTTTTCCGTTTTGGACATTCGTCGTTTATATCAAAATCAGGATCCTGGTCAGTGTCATCTGCTTCTGAAGAAGAGCTCGAATGACGATGTAAATTCTGCTTGAAATTTTTACTTTTTTCAAGGATACGAGTTTAATTCTAGTTTGACAATCGGTTCCTCCAATTTTCCATTTTTTCATTATCTGATCTACTCTTTCCACCCCTTCAGTCTTATGTACCTTCTTTTTTGTTTATCTCAAACTCTAATTTTATTATATTTGTTTTCTTCAGTCGTATCTTCTTCAGTTTTTTACTCTCTTCAGTAGTATTATCGTCAAATTGTCTTGTAGTGTCCTCTTCATTCATAATGCTTTCAGTCTTGTCTTCTCCACTTTTATGGTTTTCAGCCATAAACTCTTCAGCTGTAGTATTCATAGTATTATCTCTTCTAGTTGTGTTGTTTTTCAGTATCATCCTCTTTGGTAATAAACATAATTTTCAGTCTTGTCCCATTCAGTCTTTTTCTTGTTCTTGGTTCTTCATAGATTTCTGTCCGTCTGATGCATCTGCATGATAAGGGGAGAAGAAAATTTCTCGCAAACCCACATGTTGAACTTGGCACTGGGACTATTCTCTTGGTTCAGGCTTTGTTCACCAGCCTTTTACCTCTTGACTCCATAGCCTGAAAATAACATTACACTTGCAATTTCAAGGAGGAGAGATTTTTAATGAATAATCATGTGTTAAAATGAATATTAAAACAATGTCAGGTAGGTTAGGTGTTAACATAAACTATTTACAGTTTATATTAATCTGAACTACTCGTAAATAAAAAATAATAATAAAACAATAATTGTAAAATTTTTTGAAAACTGGCACTTTATAAACTAGAACAACTATATTTTATTCTAATTCGTATTAGAAAACTGGCACTTTTCAAAATGTACCAGATAGAAATTTGATATAAATGGAAATTGTTCCGTGAATACCGGCACAACTCAAAAACTACGAATAAAAGTGGCACTTTAAGCGAAAATGACACACATATTTTGTGGAATACAGGCATAACTTAAAACGTGCCACTATTTTAATAAAACGTAATGAGTAAAGTAAACTTACCTGTAGGTGAAACACAGGCACAAATCAAAAAAGTGTCACTATTCAAGAGCGAAAAATACAGTCCGTCTCCGCACAAGGCTAAAGTGCCACTGTGTTCTACCAAACACGCGTAGTTACGCAAAAACCGGTTAGAAGAAAACTGGCACTAGGCGCTGCCACGCGGGAACTAGACGAGAATAGGAGTACGAGAGTTCAACACAGGTCCGCAGAACGTCTTTGCGGTCTAGAATAGTGGCATAACTCAAAAATGAAAATTTTTTAGTTGTGCCAGTATTCTTCTGGGTGTGCGACATATTATTCTGTGTTTTTAAAACCAATTAAATAAACCCCTACAGTATGCCAGCAGGACCTGAATTCACTGTTAACATCAATTTGCACTACATATTAATTTTAATATTTAAGAATTTATATTTAAAATTTCTTAGTAGGAATGTAATTGATTTATTACTTAATTAACAAAGTTATTGTCAGTACAATGTTATATGCTTGTTTTACTGTTATGAATAGAAATTAATATAATAATCTTTATGCTTTCTGTGTATTTAATTTACACAGATTTGTTTTAGAATACAATTATCTATAAGTTTCATAAATTATTTGTATATATTTATTAGTTAAATAAAAGTAATTACTATCACCCAAAGATTAAAAAATGTGTTTTATTCCATTTATTTTATTTGACACTGGTTTTCTTAACTACTACTACAGTTCTAATACCTATTTCACTCAATTTATCAGTTCAAAACCATAATACATTATTAAATTTGCCCTTTAATCTACCATACCACAAATTCGGGAAGACCTCGTTTTATATGATGAGGTTAAATCAGGTATCTCTCGCTAGTCGTAACTCGCTAACAAAGCATTTCCTGAGCCTTGTCTATGTATAGTTTCTAATTTTTTTTGCATTTAGAATGAGCCTCCACATTTTCTGCATAATTTCGTATATTTCTCTGTACAAGGCATATTAAAGGAATAACAAGTAATCAATTTATAAATTAAATACATCTTATGACGATATGAATTGAAAAATAATTATGGAAATATATTTCATATAATTTTATTGACATTACAAGTATTATATGTTCTTTTTCACCATATATACTGTATGTGATAAAGTAAGTACAAGTTCTACATATTTTATTATATAACCGTTAGAAAGGCTATCAGTTTAATGTGATTCAAAAAATAAACTTTTTTTAATTTTTTATCATTCTATCTGTCCCTATCATTAAAAAAAAACTGAAAAACAGATAAAATTAATAATTTTCTATAAACCTCCAATTTATATTAGTAAACTGTGTTTGACAATGATACACGTCATTCCATGGAGTTTGGATAAATATTAGCGAATATTAAGGTATGATTACAACGAAAGATTTGCAAATGAAATAATAACAAGAACGAGAGTCGAACACGTCTTATTTAAATTGACTCATCCAACACCAGAAAATACAATATTTAAGTTACTTTTTTGTATATAATAGACCAGAAGAAACACACTTTTATTATTTAAACACTATGAAACCCAAGGTATTGCAATAATTATCAACTCTTAATTACTAAGATATCAATATAAGTTAAATGTATGATTATAGTAATAATAGAATAATAATAAAAATAATAAATTATACTATGGTAACAGTCCAATCACTGGATTGGACTGAGCGCCCTTTCACGTAGTACACAGATATAAATAATGTTTTACGCTCGGTATGTCTTCATATTTTTTTTTATTTAAATATTTAATTTTACTGTGTGTTGGGTAGAAATGTATAAACTAAAATTAGTAATACACTTGAAATCTCGGATGCAACCTTAGAGAAATATGCAATATGTGGTGTGGGTTATCCTGTTCTGTTATTTAAAATTAATATACAAATTTGTGTTTTAAACGCAATTAAAACCTATTTATATTCGAATTATTTCTGCTCTTAAAGTCATAAAATCATGTTGGAAATATTGTTTTGCCGGTATTTAAATTATGCTGAGACATGAATTCTTATGTACACGTTTTGAGGTTGTCTGAAGCGGAGTAGCTGTATTTTACTCCGTCTTCTAGAATTTACGATTTAATATTTTATATGAAAGTATATGTATATATATATATATATATATATATATATATATATATATATATATATACACACACACATATACTATCAAATTTTTATGTTTATTAATTTTCACTATCGGAAGCTGTAGTAAAATATAATTTACTAACCTCAAAACCCAATATATATTCCAGCCTTGCTGCACTAGACACATTTTAAACAAATATTATAAAATTTTAGTTAAGTTTTTGGTATATTCTTTGTTAAGAATTAATATATTTAATTTATATTTATATCATAATATTTATAAAACATGATTGTGGTGCTGGTCATAAGAACATACAAAATTACTAACGGATCCCTAATGAAAACCTAATTTTATTACTCTTCTGTGTATAAATAGTTTTGTAAGGTCTTACGTACATAAGCCATTTACCAAATAACATTTGGTTGTAATAAGAAATTACGATACTGTTTGCAATACCAAACGTCACTTTTGAGCGTAAAATCAAACAAAAATAGACTATCATAAACATAACTCTAAATGAGTTCTGTTTATGTTATCCATAGATTAATGGATAATATCTCATTAATTTTTTATTATTTCAAAACATTTCATAGAGC
This sequence comes from Homalodisca vitripennis, assembly GCF_021130785.1. NCBI lineage: Eukaryota > Metazoa > Arthropoda > Insecta > Hemiptera > Cicadellidae > Homalodisca > Homalodisca vitripennis. The sequence continues at coordinate 76,964,898 of NC_060214.1, read as the reverse complement.
CCCCTTTATTGGAATGATTTTTTAAAGCAATAATTTCCAACATTATAGCGATCTATTACAGTTACAGGTATTAGGAGATTTATAACGAAAAAGGGAGCTAAAGATTAAATAGTAAGATTGACTGTAAAACTATAAAATGTTGTCACCTAGTATTATACAACGGATATCGGAGCTTTGTGATCTCTCGGCTGACATTCACACAGCAGGTAAACCGCTGATTGTGATCAGACTACTGGTGGCAGCCGATTGAAAACTTGATGAAAATGTACATTGAGGTTTTATTAAATTCTGGAACATGCTCTACCATCATAACAAATTGGTTTTACAAATCATATTTATTTTACCGTAACAAAATTTAACTTGCGGCCCATTAGCAAAGCCAATCACTCGAGGAGCTAAAACCCTATACGTCTGTCTCAAACACAAAGTAACATAAACACACTAAAAAATTTGGCATAAAATTGATTAAAAAGTTGAAACATAAAATATGTAAAACACAAAACTGGGCAGTACATGAAAAGAAAATTGTAAGCAAATTAAAAGTTAATTTAAAAAATTTATTTGGTTTTTATTTAGAAGAAATGTTTTTAATTTGGTTGTTGCAAAGTTTTATCTGAATTAATATAAGAGTATTTTGAGCTTTTAAATACATCGCGTGCAAAGTAAGCTCGTATTTAACCTAGTAAACAAGGATAAAAGAATTCGTTTTAAACCTGTATTTATTTACAGTTAAATTATTTTTCACTTGTCCAAGTGTTAATGAAGACGTACGTTTGCTTTAAATCATATTATGAAGTCGAAACAGCAGAATTTCCACAACGGTAAATATAATCAGAGGAACGCTTTAAAGCCGAGGACATTAGAGAAATCTAGGACATGTATACTGCCTGTCTACACTGTTTACCTAAAGACACGAGCTTCAGTTATTATGCGAATAATTTTTTGCATACATGACACCCTAGACCTTGTCAGTCCTAGATATGCACAAGTTTCAGAACCATGAATTTCACCAATTTAAAATGCGTAAGAATAGTTATACAATTAACTATATTTTTTTAAGAATACCTTGTTTTCCTTCTATAAACAGTTTTAGGTGCATAATATAATTTATTTTCGTATAATCTTTTCCGTTTGCATATGATGTTAACATAGATTTCAAATTGAAATTGTATTCATGTTTATGTTTAGCTGTTAATATTTGATGAAAAATTAGAATGTCGGAAATTTGAAGAGAGATAACAAGATTAAAATATGCAAAGTTAAATGGCAGTTTTAAATTCTGTGTCTCCGGAAATAGTTTGTGGTTATCGGTTTCAAATCATAAATCTATTATTTTTGGAGTAATGAACTGAAGGTGTAGGGTTACTTAGTCTCTGTGTGACGAACTTTATTGTCGTCAGTAGAACGTTTTGGCTAATAAAAAATATTTCAAACTAGACTAGCATACATATTAATACAATAGTATTTCGTGTACTATCTTGATTTTACTAATTAAAAATTGTAAATTAAAAAATTATATCCCAATTGACGACAAATACATTATTTATAAAATTAATATCATAGTATCAAACGAACGTGATATTTAATGATAAGGGAAAGGTAAACTAGATGGATGGTACGTGGTGGAACGTTTTTCTTCACCTTAAGTTGTTGCAAAATTACACCTGTAACCCCAACACCTGCTTCTCGCTATTAGCAGATCATATATCTTGCGTGAAATTGCTTGAAAACTTTTATTGTAGAAACAGTTGTATTAAATATGTACTTCTTCCTGTGAGTTACAAGTTAATACTTTTTAAAATATATTTATCTTCAGTTATAAAATACAACCGCAGTAATAAACAACAGTAAAACTTTTGAATTTATGTCTTATATCGTGCATTTATCAATAACAATTAATGTCGTTCGTTAAAGATGCATGAGTTATTAACAAAACACTATTTAATTTAGAACCGTAAATAACATATCACTATATAAAAGCAAAAAGAATATTATTTATATATGTACATATATTACATGACTAATAAGGTTACAAATATTACAACCAAAATGTTATTACAGCTAAGTATTTATTATATAATTATTATATTTCTTTGACGGACATTTTACCAATTCCTAGGTTGTTGTGAATTTGTTTAAAGTGTTCTCAACATGTCTCAGTTTATTCAAACTATCAAAGCTACGGTAAAAATATCAGTAAACAAAAGTTAAAAAGAAACATCTTAAAACGAAATAAAGTTCTAATTTTCCTTAACATATAAATAGCATTAAAACTAATAACAATTTTCATTTCATTTAGTTTTAAGTATTTATAACAAAAATCCTACTTAGTTTTATCACACCATGATTTAAAAAGGATTTGATGAGTAAAAAACCGATAGTTTCATACAAGAATATTAGATCAATCATAAACATGCAGCGTGTACGACACTTGTTCACTGATTAGGAATACAGATCATTTCAATAGTAGAAATGCACGAAGAACAAAATATATTTGAAGGAAGAAATTATGTCTTTTAAATTCTAGACTCGCTTAAAAGAAATGTGTAATTAGATATGTTCTTCAGCTAACAAGGTTGTATTCATTATTGACATCTAATATTTTAGCTCAAACCACGTGGAAATATTTCTAGCACAATAAAATTGTGTTAATATGTTATGCTTGCTGTAAGAAACCATACTGATCACTAATTAATAGGTTATTAATCAATAGCCTCACAGACGAATAAGTTAAGCTTGCAGTTTCGGCACCAATGAAAGTGAACGAACGTGAATGGAAAACAGAAAAAAGTTTATTCTATTATTCGTTTCCATTATTTATTATCTGAAGCTTCTAGTAAGCGGTGTATTTTTCACAAGTTTTAAAGTTCTTGTTTACTTTTTTCATTTCCACCTATTGTTTTAGTTGGCATTATTTATTGTTAAATTATTAAAACGAACATAGTGCCAAATATTTGTTTTGCCAGTACTAAAGAATATCAAATAAACTACACAATGTGCTTAAATTCATAATAATCCAGCTTTTATCTTCGTAAACTATCTATACAATAGAAATAAATTATTTTTACAACTGGTCTTAACATTTCTTGTTTGTGTATTTTGTGCTGTAGTAAATAAGCTTATGGGAATTAATTGAAATAAATTATAACATGAATTGAGATATTTTATGTATATATATATATATATATATATATATATATATATATATATATATATATATATATATATGTGTGTGTGTGTGTGTGTGTGTTATTTTTTAAATAGAGTTCTATTTATTACTGTGACAAAATATTAATAATGTTTATTTTTAATTTGTAATTACTCGATTTGATATGTTGTAGTTGAAATTACAGTTACAATAGAAAAAGAGAGAATAAATACTGTGTTGGATCATACATGATAATACACCTGTAATAAAACTCTTAACACTTAAAGAGAAATATATTTATTTACGTGTATATTTAAAAAATTAAAACGTTAAAATAAAATCTGAATTAAATTTTAATATTGATACGTTTTACTAAAGAGTTTGGAAAGAGTGTATTTAAAGTCCTCTAATGTTTAATTCATTATCATTATTTTAAAATGTTTAGTTTTCATTTAATTATTTATTTTTCCTACATCCATATATGATTTCAATTTTCCGCATGAGATCTCGAGAAGGAACTCACGTATGGACTTAAAATTTTGCAGTAAGCGTTTTTCTACAAAGGCAACACTGAGTTAAATGGTGGTGCATGTAACTCCATAGGATTTATGTAAGCGTTAGTGAATATATTTACGTTGGTCGCATGGGCAAATGTGACGGCATAAATAAAATTGCAAAATAAAAAATTTTAAATGAAAATAATTCTTATGGTATTTTAAGATAATATTAATACCAATAGAGTAAAATAGCAAAGGGAAAATAGATACCATATTTCAGTGGCTCTTGCATTATATTACCGTCCGTAAACTACACAAATTTTGTAATTTAAGTACTATTGTGTAAAATAACTAAAAGTACAACGGATATTTTTCCAGGCGATGGCAAATGCTTCATTAACAATGAATCCATTGTCAAGAACAAATTTCAAACTTAAATAGCAGAACAAAAAATGTGAGTAATCCTTATTTTCTACACACACAAGAATTATATCAAAGATGGCGCACGTCCAACCTATAGAATTGCATTCAGTGTTTTTGAAGCCTACCAGTCCAGAGGCTGATAAATATTTCATTTAGTCTGTCAGGAGAGATAAACAATGATTTTCTGTCTAATAGCTGCTCACCAGACAATGAGATGATAGAATGTGATAAAATATATATGATAAAACACATTGTATCATCTCATTGTCTGGTGAACAGTTATACAAGGGAGAAAATCATAGTTTTTCATCTAAAAATAGTTATGTATAGAACGGATTAGAACGCTCGATAGGTAGGAAATAACTAGACCGGTTTGTTCGAAATTTTGCACAGTCCCTATATAGATATACCTTAATTAATAGAACTAATAAACGTGGATCATTGCATCATCAAGATTTGAAAACAAATTAGAACAAAAACTTACTAGCTAAAAAATTAAATCAAGTGTTTTTGGTATATTGCTTTTAACGAACATATCATTGATAATAAAAAGTCAAGGCAAGCAGTTTATATGCAGATAGGAAAATTATTGGTTGTGGATTTTTATCAGGAAACTTTTTAAACTTAACATTGTTTATTGAAATTTTGCATATTAATTGTTTTGTTTTTAAAACTATATTCTAGTAATGAATAGCTCAATACAAAATTTAATTTATTGCCAACTTTGTATTTATTACCATTAAGTCAATTATAATTTGTATATAACGTGATTTGCCTTAAACTTATTCGAGACTCTCATAATGCGCACTTATTTTTTTAAACGTAAAAATATGTTATAACAAGGTTAATATGTTACACTGAAACAAAAACGTGTGCGCATGAGTCTGAAATAATTTTCATGCAAATCAAACGATTTATTAATCCCATTTATTGTTGAATAGAACCAATAAATAAAACACTTTCAGGGAAACCTTGCAATGTTATTCACGTATGTATTATAATTGTATACAATATAAATGACATAATAATCATAAAAACCCCAAGTGATGTGGCATACTGCTACCTTCCTATTAAATAGCCATAATGAAAAGTATGTTATGTCTAAGTTTGGCTTATTGACGATTCTACCTACGAATCGTACTTATTGTCTAATTTAGGTTATCCATTGGGCAGTCACGTTCATGTACTGTAGCTTTCAGGAATTGTATTTTGATGTTTTTTGTAGATGAAATAGTGGGCTATAAAAAGATGTATTGATAATATAAAAGTCCAGGCTAATAAAATGTACACAGTTAGTTCCGTGTTGTTTACTATGTTGTAAAAAAGCCAAATAATTTGAGTTGAATAATGATTAAAACGGTTAAGGAAAAAGATTGGATTAACAGTTTTTATATAAATGTATTCTCGATTATCCACCATACAAGTACAAGAGTATTTGATAAAGGTTACAGTTTTCTTTCTGTTATTTGCAAAATGTCAGGAACAGTTTTAGTAACAAAATAAAACTTCCTTGACAGTCACTTTCGATGAACACGCAAGCTAAAGAGGTTTCCCTGATGTATGTCACCAACAAGACGTTCTTAGAAAATCTATCAAACAATTTTTGTTTTCTATAAAATGTTTGTCTCTCTAAGAAAAAAAAACATAACAAGTACTTACGCATATTTTCTATACATACATTACTTCCAAATGAAACAATTACATTTAAATAAGTACGATATTACTTTCAAATATATACAAATAAAGGACTTATATTCTAACGCCAAATTTGTTAGCAACACCTACCATACTAATAATAAATAAGAATTAATTACTAAATATATTTATCGTTTTAAAAGAACTTTATAAAGATAATTTGTCAGTGCAACAAGCTTGTAAATGTTATTGAGTTATATCTAACAAAATAAATTATAAATAAAAAGATACGGACGTACATATTCTGAATAATTGTTTTTTTTTTTAATTTTTTTACCAATATATTGGTGTCCTGAAGTCGGAAACTTAATAACTTTTTTGGGTAACTGTTAAAAAATATTTAATTCTATAAGAAGCCTACTTTAAGCAAAACGTGTCTACTTTCCGTCGTTGGAATCTTCTCCGTTTCTAATTTATTTCCTCTACCTTATATTGAATTGTTGCTTAAATCAAGAAAATATTTACTCACATAGATCTGAAATTCTTGCTCGGCCAAAAATCATGTACCGTACTTATATTCAAAACGACATAATGCTGTCTTAGTTAATTTAGGCTACTTAGTAGTGATTACCTTGTTGTCTCGATCAAAAAAGTACATGCATCCGTTATTATGAAAAGCCTGATTTCATCGTAAGGAGAATACTTTCGTTCATTTTAATGTACTTTCGGTCTAACGTTCTATGTTTCTGCTTGTAGTGTTTGAGGTGCCACGAGTATGAATTTATATAATTGCATGACTCTGAAAATTATTGTTCGACTAAACCTTTCATACGTTATATTCCAAATAATATACTGCCTGTCTTACTTATAGCAGCTAACCAAATAGGTGTTTTCCTTCTTGTCCCGATTAAGAAAATGTATGTAAAAATGAAACTTTAGTTAAAAAAACGTAACTACTACCTGTCATTGCAACCTAACTTCGAAGTTCTAGTGGCTTTTGCATTGATTCCCTGATCAAGTAAATATATGTGTCCTCGTTCGTTTAGTTAACGTTTTTTATTTGGTCACACATTTCTGCTGCCGGCTTAAAGTTTTATTTTACGATTGATGATTTAAAAAAAAGGGATCTTAAACTTATGATATAGATTTGTAGAATAGTTTTGATGATCGGTAACTAAAATCGGTGTCGAAAAATCTGAATACATGCACAAGCATATAAAGACGGTCGCTACCAAGGGGACAGTAAAGGGGTAGGATGTCACTCGTATTATCCGACATGACTCTTGGTAGTTAATGTAAAGAGTTATATGATTTATACAAATTGTATTTTATACTACATTCTTAACGTACGCGAAGATCTGTATTGCAACTTTTGTGAAATTGAACGATGTCAAATGTCCGGAAAAAAATCGTGTTTCCTTCACACACCTTCCATCATCAAAAAGAAACTTCTAACAAAGAATTATTCACAATATAAGTTATACCCATTTTAGGCAAGCAATACGTTTCAGAGATAGTTGATCATATTACTTCCTGCTCGTGAGAACAACCCAAACGCCAAAAGCACTGATAGAACCTTAGGCTGGAAGTAAGTTAAAATGAACGAAAATATTCACCTTATGATGAAAACAGACTTTTCAGAATAATGAATTGTATATCTTTTCTTGACCTGGGAAATACTAACCAGTAAGTAATAAGTAAGACGAGAAGTATGTTGTTTTGCATCTAAGTATAAGCTTATTGGTCGATGAATTTTATATTTTATCCTTATATTTCACATTTATACATAAAGTTGTAAAAATTATTCCAGTGTCATCTGTGGCAACAAAGCCATTATAAGAAGTGATATATTTAACAGTTTTGAGGTGATGCTCTTAAATGTTTAAAATAACTATAATAAGCCTATTAAAAGGTAATGGAGGAATTCACTCAGGCTTCACTCAGGCTTCATGAACTTCAGCATAATATATTATGAGTTATTCGTCTGGAATATACGTTTAAATATTGATATATTAATACTTTTTAAGTGTGTTTGGATTATATAATGTAGTACTCACCTGCCTAAAGTAAGTTCTATTGTCTGGAATTAGGAGATTGCTCCACAAATAAGATCATAAATTTAGCAGCGAAATTGTGTACCATGTTGTTAGTAATTGTAATAGCGCTGGGACGCTAAAGCGGAAAATTACATTCGTGTGAGATATTAGGATCCCGGGTAGGCGCCCACCCTATTACTCCGAGGGCTTATTTACTTACGTTCCTGCTTGTTATACGTGTAAATTTCCAAATATATTTAACCGCATTTAATATGTAACCGTTGAATGTATATATACTGTATATATATATATATATATATATATATATATATATATATATATATATATATATATATATATATATATATATATAAACAGAATATTCAGGGCTCATGTTTAATTTTCGAGTACACAGAACCCTTCATCTGAATCACACTGAATAAAAACAAACAAACTTATACCAAGAACAAAATACATAACCAAAATAAAATTTTTACATATTAATACAATATTCAACAAGAAGATTCCAATCAGCTGTGTGTAGAATGATTGTAAATGTTTAAAATAAACAAAAACTTTTTTGTTATAAGAAGGAAAAGAAAATCATCTTAGGTTCAACTCGTCTGGTTGCCTTGATTTTAAAATTAATTGATGTGCGATATTAACATTTCTTAATTTATTATTATTATATATATATATATATATATATATATATATATATATATATATATATATATACAGTAATGAAGGTCTTTTTGTTTTATGTTTAGTTGTAAAATTTACAATAAATAGTAATAATATAGTTTTTTATTTATGTAAAATTAAATCAGGGTTATAATATTCTAATAATAGGGCTATAGCTTTAACTAATAATAAACAGTCCCGATTACTTTTACTTTATAATCCATTATTATTTTAGATGGTAAAATTATTCATATTGAATTAATTTGTTTATCACATCATAAGCCATTTTCCTCTTCATAAAATTATCCACTTCATTCACTCTATTTTAATAATCAAAATTCACCCTATAAACTAGAGTTCAAGAGAGTTCATTTTTTATTTAAAATATTAAACTAACACCGTAAGTTGCGACCTTCAACGTAATATAGCATCCAAGCAAAATGACATTGACTAAAATCAGCTTTCTTCACAGAATAAACATTTACATGCTACGATATACGTTGACAAAATCCACTAGTAAGTCATGTTATGTATCTTTAGAATACTACGTGGTTCTTGAAAGCGTCCTACAATAGGAAATACATTGGATATTCGATAGTAAAACATAAGTCAGGTTGTACGTTTCATTGCACTTCGCCGGAATATTATTTGTGATTGTTTATGATTAATTTTAAACATCATATAAGGCCAAAGTTGTTTATAAACTTTAAAATAAGAAATAGATGCCAAGGACTCAGGATTAGGTATCCAATCCTTGTTAGACAATTAGTGCATTGTCATCGTAAAAAAGTTTATAACTGTACAGGACTACAACATCAAGGACATATATCTGAATGAAGGTCAAAGATAACAATTCCATAGCATCTTGTACGTAACTTTAAACCATACTGTAATTTGATGGTACAGAAGTGATGAATCATACTACCTAGATCTACGTAACATTTGTAATTACAAAGATAAAAATGCCATAGCATCTTGTACGTCACTTCATACTGTAATTCGATGGTACAGAAGTGATGAATCATACTACCTAGATCTACGTAACATTTGTAATTACCTTTTTAAAACACTAATAATTAGAATAGGTACAATGTCTTACCCTCTGTAATGCCTCTGCCTCGGTACACTAGAATTAATAGTTTGGAATCACAATTAAACTATAAACTCTATAACTTTAAAGAGTTTATTACGCGAATTAATATTAATATGATAAGAAGTAGATAGAGAATAGGAAAATTATAACTTTTACTAACAAAAATATAATTTATATTATAATTATTGTTATCATTTCCTTTCTTGAAAAACTCTTGTGCTACTACCTGGCTTCAAGTGACTAGAAATAGTCCTAAAATAGTCCTAAAGCGCACTGATAAAATGGATGGACAGCACTGCTAAAACAAGAAAACTAGAATAGCCTACTATGAATAGACTGGCTAATAGGAAAGTCCTAACTGCGACCCAAAGATAAGAGATTTCTAATTGTTACTGTTATCAGGTTTTCCCCGTTATCAATATATTAGGACCAAATTTGTAACCCTTGAGGATAACTAATGTCATAATTCACTTTTGTACAACTGACAAGCATAATGTAGTAGTTAGCTGCAGTATTTGTTTGGTTGCAGTTTTGCTTTAATGGGGTTATGGCTACTAATAAAATGTAACCAAGTAAAATCTTTGAACAGCCGCCATTTTGTACTGGATCAATCTTTTTGAGTGCGGTTTTGCGGCATTAAACTCTGCTAGATAAGCCCTTTAAAATGATGTCCATATTGACCTATGCTCCTATTTAAGATTTCCTTCTGACTCCTTGCGGGACGTCCCCCATGATATTACAGAAAACTGATAGTTCCTTCAAAAAGTAGATTTTTAGGTGTAGTATTGATGTACCAAATCTTGTTTATTTATCTGTTATCGTTCAGAAAATATTATACCCGTGCAGGACTTTATGTACACCCTTATAAGAAATGAATCACTGTGCACTCTGACACTATGAGGTATACCTAGTTAAATGAACTAAAACTCATGTTTAACCAACATTGAACTGAACTCTGAAATATAAATATCTATTTCGTTTATTTATATGCGATAGAATCTACAGTTTTTTTATTCATATTATTCGGGCATTTATGTTAGAAAACAATGAAATATATTACCTCAATTACTCTATTTCTTCAATAATTGTTAATACAGATACAAAGTTTTCAGGTTTTTAACCACAGGCTGCGGTATTCAAAAACTAATAAACTCTACATAATATACATGAAGTAACATATTGAGCCTCACTGAGGAAGAAAGATATGGATACCTTCCATAAGTTGAATTAAGGGATCGTCCCAAATTACAATCTCAATATGGGAAAGAAAATCCATAACGTTTATTGCTATTTAGATAACTGTATTCAAACAATAATATGTAAAGAACAGCATCAGGGATGCCATCTCCATAATTTACTACGAAATTGGTTTTGTTTACAAATGAAGTGTTCTTAATTAGAAGGTAATTTATAATTTATAGTCAGTTTCCCGTCTCTTGGTCCCTATGTAGAAATGTAGACATAGTCAAACGTTTAACTATGAAAACGTATAAATCAATCATATTAATATTCTTTATGAATATTACCTCGGTTCGATAAGCCACTGCCACTGTGTCCCACATTTCATCTTGCTGTCAATATTATGTCGATACACATCTTCCGCTGTGAACCAATACAACAGAAAATGTGTTGCACCGTCTATAGTATAGACAAATAACTTTTATACCTGAACCTGAAATGATGAAATATATTGTAATATTACATATATTCCGTTTACAAATCTGATACCTAAATACAATCTAATTGAAAACACACTTTTATAAGTCAAATGTTTATATTTGTGTAGAAATATTATTATAACTATACTTTTATTTATTATATAACACGTTTTATTGTAATTGCATTTATCGCTAAATACTAATATATTACAGTTTGTGCGTTTTTATTATATCTATTGGTATTATTAGTGTTTGTTTTTTACCTGCAATGATTTAATGCAATTGTTTAACCTAACGAAAATATTTAATTACAGGAATCTTTATATCTACAAAATATATAGTTACATGTATAAGGTATCGTTATAGAAATAAAAATATCAACTACAAAGAGCATGAAGAAAATCATAAGGTGTGGAGTTTCAGACAGGTATTTCAAGTTTAGATTATATACATAAACAAAAATAAAAAAATCTATCCACCACATAATAAGGAGATAATAAATGCATGTTGGTTATATATAAAATTGCACGGTTATACAGCTTTTTATTTCATATAAATATTTGCATACGTAACATATTCAGATATATATCTCCAAGCCGGCAATCTCTAATTTTATATCGCCCTGATTGCAATTAGACCTAAGGTGTAATTTAGTTTGATTTTAACAGGATTAATTAATACTGAGAATAATTCTGTTAACATAGCTTCCTAAAGTTTGTATTCTATTAAATTTTATAATATAGTAGTCCACCGTACAATTAATAACTCTAAATTTACTCCTTAATAATAACGATTTCAGGATATACGTCGTCTGGCAAAATATGGTTTAATTGATTTTATCAAGTAAGGGAAATTATAACAATTATAATAGAAATTATATTTGTTTTACTAATTATTTTAATTTCCATGTATATATATATATATATATATATATATATATATATATATTGATTAAATTTTTATTGACATTAAATTTAGGCTATTGCCACTTATAGAAATTTAATGAGTAAATAAAATTCATTTGACAGGTATTTGGTCTTCCGATCATATGTGAGTTTGGTTATTTAAACACATAAGTGAAAAAAAACGATGAATTACAAAATAATTGAATCGTAAAAAGTGAGTGCTCTGTAATGTAATGGTTGCACATTCACCCGGCAAGTGAGAGATCCGGGTTTGAGTCCCGGCGAAGCAAGTACTTTTTGTGATTCAATGTTTATTGAAATTATATATATATATATATATAATATATATATATAATATTTTAACAAGTTGAGTATATTAGATGTAGGATCCGGTCAGAAGGACCAAAATTATGTTCGAAGGACCAATAAAATGTCTAATATTAATCTCACACTTCGATAGCTGAGCAGATGGAGCCCATACGTTGATTTTCTAAAAATAACTATTAGTCGAATGGGGAAAAATAAAAATACGGAATAAGATCAAAGAACACAGTATTAGAAAAAAGGCACACAATTAAATCAAGAATACAGTGTGCTGAAATGGTTTTTGTTTCTATTAAAACATGTCCAAAAATAATGTCCGAATTAGTTGAGTTGAGGAGCGTCACTCGGATTATCGCTTGATGTGACATAGTTCCAAAACCGTGACGGAAATGTGTTCTGAATTTCTGCCACTCTATTTGCTACATATGTTTTCAACTGATACGGTGGTGGTTTTATCCAGTATAGAGCTACAGTTGAGTCACTCCATAACATGACATGATTGAAAGTAATATTGCTGAATTGTTTAATGCAGTAAGTAGCTAATTTTGACAGCAGGTGTGCTGCCCAGAGTTCAAGGCGTGGTATTGTGATCTTCTTTAATGGAGATACTCTAGTTTTCGATATAACTTCTCTTATCACTGGGGCTTCAATGATTTGGTTGCACTTGATACAAATTACGGCTGCGACGCCCTTTTCAAACGCGTCACAAAAAACCATGAAGTTTCTACGCTGCTGGCGGCGTGGAGGGGGAAATTCCCGATCAATTTTTATGTCAACCAGATGATCCTGTGTGACGTTCACAAACAATGAACATTTTTCTGCTAGTTCAGGTGGCAATTGTTCGTCCCATTGGAGCCCTCGTGTCCAAAGGAGCTGCATAAAATTTTCGCTACCATTATCAGTGGTGATAAGAAACCGCACGGGTCATACAATCTAGCTATCAAATTTAACACATATCTCTTTAGTTAAGCTACCTCTCTGATGTTTGAAATTGTAGGGAAAGCAATCTTCAACTAGATCCCAATGGAGTCCTAAAATAAAGAACTGCGTAGATTGTGAGTCCTGCAGAAAGCGAGGCGGTCTCACGATGAGTAGCTGGTAGTCTGTCCAGAAGTCGGGGTTCGTTCGAAGCCCATTTTCTCAACTCGAATCCTCCCTTCGCCAGTAGCTGGATGAGTTGGTCTTGCAGTTGGATAACTGATTCTAGTGAAGCACTTCCTTTCACAATGTCATCTATGTAGGTGTGATGCTTCAATGCGTAGGCTGCATCCGGGAAGGCGTGTCCTTCGTCCTCTGCTAGCCCCGAGAGTGTCTTGATTGCTAAATATGGAGAACTGTTCATCCCATATGTCACTGTTGTTAGCTTAAAAGTAGATATCTCCTGTTCCGCAGTATCTCGCCACAAGATTAGCTGAAAGTTTTGATCTTCAGGATGCACTAAGATCTGTCGATACATTTGTTTTATGTCACATGAAAAACACTATAGCGTTAGAGCGGAAGTTTATCAAAAATACTGGAAATGTCTGGTTGTATTTTTCCTTCCAGTTAGTAGCACGTCGTTTCAAGGACAAACCGGATGTGGTCTTGCTGCTTGCGTCAAAAACAGTCCTGGGGGGGGGGTGGGGGGGGGGGGATATATATATATATATAGATACGCAAACGAACCAAATTTGAGGATTGTCCTATTCTGATGAGTGGCTCCTCTGAATGGCACCGTGAATGTATAATTTGTTCTGGAAGTCGTCAGAAAGGGATCGTGTATGTACTTAAATTATTTCTCACCTAAATATATACTGACTTTAAACTTTAAACCATAAATAACTCGCTAAAACACTTTACTGTTGTTAATGCTTTAAATACACGTTTGTCTGGTTTTAAAGGTGTAAAACCAAGGTGGATACCGAGTTGTATATCTTTTGTAAATAATTGCTAAAATGTCTAGTTATTGAGCCCAGACGATCTTGAGGTGAAACCCACGGTAAAACAATTTTCAGAACACTAGTACGGGGAATTATATACAATATACATCCGTGTATTTAAACGAAATTTCGCTTTGTGTTTTTTATGGTTTTATTCCTAAGATAAAGGTACAATTTTAATGAAAACCAGAAAAGGCCAAAGAGCTTTTAGGGTTTGAAATAAATTACTCAAAAACTAGATTTGGAGTAGAGACAAAAACCTGAGTCACCTAGTTACATGAGCTGAAAAGTGAGGTTAATTTGGATTATATAAAAACTATGTTATAGATATTCTATGACGAATGTCACAGAATATATATAACATAATCGACCGTTGTTGTTACAAACGGTCGATATTCTTAAACATGTTTTTGAGAAGGTGACACCTATCTGAAAGTAGGACTGTTATTTGTTATGAAAGTCTTTTTACACATCTTGATATTAAGAGTTTATTTTGATTAAACTCAAATAAGTGTGGTACATGTAAACATTCTCTTACTACGTAGATAGATATGTATCATCTAAGAATACGGCCGCAATTCTAAACGCATATTTAAGATTGACCTTGCAAACAGTTATAGCAGACTCTGACCGTTACAGATCGCATCATCGTTTCCTGTTTTTCTGCGATATGCAAGCCCAGCTGCGCCATTCCACTTCCACTCCAAGTACCCGGAATCAATTATCTGTCCCACCTGTTTATCACTCTCTCTGTACTTCGACATTCCTGAACCCTACATCTGGCAGTTTCTAAAGTAGCAGTGTACTATTTTGATAATTTGTTCTCTTAGAAAAATTCGTTAAAACTATTTTTACACTCAATTAATCAATTAATCTGTATTTGCTGTCTTCATAACATTCTGAAGTTTATTTATGTACCAATAAATATACTCTTGTGACTAATGTTATTGTTTGGTCTTCTAAGAACGGAGGCTAGAGTCAAGGCGATCTCTGCTCACCCGCTTTAATCATGTCACTTTAAAACGTTTACCACATTAAAACATACTCCAATATTATCTCTGAAACAATTTGTCTACTATGGTTCTTGGGGTAATTTTCACTTATGTATTAGAGTGAAAGACAAATATATTTTATTTTTGTGGATTGTGACAACCAAAATTATGGCGGGAAAACACCGATTTGTCTTAAAAAATTAAAGTTTTTTCCATTTTAACACATCATTAAAAAAACAGGTAGGACCTACTTGTGCCACAGTTTTTGTTGTATATGTCTTGACGAAAGTGTGTATATTAAAAAAGTAAATTAATGTTCCTTTAACTCAAACAAAAACTATTATTAGCACCTATTTTTGATGAATTGTAATATTTATTTTATTACTAACCGTCTTTCCTTGGGTGAGTATCAATCTCATGAGGCCAGATTTATTTTTCAATATCCAAATAAAAAAGAATATATGTATCTTTTTTTTTTTTTTATTTTGGTAAGATGGGAAATATGTTTAATATCTATAAAGTATTTTAAAAAACTTTTTCTCCTATTATAAGAATTATTTACTACTGAAGATCCTGTAATTAAAACATTAATGTAGGTGTATTTTATGTAAAAACAATATGCCATGTAAGAGTATGATTTAATATAGTCCCAAAAAACTTTTTTTAAATTGGTCTCCATCAATAAAGCAATGCTACAGGTTTAGATATATTTTTTAATATGTTATAATACAATGTAACTCAATGCTCTTTCTCAAAAAAACAAAATTGAAGGTGCAGATAAAGCGAGGGTACATGTTAAACATGCTGCAACCCGGCCCGCCCCCGCACCGGTGCCGCGAGCATCTTCACGCCCATGCTTTCATGTGTTTAACAACTTTTGGGCTGTTTTGTGATTAAACTGTCCTGCTTTAGAGCGCGACGTGAGCTTGTGTTCCAGCCGGCGTTGCCATATCGTGCCCCGACGGGCGGCGCGGCGCGGCGGGTGTGGAGTGGGTGGGAGGAGGGGGGTGTGATGAAGCGGGCCAGTATCCCTGTGGTCCCAATCCTGTCCGCGCCTCAGCTCACTGTGCCTTCGGATAAAGCAACTGAAATATCAGTAACAGCCCTTTTCAAATTAAAGTTCCTTGGCA
The DNA here is from genome assembly GCF_021130785.1 of Homalodisca vitripennis. Taxonomy (NCBI): domain Eukaryota; kingdom Metazoa; phylum Arthropoda; class Insecta; order Hemiptera; family Cicadellidae; genus Homalodisca; species Homalodisca vitripennis. Next base: position 76,948,454 of record NC_060214.1, on the reverse strand, counting down.
TAAATGTAATGAGAGAAAGCCGCCATAGAGGTTAATATTGCACAAGCATTGCAATAACACACAACAGATTGTCCCTATAAACTGACGGACTCGTTACAGTATTGGTTATTTCTAAATTTGCAAACTCCTTAAGATTTTATACAGAAATAAAATGAATGGTCTCAAACAATAGTTACTGTATTTTCAGTGAATTAAAACCATTAATTTAGAAATTATAGCATCGTTAGGTACAAAGTTAAGACTGCATTGCTTTTTCTCTTAGTAGTCCTGGATTTAGTTACAGCTTTTGGCGAGCACTGACCTAAACATTAAATATGACATTTTGATATATACTGAGATTAGAAAAATCAGTAACGAGAAAATGTATTAATTTATTAATTCAATGCGAGAAGAATCTGACACTGTATATATTAAACAAACGAGGTACTACACAATATTTCACTACAGAGTGTTATCGTTATTAATTTACTTGTTATTATTCTCAAACTTCATAATGTAAATCAATATAAGAGTGCGTGTTTAGTATTAGTAAGAGGTATGTTTTTAGTAATATGTTACTATTTGTTAATTAAATGGTATTATGACTTCCGTGTATAGCTATAACATAGCATTTATTAAAAACAGAAAAGTTGTAACTGGGAGAAGATACGCAAAGTAGTTAAAAAATTCTGTTTATTTGACGTTTGAAATTTCACAGTTTAATATTATTTTTCAAGAAATCCTTCTAGAAAAAATTTCGTGGTCGAAGTTTATTTTTTCCATTATTTGACTGTCAAGTTGTTGATTGTGTACTATATGTTCTTTTTTTTAAACTTTAAAAAAGCCAAATGAAGTTTTAGGCATCCGCAAATATTAATTTTTCGGTCGATCGAATCATAACCTGAATGTAGGAAAGTCATAATATTTTAAAATGTCACCTCAACTCTGTGTTTAAAGTAGACACTGAATCTTAATTGCAACATTAACAGATCACCATTGTATTATATTTCTTTTTGTTTTTCAATGTTGCAATCGTTGTTATTATTGAGAATTTTGTATTTGATAGCTGTATTTACATCCTTGGCTTTGTGTATTTTTATTCTAAACTATGGTTCGATTTGGATGTCAAGTTTAATTATGTGTATGAAATTAACGTAATTTCTTCTTCTAAGTCCTTACATGATCTTAAAAATAACACATTTTTAAACTGGTTTAAATGCTTACTTACTTAATGTATAATATTTAATTAAATAATCGTAATCTCGTGAAAAAGGGGCCCGATACATGTAATAAATTTGCTAACAATTAATTTCTAAACATTGTATTTTTATAGGAAAACAAATAGTAATTGCGAATGTTACAACTTTTATGAAAGACTATTTTATTATTTGTGAAATTAATTGTTTCTAAAAACACAGTTACTGACCAATCAAACACAGTAAAACTCTTTGTTTGAATTTTTATGTTTTTCTTCCATTACTGCTCCTGTATGTAATTTCCCGTTTCTTAATAATTAATTAGTTTACTACATCACTGTATGTTAGGAGCAATTAAGTTGTTTGTTAAAAAAAGCAAGTTAAATCGGTGCATATAAATGCAGAACAAAACAGGCAAGAAGCGAACGCTTGCTGAGTAGTATTAACGTAACAACAGGGGTTTGAGAGAAAAGCCGAGTGCCGGTGCCGGACCCGACTCAGATTCTTTCCTCTACTACAGTAACAGTAGCGCGCACGAAGTGGCAAACACAGGGCTCGAGCGCAGAAGATCCGCGAGCTGCCACCACCCCTGTCCGTCGCCGCTCTGGCCTGAGTCAATTTTCCCTATTGGCGCGAGTAGCCACTCTGTCCAATTAAAAATATACCTTAATTACTCTGTGATCTTACATTTGGTATGATAATTAAACGTTATCCCAACTATCAATTAACACTATCTGTGTCACATTCAAACATTACCTGTAGCCATTTAATTACCAATATCCTTTTACCTTAATATTAAGATGTTTATACACTGTTATTAATAATTTTAATGTTTACATTTTTGTTATTTACTATGAAAATGGTAAGAGGCAATATACTTATACACAAAAGGATGCCTAAACGAGAACTCGTATAACTTGCTCCAGTGAAACACGATATTTCGGGAAAACTTTTTGTCGTATTCTAAAACAATGTACATGGCAATTTGCGAACTTTTTGTACTTAATCAAAATGAAACACCTAGATAATTTTGGTTTTTGGTAAAAATAAATTAATTGATAAATTGAGAAAATTTGTTATACAAAACCATTCCCATACATTGAGTCTTATCATAACATGTGAATATTTGTAGCCAAATTTGTTAGTTGACGTAACTCTATTGTATGACGATCTTTTGAGGGAATAGTAAAAACATACCCCAAAAAAAGTTGTTTGTTTGTTTTTTGTTGCACTTCATCAGGCTAATCTGGCTTTATATAGAAACCTGTTAGCTCTGGAATAAGCAATAATATTTACTAACATGTGATAATTGCCTCACTTCTGGAACAGGAAATGGGCATTTAGTTTTTTCACCCAGTATCCAATTCACGCTACTACTAATATTGTCACTTCTTCGTTATGCATTGGATAAGGGTTCATCGCTAACGTATTATTTGAACTCCATTAAATTAACTACACTCTCTTCTTATGAACTTATATTTTATTAGAAGTAATAAAGAATTAGTCTGTTGATGATTTTTTTAAACATTTATTGCTGTTATTAAATCATAATAACTAAAAATGAATGTTTTAAATTAGTATTTATTTGTATGGTAATATTACTTAAACTTGGTAAAGACAAAACAATGTAAGTGGTCATCTACTTTATGCGTGCTTGTTAAAATTCTAGAATACAAATGTTCGACTATTTTATTTCTTTGACATATATTCATGTCCACTGGACCATGTAATTCTAGAAAAGGTTTTATTGTACAATTTTAATACAACAAAATGTTGTAAATGCACAGGCCACATCTTGTGAGTGTAAATAAGCTACCCACCATGTGTACTGTCTCAAAGGGTTAAATATGAATGCAGGCGATTAGTCCAAGAGACGAATGTGCTTTTTTTAACGATTATCTATGATAAAGTTCCTCAATAATTAATTTAGTAAATTAGATGAAATCCTGTACTCACATTTACGTGAAGTGATTAAATGAGGGACTATCTGGAGATTCACAGGAAGTCCAACAAACTTTAACATTAAAATGATCAAATATGTCTTTAAGAACAACTTCAGTATATTGATGCAACGGTGTGTGATATTTCTTGCCTTAAGTACCTTGGTACTTTACAGAGGACTATTGGTATATTCATTAAAATGAAAATGCATCATGACATTAATCAGGTTACTCACTTTCTTTAAATGCTCAAGCACTTTTGTTGGATTTATACTTGATTGCTTTTCTTCTACTTCTGATAAACCACTTTTAAGGTGTATTTATATACGAAGTATAATATATATTCTTGGTTAATTCTGTAGCTGGATGATCTAAATATATTCAGTACCAAATATATCAATTTCAGATTTCACGATTCTTTTACTGAAACATATTCCTAAAAGAATAGGAACAAATAGTTCAAAAAGAATTGCTTGTGTTAAAATAAGTGGGTTTGCGGACAGTGTTATTTTTATTAAAACTTAATTTATTTAGTAGTGTCGTATGTTAGTGAGTATGTCCACAATTAAAAATGTGGTCTTATTGTAGTGATAAAAGTTTTAGGTTAGGTCGAGAAAGGCAATTTGATTGTGTTTTACCCAGCATCAACTTTGAAAATTGGTAGCGATTATATTTACTATATGTTTAAATAATTATGTAAATGTACGATAAAATGTTTTCATATTCAAAACCATTCCATCCATGAATAAATAAGGAATTCGCATTTTTCACTCTATACATATTTATTGTTTTATAAACTATATATTTACATGCAGTATACCAGCTACATATTTAATCAAGATACACATGAAATAAGCAACCGTGTGTTGTGTTGTAACAGTTCAAGCGGATTGGCATCCCACTCCACAGGATTCGCAGTTGTTCATTACCACATGTGAGCTGTGGCGAGGCCGGGATGAAACAAACAGGTAGGCTGAAAATATTTAAACGTGTAATTTTTGTAAAGTTAAATATTTAAAAATGCAAGCACGAAGTGTCGTTATTGTTTTAGTTATAATCAATTTACAGGTTTTACATACACAAAGTATGGCACAAACACATGTTTAACCGATTCAGGCAAATAAACTTGTCCATAAAAAATGAAAGAAACTAAATTGTTTCACACAATATAAACCAACAAAAAACTATCTATTATATTTGGAGATTTTTAATGTTGGTTTACTCGTAAAGCATAATAACTCTAATTCCGATATCCTTTTTTTCTATACAGTCGAAAAAAACTGATTTGCAGGTTATGTATTCAACCTTGAGATACTACACAGACGTGAAAGCACCGTATTTGGTAATAACATCTTTTACGTCCACAAATTTGGACAAGAAAACTGTCCAAAATTGAAGTTTGTCTGATCACGGCGAATGCTAGTTTTATTTTAGCAGTTTTCTAAGTAGAAAAAATGCTTTAACTCCAAAAAAAAGTAAAAGTTCTTTCTAGAGACGAACCAAATAAAATTTAAGAAAAAATTATTGCATCAAAATATCTGGAACACTCGTTGGTTGTTTCAATAAAACTGATGTTGTGAGAGCAACATTAGATCAAATCCAGAGCTGTCTTCCCGTTCAATCCACAGTAAAAATATATACATTTTATAACAACCCAAAATTTGTTACATAATAAAATTTTATTAAAAAACAAAACAATGAATTCAATGGTGATTATATTTTTAAAGATGATGGAGCGCAAACAGAATATGAAGAATAACTTATAATTCTAATAATAGTTTTGGACATAAAACCGCATTTCCAGAGTAAGTATCCGACCGTGCCATAGATGATATGATTTAATCAGTCGCAACCCTTTGAAGGCAACCTACAAAAGTATCCATCTATTCTATAAACGATATTCTTCGTCATACGGTCAGATGGGCGAATTGAAACTCAACGGGATTTTTGGATTACCATGCACAATCTTCAATAAATTATTTTCAGAATTTTCGTTATCGACAACGTCTAGTACATCCTAATTAATTATTTATAAATGCGAAAGGTTGCTATTGTTTGTTTGTTTTGGTTTCAACGGCCGTAAAACTATTCAAGTGAGAAATGTAGCTGAAATTTTACATGGAAAGTTTTTACGGTCCCTGGGAGGAATATAGGCCTTTATTTCGAAATCCATCCGAGCTACGCACTTCATCTGGTATTTAAAATAGCGAAAAATCCCTCCTTGTTCAGTAAAAGTGTGAAATATTAGTTAAAGGAGAATGTAATTGTAATCAACTTTTCTGTAAAAACATGGTTTATTATTAATTCTTTATTTAATCTAACTAAATTTCAACTTTATTTTTTATATATACATATAACATACTATGCAGTCATAGAATATTATCTCTTTGTATTTTTAATGATTTATGCTTTTATTTAGTACAAAATTGTTTATGTTATTCTTGTTATTATTACTTGTATTCAATTGTGTGGGTCGGAAGATGTTTTCATTGAGTACAAAAGGCCTCACAAAAATAAAACTTATATTATTGGAGTTTATTTAAATTAATATATTATATTAAATTTTTTAACATTATATAGTAAGTACATTCTCTAAGGAAAAAACATATTTTTAATGCCGTTTTAGATTTCAGCTGTTACGTAAGTATTCATATACCTTACAAAATGCCCTGAAACATAAGATGGCCGGAATTTGACACTGAAGACTCCCTTTGAAACAGTCGGCAAGAACTATGCTAATGAAATTTCGCTGGACTTGTGCTTCTGAACTAATGTACCAATTCCGACTAGCTCAAAATGTTCCAAAATTGAAACAATATTTTTCTGCTTATACATAAAAAACGCATAGCGTCATTGTTAATGAACTTTTAACTGTATATTCGTGTCAAATATTAAGTATTAAATCTAAAACACAATGTTTACAATTTAAATTTTACTATAAATTTAAAGGCAAATATGAAACTCCATCTTAGTTCACTTCTAACGTGGCAGTCTGCCTGACGTACAGTCGGGAACTAAAACCAGAACCCTCTTCAAAAATATAGAAAAATCACAGAAATCCTCCCACGGAGCTGAAACTCGGTTATCTGTCTTGAACTCTGCACTCCGATAAAACAGTCCCAGGAAGTCCTAATCTCAAAGTTCAATTCGTGACTCATCACTCCCAGCGCTAGGTAGACGAAACCTTCAGATGTCGTCATATAGTCGCCTATTTCATTACAACAGATAACAACTACCACGTTATCTATCTGTTCAAGGTCGGGACGGACACACTCCATTACCTTGGTGATTGACGAATTTTGCGTTGGCGCACCACTACGCAAATATAGCTTTGTTAAGTTTATCAGGCTAAACTTTCGTCCAGTATACCAAGAAACGAGCGTTTGAAAGCACCACAACTGAACGTTTTTTTTAATTCTCTTCTTTATTTGTCAAAATATATATTTTGAGCAATCTCCTATATTTACTTTCTTTATTCAAACTCATCAGGGTGTCCTCACAACAGATGTAAAGATTTTTAACGCTATTCATACTCCAAAAAAATATAGTTTAATCTTGAAACCTTAAAACTAAAATCAATAACTCAAAATTCTTCAAAATATTTGATACAAAAAAGAAAATATATCTCCATAATGTACAATCTAATCTGCATTATTCTATTACACCACACTAACTTAGTAAACTGTACTGTCCCTCTTTCTTGGAAACCAATAACGTAGGCTAATATATGCATATCAATTTGGGTTATATAAATCTCCGCTGTTTCTTTATGTCTTCGAAAAGGTGTGGCTTCCGGTAAGTCAAAATGAGCACCATTTAATTCCCTATTTTTAGGCAATAAGGCTTTCCACGTTGTTCACCACCGACAGGATTTTTTCAATAATAACTTTTGTCATAAATTATTTAACTCTGTTTGCTGAAAAAATTTATAATACACATCATAAAAACCTCAGTTTTAAACTTTTGCTAGAAACTTACTGAAAAGTGTAATAATAACATCCAATGAAATAAAAGGTTTTAAAATAGTAAAATCTACAAACTAAAAACGTGTTGTACTTCTCTTAAAAAAAAGAAAAAAAAAAAGAACACTAGTTGTATATTATCAGCAAGTCACTAACGTACAACTACCGTCAATAAAAATGAACGTGTTAAAACTATTACATTATATAGTTTTATATAAATTGTATATTTTATATAATTTTATACTACGTTTCGAGATCTGCAATCTGATCTCTTCTTCAGGTAAAGAACTAACCTAATACATAATTACAAACTAGGTTTAAAATAAACAAATCTTACTAAAGCGTTGTGGCAAAACGCCTGAGTCAGGAATCACAACCTACATGTTGTATGTCAACTTCACTAACACTAAAGACATGCACTTATAATAAAAAAACTAATACAAAACACTAATCATTAAACTAAACTACGGAATACAGGTCACAATATGTCTTCACTCGTCTACTAACCATCTACGACTGACCAGAGGGGGTAGCCAATGGTAATCGTGACGGCCGGCTAAAACAAGATGGCGGAAATACAAGGGAAGGGGAACAGGAATGGGCCCTTTCGTTTATTATTGGTTCATGCGAGATGAACTTCTTAAAACCATATTGTGACTCCGCATTGGTTTATTGCAAATATCCGATCCGTTTTGATTACTTTTGGTATTCTCTTTAGTTCATTTTTTAGAATTGGCAACCAAAGCGGCCTAATCTCGACTGATGGTTGACTGATTGGTTGGTCTGCCAATTTAATGTATGTTGCCTCAATTAATTTCCTTTTGAAGAAATGTGTTTCCCGATGTATTATGTGGGCTTCAATCCCAATTCATATTGATGGTCTTTTGGACCAACAATGGTGTGCAATTTTTGACTTTTTCTGTGAAACCCTTTCTCGTGTTTTCTTTGTGTTCTTTTATCCTTATGTTTAGTGGTCTTTTTGTCTCGCCTATGTATTCCCCTATTGCAGCTACATTTTTATACTGTAAACCATCACAGTTTTTGGAATCCTGTGTGCCATTTTTTGGTTTTGTTTTTACGAGACTTTGTCTAAGAGTGTTGTGTGTTTTAAACGCGGTTCTAATGTTGTACTTTCTACCTACTCTTCTAATTTTCTCCGATAATCCCGGCACATAAGGGATTGACATAAACGCAAATTTATTCACAATTCTGTTTTTCTGACTCAGGAATGATTCTTCTGGTTCGTTTGCACTTATTAATTACTAATTGAGGGTATCCATTGCTTCTGAGATCCGATTCAAATTTTACTTAAATTCTTCTTTTAGTCCATCTTTATCTGAGCACAAGCTCTTTGCTCTATCAAACAACGAGTAGGCTACTCCTTCTTTGACAGATTTTTTTGATGGTTGGATTGATAATTTAAATATTTTCCTGTGTGTGTGTAATCTTTCGAAAAAACAGTTGTCTTAAGGACATCCCTATCCTTTTAATACACACAACATCCAAAAAGGGAAGCTTGTTTTGGACTTCCACTTCCATTGTGAGGCGGATGGAAGGAGAAATATACTATTAATGTGATTCAAAAAAATTATTTAAATTCAATGTCTCCATGAGAAAAAATAACAAAGGTATCATCCACATACCTCCACCAAATCTTTCGGTTTGAACTGAGCTGAAGCCAAAGCTTTTCGCTCGAATTCCTCCATAAAGATATTGGCGAAAATAGGTAGACAGTGGAGAACCCATTGCCATCCCCTCATCTTGACGGTAGATTTTACCCTCTAACTCAAAATAATTGCATTGAGTGCATAGTTCTAACAGTTCCATAATTACTGGCACGGGAAGTTTAGTTCTATCCTTTAATGTTTGGTCCTTCTTTGAGACGTGATTTAATAATTCCGAGAGTTTCTGGAACTGGTACATTTGTAAAATAGACTTTCGACATCAAAACTTACCAGTTTGTCAGTTTTCAGTCAACTTTAGGGATTTTGACTTCTCTACGAAATCCCTGGAATTTTTTATGAAAGAGTCAGTTTTTCCTACCAATGGTGTTAAGATGTCCAAGAGGACTTTAGACAATTCCCTGCAAGGTGAATCACGAGAACTAATGATGGGCCGGAGAGGGATGGTAGGTTTGTGGATTTTGGGAAGGCCATACATATGGGGGATTTTGGAGTGGTGAGGAGTTAATTTAGATCTAAATTTATCTGAAAAAAAATTCTTTATTGTTTTCTTAAGGTGTTTGCTACTTTTGCGTTCAAATGAATCAGTCGGGTCTTTATTTAAAAACTGTATATTTGCCAGTATTTAAAGTTTCCGTTTCCGCAATCTTTTTCTTTATACGCTACTGAGTTCAAGTACCACAGTAGCGTTGCCTTTGTCGGCAGGTAAGATTTTGACCGTGTCATCTTTCCCAAGGATCGACCTGGCCTTTTTCTCCTCTATTGTCAAATTGGGTTTTGTGGGAGGAATTTTTCTGAGTAAAAAGACTGGCCTCGCAGCGGAAGCGGTCACCCTGTTCCTCAGGTAACTGTGAAACAGCCGACTCAATTCCCAGTTACGAAATCCAGTGCCTTTACACCGATTTTTGTGCCACAGAAAAGTTTAAAACCCTTGGATAATACTGATATTTCCCGCTTCATTCAGGATTTTCGAAGAGAGATTGATTACGTTTTTATTATTTGCATCCGTATTCACGTTGCCATCCTTAGGCAAATCACATTTCTTAGGCCTAATTTTTTTCCAGTTTGGAGATTTTCTTTTTCTTATCTGTTTCAGAAATTTTTTATACATCTATTTTGGATGCTTTCGAGAATGTTGTTGAATTCTGTACCGATCAGTGTTTTTTAATTCAGTTTTTTTTTACACTCAATACTATTTTGGAGGAGGTATTTTTCACGATGATGATATGCAATTCTTTCTTTAAGTAAAGATTTAGAAGCAGAAGACAAAATTTTTACTGGCTTTCCCTACTATGAAAAGGAGTTTTTAGAGTTTAACCCTATAGGCATAAGGTCTTCAACCTTACATTTATGCAAGAAAGTTAAATGATTAATGTGTTTAGTTAATTTAAGATGCAAGCTCTCAAGGTCTTTGATTTGTTTACCTGGTTCCGGGTCCGTACCGAGAATCAATTCTTTGTTTGAAGGTTATTTTTGACGATGGAAGGATTGTGAAGGAAACAGGATTTTTCCGGACATTTGCCATCGTTAAGTGAAACAAGAAAACAGTAACACTACGTTTCGAGATCTGCAATCTGATCTCTTCTTCAGGTAAAGAACTAACCTAATACATAATTACAAACTAGGTTAAAATAAACAAATCTTACTAAAGCGTTTTGTGGCACGCCTGAGTTCAGGAATCACAAGCCTACCTACATGTTGTATGTCAACTTCACTAACACTAAAGACATGCACTTAATAAAAAAACTATACAAAACACTAATCATTTAAACTAAACTACGGAATACAGGTTCACAATATGTCTTCACTCGTCTACTAACCATCTTACGACTGACCAGAGGGGGTAGCCCAATGGTAATCGTGACGGCCGGCTAAAACAAGATGGCGGAAATACAAGGGAAGGGGAACAGGAATGGGCCCTTTCGTTATTATTGGTTCATGCGAGATGAACTTCTTAAAACCATATTGTGACTCCGCATTGGTTTATTGCAAATATCCGATCCGTTTGATACTTTTGGTATTCTCTTTAGTTCATTTTTTTAGAATTGGCAACCAAAGCGGCCTAATCTCGACTGATGGTTGACTGATTTGGTTGGTCTGCCAATTTAATGTATGTTGCCTCAATTAATTTCCTTTTGAAGAAATGTGTTTCCCGATGTATTATGTGGGCTTCATCCCAATTCATATGATGGTCTTCGGACCAACAATGGTGTGCAATTTTTGACTTTTCTGTGAAACCCTTTCTCGTGTTTTCTTTGTGTTTCTTTTATCCTTATGTTTAGTGGTCTTTTTGTCTCGCCTATGTAATTCCCCTATTGCAGCTACATTTTATACTGTAAACACAGTTTTTGGAATCCTGTGTGCCATTTTTTGGTTTTGTTTTTACGAGACTTTGTTCTAAGAGTGTTGTTGTGTTTTAAAACGCGGTTCTAATGTTGTACTTTCTACCTACTCTTCTAATTTTCTCCGATAATCCCGGCACATAAGGGATTGACATAAACGCAAATTTATATATCACAATTCTGTTTTTTTTCTGACTCAGGAATGATTCTTCTGGTTCGTTTGCACTTATTAATTACTAATTGAGGGTATCCATTGCTTCTGAGATCCGATTCAATTTTCTTAAATTCTTCTTTTAGTCCATCTTTATCTGAGCACAAGCTCTTTGCTCTATCAAAACAACGAGTAGGCTACTCCTTCTTTGACAGATTTTTGATGGTTGGATTGATAATTTAAAATATTTTCCTGTGTGTGTAATCTTTCGAAAAACAGTTGTCTTAAGGACATCCCTATCTCTTAATACACACACATCCAAAAAGGGGAAGCTTGTTTTGGACTTCCACTTCCATTGTGAGGCGGATGGAAGGAGAAATACTATTAATGTGATTCAAAAAATTATTTAATTCAATGTCTCCATGAGAAAAAATAACAAAGGTATCATCCACATACCTCCACCAAATCTTCGGTTTGAACTGAGCTGAAGCCAAAGCTTTTCGCTCGAATTCCTCCATAAAGATATTGGCGAAAAATAATAGACAGTGGAGAACCATTGCCATCCGCCTCATCTTGACGAGTAAATTTTACCCTCTAACTCAAAATAATTGCATTGAGTGCATTAGTTCTAACAGTTCCATAATTACTGGCACGGGAAGTTTAGTTCTATCCTTTAATGTTTGGTCTTCTTTGAGACGTGATTTAATAATTCCGAGAGTTTTCTGGAACTGGTACATTTGTAAATAGACTTTCGACATCAAAACTTACCAGTTTGTCAGTTTCAGTCAACTTTAGGGATTTTGACTTCTCTACGAAATCCCTGGAATTTTTTATGAAAGAGTCAGTTTTTCCTACCAATGGTGTTAAGATGTCCAAGAGGACTTTAGACAATTCCCTGCAAGGTGAATCACGAGAACTAATGATGGGCCGGGGAGAGGGATGGTAAAGGTTTGTGGATTTTGGGGAAGGCCATACATATGGGGGATTTTGGAGTGGTGAGGAGTTAATTTAGATCTAAAATTTATCTGAAAAAAATTCTTTATGTTTTCTTAAGGTGTTTTGCTACTTTGCGTTCAAATGAATCAGTCGGGTCTTTATTTAAAACTGTATATTTGCCAGTATTTAAAGTTTCCGCAATCTTTTCTTTATACGCTACTGAGTCAAGTACCACAGTAGCGTTGCCTTTGTCGGCAGGTTTAAGATTTTGACCGTGTCATCTTTCCCAAGGATCGACCTGGCCTTTTTTCTCCTCTATTGTCAAATTGGGTTTTGTGGGAGGAATTTTTCTGAGTAAAAGACTGGCCTCGCAGCGGGAAGCGGTCACCCTGTTCCTCAGGTAACTGTGAAACAGCCGACTCAATTCCAGTTACGAAATCCAGTGCCTTTACCGATTTTTGTGCCACAGAAAAGTTTTAAACCCTTGGATAATACTGATATTTCCGCTTCATTCAGGATTTTCGAAGAGAGATTGATTACGTTTTTATTATTTGCATCCGTATTCACGTTGCCATCCTTAGGCAAATCACATTTCTTAGGCCTAATTTTTTCCAGTTTGGAGATTTTTCTTTTTCTTATCTGTTTCAGAAATTTTTTTTTATACATCTATTTTGGATGCTTTCGAGAATGTTTGTTGAATTCTGTACCGATCAGTGTTTTTAATTCAGTTTTTTTTTACACTCAATACTATTTTGGAGGAGGTATTTTTCACGATGATGATATGCAATTCTTTCTTTAAGTAAAGATTTAGAAGCAGAAGACAAAATTTTACTGGCTTTCCTACTATGAAAAGGAAGTTTTTAGAGTTAACCCTATAGGCATAAGGTCTTCAACCTTACATTTATGCAAGAAAGTTAAATGATTTAATGTGTTTAGTTAATTTAAGATGCAAGCTCTCAAGGTCTTTGATTTGTTTACTGGTTTCCGGGGTCCGTACCGAGAATCAATTCTTTGTTTGAAGGTTATTTTTGACGATGGAAGGATTGTGAAGGAAACAGGATTTTTCCGGACATTTGCCATCGTTAAGTGAAACAAGAAAACAGTAACACTACGTTTCGAGATCTGCAATCTGATCTCTTCTTCAGGTAAAGAACTAACCTAATACATAATTACAAACTAGGTTAAAAATAAACCAAATCTTACTAAAGCGTTTGTGGCACGCCTGAGTCAGGAATCACAACCTACATGTTGTATGTCAACTTCACTAACACTAAAGACATGCACTTAATAAAAAAACTATACAAAACACTAATCATTTAAACTAAACTACGGAATACAGGTCACAATATGTCTTCACTCGTCTACTAACCATCTACGACTGACCAGAAGGGGGTAGCCAATGGTAATCGTGACGGCCGGCCGGCTAAAACAAGATGGCGGAAATACAAGGGAAGGGGAACAGGAATGGGCCCTTTCGTTATTATTGGTTCATGCGAGATGAACTTCTTAAAACCATATTGTGACTCCGCATTGGTTTTATTGCAAATATCCGATCCGTTTGATACTTTTGGTATTCTCTTTAGTTCATTTTTTTAGAATTGGCAACCAAAGCGGCCTAATCTCGACTGATGGTTGACTGATTGGTTGGTCTGCCAATTTAATGTATGTTGCCTCAATTAATTTCCTTTTGAAGAAATGTGGTTCCCGATGTATTATGTGGGGCTTCATCCCAATTCATATGATGGTCTTCGGACCAACAATGGTGTGCAATTTTTGACTTTTCTGTTGAAACCCTTTCTCGTGTTTTCTTTGTGTTCTTTTATCCTTATGTTTAGTGGTCTTTTTGTCTCGCCTATGTATTCCCTATTGCAGCTACATTTTATACTGTAAACACAGTTTTTTGGAATCCTGTGTGCCATTTTTTGGTTTTGTTTTTACGAGACTTTGTCTAAGAGTGTTGTGTGTTTTAAACGCGGTTCTAATGTTGTACTTTCTACCTACTCTTCTAATTTTCTCCGATAATCCCGGCACATAAGGGATTGACATAAACGCAAAATTTATCACAATTCTGTTTTTCTGACTCAGGAATGATTCTTCTGGTTCGTTTGCACTTATTAATTACTAATTGAGGGTATCCATTGCTTCTGAGATCCGATTCAATTTTCTTAAATTCTTCCTTTTAGTCCATCTTTATCTGAGCACAAGCTCTTTGCTCTATCAAAACAACGAGTAGGCTACTCCTTCTTTGACAGATTTTTGATGGTTGGATTGATAATTTAAATATTTTCCTGTGTGTGTTATCTTTCGAAAAAAACAGTTGTCTTAAGGACATCCCTATCTCTTAATACACACACATCCAAAAAGGGAAGCTTGTTTTGGACTTCCACTTCCATTGTGAGGCGGATGGAAGGAGAAATACTATTAATGTGATTCAAAAAATTATTTAATTCAAATGTCTCCATGAGAAAAAATAACAAAGGTATCATTCCACATACCTCCACCAAATCTTCGGTTTGAACTGAGCTGAAGCCAAAGCTTTTCGCTCGAATTCCTCCATAAAGATATTGGCGAAAATATAGGAGACAGTGGAGAACCCATTGCCATCCCCTCATCTTGACGGTAGATTTTACCCTCTAACTCAAAAATAATTGCATTGAGTGCATAGTTCTAACAGTTCCATAATTACTGGCACGGGAAGTTTAGTTCTATCCTTTAATGTTTGGTCTTCTTTGAGACGTGATTTAATAATTCCGAGAGTTTCTGGAACTGGTTTACATTTGTAAATAGACTTTTTTCGACATCAAAACTTACCAGTTTGTCAGTTTCAGTCAACTTTAGGGATTTTGACTTCTCTACGAAATCCCTGGAATTTTTTGATGAAAGAGTCAGTTTTTTCCTACCAATGGTGTTAAGATGTCCAAGAGGACTTTAGACAATTCCCCTGCAAGGTGAATCACGAGAACTAATGATGGGCCGGAGAGGGATGGTAGGTTTGTGGATTTTGGGAAGGCCATACATATGGGGGATTTTGGAGTGGTGAGGAGTTAATTTAGATCTAAATTTATCTGAAAAAAATTTCTTTATGTTTTCTTAAGGTGTTTGCTACTTTGCGTTCAAATGAATCAGTCGGGTCTTTATTTAAAACTGTATATTTGCCAGTATTTAAAGTTTCCGCAATCTTTTCTTTATTACGCTACTGAGTCAAGTACCACAGTAGCGTTTGCCTTTGTCGGCAGGTAAGATTTTGACCGTGTCATCTTTCCCAAGGATCAGACCTGGCCTTTTTCTCCTCTATTGTCAAATTGGGTTTTGTGGGGAGGAATTTTTCTGAGTAAAAGACTGGCCTCGCAGCGGAAGCGGTCACCCTGTTCCTCAGGTAACTGTGAAACAGCCGACTCAATTCCAGTTACGAAATCCAGTGCCTTTACCGATTTTTGTGCCACAGAAAAGTTTAAACCCTTGGATAATACTGATATTTCCGCTTCATTCAGGATTTTCGAAGAGAGATTGATTACAGTTTTTATTATTTGCATCCGTATTCACGTTGCCATCCTTAGGCAAATCACATTTCTTAGGCCTAATTTTTTCCAGTTTGGAGATTTTCTTTTTCTTATCTGTTTCAGAAATTTTTATACATCTATTTTGGATGCTTTCGAGAATGTTGTTGAATTCTGTACCGATCAGTGTTTTTAATTCAGTTTTTTTTACACTCAATACTATTTTGGAGGAGGTATTTTTTCACGATGATGATATGCAATTCTTTCTTTAAGTAAAGATTTAGAAGCAGAAGACAAAATTTTACTGGCTTTCCTACTATGAAAAAGGAGTTTTTAGAGTTAACCCTATAGGCATAAGGTCTTCAACCTTACATTTATGCAAGAAAGTTAATTGATTAATGTGTTTAGTTAATTTAAGATGCAAGCTCTCAAGGTCTTTGATTTGTTTACTGGTTCCGGGTCCGTACCGAGAATCAATTCTTTGTTTGAAGGTTATTTTTGAACGATGGAAGGATTGTGAAGGAAACAGGATTTTTCCGGACATTTGCCATCGTTAAGTGAAACAAGAAAACAGTAACACTACGTTTCGAGATCTGCAATCTGATCTCTTCTTCAGGTAAAGAACTAACCTAATACATAATTACAAACTAGGTTAAAATAAAACAAATCTTACTAAAGCGTTGTGGCACGCCTGAGTCAGGAATCACAACCTACATGTTGTATGTCAACTTTCACTAACACTAAAGACATGCACTTAATAAAAAAAACTATACAAAACACTAATCATTAAAACTAAACTACGGAATACAGGTCACAATATGTCTTCACTCGTCTACTAACCATCTACGACTGACCAGAGGGGGGTAGCCAATGGTAATCGTGACGGCCGGCTAAAAACAAGATGGCGGAAATACAAGGGAAGGGGAACATAATCTTACCTGCCGACAAAGGCAACGCTACTGTGGTACTTGACTCAGTAGCGTATAAAGAAAAGATTGCGGAAACTTTAAATACTGGCAAATATACAGTTTTAAATAAAGACCCGACTGAT
Source organism: Homalodisca vitripennis (assembly GCF_021130785.1). Classification (NCBI taxonomy): domain Eukaryota; kingdom Metazoa; phylum Arthropoda; class Insecta; order Hemiptera; family Cicadellidae; genus Homalodisca; species Homalodisca vitripennis. The sequence continues at coordinate 76,931,718 of NC_060214.1, read as the reverse complement.
TCATTTGAACGCAAAGTAGCAAACACCTTAAGAAAACATAAAGAATTTTTTTCAGATAAATTTAGATCTAAATTAACTCCTCACCACTCCAAAATCCCCCATATGTATGGCCTTCCCAAAATCCACAAACCTACCATCCTCTCCGGCCCATCATTAGTTCTCGTGATTCACCTTGCAGGGAATTGTCTAAAGTCCTCTTGGACATCTTAACACCATTGGTAGGAAAAACTGACTCTTTCATAAAAAATTCCAGGGATTTCGTTAGAGAAGTCAAAATCCCTAAAGTTGACTGAAAACTGACAAACTGGTAAGTTTTTGATGTCGAAAAGTCTATTTACAAATGTACCAGTTCCAGAACAAAACTCTCGGAATTATTAAATCACGTCTCAAAGAAGACCAAAACATTAAAGGATAGAACTAAACTTCCCGTGCCAGTAATTATTGGAACTGTTAGAACTATGCACTCAATGCAATTATTTTGAGTTAGAGGGTAAAATCTACCGTCAAGATGAGGGGATGGCAATGGGTTCTCCACTGTCTCCTATTTTCGCCAATATCTTTATGGAGGAATTCGAGCGAAAAAGCTTTGGCTTCAGCTCAGTTCAAACCGAAGATTTGGTGGAGGTATGGTGGATGATACCTTTGTTATTTTTTCTCATGGAGACATTGAATTAAATAATTTTTTGAATCACATTAATAGTATTTCTCCTTCCATCCGCCTCACAATGGAAGTGGAAGTCCAAAACAAGCTTCCCTTTTTGGATGTGTGTGTATTAAGAGATAGGGATGTCCTTAAGACAAACTGTTTTTCGAAAGATTACACACACAGGGAAAATATTTAAATTATCAATCCAACCATCAAAAATCTGTCAAAGAAGGAGTAGCCGTACTCGTTTGTTTGATAGAGCAAAGAGCTTGTGCTCAGATAAAGATGGACTAAAAGAAGGAATTTAAGAAAATTGAATCGGATCTCAGAAGCAATGGATACCCTCAATTAGTAATTAATAAGTGCAAACGAACCAGAAGAATCATTCCTGAGTCAGAGAAAAACAGAATTGTGATAAATTTGCGTTTTATGTCAATCCCTTATGTGCCGGGATTATCGGAGAAAATTAGAAGAGTAGGTAGAAAGTACAACATTAGAACCGCGTTTAAAACACACAACACTCTTAGACAAAGTCTCGTAAAAAACAAAACCAAAAAATGGCACACAGGATTCCAAAAAACTGTGTTTACAGTATAAAAATGTAGCTGCAATAGGGAATACATAGGCGAGACAAAAAGACCACTAAAACATAAGGATAAAAGAACACAAAGAAAACACGAGAAAGGGTTTCACAGAAAAAGTCAAAAATTGCACACCATTGTTGGTCGAAAGACCATCATATGAATTGGGATGAAGCCCACATAATACATCGGGAAACACATTTCTTCAAAAGGAAATTAATTGAGGCAACATACATTAAAATTGGCAGACCAACCAATCAGTCAACCATCAGTCGAGATTAGGCCCGCTTTGGTTGGCCAATTCTAAAAAATGAACTAAAGAGAATACCCAAAAGTATCAAAACGGATCGGATATTTGCAATAAACCAATGCGGAGTCACAATATGGTTTTAAGAAGTTCATCTCGCATGAACCAATAATAACGAAAGGGCCCATTCCTGTTCCCCTTCCCTTGTATTTCCGCCATCTTGTTTTAGCCGGCCGTCACGATTACCATTGGCTACCCCCTCTGGTCAGTCGTAGATGGTTAGTAGACGAGGTGAAGGACATATTGTGACCTGTATTCCGTAGTTTAGTTTAATGATTAGTGTTTTGTATAGTTTTTTTTATTAAGTGCATGTCTTTAGTGTTAGTGAAGTTGACATACAAACATGTAGGTTGTGATTCCTGACTCAGGCGTGCCACAACGCTTTTAGTAAGATTTGTTTATTTTAACCTAGTTTGTAATTATGTATTAGGTTAGTTCTTTACCTGAAGAAGAGATCAGATTGCAGATCTCGAAACGTAGTGTTACTGTTTTCTTGTTTCACTTAACGATGGCAAATGTCCGGAAAAATCCTGTTTCCTTTCACAATCCTTCCATCGTCAAAAATAACCTTTCAAACAAAGAATTGATTCTCGGTACGGACCCGGAACCAGTAAACAAATCAAAGACCTTGAGAGCTTGCATCTTAAATTAACTAAACACATTAATCATTTAAACTTTCTTGCATAAATGTAAGGTTGAAGACCTTGATGCCTATAGGGTTAACTCTAAAAACTCCTTTTCATAGTAGGAAAGCCAGTAAAATTTTTGTCTTCTGCTTCTAAATCTTTACTTAAAGAAAGAATTGCATATCATCATCGTGAAAAATACCTCCTCCAAAATAGTATTGAGTGTAAAAAAAACTGAATTAAAAACCACTGATCGGTACAGAATTCAACAACAATTCTCGAAAGCATCCAAAAATAGATGTATAAAAAATTTTCTGAAACAGATAAGAAAAAGAAAATCTCCAAACTGGAAAAAATTAGGCCTAAGAAATGTGATTTGCCTAAGGATGGCAACGTGGAATACGGATGCAAATAAATAAAAAACGTAATCAATCTCTCTTCGAAAATCCTGAATGAAGCGGAAATATCAGTATTATCCAAGGGGTTTAACTTTTCTGTGGCACAAAAATCGGTAAATAAAGGCACTGGATTTCGTAACTGGAATTGAGTCGGCTGTTTCACAGTTACCTGAGGAACAGGGTGACCGCTTCCGCTGCGAGGCCAGTCTTTTACTCAGAAAATTCCTCCCACAAAACCCAATTTGACAATAGAGGAGAAAAAGGCCAGGTCGATCCTTGGGAAAAGATGACACGGTCAAAATCTTACCTGCCGACAAAGGCAACGCTACTGTGGGTACTTGACTCAGTAGCGTATAAAGAAAAGATTGCGGAAACTTTAAATACTGGCAAATATACAGTTTTAAATAAAGACCCCGACTGATTCATTTGAACGCAAAGTAGCAAACACCTTAAGAAAACATAAAGAATTTTTTTCAGATAAATTTAGATCTAAATTAACTCCTCACCACTCCAAAATCCCCCATATGTATGGCCTTCCCCAAAATCCACAAACCTACCATCCCTCTCCGGCCCATCATTAGTTCTCGTGATTCACCTTGCAGGGAATTGTCTAAAGTCCTCTTGGACATCTTAACACCATTGGTAGGAAAAAACTGACTCTTTCATAAAAAATTCCAGGGATTTCGTAGAGAAGTCAAAATCCCTAAAGTGACTGAAACTGACAAAACTGGTAAGTTTTGATGTCGAAAGTCTATTTACAAATGTACCAGTTCCAGAAACTCTCGGAAATTATTAAATCACGTCTCAAAGAAGACCAAACATTAAAGGATAGAAACTAAACTTCCCGTGCCAGTAATTATGGAAACTGTTAGAACTATGCACTCTATGCAATTATTTTGAGTTAGAGGGTAAAATCTTACCGTCAAGATGAGGGGATGGCAATGGGTTTCTCCACTGTCTCCTATTTTCGGCCAATATCTTTATGGAGGAATTCGAGCGAAAAGCTTTGGCTTCAGCTCAGTTCAAACCGAAGATTTGGTGGAGGATATGTGGATGATTACCTTTGTTATTTTTTTCTCATGGAGACATTGAATTAAATAATTTTTTTGAATCACATTTAATTAGTATTTCTCCTTCCATCCGCCTCACAATGGAAGTGGAAGTCCAAAACAAGCTTCCCTTTTTGGATGTGTGTGTATTAAGAGATAGGGATGTCCTTAAGACAACTGTTCTTTCGAAAGATTACACACACAGGAAAGATATTTAAATTATCCACATCCAACCATTCAAAAATCTGTACAAAGAAGGAGTAGCCTACTCGTTGTTTGATAGAGCAAAGGAGCTTGGTGCTCAGATAAAGATGGACTAAAAGAAGAATTTAAGAAAATTGAATCGGATTCAGAAGCAATGGATACCCTCAATTAGTAAAATTAATAAAGTGCCATAACGAACCAGAGGAATCATTCCTGAGTCAGAAAAAGCAGAATTGTGATAAATTTGCGTTTATGTCAATCCCACTTATGTGCCGGGATTTATCCCGAGGAGAAAATTAGAAGAGTAAGGTAGAAAGTACAACATTAGGAACCGCGTTTTTTAAAAACACACAACCACTCTTAGGACAAAGTCTCGTAAAAAAACAACAACCCGAAAAAATGGCACCAGCAGGATTCCAAAACAAAAACTGTGTTTTTACAGTATAAAATTGTAGCTGCAATAGGGGAAGTACATAGGCGTCGAGACAAAAAGACCACTAAAACTATAAGGATAAAAGAAACACAAAGAAAACACGAGAGAAAGGGTTTCATCACAGAAAAAGTCAAAAAATTTGCCACACTACCATTGTTGGTCCAAAGGACCAATCATATGAAATTTTGGGATGGGGAAGCCCACATAATACATCGGGAAACACATTTCTTCAAAAGGAAATTAATTGAGGGCAACATACATTTTTAATTGGGCAGACCAACCAAATCAGGTCAACCATCAGTCTCGCGAGATTAGGCCGCTTTGGGTTAGCCAAAAATTCCTAAAAAAATGAAACTAAAGAGAATACCAAAAGTATCAAACGGATCGGATATTTGGCAACTAAAAAAACCCAATTGGCGAGGAGTCACAATATGGTTTTTAAGAAGTTCATCTCGCATGAACCAATAATAACGAAAAGGGCCCCATTCCTGTTCCCCATCCCTTGTATTTCCTTCCGCCATCTTGTTTTAGCCGGCCGTCAACGATTCACCAATTGGCTACCCCCTCTTGGTCCAGTCGTAGGATGGTTAGTAGACGACGTGAAGAACATATTTGTACAATGACCTGTATTCCGTAGTTTTTAGTTTAATGATTAGTGTTTTCGTATAGTTTTTATTATTATAAGTGCATTGTCTTTAGTGTTAGTGAAGTTGACATATCACACTCATGTAGGTTGGTGATATTCCTGACTCAGGCGTGCACCACAACGCTTTAGTAAGATTTGTTATATTTTAACCTAAGTTTGTAATTATGTATTTTAGGTTAGGGTTCTTTTACCTGAAGAAGAGATTCAGATTTGCAGATCTCGAAACGTAGTGTTACTGTTTTCTTTGTTTCACTTAACGGATGGCAAATGTTCCGGAAATAAATTCCAGTCACGTTTCCTTCGCACAATCACTTCCATCGTGCAATAAATAACCTTCAAAACAAAGAAATAATTTTATAGTTTTGTAAAAATTATATAATTTTAACATAACCTATTACAGATTAAGCCGTTCAAAGTTTGATGATGGAGTACATTAACAACCAGTCTCTGTCGCAACTACTTCCCGCGGCTCAGACGAGGTGAGAGGAGAGAGCGGTGAAAATGGGGACATTGCCATTGTTGGATATAAGATATATTGCTAACCGCAGAATTCTTTGCTAGGTTTTTTTGATAAGGTACAGTTTCATAGTAACATTATTTTGTTACAAAATCGTAGAAGGTTTTAGTCCAGTTAATAACAATTGACAGGAGCTCAAAAAATAATATAATTTTCGCACACACATAAAAAACTATTTTTCTACTTTCCAATAATTGATTTATCATAACCTAAAATTCCCCCCTCTGTTTGTAACGAAGCCGACAGTGAAAACCATATCAAAATCTCGTGTTGAGTAGTTTAAGTAAAAAATACCGATGCACAAACAGGACCATCACAAAAAGTTAACTTTAACATTATATTATGTAATAAATGGATTATACTTTAATGTTGCTGAAACATAGCAACTAGACTTGAATGGGATGTTTCTTTCATACTGATAAGTAGTGTGGTCAGCATTACCATTATTTGGTTCATTTCCTGGAAGGTTCTTTATTATTTTTACTTGTGTACTAGGAACATTGTTGGAGATTACATACCTGAAATGTTTCATATACCACTCAGGTAAAGTAAAGAAGGAACGATCCAATTGTCTTTATTTTCCAGAATAAAAAGTATTTATTTTTTTTTTTTTTTTTTTTTGTGCACATTGATATTGCTCATACTTACAGGTCTGCCCATATACTATGACCATTTTCAGGGTACAAAAATACAATATACAATTAATATAACAGTTATACATCACTATAATTTTTTGGTTGAAAGTACGCTACTAGAATTCTTGACACTGCCTTCACTTCAGCAATCCATTTTTTGTGAATGGCTATTTTCAGGTGAGTGTATACAAGTAAATATCCGAAGTTCTCACCAAACTTTGAATCATTTAACTCATATTAATTGTCTTACTTGTTTAGGCTAAAGGTAAATTATGTGAAATTATTCGTATTTACAGTTATCTTTCTTTGGCCACTTTCAGGTATAATTTATATACAGTTTAAACGTTGAATTCACAAAGAGATCATGGGCGCGAAGAATTTTATTCCGGTAATAATATTTCAACCAAAATATTATTACCGGTTACCCGTCCGTGTACAGTTCTTCTAAAGTAAATTATTCAAAGTAATGATTGCACCGGCAAAAGATCGCACCCGTGTGCAGCTCGCCCGCAATTTCAAACTATCTGTAGTAATGTTATGATTAACAATATCAGCAGCTAGGGAACTCATTGGATCTTCTCTCTTCATATACATCTTTACGAGACCATGTTAGTCCTTAACTCACTTTGGTTTTCAAACCCTTAATACAAAATTGTGGTTTACACAATTCCGGCAATATTGTCTGATACAGATATTTTACAATCACCTCACTTACAAAAAAATTCAAGTTAGGCTACATTTTAACAAGTTGTTATTTTATATATACTTATTTACTTTTGAAGTAGCCTACTAACATATTTTTTTATTTTATACGAAAAAAGTATTTTGGTTGTCGCATAACCTCCCCACCTAATCTAAATGATTACGGTTTAAATTGGTATTAAAACTTTTTAATATTGTTTTTATTGACACAGTTATTTTATAGAATTAATTTAAAGTAGTTATTATGAATAATGAATTTATTCCGATATAAAATGTACATCAATATCATAATTATAATAACTCGGAATTGACTGACCACTTTTTGCAAGTAGTATGTGGTTCAGTGGGATAAAACAAAATAAAACGGAGGGTTTACTTATCAGAGTCCAGGTCTATAGATTCTTTTTAAAGTATATCAGCCAGGGCTGCTTCCCCGTGGCGCGACTGCACTACAAGAATTAATAAATGGATTACTGCGATTGAGTCCACGAAACAGAAACTAAAAAAACTTTCTTTGTTACATTATTTATCTTACAAACTAAAAAAACAATCTCAATAACCCTTCCTTCTCAAATAGGTAAACTAGGAAAATTATGTTAAATGCATATAAAATAAAATACATGATTCTTTGCTATTTACATATTTCTTTATGTTAAATTAAAATTACTAATTTATTATTTATTTGTACCACATGATTATATATATAACTCAAATTAATTACTATAGGGGGAAATTATTTAATTGTAAAATGAGTTTACAGATTTTTCTTGTAATAATCAACAAAGTTCTTAATTTACTACAAAGTTCTTCTAACCATTCAGTTATTTTTAATGCTATATAGGGCAATTTATATAAAATATTAGTTGGACCATTGTAAAGAAAAGAATGTTTTAGTACTTGGACTTGTTGACTTTAGGGTGATGTTTCTTGAAAATTCGCCTGTCTATGCTTCTTGGTTGGATTAATTTTAAGGCCCCCCGCCGTTGTTCCTAAATTACCACTTCTAGTGGTTTTTAAACAGCCTCCTAAGGGTTTTAAAATATAACAAAACTTTGCCAGTGGTAGAATTTTTAATTCGAATGAAAATAGGGAAAGGAGCTCCATCTCGTATTTCTTTTGTGCATAAATTATTCTCATAAAATGATTGTATATGGCTGCTTAACCTTCTCTATTAAATATTTATACGTCCTTCTCCAGCAAAACAACTCCATATTGAAGACTTGACCTCTACCAAGGAGCAAAAAATACAGGAAGAATTGCGTAACTATCTGTCATCACAGAAAATTTTCGCAAAAAAAGTTTCTGGTATAGTGGCATTTAAGTTTATTTTGCGAAAGTACTGTTATAATGATTTTTCCCATGTTAATTTCGAATCAAATATGGAATTCCTACGATATTTAAAAAATTGTCTTCCTTTGTTTTTATAAAAAAAATTTTAATTTGTTAAATATTTACAGTTACATAAGTCTCCATATGTTATCCGTACAGCTTAATTCATGTAATTTGAAAATCTGAATATAAGTGTAAAATCTTTAAAATACTCAAATTTACGTGCATTGTTTTTTTAAAACTTTTACTATAAAACTTTTATTTAATTTAACACCAACTGTGCTCAAAATTTAAAGATCTTTTCATTAACTTGGTCCCGTAACAATATTATGTAGGCAATTTGTTTTACAGTATAAAAATGCTTGTCATCAGCGAATGCGCGTTGATCTTCCCATTAAAGTTTTTCTACTAATTTACATCTGTTAATAAAAATCAAGGAATGAAGTGGCAGAGATGAACGCTGCCTTGCGGGCACCCCGGTTTTGACGGGCAGTGTGTGCGCTGACAGGTTTGTACTCCAACACCGCCAAAACACGCACTCGCTGCTCTCGCCTGGGTAAGGATGATGCTCGGAACCAGCATTAAAGGCCCCCTCACTGCAGCCGCCTCCCATTTTTAACAGGATGATTACTATGGTCTACCAAATCAAATGCCATTCTTGAAATTTATGAAAAAGGGACCAGTAAATTTTTTACCTTCGTTTTTAAAACCAGAGAATAAAATCATGCCAGCTAACACTAACAAAGGACATCTTGAGTAGGACCTTCCTTCACTGGTTTTTTACTAAAAATAATTGTATAATATTTAAAATAATTAAAGTACTCTTATCTTCTCAATATTTTAGAAAAAAAAAACCGTAAAGTAAACTAATTGGACGGAGGATTTTCCAATTTAATAGAAACGTTTTTTCTTTATAATTGGGCACAACTATACTGGACTTTTAGTTGTTCTGAAAATGACCAGTAGAGAAACTTAAATTATTTAGCTGAGCGAGAATCAGGCGGATATTATGTGAGCAATATTGTTTGATTAATGCTACACTTATTTTATCAGAACCTGAAGATTTTTTTGTATTTCAGATTTTTAATTACTTGCAAAACACTTCATTTTCATTTGTAGGAAAAATAAAAAAGGACGTCCAGCATAGGTTGTTAAGTTTTAGCTCATTGACAAAATTTAGATACTGACTTGATTGTACTCGATCAAAATTATTGTTAATTGTTATGTCCGCTTACTAAAGACGGATTAGATAAGATTACACGGTATCTAGTTCCCACTCTACCAACGGGATTTATTATTAATTAGACCACCACTTTAAGGTATTTTAAAAATTCTCCGTTGCAAGAGATGAGTCTCCCCTTGACTTCATTAATTTTGTTTGGAATAAAAAATTATATTTTGTTTAATTATTTTCCATTCTTTAAACTAATACAGAATCTACTGTAAAAAATTAGAAACATATTCTGAGGGAGTCACAGTTAGTTAAGGATCAGCACATGATTATTATAAGGATTTCCTATTGCATTAAAATTATAAAAAGTGAACAAAAATTGGACTTCATGTGACCTCTCTGTTGAATTCTACATTTTCCCTCATATCTCTATAAGAATTTAAAGAATTTTTGTTAACATTTTTAGATGGACTAATAATTAACGGTAATTATGTTTCAATATGGAATAATAGTAAAATCGATACTAAACTGTGACAAGTTGCACAGCTACTACTAAATTTAAATTGTATGTTTCACAACCCACTGGTATAAGTATAAAAACTATTACCTTTAAATTATATTTTAAAAACTAACTAAATCTTGATTTCCTATTTTGTGTGGGTACAATACAGGAAATAATAATTTAAAAATTAGTACGGATTGTTTACTTTATCATGAGAGTCTTGCTAAGTTCGCAACAATCAACGGAAGTTCTGTTATCAAATGGATTTTCCGATTTGCGAGGGCGTTCTTGGAAGTGTTACACCTGACGACGCTCTGTCTTTCTTCAAATAAAAATACGTTTAGATTCTGGCGCTGTCATTATATATGATGTATTTATGTGATGGTTAATATTTGTGACATTATCAGAACTTAATATTAATGTTGTTAGTGTACAAAAATATTTATTTAAAGCGACGTCACTATTCCCTTTATTTCTTTGTTCCCATGACGTAGTCTAGTATCCCAAACAATTTATTTCTAATCAATTTCAGGATGATTTGTCCTAAAATATTCATTATATATATGTTATTGTATAAAAAATCTTAATAGCGTTATATGTTTGTATTCTGTGTTTACGTTGTTCAATCACGTGAAAGGTTACTGAGACCAATTGAACTCGGAAAATTTTACATGGATATTCTTAGAGTCTCTGATTAACTATTTCCTATTTCCTATCGATTTCGAATCATCCCTGCGGGCTACGTTCCACAGGTTACGAAAATTCCCTTAACTTCTCCATTATGTAAAATATATTTATGGACTAGGCCTTAAAACTGTAGCTAGTATTTTTGTATTTAATCCCCTGTCAGGGCCAAGAATAATCAGTTACTAATAATTCTATACACATTTATACAGGGGTTTTTGGACTACTACTTAAAAATAATTATGCTCATTGTGTCTCTGATTTAAAAAAAATTTAACCTACCAGTTCACCATATTTTATAAGGGGATTAAAATATTTAACTAAGCATATTTTATCGTACACTTATTTTTGGCATACACAATAGACATTACTTTCTTTTTCATACCTCAAGAATGGCATCCTCATCTAATTGCAGAGTAATTAATATTTTAAAAACTATACGACATGCTATTTTATTTGTTTTTAAGAAAGGGTGTGTTATTTGCTTTCTTTCTGTTGTCATGTTGAGAAGTACAAAATTAATTTTATCTGCACATAATTTCGCAAAAACCTGACAAACCTACCGAAAAAACTACAAGCTTTTGTGATACGTAAAATACCATTTATATCTTTAATATGAAACAATATCTCAGAATTATAAGACCACAAAATAAAGGTCGAAAATGTGCATTAAGGCTTAAACATTTTCACAAAAGGATAACAATCAACATAGCTACCAGTCCTGTAAATCTGAAATCCCCTATTGGGGACTTCCAAATTAACTACCCCCAGTCATTTGCTCCTCTTCGGAAACATAGGTTTTTATAACCCTCGTAAATAGCAGGTTTTTCATGTTTTTCTAACTGCTAATAACTTTTAAATTATGTATTAAAATTTTATACCTCTGAAATATATGTTAGGAAGTATTTTTATACAATATAAAATCTAATTTAATACCAGCTTTTTATATAATTTGTATGAAAGGCACATAAGGTTGTACAAATGTAACCACCGTAGTAGACTAGGCAATCGCCCATTAAATGGTTTGTGGTTTTTGAAAAAAAAACAAATAAGATTGAGGAATAAGCGATATCTCAACTACCCTAGTACCCCGTGATGGAAAAACTATATGTTTTATTTCTTTTTTGGAATGATAAGCTGAAAAGGATAGGAATAAACTCCTTTATCTGCCAGTTCAATCTAGATTCTCACCATTGTTATTTCCACAATTTCCCTTGCATTTCTTTATTTGTTAAAAATTATTTATTAATATTTCAAATTTATAATATAGGACTACTTTTTAAATTTAATAAAGTAGTTTAATAGGATTATAAACAGTTCTTATTTTTACTCTCCCAATAAAAAAACAATACTTCATTTTTTATGAAAACAGGCCATAAGTTATTGTTACAGAGATAGAGATATTGCTAGCGAGTCTCGGTGATAATACAGCGCAGACATACTAATCAACGGTGTCGCCGTGTATTCTTGGTTACTGTATTTGTAACGTGGTCACGGTCGCTAAAGAAGAAGGAGGGGGTGGGGGGACTGTGCTGCAGACACGATTACTATCCGCTCCAGGGTTCGCGCTAGGTGGCTGCTGTATGCTTAGTTCCTTCAAGTCCAGTTGGTATGGTCGTGTGGTGGGTGTTGGTTGTTTGTGGGTACCATTCATTACGCGTTATTCGTCGTGGAAAATAGATAGTGGTTTTTGAGGGTAGTGGTTGTAACATCCGACTATATAGTTTTAACTTTCTATGTTTTGTTATTGAGACAGCATTTAATAACAGTTATTAGTTGATCCAAAGATGTAAATGTGTTTGATCTAAGTTTTAATTGTTGTTGGAGTGCGTTTAACCTACTATAAGTTGTTTTTCTGTCGATTTTTATCGGTTATATAATTGGTTTTATAATGCCAATCAAAATATAAGGAAGAAGCCATCGAGGTCTCCAGTCAAATTGAAACTACTGTTCGCCCGGGCTTCTTGAACAAGAGTAGAAAGTGAAGATGAAATGTTATCAGCTATAGATTGATACAGATAGCGATCCTGGGACTACGGTCCAAAGCAGCTTCAGGGATCAGCTTTACATACTCCTGATTTTGAGTAAGTTTTTAAAAACCATTTGGATTGTGTAGTTACCTTAGCAGTTAAGTTCTGTTATTACCGTGAAAGAATTAGTCAAGCAAAACGTTCTTTATGAAATCTTATTTAGTTTTAACGTAAAGTTATACATTTTTAGTCTAGGAGTTCTTACGTGTATAATATAAATATATAAAATATGCTTCTATAAACTAAAGGGCCGTAGACAAAATATTAATAACTCAAAATATTTGAAACAGCCATAAATAATATTTTACTAAGACACTATATTACACTGTTGCTAAGTGAAATCAAAAAAGCTATTAATACTAAATAATTGGATTTTGAATAAGCTTACAAATTTTAAATATTGTATTTTGTATTAGTACAATGTGGAATTTTAATTGAAACTAAAAAATTGTAAGAGGACATTATACTACCCGATTTATATTTATTAACTATGTAAACATTTTTTAAAACAGGAATTAATCATTTCCTATGTTTTTACTAATCATATCAGTTACTAAAACTAATTTAGTTTTACAAATAAAAGGCCCTAGAAAAGCATTAACACAAACTCAAAATATTTTCCAGACAAAGAGTATGCTGAGGACACTATAATTGAGCTGAATGCTTAAAAATTAATCATATTAAAATACTAAAAAACATTGGTTTAAATATTCGATTTATTAAACTAAATTTGTATGTACAAAAATATTCATTTCCTTATCTGTTACTAATTTATTAGTTTACAAATTGTGGCTTGACTAGTATAAAATAAACAAAAACAGAAAATGATGTTTAGTTGAGTGTTACTAGTGATAGTATATTAATACAACAGAAAAATATACCAAAAACATCTATTGCCATGGATTTTATAGAGTCCAGTTTACTTTATAGGGCATCCATAACCATAATAGCTAGTTTTTACTATTTTTTATTTTAACACATGCTGGAACACCTTTAAAATTGTTAAAGCCTGTTCTTTGTGAGTTACATACATGTCTCGTCTCTAATCATTTGTTATCAAACTATATACCTCGGTATTTATACTTCGTTGTGAGTTTAATGTTTATTGTGTACATAAGGTTATTTCTCATACAGGAGTAGATAAAGGGTACGACTAACAACAAATAGCAATTGAATTTTATTGTTGTACTGGCTAAACACTAACAAACATACCAGTGCAAAAATAACGTGATATACAATATTTAACTCCGGAAATAAGGAAAATATTATATTACAGTGCACGGACAAGTTTATTACTAACGTGAAAAAATTATAATTTAAGATTCCGCTAAGCAATAATAAATTGTAACATGCACCAATGTTTATTTTTTTAATATTCAAAACAATATAAAGGCATTTTAGTTCTATGGATTACATATAGATAAGACTTTAGACTTGAGATGAAATTTTCAATTGAAAGATGTTTCTCTAAAACATAAAAAATATAAAACAAAAAAAACTATTGGGGGATACTCACATAAAGTGGGGGTCACCACCAATCATAATGGGCAGAATACTATTATCAGTGATATAGTAAGTATAATTATAACTCACAAATATTATACAATTTTTAAAGTGGTGGAAGTTTTGATAACCCATTGTATATTATAGCATTATTTACTGTCTAATATCGTTCATGATACAATCCTTGATAGATACAAAGTATCAACGCCGGCTTAATATAATAATAATATAAGAAATAATCTATTATGATGAACTAAATAATGGAGCATAATGGTAATAGTTAGGGCTTAATAGAAACGACAAAAACGGTGAAACGTTTGGAGTAATATGTATGGCAAATGTTGTTTTCTCGTAAAAAATAAAGTGTACCAACAAACTAGATGTATGACCATTAGTATGCACTTTTAAGTTAAAAAAGTACTTTTATTCAAATAAATTGGGTCATTTTCATGGCATTTATACATTTTCATGTGCTTCACAAAGCACGTTGTGAAATTTGAAAAGAAATTTATTTTATTATTCTAGTAACTTTGATATGATTTGATTCTTAGCGTAATGAAATATGACTTTAGTTAGAATTGAAAAATTGTACATATTTTATGTTTTCACTCAAAACGTCCATGGTTTTTGAAATACAAAAGATCATTTAAAGTAATTTAATCTATTGAAATATTTTATGCCATACTAATTTTAACAACAAACTTAAAAACCTTACCTCAAAGAGAAAAAAGGAAAAATCTATATTTATAATTATAAAGGGGCGCTCATGACAGAAGTCTGGTGATTCTGCAATATTGAGAGTAGCAAAGTATGTGATGTACAGGGAAAAATTTTAGGACTTTTACTTACAAAAAATTAATGAATGATTATTTTATTTTAGTTATTTTAATTACACAGCAGTAGCGGGATAGATAATTCAATAAGTATATGTTTTGGCCCCATAGCAAAGCACGGTTATTCAGTTACTATAAAAATTACAGATGTATGCATTATATCTAATTCATCAATAATTTAACCAGCTATGAGCATTTTTTAAGATGATGTTTAATTTACAGAAAAGTGTCGAAAGAGGCTCTTTCGTGAAGAATTGTTATAAGGCTCCGAAAGTTGGAGAAATGTATGATGGTCAAGATATAAAAGGACAAAAGGGTTCCTAGGTAAGTTTGCATACTTTACGCATTAATTTGACTTATTTATATTCTAATAATAACATTCTTAAAATATGTACCTATACCATTATTTCTATTTTCAAAAAATATGTATATACATATTTATATGTAACTAGCATTTACTCGCTTGCTTTGACCACGCAAAAAACCTTTTGAATAACAAGTGTATGTCATAGGCCTTATTATTTTCCAATGGATTGGACTTTTAGTTTGAAGGGATAAAATTTTGGGGTCGGAAGGTCAGTTGATTATGGGAGTGAGTACCAATGAAATACATATGGTATATCTATTTGCAAAATTCCATTTGAATGTATAGCCACCAACAATGTGACATCTCACTTGTACTTTGTTTAATACTGGGAAACTTTAGTGATAACGCTTACGATATAACTTAATTTTTAAATTGGAAGTAGAACATGTTCAACTAAATATTATTTTCAAATTAATTGTTAAGAGGTTCAAAATTTGAAAAAAAATTGCCACTGGCTCTTATTTCCCAAGTGGAAATCACGTGACGGATGCATTTTTATCGTTGCCATGATAGAGAAATTAAACAAATGTAAATGGTTCCCAAAAGTAGTATACCATGCAGTATATGTAATTGAAAGAGACAGAAATGTGACAAAGTTTTTCAATTTCCATAAGGAAGTCATTTTAATTTATAACTATGTTCAATTTTTAGGGACGCTATTGTTACATATAAAATCGCGTATCTACTGCTAGCTATATCTTCTTTACGTTTATTGTTTTGGTGTAATAATTTTATATATCAGTTGGCGGGTTTGGAGATATTGAACTGAAGATCTGTTGTTTTAATGGTCTAACTATTCTTGGGAAAAGTGGGTGGGGGGGGGGGGGGGTGGGGGGGGGGGGGGGTGGGGGGGGGGGGGGGTGGGGGGGGGGGGGGGTGGGGGGGGGGGGGGGTGGGGGGGGGGGGGGGTATTTTTTCAATTTACAACTTATTTATCATAATGCCATTGAATGTACAATATTTTTTGTTAATCATTCAGGAGTATACATAAACAAATTATATGGTTTTCCGACAGGGCTGAAGTATAATGAAGTGGCCTCTATCACAATGCGAATTGTTGAATATTTCTGAATAGCCTATTTAAACTACTATTCCGAATTAGATTATAGTTATTTAAAGGCTGAAGTATAATAAGCGGCCACCATTACAATTGAATTATTGATATTTTCTGATTAGTCTATCTATACTACCGAATTACATATGATACTCAATTAAAATTTACAGTGTAGTGTCGGAACTGGGTGACAGAATTTCATTTTATCTAAAATAATAAATAAGTATTCCCTATAGGGCTGAAGTATAAGTGGCCCACCATCACAATCAAATTATTGATATTTATGAGTAAACACTTATTATTTAATTAGAATTTTATAAGTAATAAATAATAAGTACACTAAATTTATAATATATTCATTAGAAGGTATTATTCCTATCATCCCATTGCCAAGCCGTTTATTACTGTCGTGATTTTTTTTTTTGTTACATACACCCACTTTTGGTATTTCTAAGTGTCCCGAAGTTAATATATGGATACAAAACTATAGTTTCCTTAATTCATTGGAGTATATACAAAATTTTCTACCCAAATATTATTACATATTTGAAAAAAGATATGGTCTTGTAATTTATTAGTTAGCTCTTAATTAAGTTTTTATATTTAAGTAACTAAATAATCAGTTTATATTTTTAATTTACTAAAGAAAATAAAGCTCCTGCTAAATTCATATGTATATTAAATTGTAAAACATTGATGTGCTTTGGTAAAAATATTAAGCATTGATTTTAAATAGTTACTAACAGTTTTAAATACAAAGTAAAATGTGTATGTACAGTATATGATATAGTTTTGAGAGAAGCCTTTACTTATTTACAGTTAGAAAAACTTTACAACATCTTTCTCTTCTATCCAAAATCTTCACGTGGTAATTTTACACATAAATTGATTTCCATGAAATAAGGAAACAAACAAAACAAAAATAAATAATTGTATCTATTCACATATGAGGGACTCAGAAAATGTTAATGTTTTAGCACAATAGTATGGGACGAAATAATTTTGAACATGGAAATTTAGATATTATTAACACTAGGTACAAACATTACAATGGTGTAACACATTTATATTTTTTATTGGCTACATTTCTTTTAATTGTAATTACGGCAAAATCTAATTGTATATAATCGAACTTAGTACAGTGTAGATATTGATATTTTAACAGACAAAATGTTAATATGAATCGTTAACATAACTGCCCCAACGCCTTGTTGACCTCCGAAAGAGTAATTATATATTGGAAAGTTTAAAGTTAAGGTTTTTTATGTTACTAAAATATGTTTCCCTAGTGAACAAAGGTTTATATTTCTTAGTGAGATGGTAGCACGACCATTAATGGGATTTAGATATAGCGTCACTCAGTATACTAGCACAATGTATTCTTTTATAGATCAACTGGAGGATATTAAAATATTTTTTAAATTGATATTTCAAACCATGAAATGAATATAGACTTGACATTTTTCAAACCATCTCACCTTCATGTACGACTGATAACACTAGTAACTTGGCGAGGCTATATAAGTTGGGATTTATTGTTTATCTTATACTGGGAACAATATGTGTTTTCATTAGGAATGTTCATAAATTTTTATGAATTTGTAATTGGTTTTGCCTAATTTTTTGTGTTATATCTCCGAACTTTTAAGATTGTATTACCTTAACCTTAACTAATTGAAACAAATTCCTTTGTTATTTAATTTACTTCATGAACGGTTCCACTTAATTTTCTTATCGCACATTTAAAATTAATTTTCAAAATTAGAAACAATGTCTTGTTATTTAATTAAATATATTGGGTATTTGATAATGTAGAAATAAATACTAGTAGTATTAAATATTAATGAAGCAATATTAGTTCACCCCCAGTGGTTGTAAAGTGGTCTATGTGGACTAGTCAATCAGATTCTTAGTTTAAAGTAAGAGAATTGAAACAGAATAGTACAAACTATTACAAAAACATACTTAAAAACCTATTATGTTATTTCTGAGGAAATACTTTGACTAATAAAATTTTCCTACCATAATATTTTCTGTCGGATTCAAAAGGAAAAGGGTTGCATTAAGATGTTTTCCTGAACAGCATAAGTGGTTATTTCTACTCTGATTGTTCCAAGAACTCTTAACAGACTTATGTTTGTGATGGTAGTTCTACGTTTTTTAAATGTTATTACACATTAATACACCATTCTTCCTATAATTACCTTTTTGATTTGCAAAAATACTGTTCTATTATTTTTATAAACAATATAAAGGTGTCATGAATTTAATTATTCAAATTTATAGTCATTGACTACAATTCATATTATGATTTAATTTTCCAACTGTATTTAAAAAGATAATTTTTTGAAGTTGTGTTTGATGTTTACGCCTAGAAGCTAGGAAGTTGGATTCTTCCTTGAAATAATTTTAAAAGTGTATTGTAAAGAACAGTACACACACATAATCTGTTCGTAACAACACGTAGAAATATTTTTACTACCACCTCTATCACATTACTACCAGTCTGCCTATGTAATATATTACACATGTTCGTAGGCATTCAAGTTTGACACCAAAACGTATATATATATATATATATATATATATATATATATATATATATATATATATATATATATATTCAAATATTCATATATTTACATGTTGAATTTACAATATTGAAAGAATATCTAAGCTACTTAAAATATGTTATTAAGTCAATTTTACAATACGTTTTTAAACGAAAGATTAATAAACATTTTATTAAATTTATAACATAATTGAGTCCGAATGAGTGAAAAAATGTATTTAAATGTTTTTTACCTTTTATATGTTACTCTAGAATATAGAACTCTTATTGAAAACGTTTTATTAAAACAGATACAAAGTAATTTTTAAATAACTGATAAATAAAACTTCTTATCAAAATACAAAAAATATCTTACTTACTCTTTTACTACTTAAACATAAATGTGTAACCATTTATTCTAGACAATGTAAGCTTAAGAAAGGTTTTAAAATGTAACAACTTTAAAAACTTGTGTTATTAAAGCGATACATTTTAATTCAGTATCTTATTTAAAGTTTTCTAACCAAATAGCTGTTGACTCTGTTTAAATTCCCGATTTGAAAGAAGAACATGGTCAGGTGGCTAATTTAAAAATCTGAAGGACAATGCCAGAAACCAAATACTAAGACAAGAGTAACAAAGCTTTCCAAAATACCTACTTAGGACGTAGAAAATGAAGAAGGTTACTATTTGCATGTAAGATTTAAAATCACGTCAATTAAGGTGATTTAAACAGTTTTGTATACATGTCTACATTTAGTTACAATAACCTGTATTTTTATGATTGGGTACAATGCTTTCAAAAACCAACAGACATTGATCAACGATTAATTTCTTTGCATAAACACTGAATACTCATGATATATATTATAAGATATTTGCTTACTCTGCTATAAATAAAAAAAACATGATAGCTTTGAAATATGTAAGATATTTTTACTATCAATGTATTATAATACTAATAAACCAGTATGTTACTATTTAAACACTATTCATTAAATGTATCTTAGAATAGTGTAGGATTTTATTTGGCCTACCTTCATCGGTAAATAAAAATAACTTGTTTTCCTAATTTACATGGCAATATAAAGAAAATCACCCAATTCTCCTTACTTGCTTTTGACTGGATGAGTTTCAAGCCTACAAAGCCGTTTCACAGCAGTATGTACCATACCATTGTTTACATTTTCAGTTGTGAATACCAAGTAGGCTTACAGGCAACCGTGACAAGCCTTGTGAGTAGTGGTAGAAGTTGTTTCGTGTGGGCTATGTGTACCAGGTATTATAGCTTGGAGAGATGACATCGTTCAATTGACAGTTGATTTCCTATTAGCAATAATAGTCAAAACTTGGAAAATACTGGATTACAAAGTATTTTTCTTTTATTTCAGAAGGTTTAGATTAACATTACTTCTTTTATTGAGGAAGATTACATTTACGAATTTATAAATATAGATAAATATAATATAAATAAATGATATTCTGAATTACTTTTACAGAACACTGTCTGTAAGCACGAACGATTTATAAGCGGATCATTAACTCTAAAGTTTGGATTACACTATGAAAACTTAATCCCAGAAAGCAGCTAAAAACATGATAATAAATTTTCAGCTAGCTTCACTATTCTCGATTTTTTAAAATATGTTTTTCTTTTAATTTAAAAACAACAATCAAAATTGTAACAAACTGATTTGGATCATAAAAGACTGAATTTTTTTTTACTAAAGCTCTGAAAAGAGATATATTAGTAAATATATATTATATAAATATATAATAAAATTAATGTGAAAATATATAATTATTAATTTATTTTATTTTATTAGAGATGTGTTTTATAAATATGTATAAACACAATATGTATAAACCTTTTTAAAACTTTTTATTTTTCCTTACAATTTATATTTCGAAATCTGGGATTTTATCTTTAGGTACTAACTAAGGTTAAATTAATTATTAAAATAATTAATTAAAAACAATTTGTCATGTGTTTTTTTTCACTACCTTGGTGGCTAAATTTGTTGTATTTAATTTTATGTGTCATCAATGTATATTGTTTAAAAGTATATCGAATAATACATTTTTTTTAGAAAAATCTTTGTCATTAAATAATGTATTGTGATTCATTTTGGACTTTTGTAAATTTCAAAATGTTCTAAAGTATCACATACTTTAGAACATTTTGTAAATTAAGCGATTAATATTTATCTAATAAGCGATTTTTTTGCTTGTGTGTAAAAATTTCAAGAATTGTTTTCGATGTTAGTGTATGTATGGCCGGTGTTATTTAAATGGTCCGACATATTTTGAATTTGACAGTGTTTTCAATGCTTTTATGTGTTTCATTAAATCTAATTTTGAAGGATCGGCCAGTTTGTCCAATATAGTGGGATTTAAAATCGTTGCAATTTTAATTTTGTATACTCCACTATTGTTGAATTTTGAATTTTCATTTTGGTTTTTTGAATTGCTTTTGTTTTTGACTAAAAGTCCGAGGTTGCTAAAGATTTTGAAAGCCAATTGATATCCTTGTTTATAAAATTGATTTGTTAATTTAGTGACAATGTTTACCAAGGTATTCTGATTGAGTGTATTTGATATCTCTTTTTCTTTCTTCTTATTTTCTTTCTTTGTGTAGTTCTTCGATAATAAATCAGTCATGCTTGGTTTATATCCATTATTTTGGGCTATGTATTTAATAATGTTTAATTCTTTATAAAAATCTTCAGTTTTCATTGGAATTTTGTGTAATCTGTCAATCATTGATTTTAATGCATCCATTTTTTTGGTGATGTGGGTGATTCAATTGAGGAAGGAATAACTAAATCTGTGTATGTCGGTTTTCTTGTAAATTTTGAAATTGTGCTTTCTGTTGATCTTGCTAATAGTCATTTTATTTTCATTTTCATCTAATTTATAAAAAAATATATATATAATTTTAATATCAATCTGATAATATATACTGCCAAGCAAATATTAATCTTGAAAAAATGTGGAATTTTATTTTTCATTCAAATTCATAATAAATATCCTAGTAATGGAGAGTTGTGCTACCAAAAACTGTGAAAAACATTATAAACTGTAATTCATAATTTGTGTTTTTTATATTATCCCTGGGGTTCTTCTAGGAAGATTCCGTCATATATATATATATATATATATATATATATATATATATATATATATATATATATATATATATGAATCTTATAATATATATACTAATCTGCAAATGTTTTAATTGTGATTGTTGTGATAAAATTATAGTGGAGTGATCTTTATATTCCTAAAAAATAAAACAAAACATTGAATTGCTAGATTTTCTGACGGGATCGCGTTGGTGACTTTCGTCAGCAAGACCTTAGCTTGCGTGTCTACCGGAAGTTACTGTCAAGGAAGTTGTATTTTCCTAACGGAAACTGTGCCTGACAACCGGCAAATGTCGAGATAAAAATAGGCTGGAAGAACATGTTATACTATATCATACTCTACTAAGCTGATATGGGTATTCATTCTAAGAAAAATATACGTTGCAATGAAAAATACTCCGTTTTTGGTTTATAATATGTGTTATTAAGTTTATATAGCTTTTCGATATTTTAACTTCTAATATTTTTACTTGCACTATAGTGAAATCTCTTCTGTTACAGCGCGACACACTTAATTGCAATAAGACAGTAGCGGAATAATAATACTTCTAAACAATAACAAAAATTATTACAATTATTTTTTATTTCAACATTGAGACATGAAGACATGAAAGTACATACCTTACCCTATTATCTCTCCATATTTAGTTTTTGAAGCAATGTACTATAGTGTGGTAAACCAATCAATACATTCCATACAATACATAAAACTTGTCATAATATTTCTATTTTGTGAAGGATTGCTTGATTTCCTTCATGAATATTATTTAAATTTAACACAAATAAGTTAAACCATAGTTTTTTATTTTAAAAAAGGTAATTACAAATCACCGTGGTTTTTTTAAGTAGCAGGAAGACGCTGCTATTTGATAACAACATTACGTCAACAGGAATTTTTTAAGGTGACTTAAAGGTCCCTATCCCGGTCATGTTAAACCACGTATTTAATGTATTTTAAAATATTTTAATAAATGTGGTATGTACCCAAATGTAATATCGTTGTGTTTTTCTATATGAAGTAATACTGTTCTTTTACAATGGTCCTAATTATTAAAATAATGCACTCCTTGTATCTCGTTGATATACCAAAGAACAGCATATTAAATTTACAATAACTGTTATGAAAACGAGTAACATATATTAAATCCTGAAAGTATTTTTAAAAACAGCTTTTTGCATGAAATTACTTTAACATAAAACTGAAATCTAACGTTCAATAAAAGTTGTCAATATAAAACATAAACTGAGCAAGACCGGTGCCCAATGAATTGGAGCACGAGACGAGATTTTACGGTGAGGTGCACCAACATAACATTGACAAGATAGGATCCTGGATACAATATAAGAAGACTTATCGCAAGATAAATTGGTTCTACTTCACATGACATAAATAGAATTCTGGAGTGCTATTACAGTTTTGTGGAAAATAAGAGGATTAATTTAAAATTTATGGGTTTTTCATAGGTAAAATATATCTATGAATATATTTTTGTAAATTTTTTAGTTCATTCCAAGAATTACTCACTTATAGAGATATGTCAGTTAATTTAGGATTACAAAGGCATACGTGTTTCAATTGTACGTATGTAAGACAAAACTGAGTTACAGTACGTGTATTAGTAAACAATATATGGGGTACGTCACAACTACTGGCCATTAAACAGATTGCGCTGAGGTTGCATGCACAATTTCTTGTCTTTACCTTATCTTATGGGCCGATATGTCCTGCAGAAATAACGACAGAACAGACAGTTGATAAATTTACTGCATCCTTCAGGCAGGTAAAAAATAAACTGTGTTACACTTTTGATTTAAAATATATAGGGTTACTTTGAAAAATCTGTTCAATAAAATCAAATGTTGACACCTAATTTTAAAATTAACCACCCACGTCTCTAATATTTAATTACAAGTCTACACATAAGGTCATATAATAGTAAAGTTGTATTTAGGAGTCGTTAGACCAGGTTTAGTTAATATATCATATCTTAAAATATTGTAATAATGTACTCAAGACTAATCAAAGAATATTCGCTAACGCTCAGATAAATACTATAGGGGGACGTGCACTAACATCAAACTTGTTGTTACCTAATAGAATTAAATCTAGCTAAACATTTTCTAGTCCATAGTTCAGCTCGATTTCAAATTTATCGAGTGGAGACAGGCAGAAAAACACATTGTTATCATTGAAGAGATGAGTTATTCAAACGTTTAGCTAATAAATTATAAAACTTGTTAGGCAATATGTTGTAAATATTGTAATAAAAATCTTTAGGTAAAATTAAAACCTACTGATAAATCTTTCTCTAAATATTTTGCCAAATTTTTCACACAAATGCTATTAATTTTTTATGTTTCGTAACAGTGTTCAAATAATAATTGTGCAATTGAGGTTGCTACAGTTCTTGTGGACAATCTTTTCACCAACTTTTAAAGTTGAATTTTTACTCTAATCATTTAAGGTAAGGTTAGATTTGAAAATCTACAGTTTAATATTGTAGATATAAATGTCGATTTGATGTTTACAGTAAATTTAGACTGTATTTAGTTGTAGCTTCCTAAAGTTACTCACAATTTTATTGTTTTTACCGAGTAATCCCTTTGTGATCATTTTGTGTCCACGCAACCTCTGTGATTAAATAAATAAAATTTTTATATTGTAATTAATTAATAAAATAATTAATAATTAAAATAATTAATAAAAATGTATTATTGTATCATTTACATTGACATCCATAAAATAAATGTTCATATATTTTAAATTAGTAAGAATTTAATTTATGTAATTTATGTTAAATTAGAGCTTGATCACTTATCGGTTTACAGCTCTATTATAGTTCATTTAGGTACTGAAAAAATATTATAATGACAGTTTCAAAGTAGTTAGAATAATACATATTTAGTTCAAAAGGATAAACTGTTTACATATTTACTTTCAGGATCACATTTGTTGAGAAATGTCAACTAATACTGGTTTTAAAAAGAAAGAATACCTATAAAGTTTAGTCTTTCTTTCACTTATTTGTTACTCATTTTTGGTTTGAAACATGTATTTTAGTTTATTGTATATTGCTATAGGTTTTATGTAATAAATTTAGTGCATCAGTTTTCGTCTTAATACTTTAGAATAAACAACGCATTTTTAAATTTAGATATCTGATACTAACATGTTTGCAGTTCCTCATGTACTTATGAATGTTTTTTTCTTATATTTTTCCTCCGAAATAGCCTATGCCAGTTGGTATAGAAATTAGTGGACGGAAAACATTTTTTTAATTTTTTTTAAATTTTAAACTTATATTTAACACTTATCTAGGTAAAAAACACCACTTTGTATTACATTTTTTAAACTATTTAGCTGTTGCTAATATCAGCTAATTGCTTGATTACATATTGCTTATGTATATGTTTTATATTGTCACGTTGTGAGTTGTATTAGGTTAATTATTATTAAATTTATCAGTATATTTGAAAATATGAGATTCCATGAAAAGATATGCAACTGTGTTATAAGATATTTTAATGTTTTTATATGTGTTTTGGTATTAAAGTTTAATCAAATATAACAGTCAACAAAAATTTTTGTTATTTCTTGGTAAAGAGTGCAATTTTCAACCTCCTGTATTAGATTATAATAGAAGTTGAGTAAGTTTTATTGTTTGTGCTTTATTTAAAATATAGGAAAATTCTGATTGTTATTAAAAATGTTATAATTTTGCACTGAAGGATTAATGTACATCCTCATGACTACCATATATTTTACACATACATTCATTTGATACAGCGAATTCATAGATACTTGAATATATTTTATATTTGTGTTTAAAATTTTAATACACTTCCACAAAGGGGTTAATTGTATTTAATATGGGAATTCAAAAATCCAATTCTAAAATAAGGGTTGGTGTATGCATATATATGTATGCACGATGATGGTAATAGATTCAATGTGTAAAGTTTAAAATAATTAATTATGAAGAATAACTATCTCTATATTTAAATAACAATCATTATATAAAAGGTAAATGGCAAAAACTTAAAATTATTTACTTATTATACAACATTAAATAGAGTGTATACTACACTAATACACTTAATGATGTGAGAAACACATTACTGTATCTTCTTCAATAGCACATACATAGCATTATTTATTGAACTTATTGTTACTAAGTTTTAAGCATTTTTCTTGTGTTTATAGTTAAATTCAAAATTAAAAAACACTAGTAATTCGTGCCTCATAACCTAGAATACTTTTCAAGGAGTCGAATTTTCTTTAATTTCTACTCTACCATAATATATAAACTATGGCTGCATATGCATTATGATATCTTAGAATAAGAACCTGGGTTACTGCGATATTCCTTAAATGTATTTACGCTTTTTCCGGAGAGACAAGATATACTGGATAGATAAGGCTAAGGGTAGATCACATCTCCTGTCGTGATCTATGAGGGAGGATTTTATGCTTTTAGTCTCCTTACAAAAAAAGGATGCCAGCTCTACACTAGCCTCTCCAGCCAAAGCAGGGAGCGGGTGGCACGCCCTTATGTCTAGGCTAGCAACATTGCAACATGTAGGGAGGCCCCATCAACTCCAATAGTCATCTACCGCAGAAGACTAGACCTTTATCTACAGTGCATCCCAATATTTAAATATTTGCGGTTAGTAATGTGCCGCTTCTGGACATCCATAGGGTTGTCTAGTTTGGGTTGACACATTTATTTTTGCTCTACCCAGTGCAGTTTTAAACTTAAAGGTATGAGCTTAGCAACAATTGAATTCCCTGGTGTTCAAAATATATGTGTTAAATTTAATTAAATAAATTAAAATATATAAAAGGAAAAATATGTGTAAGTTTTCTTATATTAATAATTACGAGTAATTAACCTAAAATTACCGTAATTCTAAAAAAGTAATAAAAATACTATACAAGATAATGTAGGGTATATTATTGTGAAGAAAATGATTGGCAAAATTTTGAAAATAATCTCTAACCCTCACCTGGTTTTAGGTCAATGATTGAAATAATTCGGGTTTCAGAGAGGATTTAATTGGTCCTCGTATGTCAGTCCCTTTCGAATAAAACTCTTAGCAGTGGATTTCATCTCAATGAGTAGACGATGCTGCAATTATATTCACTAAATTGAGTTCCATTGTATGATAATGGTGTATATAAATACTTATCCTATAAAAACTATAATTGACTCTTTTGTATTTATTTATCTCGCACACACTTGCAATAACATTTAAAATGATTTAACGAACACCTTTTAACACATATTGGCAGTTTAAATTAATTAGAGCTATTATAATACTCTAATGAAATGGTATTTCAATTACCTTTCACATCATTTGTCACTCACACCGAAAATATAATATTATATTTTACAAATTCCTAGAGTTTTAGTTATATTTTTGAAATATTTATGTTATTGCCGCATAATAATACACATCGAAAAAAAATAATAATAATATTCTAATACATAACTATAAAGGTTACAGTGAGAAAATTGTTATACTTTTTAAACGGTGGTTTTTAACAGAGATTATTTTTAGATTTCATTAAAACTAAGGTTTTGATTAAAGCACTTTGCTTCCATGATAATAAAACTACACAGCCTCATTTTTATTTGCCGTTATGAAATACGGCATAATAAAGTAGTTTGTATGTAATAATCGTTTTATATATATCTATATATTAATAGGGATACCTTATTATTAAGTATTTTTAGTAACAAACTATATGGAATTGGGATTTTTTAATTTTCTTAAGTTAGAAATGTAATCAAACACAAAGTCTAAAGAACCCGTATATCACGACAAACCTTTTAGAACTTGACCGAAAATCAATCAAGATAAACTATATTTTATGTTTTACTTTACCGTCCACATTGTACAATGTAGTAAAATAATTTATAGCTGTAACGATAAACTTTATGCTTCTTTTTGTTGATATCCGTGTTTGTAATTTGGTTTTATAACCCATAAATAAAGAGATTTAACCTCAGAATAGCATGCAAGGATGTAAGGATGCCATACACGTATGTCCTTTAAGTATGCTAGTACAAAATGTGTGTTCTTTATTGCCAATAATATGTTAGTACAAAGGTAAGAGTTGCTTTAGTTTTGACAAAACCGTAATAATTAAAAAAACGTAATTTAAATAACAATGCCTACGTTAATTAGGTCATCTTTAAAATAACATCAGAAAAATTTACTATTTTTGTAGAATGTAAAGATTTTATATTTTTTAATGATAACTAATAAGTAGTATACCGGTTATCTTTGTTTGTAACGTATACTAATATTTTTAGTTGGTACTTATACAATAATAAAATAGTTTAAAATTTTTTTTAACTTTTATACTATCGTATAGATTTTTAAAAATTAATGTAAATGTAAAAAGCTTTCAAAATGTACATAAAAAATGTTTGGGTAATTGAAATTTCTAATTTGAAGGTCGGTAAAAACAATAAAAATAGAATACAAACTTTACAGTGAAAATTTAAATTGTTACTTTATAGTTTAATGTCGGGAAATTAATATTGTTTTTTATTATTTTTAGAAAAAAAATTGTTTTAATTATATGCAGTTGATATTTAACATAATATGACAATACATATTTCATAAAGTAGTCTTTGTAAAGTTTTGAACTGAATCTATCTGGTACACTAGAGTGAAATTCAGTTTTTTTCATAAAGAGAGTTATATAAAAAAAAATACTTTTTGATCCAATTTCAGTTTGTTTTAAACTATGCAAATTATTATTCATATGTCTTTTCTTCTGCTACCTCATGATTCTTGAGAATCAATAATTAAAAAACATCACAGTTAAACTCTTTTAGTGTCACCGTTTGTTTATGAAACTAGATGATACATCTGATAGTACTGTTTTTCTTTATCAATTATGAATATAATGAAGATTATTTGTAAAATAGCTTGATCTTTTACCAATTACAGCTGTTGGCCTGATATATTCACAAAAACCTATTGTTCTGAAGCACCTAAAAGTTAAGATATACGTTTGTACAATGTTAAATGTAAATCCAGTTTATACTTTTTAGCATTTTGTGATGTTGAAACTTACATTTATCATCTGTCATTTATTTATTCCATGAATTTAGGTACGTAAGTGATAAGATGTAAAAACACGTAAATAAGTTCATCTAAAGGACATAAATAAGACTGTAATGGTGGTTTTTTGGTTTATAAGTAACGTGATTAACCTGTTATTTAAAAATATCTCGTTACGTTCGGGAATGTTATTAGATAGGCTGAAAAACGTTTTTTTTAATGAGCATTAGAAAGAAAGCCAAATACTTTTAAAAAACTTGCTGCATATTCGATTTGTTGGACATTTGATTTAGTCAGCAATACACGCAGGAGAGTTTTGAGAATTATGTACATAAATCAAAGAAACGAAACTACTTGGTTTTTTTATCCCACGATGTATTATTACATACAATTAATAATGTAAACAGTTACTATTTGATAGCATTTAGACAAATTATATGTATATACATATGACAGAAAGGGTTATTTGCAATTATATACAATTGAAATTCCGTTCTTAAAAAGTACTCCTTTACTGTAAAAACAATATTGGAAGAACAATATTGTCCTGAAATAACATTTTGTTACGGATATAAAAGGAAAGGTTTGCTTAAAATGTTTTCGAGACCACGGGAGATTCATTTTACTTTGTTTGTTCCAAGACAACTTTACTTAGCCATGTTTGTTGTAATTTGATATAATAGATTTAATTTTATACAATGAAATTGAACCTAAGGTAATAATTATGTAAAGATATATCTATTGACAGCTGTTTTCTGTTAATTACTTTTGGAACACTAATTGATTTTATATACTTTAGAATCTTGGCGATAATTTTCACTTTTAAAATTACGTATATTTTAAGTATAAAATATGTTTACATTTTTTGATGTGTAACCCATATTCACTTTTATGTGTGAATTAGAATAATCTCTGAAAATAGTAAGACATTTTCCGTTAATTATAAAAATAGTACGCTTTAAAAAAACTCCTTTACTCGGTTTTAAATGTTATGTACAGTTTATATTGAGAATATGCTAGAACTTTTTTTAATGAGTTTTAGTGCAATTATTTAAAGAAAGTTGCAGTTGATAATATGTTCTTATTAAACCGTTGTGGACATGTCATTTTATTTATACTACTTCAGCAGTCATGGGATTTAATTACGTGTTAAAAAGGGAAAACAAAATCTGCACGTCGTTGATGGTGTGGCAGCAAGAAATAATGTGAGTAATATTTTGA